>NC_081206.1:850000-1522500 GCF_902713425.1 Acipenser ruthenus | reverse complement strand
ATCACACTCACACAGACACACTGGATCACGCTCACACAGACACACTGGATCACACTCACACATAGACACACTGGATCACAGACACACTGGATCACACTCACACAGACACACTGGATCACACTCACACAGACACACTGGATCACACTCACACAGACACACTGGATCACACTCACACAGACACACCGGATCACACTCACACAGACACACTGGATCACACTGACACAGACACACTGGATCACACTGACACAGACACACTGGATCACACTCACACAGACACACTGGATCACACTCACACAGACACACCGGATCACACTCACACAGACACACTGGATCACGCTCACACAGACACACTGGATCACACTCACACATAGACACACTGGATCACGCTCACACAGACACACTGGATCACACTCACACAGACACACTGGATCACACTCACACAGACACACTGGATCACACTCACACAGACACACTGGATCACACTCACACAGACACACTGGATCACACTCACACAGACACACTGGATCACACTCACACAGACACACTGGATCACGCTCACACAGACACACTGGATCACACTCACACAGACACACTGGATCACACTCACACAGACACATTGGATCACACTGACACAGACACACTGGATCACACTGACACAGACACACTGGATCACACTCACACAGACACACTGGATCACGCTCACACAGACACACTGGATCACACTCACACAGACACACTGGATCACACTCACACAGACACACTGGATCACACTCACACAGACACACTGGATCACACTCACACAGACACACTGGATCACACTCACACAGACACACTGGATCACGCTCACACAGACACACTGGATCACACTCACACATAGACACACTGGATCACACTCACACAGACACACTGGATCACGCTCACACAGACACACTGGATCACACTCACACAGACACACTGGATCACACTCACACATAGACACACTGGATCACACTCACACAGACACACTGGATCACACTCACACAGACACACTGGATCACACTCACACAGACACACTGGATCACACTCACACATAGACACACTGGATCACACTCACACAGACACACTGGATCACACTCACACAGACACACTGGATCACACTCACACAGACACACTGGATCACACTCACACAGACACACTGGATCACACTCACACAGACACACCGGATCACACTCACACAGACACACCGGATCACGCTCACACAGACACACTGGATCACACTCACACAGACACACTGGATCACACTCACACATAGACACACTGGATCACACTCACACAGACACACCGGATCACACTCACACAGACACACCGGATCACGCTCACACAGACACACTGGATCACACTCACACAGACACACTGGATCACACTCACACATAGACACACTGGATCACACTCACACAGACACACTGGATCACACTCACACAGACACACTGGATCACACTCACACAGACACACTGGATCACACTCACACAGACACACTGGATCACACTCACACAGACACACTGGATCACGCTCACACAGACACACTGGATCACACTCACACAGACACACCGGATCACACTCACACAGACACACCGGATCACACTCACACAGACACACTGGATCACACTCACACAGACACACTGGATCACACTCACACAGACACACTGGATCACACTCACACAGACACACTGGATCACACTCACACAGACACACTGGATCACACTCACACAGACACACTGGATCACACTCACACAGACACACTGGATCACACTCACACAGACACACTGGATCACGCTCACACAAACACACTGGATCACACTCACACAGACACACTGGATCACACTCACACAGACACACTGGATCACACTCACACAGACACACTGGATCACACTCACACAGACACACTGGATCACACTCACACAGACACACTGGATCACACTCACACAGACACACTGGATCACACTCACACAGACACACTGGATCACACTCACACAGACACACTGGATCACACTCACACAGACAGGCTCTCACCGGTGATGATGCCGCTGGCCACCCCGGGGATGCCCTGCACCTCCGTCACGTTGTTGTTGATGAAGTACTCGTCACAGGTGGCGTTCATGAAGGTGGAGTTGCAGAAGAGGCTCCACAGCTTGGTGGTGACTGTCTGGTTGCCCACCTCCACCACCTTGGCACACAGGTCAAAGTCCTTGCGGATCAGAGTGCGGTTCCCCAGGATACAGATCCTGCAGCGCAGGGGGAGAGCAGCCAGCGTTAGCCAGGCAGGAGCACAGCTCTTCAAAACTACTCACAGACACAGCACTCTGAGACTGGGCAATTAACATTCAGCACCTGAGCTCTTTCTCCTTTGCAAAAATAACTTCTAATAAAAACACCCAACAAAACAGTGCAAATTGCACTTGTCCACAATCTGGATGAATGGAAGAACTGTATAAAAAAAAAAAGAAAACAAAGTTCTCTCCGGCTTTTGACGTCTGGAATGTGTACAGTAATAATCTTATCTTTGTTCTACAGTAGGTAAGCCTCTTCAAGGAAAATAACAAGCAGGATGAGTGCTGTGCGGGACTGCACGCTCAGTGCTGTGCAGGGCTGTGCTCTCAGTGCTGTGCTCTCAATGCTGTGCAGGGCTGTGCTGTGCGGGGCTGTGCTCTCAGTGCTGTGCAGGGCTGTGCTCTCAGTGCTGTGCGGGGCTGTGCTGTGCGGGGCTGTGCTCTCAGTGCTGTGCAGGGCTGTGCTCTCAGTGCTGTGCGGGGCTGTGCTGTGTTCTCAGTGCTGTGCGGGGCTGTGCTGTGCGGGGCTGTGCTCTCAGTGCTGTGCGGGGCTGTGCTGTGTTCTCAGTGCTGTGCGGGGCTGTGCTCTCAGTGCTGTGCGGGGCTGTGCTGTGCGGGGCTCTGCTCTCAGTGCTGCACGGTGCTGTGCTCTCAGTGCTGTGCGGGGCTATGCTGTGCTCTCAGTGCTGCGCGGGGCTGTGCTGCGTGGGGCTGTGCTCTCAGTGCTGTGCGGGGCTGTGCTGCGCAGGGCTGTGCTCTCAGTGCTGTGCGGGGCTGTGCTGCGCGGGGCTGTGCTCTCAGTGCTGTGCTCTCAGTGCTGCGTGGGGCTGTGCTCTCAGTGCTGTGCGGGGCTGTGCTGCGCAGGGCTGTGCTCTCAGTGCTGTGCGGGGCTGTGCTGCGCGGGGCTGTGCTCTCAGTGCTGTGCGGGGCTGTGCTGCGTGGGGCTGTGCTCTCAGTGCTGCGCGGGGCTGTGCTGCGTGGGGCTGTGCTCTCAGTGCTGTGCGGGGCTGTGCTGCGTGGGGCTGTGCTCTCAGTGCTGTGCGGGGCTGTGCTGCGCGGGGCTGTGCTCTGCGTGCTCGCTGGGGTACTCACGGGAAATCCGGCGGGTCGATGGCAGTCTTAATGACCCCTGCATAGATGGCGACGATGGAGATGATGACGCAGGCCAGGAAGAGCAACGCCAGCTTGTTGACATACTTGACTCCCACAAACACCACCGTGGCCATGCAGGACAGCACGCAGGTCCCATAGATACGCATGTTATTTAACATAGCCGCCTCCATCTCCGTCCCCTCCAGGCCGTCCAGCTTGAAGACAGCCGCCTGGGGCACGATGTAGGTCTGCGAGGGGGAGAGAGAGAGTCAGGGGGTATTCCCAGTCCACTGTGTGGAGTTTCTGATACTGCACTACATTACACTGATCCCTCCAACATCACTCTTACAACACTCAGCCACCATGTGCGCTCCATGCAAACCCATTCACAGAAACTTACAGCATGTGGCCACAGGCTGGCACTGCGTGATGCATGAAGCCATACCAAAGAGATACC
This sequence comes from Acipenser ruthenus, assembly GCF_902713425.1. NCBI lineage: Eukaryota > Metazoa > Chordata > Actinopteri > Acipenseriformes > Acipenseridae > Acipenser > Acipenser ruthenus. The sequence goes on along the minus strand of NC_081206.1, from coordinate 1,518,645 downwards.
ACAAAAGCCTTTCGGTCACTCCTGCCTAAGGCTACCTAAGGCTGTTTAGCTTATTAGTAATGAGTGTTTAAAAACTGAACTGTAAACTAACATTAAGCAGCTGTATCACTTATCCCCCATATATTTTGGGTTTACGTTGCAATCGCATACTAACTCAATGGCAGTCCAGTTCATTATAAATCCACCAAGCTTTTTCTTCTCGCAAAGACTGGCTGTAGATGTATTTTTTTCATTCTTGCATGCCAGCCCCGGTATGCAAGCCCCTGTATTCAAACTAGAGTCCACAACACTAAACCTGGCATATTCAAACTACCACAACACTCCATTATAAAAATGCATGGTGCAGCGTTTTCTGTGTGACCGTGAATCATTTACAATTTAAAGAGCAAGCCACGACTCAACGCAGGAGTGTTGATTTCACACAGGTTTCACTCTTTTATTCCTCTGATAAGATTTGCTTTCAAATATACACTGACTGTAAACCCTGCTCTTGCATACATATTTGAAATGAGACACTTTCATGTGAGCTGATACAAGGCACACAGTCTGCTACACTGTGCATGCAGACAGCCTGTGGAAGGTTTCACTGGGACATGCTGTAATGAAGCGATGCTGCTGATTGGATTAGCGAGCCCTGTGATAAAAATCTCTTCACCTGGGCAGCAGCCTGCATCCTGATCAGAGGGCTCTTTAAACAGATACAAACACTATCTCCGGTCTCTCATTCTGTCTGTCTAGACCAATATAAGCCACAACCTCGCTTATTCAATACCATGTCTGATTGCTTCAGAAGTGCTTCAGAAAGAAAGAGAAAAAAACAACAAGAAACTTGTTTTTTATGCTGCATTACTATTCCATCGTTCATAAAACAGAACAAAGTGCATCTGCCTGGTCCCGTCTCATCACCCAGCAGATCCCAGAGAGTTCCACTTTCCAATGCTGGATTTACATAATTACCCTTCCGAATGCAGCGGGAGAGAGAGAGGAGTGTGGGAGGAGGGGGAGAGTGTACAAGTATGAGAGGGAGAAGGAGAGATTGAGTGAGAGAGAGAGAGGGGGAGAAAGAGGGGGATAGGGAGCAAGTGAGAGAGAGGGAAAGAAAAAGAGGATGAGAGAGGACAATAGATAGATAGAGAGATAAATACTCACACATACACGCCAACTCAAACACTCACACTCACACACACACACACACACACACACACACACACACACACACACACACACACACACACACACGTCAACGCTCTTACCAGCAGGATCTCGATGGTCCCCAGGATGTACATGGCTCCCGCGAAGGTGGTCCCCAGATAGAAGCAGAGTCCCACAGCGCCCCCAAACTCGGGCCCCAGCGAGCGCGATATCATGTAGTACGAGCCTCCAGCTGTCAGACACACAAACACAGGCACTGAGCGCAGGGGCACAGAATACACTGGCACTGACCTGGTGGGGAATACAGAATTACAAGAGCAGAGCCAGACCAGTGGAGCGGGGTCTCTAACAGAGTCACAAGAGCAGAGCCAGACCAGTGGAGCGGGGTCTCTAATAGAATCACAAGAGCAGAGCCAGACCAGAGGAGCGGGGTCTCTAATAGAATCACAAGAGCAGAGCCAGACCAGAGGAGCGGGGTCTCTAATAGAATCACAAGAGCAGAGCCAGACCAGAGGAGCGGGGTCTCTAATAGAATCACAAGAGCAGAGCCAGACCAGAGGAGCGGGGTCTCTAACAGAATCACAAGAGCAGAGCCAGACCAGAGGAGCGGGGTCTCTAATAGAATCACAAGAGCAGAGCCAGACCAGAGGAGCGGGGTCTCTAACAGAATCACAAGAGCAGAGCCAGACCAGAGGAGCGGGGTCTCTAACAGAATCACAAGAGCAGAGCCAGACCAGAGGAGCGGGGTCTCTAACAGAATCACAAGAGCAGAGCCAGACCAGAGGAGCGGGGTCTCTAATAGAATCACAAGAGCAGAGCCAGACCAGAGGAGCAGGGTCTCTAATAGAATCACAAGAGCAGAGCCAGACCAGAGGAGCGGGGTCTCTAATAGAATCACAAGAGCAGAGCCAGACCAGAGGAGCAGAGCCAGGCTCCCAATTCTCCTTCCACCTTCCATCTGGAATTATTATTTTTTTTTTATAAACACAATAACAGACGTTTATCAGCTAATCTCGGTGTTAATTAGCAGAGCAGTCGTGCTCATTAACGGTGGAGCTAATTAACTGTGCTCGACGAACACGCTTGCATGATTTCATTATTTCATTTGTTCGTAAACAGTGTGAACTCTTTGAATTTCACTCATTGTGTATGTGGGGTGAGGGTCAGCTGGGAGTGTGTCCGATATTCATTGGAATAATTCATTGTTTTACCTCCTAACTGTGAACAGGACAAGGGTGAAGTGTTATGTGCAGCTGACCTCACAGAATAAGACAGACACTCGTATGAACCGCTAAAGAGAGGGTCGATCTGCCTGCCTGCCTGCCTGCAGCATCTTTAATTAAAACTAAAAGTTTTGGACAAGGATGAATGCACCTTCCAAATGAGACTGCCACTGCTCTCTCTCTCTCTCTCTCTCTCTCTCTCTCTCTCTCTCTCTCTCTCTATCTCTCTCTGTATCTCTCGCTCTGTATCTCTCTCTCTCTCTGTATATCTCTCTCTGTATCTCTCTCTGTATCTCTCTCTCTCTCTCTGTCACGATCATTACTATATGGCTTACTAGAGGAATCCCTGCGGAGTCTCCGTCTCTCTTTGGGTCATTGGGGAGAGAATATGACTGCATGTCTTGCTCACACCTCCAGTGTGGGAGCCCCTGCTGTACACTCTGCTTTCCAGTTCATGTATAAGGACCCAGTGAAGCCACCTACCTGGTACCACTCCGTTTGTGGCGATGGCGCTCATGGAAATCGCAGTCAGCATGGTCTGCAAAAACAAAACAAAAAAATTCAATATTTCTGTTGATATTACAGCAGCACAGTGTCACTTCTCAAACATGGGCTGCTGTTCACAGAGCACCTACTACTGGTGATGTTAGGTAAGTGCACAGAGGGTAGCAATGCAAGTGAAGTCATTATGTTTATATCACATGGGGTAAATAGCTTCAAATGATGATTTGAATAATGTGTTCATTCTTTTAGTCTGCCTGCAGTTGTTCAGCATTCTGTGATTGTAAATGTAGGATAAAGCAATCTGGTTCCGTGCATTATTCAGGCAGCGTGGATAGGGGAGTATCAGAGTTTCAGGTACAGCAAAACGAATGAATCTCATGAGGACTGCAAACAACGCAGAACAACAAGGGAGAGTTGGTCATGCAATGAAATGTTACCAGGAACTAAGCTAAAGGAAGGAAAAGCAAAGCCAGAAAAAACACTGAACTTTAAAAAGGACATTCTCTGCGTCGCTGCGGCTGAACTTTTCCGAGAGATATTTTATGCAATGCAGGCAGGTTTAGTGTTTGTACAGAGATGAGATGCGACGCGGAGCAGAGGGAGGGCAGCTAAACCTGCAATTAACTGCTAATGCTCACTGAAGCGCTGAGGAGAATAAGAAACCCTGCCCGGAAAAACAATCAGGGACACATGGACCAGCCATCCCCGCCACATACCCATATCCACAGCCTCCCTGATATACTGCCTGGAGTCTGCATGCCTGCTCACCTAGCCTGGCTTGTCAGGATAACAGAGTGTGATCACTGAAAACTGAGAGCTCAGAGCTGCTATCTTCAATACAGCTATAAACAAGTCATCAGTATCAGACTACTGGCAAGCCCAATACTTTTTGCTATCCGTTAGGATCAATCAAATGTCAGCCCTGTGAGTGAATCACTAATCAGGTATTAATAAAGTGGATATCAGTCTTTGAGAGCCCAGATAAGACCCGAATTGTTTGGGAGCCGTTATCAGCTCTAACTCATTCTAGAACGCTTAACTGAAATTGAGTCTAGGCAGTGCATGGAAACAATGCAGCAGGGGCCAGGAAAGGGGGATTTATAGCCCTGGAAATGGAACATCTTTGACTGGGATTTATCATAGCAAACAGTGAGGCCGGGTGGCAAAGCATTGTAACTGCAGCTATAATCACTTCCCATCCCTCACCACAGTCCCAGTACTGCAGTGCTGCTGGGAAAGGCACAGATGGGTGTTCAGTACCTCCTGTAAAAGAACCCTAAGCAGCCCCTGCACCATGTAACTCAGCGGGCAAGTGCTGTGGGGACGACTGGTCTGGCACAGACAGGAGAATGAAGAGCGTTTCACTTGCAGAGGCTGTCTGCCTGTCTGTCTGTCTGTCTGTCTGTCTGTCTGTCTGTCTGTTATAATGGATGGCATTGTCTAATTACAGCGGCTTCTATTTGGCGTTCTCAATGCTTAACATGCTGCGCTGTGCTTGTCACAGTACAGGGCTCATTGTTCACAACGAACACCAGTGATCGGCAATGAATATTTAATAGTGCATATCCTGTGCTACCAGCATTTAATAAAAGCACATTGATTTTATAAATATTGAATGAGGAGAAGGATGCATATTGACATTCAATTAGAAAAACACCCTTGTGTATTATGGCTGAGGGTCACATGTTAACAGATGTGTCTCGTTATCTGCAGTTTCAGTTGATCATATTCAGGTTTAATATTTCTATTTCTGTTAACAGACTCCAAGCCATCTATTTTTACTACTACTGTGAATACAGCAAGTACTGCTCCTGCCACCTGTTTAGCAGCACTCAGTAATGGTCATTGAAATCCGGATTGTTCACCGGTGTTGGCTGAATGATGGAATGGGGTGCTGCCTGGAGATACACAATAAGAACAGGGTTTACAGAAGCACAGACAGAGCTAACTCATACAGCAGCCTCGCTGTGTTCTGTGCAGAAAGCTGGATTTCAGAGCTGAATGGCCCGTGGGCTCTTTAATCCTGTTTGGTGGAGGTGTGCACTTCAACGCAAAGCCTTTATCGTTCAGCCTTTTCCCTTCCCGCACTTCCATTAATAGCTGGGTGTTTATTTCTCTCTCTTCTCTTCCTCCCACCGCTCACATCCACAGCCTCACCTCTGCTATGAAAGCCCCTGAGGGCAGGCTGATTTCCACGCGGATCAGAAAGCACTGCGTCGAGGCTCGGTTCAACAGGATTTAGTGTGGGTGGAAAGGCTGGGGGCAGCGGAGTGAGACAGGCTGGAAAAGATGCTGCCCACCACTCCTCCCCCTCGCTGGTTGGTGGATGCGGATGTCTGGTGGCACCTGGATACTGAAATACATTCAGACTGACTTCCACCCCCCAGTGCAGACAGCATTTGATACTGAATATAAGATAATTTAATTTTGGCCTAAAAAACAATACATATCAAGAATATTTTCCAAGAATTTCCTTTTACCCCAAAACAGTGAAAAAATGGTATATACTTAGTGAAAAATGCATAAATCACTGTACCAATACGAACTCAAAAGTTTTAAACCCCCAAGCTGAAATGAGCTGTTAGGGAGCTCTGCTCGAAACCCATTTGTGATGCTACTCTTCCTCTGCGCTCTGTCCAATCGCTTGTCTCTTTAGTCAAGCGCTTTCCATCTGCAACGTCCCCCGTTACCTGGGTTACGAATTGTGATCGGGGTTAAAACACGCAAGAACCACAGGGCAGGGTCAGCACTTTGGTAGAGACTATCGCTCTGCAACTAGACTGGGACTGACTGGACTGTAACTGTACCCTGTCACTGAACTACTGAAGAGGAACGACCTGATGTGCAAACTGAAACAAACACTGTGATATGCAAGCCACTGCGGGGCTAGGCAGCTGCGGACTGAGAGGGCCATTCAACTCCAGGTTTACAGGTTTAAGCCAATTATTAAGCAGCTGGCTGGTGGTTTAATTGCTTCGGTTTAATAATTGTGGACAAAGCCCTGGACTGGATGGATCTAGCTCGCCAGTGTCTTCAGTGTCCGCTGTGGAGCCCCAGTCTCCAGCACTGAAGCCCTAGAGGAGGAGGGGGTGGGGTTGGTAGAGTGGTACTCACACAGGTGCAGCATATGAAGACGATGATGAAGGAATCTAACACGCCTCCCATGCCCACCACCCAGGTGAGACGCAGGAACAGGATCACACCAAAGATGTTCTGCAGGCAGGGCAGGTACACGCCCATGAAGGTGCCCATCCGTGGAGCCTGGCACAGAGACAGAGGGAGAGAAAGAGAGACAGAGTGAGAGACTGTGAGAGACAGAGAGGGAGGGAGAGTCTGTCCAAAGGCCAACCTTAGCTTTATACAGAGGAGAAGAAGTGAGAAAACAGAACTGTCGGGACCACCAGACAGCCATGTGGCTGAGGGTAGGCACTAGCCCATGTTCAAGCTGGCTAGCACAGTGTATAACCTGGCTAGCACAGTGTATAACCTGGCTAGGATAGTGTATTAACCTGGCTAGGATAGTGTATTAACCTGGCTAGGATAGTGTATTAACCTGGCTAGCACAGTGTGGATGAATGAGGGGAGGTGAAGCTGGGTTTATTCTCTATGCATTTAAACAGCGTGACAGTCTAATGGTTTTCAGCGCACCATGGAATTATCAAAATGGCCCTGTTGTTGTTTAAATAGAACACCCAGCTAGACAAGCCTACAACAGATGAGTGGCTTTGACGTTTATGTGTGCAGCTCAAGAGGGTCTGCCCCCTGAGCTGCTGAACTGCCTGGAAACCTCACGGATGTTGAGCTGACTCTCAGGGCGAGATGATCCAGCATTTCAAATTGAATTCGACTGAGTTTATGGAGATTAAACAGGGCTGGCGAGCGATTTTTAACAAAGGGGCCTGGCCAAGACAGACAGCTGCTGTGCCTGAGATGAGATACAGAACCTCACTTCAGCCAAGAGAGGGGGATACAGCTCTGTACTGCAGGAGGTCAGACCTCTCTGGAAAACTGTGCTTGCGAGGATTATCCTGGAGAACAGGTGCAAGATCTTCCAGCACCTCAGTGCTCCACCTGGGCTCGGAAGCCTTGATGGGTTCTGTGTTCTGGGTCCTGGGTTCTGTGTTCTGGGTCCTGGGTTCTGTGTTCTGGGACCCAACCCTGCCTAGCTTTTAAGATCAGGCCTGAGGATGGTCCAGCTACCGAACAGGCCACCCCGTCTGGCTTGTGCGATGTGATTACAGTTCCACCCTGACCAGTAGAACCTGGCCACAGCACAGTCCCAACTGCTGTATTGGCCTGTCTGACTTAACTGATCTGGCCAGGATGCAAGCCAAGGTGGTGGGGACTGGCTAATAGGAACTGTCACTGGCTCACCCACTGCACTCAAACTGTGGAGCTGTTAACATATTAACCCATGTATGAAGAAAATGCATGACATAACTAGTAAAACATGCATGTTTCAGGGGAATGGCTGTTTTATTCATATGGTGTAATATCGCTATGCATGTTTAATTCTGGTATTTTAAGACAGTCACAGTGCATGAAAGCCCCCTGATTCTGGAGCCTCGCAGTGTCAGTGACAGCTTTACAGTCTTGGCAGTGAGCTCAGACACTGACGAAGGCACAGTTGGAGCAGTCTGCCTGTCATCCGTTTTGAGAAATGGAGATTTTCATCGAATTATACATTTTCAAGAGGCTTCAATCCATGAATAGGATCCTAACACTGTCTCCTGGGTGCTCCTGTGGAGCACAGAAGCCATGCTGTTCACTCTTCTGTAAGTTCAGGCAGGAGGGTATTGGCACAGTCGAGTCTTTTAAATGAGATCTAAAAACAGATTTGTGTGCGTTGGCTTATTCTTGAGCTGGATTGACCGGCCAGTATCTTTTATCGTTTTTTTTCTAAGTTTTATTGTAAAGCGTCCTGGGATGCTGGAACAGCATTATATAAAAGCAAACGGTATTGTGTTCTGTATTGTTCTCAATTTATTGTTTCGGATTATTGGAAATCCTCCTACTCAAATGTGTTTGCTTAATCCTTGTATAAAACGTTTACCACTGTAAATGTGTTTACACTATGCATTTCCCATAGATTGCAATGGTTTGACATGTTTTTGAATATGCTTTACCATACCTCTGTGGGCTTTACAAGAATTCCCTATCATTTGTTAAGGCTCTCTTAACATGACACTATGCAAAGTTGCAGCCAGTGTTTTGGAACTAAATCCCTGCTGTGCGTGGCTCCAGTGAGCTCTAATGGGTGGGAATGAATGCGATTGTGGAGGTCAGCTGTGCACTCTCTCAGGTTCCATCACTGCGATTAGGACCAGCAAATTAATAAGGTGAGCAGACCCTGGGTGACATGTCTCACCAGCTGCCAGGGAGAAGAAGAGTTTCAATTGAATTAACCTGCAATATTAATCCCAGATTAACACTGTGCTGGCACTGATTATTCAGAACCAAAAATCATGCATATGTTATTAACAGGCATTGCAATTAATATTAGATTGCATTTTTCTATTAAAATACCGGAAACAACAATTCTTTTTAAGTTTGTGTTATTATTAAGGATTTTTTTGAAGCTGCAGGAAGACAAGGCTTTTTAATGCAGTGTATAAATGCAGCCAGGTCTTTTATCTTTACCACGATTCTTCCTGTTTTAATGACTTGCACCTCTATTGTAGCTGTTGCTAGGCTGAACGGTAAACTAATTAGTTTCTGATCGTTCGTCCTTCAGTGTACAGTAAAAGGCACAGCATTCATCAATTCAGTGTCAACCTAGCAACTGTCTAGGAGGCTTTCTGGAATGGGATATTTTTAACTCTCCTAATCAGGATCACGCTGTGCGGCAAGAGCGCCTCTCATTCAAGGTGCCGGCCAGCTGGGGTGCAGCCCTCATTACAAACAGTATCTGCCTGACAGTGTGCACACAGCATCATTGTACACAACTGCGCAAGAGCCAAGAAGACTTCCAGAAACAAGAGTGATGCTCATCATGAACGAACACGCTGAGCGTCACCACAAACCACAGCGAAGGCACCAGATACAGCGAGGGGGCCATCCATTCTACTGCATTATGGACAGTACAATACTTTGGTTGTTTTCTCGAATTGGGTGATAAACTCTCAAGTTGGTTTTGTCTTGGAGCCGTGAGTAGTTTAGATGTTAAAGGTTAAATAGTCTGATGGTACAGACTGAAGGACTTGAGCTATTGATTTGTGCAGTATCCGACACGTCACGCCGAAGCGAGAAGTTTGAGAGTAGAAAGACTTGACGCTGTGCAGCCTTGCCTGGCTATGTGTACCTTGGCTTGAGTTACAGGTTCATCAGATGAGATCCTAGCTGATAGTTGATTGATATACATTCCTCCCTGGGATTATCGATCCTGTTCTCTGATTAAGATGCTGGAAAGAGGAGGGATGACGCATTCCTGCTGCCTTCTCGTTGATTTCTTATTTTAAACAGGGGCTTCGTGTTATAGCCGGTCAGGTGGAAAGGTATGTCTGCCGGATCTCTGAGATGAACACACAGACGCCCTTGCAGTCTAACAGGAGGTCATTGTGCCAGAGTTGCTCATCATAGAGCTGAACCATCTACAGCTCCCAGAACCCGACTGCAGTGCTTGAATTGTAATGTAATAAAAGCAGCTTGTAATTCCTGTTTCACGCACTGCTGCTCACACACCAGCTGACAGCACTAATGTGTTCCTGGTCAGGCTTGATGGATTATTAAAGAGTTGCGTTCAGCGAGGGACGGGATCGGGCAGTGAACCTGATCTGCAGTGATGCACAGACAGGGGAGATGCACCTGATCTGCAGTGATGCACAGGCAGGGGAGATGCACCTGATCTGCAGTGATGCACAGGCAGGGGAGATGCACCTGATCTGCAGTGATGCGCAGGCAGGGGAGATGCACCAGATCTGCAGTGATGCGCAGGCAGGGGAGATGCACCTGATCTGCAGTGATGCGCAGGCAGGGGAGATGCACCTGATCTGCAGTGATGCACAGGCAGGGGAGATGCACCTGATCTGCAGTGATGCACAGGCAGGGGAGATGCACCTGATCTGCAGTGATGCACAGGCAGGGGAGATGCACCTGATCTGCAGTGATGCGCAGGCAGGGGAGATGCACCTGATCTGCAGTGATGCACAGGCAGGGGAGATGCACCTGATCTGCAGTGATGCGCAGGCAGGGGAGGTGGAGGCTTAAGGTGATTGGGGTATTTCATTTGTGAACATTGCAATGCCATTGTTTGTTGTAAAGCTTATTATGAGGTTTCACTAATATAAGCTCTTGTCAGTTAAAGGCTATGCTGGCTGACCCCTCGACACCGCCTCTATGCTGCTGACCCCTCGACACCGCCTCTATGCTGGCTGACCCCTCGACACTGCCTCTATGCTGGTTGACCCCTCGACACCACCCCTATGCTGCTGACCCCTCGACAACACCTCTATGCTGAGATGTTCTGTACGAAAGATGGAGATGGAGATGTTTTGTACGAAACTAAACTGGAGTCGTCAGATCAGTGGTGTTTGTGCTGGTTAGCCGTGTTCATCAAGGGTATTTTTAACACCTGGATTAGAGAGGTTTAAACAACCTGGGATCGATTCTAGCGGCCGTTTGGGAGAGTGAGGGAATGAGAGAGAGGGAGAGGGGAGGGGGTTGTGAGGAGAATAGCAGTGTGAGAGTTGGGGAGGGGTGAGGGAGAGAGGGAGAGGGGAGGGGGTTGAGAGGAGAATAGCAGTGTGAGAGTTGGGGAGGGGTGAGGGAGAGGGGAGGGGGTTGACAGAGGTACAGCACATGCTCTTTCCAGCTGCATTCACACTGGGGGCCCTTGTGGAGCTCTGCTGGTGTCTGTGCAGCAATGACAGAGATACCTTCGCTACCTTGATGGGTTTCTTGCGTGCCTCCTCGTTGTTCTCTGCCTCCTCGTGCTCCTTGCTCCCTTGCGGCAGGTTCGAGTAGTTGGCCAGGCTGCTGAGCAGAGAGGAGACCATGGGGCTGGTGTCCATCTCCTCCTGCACACAGACGTTACAAGCAGTTAGACACACGCCAAACAAAACAAAAAAAAAACATTAGCGCTTTGACAGCAGAACAGAGCTGCACTGTCAAAGTTACTATTATCTGGTACTGCCTGGGAGCTGCTTTAAGGATCCTGGCACCCTGGCGCTTGTGGGAGTCCTTTACCTCCAAGGCCAGGGTTAGGATACGCCTCCCAAGGGCAATGGACAGTGGAGTGATCACAGCAGCAACACTGTCCAGCACTCCAGACCTGAATCTCAGGTGTTGCAGTTCAGCTGCATTGACAGAGAAGCACCACAAACTAACTGTAGCCAGTGCCATGTCAATGCATTGAGCACTGTGCACTGACCACAGAGCAAACATGCCTCCACTCCACACAAGCGTGTATAGTTAACAAATGCACTGGGGCTTGAGCGGCTCCATTTCCCAGACAGACACACAGAGGGCGTTACCTCGAAGAGAGCCATGTGCTTGCCATCGTACTCCTTGCCCTTCTCGACGTCGCTGCTGTTGATGAAAGGGCTGCTCTCCTTTGGATTGCCATCTCCTGTAGGGGGCAGCAGCGAAGAGAGAGCATCAGTAAAGGAGGGTATTGCTATATATTATTCACAAAGCACAGGACACAGCATTAGGGCAGGTGAAGTTACATGTTAGAAAGTTTAAAGTAGTCAGGGTCTATCAAACAGCATCTCTATAAATATCCATGCAGAACAACCCCAGCTGGTCTCTGTGTGTTTCTGCTTTTATTAAAGGATGGACGTTAAGAGCTTTGTGCTGCCCTCGAGTCTGGTCCCTGGAGGTGCTGTAACAAACATTACGGCTTGAGCAGCGCTTTCATTAATTACAGGACATTATTAATATGGAAATGTGTATCTGTTTGATGTTTTCAATCTATGACTTTGAATTGCATCTTTTTTTATACTTTAGATTTTCGGTTGGTTTACTTTGCAGAAGATTAGCATTGGTGACGATGAACTGCGGTCTGTGGGGGCATTACTGTCACCAGTCTCGTTCAATCCCACGCCTCCGATCCGGAGGGGGGCTTCCAGCTGATCTGTTCACAAGGAATTTCTCCTTCTTTGCCTTCTTATAAAGTTTGCATGGTTCTGAGTTCTGTTGCTTCAGTTTAAACCATTTCTTCAAAATATGTCTTTCCGCTACATTCAGAGCTGCTTCTGAATCTTACTAACCCGCAGTCTTTAATAAAGATTAGTAAATCTTCAAAGGACCAGTTTTTATTCGCGCTCTCCCCTGCCTTGTTAGGGTGTTCAGGCCGTATATCTGAGCAGTTTTGAGTGCCGCTGCTCAGTTTTATTGATTTTTGTGTAACCTGTGTGAAGTGCTTTGGCTGTTTTGTTTCAGCTGCTACAAATGCACTATTTCATTTCTCAGCTCTCCCAAGATTAATGCACATTACAAACTCTTCCACATTCGGTGAAAGTGAATGTGCAAGCCACTTTATTAAGTGCTAGGGCTACAAAGAAAGTGTAAGGCGATAAAGGTTCATGGCACATCTCCTGGGCACGGCTCAACACTTGAAGGTTTTTTTTGGTTTTCGCTGTCTGCGGAGCGGCAGACTTGGTCTTCATTAGGACAGCACCCTGGTCTCATATTCCTGTGTAACTTGTGAGAGGAGAGGGAATGAGTGTTTACACCAGCAAAGCCCTTTAATTGATCTGATGGAGGCACAGTTCGGGTGCAAACAGCACAAAATCCTTCCTTTCGAAAGCCTTTCATGTTCTCAATACAAGACCAGCCAAGCTTCGGGGAATGACTGGAGAGAGGAAAAGAACCATTCTCCATTCAGCAGCTGCCTCTGTAATGCGCTGATGGCGGCTCCAGGTAACCACAGTGTTAATCTTGGCCCTGGCTCAGGCTCATTCCAGTACAGGCAGCAAGAAAGGAAAACACAATCTCAATTCCACTTTCCAAACATCTTCTGCTAAACCGATACAGTACAGGCTGGAAACTCTGCTCCACGCCAACAAGTGCTTGGCATCCTGAACACAATGAACGGGGCGACTGCAGAGCCATTTTCATGACAGGAAGGACTTGAGCGAGAGCGTCCACAGCAATGTTTGCAGTCCACAGAACCTGGGACACGGTAGTGTACACTGCTCTCAGGACAGTCCAGGGACAAACAGGAAAAAGAACATAAGAAATATATGAACCAGAGGAGGCCACTCGTCCCATCTGAACTCGTCCAGATCCTAGAAGAGGATTGATCTCAAAACTTTGTCAAGCTAGGTCTTAAAAGATCCAAGTGATTGAACCTCAATAACCTGACTAGGTAGGTTCCTGTGCTGCTCTTAAAGTATTGTTTAGGGTTAACTAATGTAGCTCCGTTTAAAGATTTGGATCATAACCCCTCTAATTCTTCTTTGTTCTAGGCTCCAAGAATACTGTTGATCTTCTCTCTCAGTAAGGTCTGAATAAATCAGAGCCCTGGACAAAGCCCCTGGCCCTGTCTAATTCAATTTGAAAACTCTTCCCTTCACCGGCCCTCTTGACACAAGCAGGTGCTGGATGAATTTGAAAGGTTGCGTTTCTCCTGTATGAATGCATGTCCTCTAAGTGACGGGAGCTGGATCTAATTCCCACGCAGTTCAGCTCTGCAGAAAGGAGTCTGTGTCAGCTTTCATTTTTATTAAATGAAACGGTTCTAAGCAGCTGATCTCTTAGAGACCTCCCGTCTGCCCTGGGTGTGGGTGGGGATGCACACTCACCCCTTATTCAAGTTTTCCACTGTAAATTTGCACAGTAATTTTGCAGTTTTCCACATACTTTTGCCATGGTTACAGTATGCATTTACCATAGTTTGCCATGTTAAAAAAAAAAAAAAAGGTTTACCATACCACTCTGGGCTTACAATGCTTATATATGCTTTACCACACTTTCACTGTGCTCTATTACACTTTCCTTTTATGATGGATCTCTCTGAATACAGTCAAAAGTCCCGAGCTGTCAGGGATTAGGATTCCCCTAATAATACTCTTCTCAGTGCCTCATTGTAGACTGACCTGGGAGAACCTGGACTCTCTGCTCTACCAGATCTGCACAAAGATGCAGTGAAGCACTACAAATAAAAGTGCAGGCAGACTTTGTAGATTCACTCAAGTAAATCTGACAATTGCAGTCAGAATATTATATTGATCTCCAAAGGCAGTTCCAGTGTAGGTGGAATGCAATGCATGCTTATATAACACTTTACAGTCACGCGCAATCTCATCTTGCTTCACAATGGCAGAGCAGATGGGATATTGATGAGATACTCCGGCTGTCCCTCTGGGGCGGAATGCAGCAGCTACCTGACTGAGATGCTAACTCAGGACCGCAGGTAACCCCTAGTTACTCTCTTTACATTGGGGGTGCATTAGCAAATAGACACTCACCTGTGTGCACACACTGATCCTTACACATGCAGAGCCACACAAACTGTTTTAAACAGACACTCTCTAGGGATCACACACTCCCCTGTGCGCACACACTGATCCTTACACACGCAGAGCCACACAAACTGTTTTATACAGACACTCTCTAGGGATCACACACTCACCTGTGCACACACACTGATCCTTACACACGCAGAGCCACACAAACTGTTTTAAACAGACACTCTCTAGGGATCACACACTCCCCTGTGCACACACACTGATCCTTACACATGCAGAGCTACACAAACTGTTTTATACAGACACTCTCTAGGGATCACACACTCCCCTGTGCACACACACTGATCCTTACACATGCAGAGCCACACAAACTGTTTTATACAGACACTCTCGCTCATGCATTCAATCAACAGCTCCAAAAAGCTCAGAGAGCTTGCACCAAATATGCTTTTTATTTCGAAGTTCTTTGAATGCAGTGCTGTTAATCCTGGATGTCTATTTTGTTAAATGGGTCAGGAAGTCTTGCTTGCAGTCTTCAATTGTGAAACAGTGGGCGAGGTTGAAGACCATAGGAATATTTTGTATGTGGTTTCGTCCAGCACTCTAAATATTCTTCAACGCTGCAGTTTGCGTTTCCTCAGTCCTTCTGATACTTTATTATTTGTTTCTTAGCAGACGCCCTTATCCAGGGCGACTTACAATCGTAAGCAAAAACATTTCAAGCGTTACAATACAAGTAATACAATAAGAGCAAGAAATACAATAACTTTTGTTCAAGCAAAGTACAAGTTTGACAAACCACAATTCAATAATACAGCAGGTAATAGTGATAGTTACATCAGGATATGATTAAATACAAAGTACTACAGGTTAAAAACTTGGCAGATTACAGTATTCTGAAGTACAGGATTAAATGCAGTAAAATAGGGGGCTGATAATCTCAGGGTCTACCGGCACTCTGGGGGGTTTCAAACACCCTGAATTGTAATGTTACCAGAAAGGGCTGTAAGTCTCCACACACTGTAGGTCATGATTTTCCCCCAGAATTTGTTCTAACAGCATAGATAAAGATCCCATTTTCTGTTTCCTACTCCTAAATCAATACCTGTCACAGCAACGCCGGAGACACTAGCGAGCACGCTGTACAGTTTCATTCGATTTGCCTGTGCAAACATTCGGCTGGCTAAATGCTTGTGACAAGATTTCATTTTCACACATTCACCCCCGATTTATGGAAAATAAATCTGCTGTGGAACACCAACGAAGGTGCCATAAAACAAGAAAAACGATTCAGTTAAACTACAAACAAGAGTTTGCAAAAAGCAATGTCAGTATTGTGCAAACAGAGTCTCAAACGCCTTGTCAAAAAAACCATCCAATTGAGGAACAGAGTCAAGCACTGTTTTCAAACAGACATCCCTGGCTGATTTTCATGTTAGTCTTAATATCGATGCATCCGTTACCTGCTATTTGACCACAGAGACAGGTAAATACTGCCAAGCATGTTCCTGCTTGAGACTGCCTGTGGAAATCTGCACAGAGCTTCATTAATCAAATATTAATCACCTCTTGCCAGCTGTCACTGTGGGGCGGGGCTTTTCCCCTCGAGCTGCGTTTCAGTAAGACTGCGCGGCTGTCCTGTCTAGTGACACAAGGGAGCAGAGTGGAGTTAGAAACAACGGACTATTAAAATCTATAGCAATGCTGTAACAGATATGCAACATCTAGTTTACAAGGCTGTCCAGTCCAGTTTACTGGGAAAGGGGGATTGAAGAATGTCTAAAAGAGGGCCAGGAGGTCTGTTCGGTCCACAAAGAAGACAGGCTTACAAGATGTAAAACCTGAAGGATCACGAATCACACAGGTGCCATGCTGGGTTCTAAAGGGTTAACATCCCCAGTGCTGTGACTGGAATTCAATTTGGAAACGGCGCTATCGATCATCTCACCTCGTTAAGCAAGCAAGCGCTGGAGCATAAACAACAAGAGAGGAGAGCGAGAGAGAGAGAGAGAGAGAGAGAGAGAGAGAGAGAGAGAGAGAGAGAGCGAGAGAGCGAGAGAGCGCGAGAGAGAGAGAGAGAGAGAGAGAGAGAGAGAGAGAGAGAGAGCGAGAGAGAGAGAGAGAGAGAGAGAGAGACAGAGAGAGAGAGAGAGAGAGAGAGAGAGAGCGAGAGAGAGAGAGAGAGAGAGAGAGAGAGAGAGAGGTGGCCCTGGAGCGACTGAAGGACAGAATACTACAGTATGTGTTTCTCACCCAGACCAGCTCATACCTTTAACACCCTCCCCACCCCTAACAGTCTAACAAGCACTTCCACTGCGTAAAACAGCTGTCAAGAAGGCAGGCTGGGAAGTACCCGCGGACAGTGTACCTCATATTGAACTCCAACAATACACCCCTTTTAACAAGGCTCTAGGGAGACAGTGCCACACTGTATTTCCATGGACCAAACGCATGCTCAGTCTGCCTGTCAGAAGGCTTCCTACTGTTAAAATCTGGAAATTGAGGCCACTTTTTTAAGGACGCTGTAAGGATAAAAAAAAAGGTCTTTTGGGATGAATACTAGACAACGATTATTAGTAGTAACATTGAGCCTACTGAGACCATGCAAGCGTAAAATGTATTGCTTGTCTGCAAAAAATGGTAAAATCCAGAACAATTCTGGTTGCATTAATTCAGTGTGGATCAGAGAACAATGAATTAATTTCAGGGATTGTTGGCAAAACTTTCATATGATCAAAACACACAGGTGACTCAGAACCACTCTGTGGGCGAGTATGAGAAGGAGAGGGGGAGAGAGAGAGAGAGAGAGAGAGAGAGAGAGAGAGAGAGAGAGAGAGAGAGAGGTAATAAAACCTGCAATGAAATTAGCATTCCTGTGAACGATGTGCCGAGATTAACAAATTCTCCAAATGCCGGTCTGCCAGTTTCAATTTGAGGGCCTGCCACCGGTACAGCGGCCCCCTTCAAAACCCAAGTGGGCTGACCAGCGTATTGCCCTGAGTTTGCAGTTCCCAGGCTTGTTCAATCAGGAGCTTACTGTCAGCGCAGGCTGTGGATACACCTCGCTGCGGTGGGGCAGGAGTGACAGGTATTATGAAAAAGCCTCCTTCACAAAGGGACGGGATTACAGCCCAATAAACAAGTTCAAATAAAGGAGGATTGATATGTTTTAAAATCCTCGTCGAGGTAAAAACAACCGCGGCCTAGAATAACCCGGCGAGTGCCTGGATTGGGATCAGCTGCCCCCTGAGTCAGCTAATCCCACACAGGAGCACTCTGTGTTATTATCTGACTGGAGACTCTAACACAGAACAGGCTTTTAAGAGGGAAGCCGTGCTTATCTAAGACACTCTGCTAAATATCTCCAGTCTAACAACAATCTGGCTTTTTACAGTGGCACAAAAACGAATGCGTTCCGGGCTGACGGAGAAATGCAAACCATGGAGACAAGACTCAATCCCAATGCAGAGTCCCATCTGCAGCACAGCACATCTCCCTAGTTAAAGAGCCCTAACTGGACGAGGAGCACGCTGAAATGACATCATCAAGACACCCAGGCTCCTATAGAAGTCAGGGCAGCAACAACTAGTGAACCGCAGGGGCTGTCGACTTGCAAACTCAACCAAGAGTCTGATTGTTAAACCCTGAGACACAAAAGAGCTACTGTATCTAGCCATTGCCTATTAGCTGGCAGTGTGGAGTAGTGGTTAGGGCTCTGGACTCTTGACTGGAGGGTCGTGGGTTCAATCCCAGGTGGGGACACTGCTGCTGTACCCTTGAGCAAGGTACTTTACCTAGATTGTTCCAGTAAAAACCCAACTGTATAAATGGGTAATTGTATGTAAAAATAATGTGATAACTTGTAACAATTGTAAGTCACCCTGGGTAAGGGCGTCTGCTAAGAAATAAATAATAATAATAATAATAATAATAATACCGGCGCCAATTAGCTGACCAGTTAAAATGTGTGGTGTAATATTATTGTGAACTCCCTAGTGGAAACGTCTTCCAGTAAGCACAGAAGGAAGTGTCAGTCATTGATGGAATGTGGAGTGGAGGGCTCTCAGGGGCTGGCAGACTGAACAGTCTGAGATTGAGTGGCTGATGAGCTCCGCTGGGATAATTGGCACCAGTGCAGAGCGTCGCACACTCACACCTGCCCCCCCTAGCGCTCTGCAGCTCCGTGTCTGCAGAAGAGGAAGAGAGGAGAGAGGAACCAGACTGCCTCCCGCAGTAAACACTACAGCTCCGGCACGATGATGATGATAAATAAATACAGGATTCATTAAAAAAAAATTAATAATGCATTAGGCTTGCACTATATTTAGATACAGCTTTGCAAACCATGCATAATCGTGTTACGGCAGATCATCACTAAACTAAAAATCCAGGAGTACAGACTGCAGTGCAACATT
Source organism: Acipenser ruthenus (assembly GCF_902713425.1). Classification (NCBI taxonomy): domain Eukaryota; kingdom Metazoa; phylum Chordata; class Actinopteri; order Acipenseriformes; family Acipenseridae; genus Acipenser; species Acipenser ruthenus. The sequence continues at coordinate 1,499,940 of NC_081206.1, read as the reverse complement.
AGGAAACATTACTTTACAATGCTTTAGAAAGGGAGCTATCCTAGAGCAAAAATAACTAAATAAACTCCTGAGCCCTGCACAGCTTTTGAGAACGGGCCAGTTCAGAGACAAAGCAGGCATGGCTGCACTCTGATGAGAAGGAACATCACTGCCCACTCTCTCAGGCAGACACCCCGTACTCCAGACAGAAGAAGTGCCTCTGGATCAAATGATCCTACAACATTCCCCCCCTTCGCTAAACTAAAACTAATATTAGCCTGTGGATAGCAGAGTGCAGGAGAAAAAAAAGAACAGGTGGTAACTGATCTGGGGATTTACACATGCGTCTCCTCTCGCTCTCTCGCTCTCTCTCTCTCGCCAGCGCGTCTGAACTGTGAGTCCTGTCCACACCTCCGCAAGACTGACTGCCTCTAACTGGCATCACGGCATGCAGCCTGGGCTCGGAGATGCCAAGGACAGGGTGTGCAGAAATTCATACAGAAATGCAGAGTGCCTCGGTATGCATTACAAAGAACAGCATATTTGACAACGCAGTGACCAAAATCCCTCTTTTTTTTAATGCTACAATCTTTTCCATTTTTTTTTCTTGCCAGTTACTATTTCAGTGCTGTGTTTTAAAAGGAAGGTTTGTGCATCTCTCAAATCCACCACATTGAAAGTGTTTTTTGAGATACATGTATTAATCAATTTGATTTAAACGTGATTAGATTGTTCTATTGATTTTTGGAACGCTGACAGGGAGTGTCCTTCTGAAGACCTGACCTGCAACCCTGTTGTTCCCTACGACCCCCAGCCCAGAGATACCTCAATCTCCAGATCTGAACTGACAGCACAGCCTGCTTTCTCAAGTGCTGTGACCACGCCATCCTCTCAAACCGGTCCATTACCCATGTGGAAAACCTGCAGCAAGTGCTTTGGGGGGTAAAACGCATTCTCTCATAAATAGTCCCTGTAAAGGTTGTTTTCTATCAAATTCAATAAAGCCCGGCTGTACCATGTTCTGTAAGAGCCACACATGCCCAGAACGCAGTGGACCCTTTGTTTTATAAACGGATCGATGGTCTGGAAAAGCAAGCCAAAGAATCAAAAACTGCAAAATGAAATAAAAACCAAAAAAAAAAGAGAACAGAAATTGTAAGTTGAAAGAGAAAGTGTGAAATAAGCGCTTTAGGGCAAGCCCATCGACAGCTGACTTCAACACAGTGATAAACACTGAAGACTGGAAATGTGCTCCAGGCGTTTTCACGCTGTATAAACCATTAGAGGCTTCAGAGCCATCCATTCCATCAGCCGCAGTGAAAAACACATCAGCACCCTGACTACCATGAATAGCACTAAACTGAGAAAGCAGCTGAAACACTGCACAACACATCCCATTATTAAACAGCATCGACTCTTTGCTGTGTTACAGTATTAGGCATGCGAAGGAGACTCCAGAGCTGCTGGTAACATCAATGCCCAACTCTTAACACCTGAGCTACTCAAAGCCACACTGCAGCTCAGCACTCTAACCACTGAGCTCCTCACACATCTCTATATAGATATATCTCTTTTTGCTTCTCATGCTTTTTGCTGACATTATTTCTAATCGTATTTTCTGCTCCTTCGGCACTACAATCTCTCTCTAATCTATTCAAGGGCTTTGTTGAATCAACTGCTTTTCCAATGCCTCCCCATCAACCAGGATTTCATTACTCAACAAATTACAACCTCCACGGGGTTCCTCGGTCTTAATAAAGGAAAGCAAGCAGCTCCACCTGACCTCCCCTCCCTGCTCTGCAGAGCAGCTGGACCTGTTTGACAGGATGCACCGCTGGGAGGTGGCTCTCTCTTGGCTATCCTGGGTTGGTCATCTCCTTTTAAATCCCCTTTCAACAGGTGAGGGGCCCTGGACTGCACCTCGAAGATCTGGGTGGTATTCTCCCCATATCTGTGGGATTATCCCCTTCAGATTCAGCTCTGTTCATCTTTTAAAAGCAGCTTCACATTTGTCAGCCCATTTTGCCCTCAGGCTCCGGGGGCAGTGGCAGCTTGTTCTGGGCAGGAAAGCACAGTTCTGTCACCCCAGGAGTCCCGGGTTCAATACCCAGTCCTGTTTTGAACACACCCCCAAGCACAGGCCAGTATTCCTAAAACGCTTGGGTGGGTTTTAGCAACTTTCTATAAGAAAACGATTCAGTACCATCAGCTTCCATCTCTAGCAGGCTTCTATGAGATAGTAGATGCTCGCTGGAACGTCACCGCGCCAACTGTGAATCAAACTTGAAATCAATCTGTGCAAGTGCCGGCTTTTTCATTTAGACTTGCCGTAATGAAAGCTTGGTTCACATCTATTGAACCGCAAATGCTAACCAAAGACACAACTGGCATCTACAAAACCCTTTATTTACTAATAAGAGACGCCAAGCATCTCTTACCCTGCTTATTATCTGTGAAACGTTCGAATCAGCAGGCACTCTGCTCTTCTCTAGCTGAAATATGTAAGCTATCTTCTTTCTCCAGAGCTGTCAGCCCATCACCTTTCCGGAGCGCTTTCAATTTATTAGGCTTTTCAGATAGCTGGAAATTCCTGATAAGACACAGGAACAGTTCTATGAGTTTTTACTACAGGTACTAAACCTCTAATGGCATCTTCAGTCACTTTGAATCAGAGGCCAAGACTCTCCAGTACAAAGCTGTCATTGATCTAATCACGATGCCCTCAATAACGCTTGCATAGAAAAAATAAATACTAATGAAAAATAAATGAAACCCAATTCCTCTTCCTCATAACCTGTTGAAACAGTCTCTTTTAATATTTAATCAAGGTAGCCCTGCTTATCAGGAGATTAACGCAGTCTCTCAGCTCTGAACCACTCGCCTACACTGCCTCCCAGTCCCTCCCATCCAACCGTTTAGCTGGGCTGCCCTTTTCATTTAATTGTGCCTTTGGAAAAAGACAATGGAGATTTAGTAAATATCAGCTCCCATATATCCTGGCAGTCTCTTAACACATTAATGAGGTGACTCCCTCCATTGAAATACCTGCTTCTGGGCTCCAGCATCACACTGCCATTGTTCCCAGGCTGATGGGAGCTGCACTCTCTCTCTTTTTATCTCACAAATGCCGGCCGTTATTTATGCATTCTGCCTGGGCATTGCAGAGCCTCTCCTTCATGTCAACACTCCGCTGAAAAGGATACCTCGGGGCAATGGCAGACATCCGTTCTGAGTGACTGAGCCCTCCACTCTTACACACTCCTACATCAGCACAGGCAGGCAGGCAGGCAGGCAGGTACACAGGGAGCTCTCTGGTCCGTAGCCAGGGCTCCATGAGGTGTAACTAGAGTCACAAGTTTTAATGGCAGGGATGGAAATAAGACTTGCCCAGCAGTGTGATCCAGGCTTTGCTATTCACTGGAGCTTGTGATCCCCAGCGTTGTAAAGCCCGGAGAGGTACAGTAACAGCATATTAAACACACATGGCAAACCATGGTAAGCTGTGGGAAACGCACAGTACAGCTGTTGGAAAAGCATGGGAAAAAATTCAGTTACCATGTAAATGATGAACTTTAATATGTACTCCTAGGGTCTGTGTGTGCCCGGCTTGTGAGTGATGCTGCCTGCAGCAGACTGCTGTAGAGTCCATTAGACAGCTTGGAGAGAGAGAGTCAGAGCGGCACTTTACGCACAGTGAGCCAGGCTGCAGTGCCAGGAGCTCCCGATATGGTCATGGTGCATCATACATGTAGTGTGCCATGTATGTGCCATGTAAATATATGCATATTAGCAAACACTATAAAGTCTGCATATTATAAGGGCTGTTAATTGGATTTAACTGGAGTTTTTCTATACAGCGTATTGAGTATCACAGTGACCACAGTGCCAGACAGATGCATTCAAACAGTCTATTGGAGGGGGGGGGGGGGGGGGTTAGATTTGAAATGGCTTAAAGACTTGCTACAGAATCCTCTTATGTGTTTGCCAGGCTCTACAGTAAAAGAGAGGAGAGATCGCATTGCAGTTTTGAATATCTGTGCTGCGCAGTAAAGTCATAATTCTTGTTGACAGGCTGCACGCTCTGGGAATCCATGGAGCTGTTCATGGAGCTGGTCCCGAGAGAGACTCTGTCAGGGGCCAGGCCTCCACGTGCACCCCTGGGACTGCCTGCGGGACCGTCCTGGATTCAGCCAGCCTCTCGCTGCACTCAAAACCTCCTGTAGGACACTTTAGAGCCCCACATTTTACTGCTGAAAACGCTGTGGCTTCCGAACGGCTCTTGTTGCTATATATGTGGGAATTCTGCCTTTATCTTTTTTTTAATATCCCTGTATTTTATAAATCCAGTGTTGATATTTGACATTTGATATTTCCATCTCATTTACAAATATGTGTTACAGAATCAGGCCGCGTTCTTCGAGGTGCTCTGAAAAATCATATAAATCATAATATTACCCTGCAGCCCAAACACTGCGCTCTGAAGCATTGCTGAAGCCTCCCACGGGAGCAGCTGATTCCCATGTAGCGCTAGAGTGCTACAAATCATCTCCTCTGACTGTCACATTAGACAACATCAAGTCAGATTCATTCTACACCTTTATTCCAAATCGCTCCAATAATTCCTACTTTTTATTCATGCACTGCTTTCTTTTTTTAATATGTAATTCAACAGGTCTCTCCAAATCCAATCGGATTCCTTGCACTGCAGGTGCATACACCGGTACAGACTGTGGCACCTAACCCCCTAGACCCTCACATCTCAAGCTGGTACGATTCCTATCCCCTCCGGTGTCCTGACAAGACCAATGAAGACACCACAGAGCTGAATCCAATCAAACAATCAGACCAATGAACAGACCTGTGAGCGAGCGTTCCACCCTGCGCCAAAACGTTAAGAATCAAAACAGAAAAAAATGCAAGTCACCCATATTCAGCGTGGTTGAGGTCTCATATCTCAGATTCGTGCACACACCTGTCATACTGCATCCCACTGTGAAAGAATTTATGTGTGCAAGGCACTGGAGTGGGCGCCTGCTTGATCCCTCTCATTAACATGACCGTGTTTTGCATTCCAGTTGAATCATTGCTGTTATTTCTTTACTGTCCTATGGTAATCTCTTAGTATTCATGGCTGATTTTATTTGTTTCACGTTTGAAAGGTGTTGGTCCCCACTGCCTGCCTTTGTGCCTCCAGCTTTCCTAAATGGAGTCAAACCTTCAGGTTTCTAATCATTCTCACAGCAGGAAAGTTGTCTGACTCAATTCTCAAAGGATGATAAGAGGAGAGGGTCACCTGAACCGATGCGGAGTGAAAATGTTCTTGCTCAGTGAAACTCTCGACGCCCTTACTGAATGAAATATGAATTGAAGTCCTTCATTTTGTTTTGCTAGGTGCTTACGTGACTGATGTGTTGCGACACTTCCAGAGAGCTGGGGTTGGCCGATAGGTCGATTCTCAGAGACTAATTGTTCTTGTTCTCTCCGCGGGCGCTTCCCTGACAAGGACTTTCGGTCAAAGCGCCACCTATTTTTAGAAACCATTTTTATTCCTCTGGCACTGCGGTTTGGTTTTTATCCCCTATTTCGTGCAGGTTTGCCGTCAGTGCCGTTGAATATGAAGCTCTCAAACCCTGCCTACGAGAAGGCTTAAAGAGAGATGGGAAATCTTTAACTGTGAAGCTTTAAGGAGATTGAACAGCCAATCATTATGGCTCTGTCTTCCACGCGTCATCACATGGGCAAATGATGGCATTCGTCACTAATTCTCAGTGTGTATGAACTGCAAACTGCAGCCCTTTTGAGATTTTTCACCCCAATAAAACAACACAACAAAGAAAACTTGAAGACTTACTTAAGGGTGGAGTAGCAAGACACTCTGTCAGTAGCTACAGTTACGATTTTGAATGTTTTACTGAAACTATAAAAAGCTTGTACTTTTATTCCATGCAGTCCGTGCAATATTCTGTACAGCACTGTGTATTGGTTTGTACTGCGTTCTCTTGTATGGAAGATCATGAGCACTAGAACCGTTTGTGCATTCTGACATGGTCAGTAGCTGGAGCTAATTGCTCCTGGGTATTTGCATTGCTGAAAGGTGCTAAGTAACTATGGGATGGCAATTGATTTGATTTCTTTGCACTGGCTCCAAGAAACCAATGAGCAATCAATGGAAATGTAACAGCAAATCCAATGCCTTGAGCTCGCCTTGGACACAGCTAGTATAGAGGACTGCAGGGGTTCATTCTGCAAGGATGAAAACATTACCTGGGAGCTGTGAGCGACGTACAACATGCATGTCAGGCGGGCTAATGAAATGATGTACAGCGCAGTCACGGCTTATTAATGTGACCTTTATTACACTGGCGTCCGAAAAAACAAGTCCTGTACACATGAATTACCATCAACTGTAGGCTGTTACCAGCACTGCAGCCCCCCGACCACACACTGAAGGACACGCAGTCAGACAGACCCAGTCCACACCATCACTGTGCCTGAAACTGCGTCACACAGGAAGGGTAGAGACATGAGAACATTGCGCCCGATTAATCAAAGCCTTCTACTCCAGTATGCAAAGGAAAATAAACTGGCAATTGTGCAAAACCGGGGAGAATTCTGAAGGGTAATGTGAGGAGCCCCTACTGTTTGAGTGATATTAATATGTTGCAGGTTTAATAACAGGTTTTCGTCAGCTAGCCTGAGACCCACGAAGGGGATATGGTTATACAAACGAATGTTAAATCTTATTAATAGTCCACCAATATTGCTTCAGACAGGGAAGAGCAAGCTCAGTGTTTGATGGATGCCTTCCGGGTGCTGGCAGGTACAGCTCTGCAGAGGTGGGTTGATGAGCCTTCCTTTCACAACGTCTTCGTGGATTAGGAGAGGACAGGGGGGTCAAGGGGAGACCATCAGAAACATCTCTAGCTCTCTGCTCCTCTCCTATGGAACCCTTGGATAGGAGGCTGCTTCGAGCTACAGGACTCACATGCAGCGTGCCAGTGCTTGATTAGAACACAGGGTTTGGACAGAGGCAGATACATAAGGACGGAGAGGAATAGCCCACTGATTCATTAGCAACCCAGATTATGAAGCTCATTACCTGAACATTTTACATCTACCAGTCTGATTCCCTCAGGCTCTCCAGAACTAGACTGAAAACCTATTTCTCTGATCTGTCCACATGGGGTGGCTCAGCTCTTTTCAGTGCCTTGAGATTAATACTGCATTGTCTTGTGTTCTGCCCCTGCTAATGCTAAGGAAGTGAAATGCTTTAGTGTTGTATGATTCATAGATGTGTTCAAAACTGAGGGCTGGGATGGGAGGCTAGCATAGTGGCTTAAAGAGCTGTGGACTGGACTGGGGGCCAGTGAGGCTGGTGTTTAAGTCTTGATGCCTGGCAGAAAAAACTCAGGAGACAATGGATCTGCATTTGGTATGATAATGGGTTTGGATATTGGGCATGCGTTGTGCGCTGTTGTAAAATGAATGAATAAAATCATAGACTATATTATTATTATTATTATTCAGCCAGGAGTGTTTAAGAATGCCCAGCCCCCTGCACCTCAAGTTGAATGGCAGCCCCCCCCCCCCCCCTTTGCAGACGAGCCTGCATGCTCACAGGGGGTGCCCTGCATACATATCCTTAATCGATGAAATGCTCTGCCAAGTACTGAGTTTTGTACACAATGTTCCCCTACCAGCTTCTGGCTACAGAATGACAATTGATGACTTGAACAGTTGAATCAACAGTTTGAGCAAGCAATTAAAAAAAGAGGATTGCAGCATGTGTACAAACCTCTTTTTAGCAGCTTTATATGAATCATGCTTGTCTGTTCTGCGCATTATCATATAACGGACCCTCGATTGATGCTCTAAAAGACAGTGGACCTATAGGACAGACTGAGGCACACTGTTAATGCACAGTGTGGATAACACAAGCAAGGCACCTGCATCAATACTTGGTTTTGTTGCCAGTAGGGAGTACGTGGATCGACTGCAGAAATGCAAACACATATCAAATTACATTAGTGTGTGGCTTTCCCTTCTCCTACAGTAAAGAGGGGGGACAGCAAGACTCCTGCCCTCAAACACCAACCTGTCAGCCCTCACAATCCCTGGCTATTCTGGTCCCCCCGTACATGCTTAGCTGCAGACCAGGGTCTAAGTGCAAAAGTGTTTTATTAGTTCTGCTAATCCTGGAAACTGCTGATCAGTTGCCTGTTTGACAGCAAACCTCTTTGGCAAATGTGTATCCCTGCTCTGAAAGTGTGGTAACCCCCTTAATATTCCAGCCGCACCCTTCACTTGGGACCCCTGTGTTGCTCAGGGAGCTGCCGCAGACTTGTGAGCTGCACAGCCTCGTCGAATCGCTGGCTTGTTTTTTATCCACCGGCGCAGCGTTGCTTCTCAGGGTTTTTACAGCATTACCCATGAGCAGCCCTGTCATCAATCACAGCAGGGGACACTGCACTAAACCTCAACCTGACAGGTACGGCTGTTCTACTGTTCCGAGCACCTTAGGAAAGAACAGGAATGATTCTAAATGTTATCTGAGCCCGTGCAGCTGCGAGAGGGGCAGGGGCGCTGTTCTCTGCTGGTATGGGGAATGCAGCAAAGGGCTTTTGCTCACTTGCAAACAGAGGAGCTGCTGTACGTGCTGCTCACCTCAATGAGCCCCCGAGTCCAGCCGCAGCCCAGGCACAGCTGGATTAGAAAGGCCAGCAGGATTAATATCATCATTGCTATTATCATTCCAGGATGCAATATCTCAGCTCTCCAGCACTGCCGTTACTCTGCACCTTAATAGTGAGCACTAAAAACACTCCATTACCACGAAGGTAAGCTATTACACCTTAAGAGGGAGTAGGTTTGCCCACACTATTTGACATCAGTTTTGTCCCTCTGCAATCACTGAAGAAGATTTTATTTTCAAGCCAGGGAATTTTCCCCCGCGTCCTGAGCTCTAGATTTCGTTTGATTTATTGCTTCCTCACTACTCTTGCTTCCGTTCTTTCTCCTGCCTTGCTTACCTTGTCCCTGGGGTGACTGACGGAAGCCCATCTCTTCCTCGGTCCTCAGACCTCATTCCAGCGTGGCGCTCATTCTCCTGCGTCACACGTCAGAGTCGCTAACTCCCGTCGAGTAAAGTGACGCATTTCTCTTGACCTCGAAAGCTGCCACTGGGATTCGATGTCCTATATTCAGGAGCCCCCCCCACCCCCGCCCCCCATCAGCCTCAACAGTGTTCAGACAGCACAGGCTACACAAAGCAGATCCCTGACAGATTGTGAAAGCAACGATACCTTTCACAGTCCTTAAGAAACAAGGATAGCAGAAATGTGTTAAACACAGTATCCCTGCCGTAGCTCCACAGTGCAATGCTGGGCACACACAGGTGGCTGCTAACCTGCTCTATGGTGCTAGTACAGGGGTACTTTGACATCAGGGCATTTCCATTCCCCACACTCCGTACCCCAGGCCTCTCAGATCTGTGGTGTTTCCATTCTGCACGCTGGCAATCCTGTGAGTTTGCTAAGAGCTGAGCCAGGCCTTGTGCAATTCAATTAAAACTGTTGACTTCAGAATTACAACCCTTTGACAAGGCCACGGGTCATAATAAAATAAGAGGTTGTTTAATTCGCTCTTCCTTTTTTACTGTAGCAGCTGGTTTCCCCAGGGCCCGTTCAGCGTGCAGGACGGTTTAATCTTCAGTAATAGCCTGGCTGGCAGAGTAGCTGCGGTTTCCAATGCGGTCACATGAGCATATTAGAGAGAAGCCCAAAGATGCTTTGAGTGAAGGAGTCGGGATGGGAGTGAGGATGTACACAGAAGCACTTTGCATCTCTGTGCCAGGGTCAAGGGTTTGAGTGCTGTCAAGCTTTATCGAGCCTGATTTACTGTATTTATTTTGAAACGTTACAATTGAACTTGGAAAAAGCAGTCAAAGTCGTGACAAACTGAAATGCATGTCTCTACTAAATGAAGGTCCTGCTCTGTTTGAATTGCATCAGAATTTGTCGTGTTAAAACCTGTAATACTGCATTGCAATCAATCAACGCCACTGAAACTAGAATCTTCAAGATAATGGCTGATATTCAACTGTTACTGTGTCTGCAATCACATGCTGTTTACAGAACACACAGACAGTGACACTGTAAACTCTTTCCAGAATAGCATCCCAGCTCATCACAGGCTGTACAGAGAGCTCAGACAAAGCAAACCCAGAGGTGTTACTTACAGCTCACAGTACTGCTTCTACATGTGGCTGCCATACAGAGATTGAAATGAAATCAGACGCACCAGCCACGTCCCCGTCTTCATCTAGAATGATCACTCCCTGCAAACATGTGCATTGCAGCCCCCTGTCTGTGTAATTCACACATAGGTGATTATTCTCAATCGATTCCAACTAAAAGCACAACAAAAATAAAAAGGCAGGTTTTAGCTGAATGAATGTGAATGCTGTGGTACTGCCTGCCTCCCTGCCTGCCTGCCTGCCTGCCTGCCTGCCTGCCTGCCTGCCTCCTTGCCTGCCTGCCTCCCTGCCTGCCTGCCTCCCTGCCTGCCTCCCTGCCTGCCTGCCTCCCTGCCTCCCTGCCTGCCTGCCTCCCTGCCTCCCTGCCTGCCTCCCTGCCTGCCTGCCTGCCTGCCTGCCTGTCTGCCTGCCTGTCTGCCTGCCTGCCTGCCTGCCTGCCTGCCTCCCTGCCTGCATGCCTGCCTGCCTGCCTGCCTCCCTGCCTGCCTGCCTGCCTGCCTGCCTCCCTGCCTGCCTGCCTCCCTGCCTCCCTGCCTGCCTCCCTGCCTGCCTGCCTGCCTGCCTGCCTGCCTGCCTCCCTGCCTCCCTGCCTGCCTGCCTGCCTGCCTGCCTGCCTGCCTGCCTGCCTCCCTGCCTGCCTGCCTGCCTCCCTGCCTGCCTGCCTGCCTGCCTGCCTCCCTGCCTGCCTGCCTGCCTGCCTGCCTCCCTGCCTGCCTGCCTGCCTGCCTCCCTGCCTGCCTGCCTGCCTGCCTGCCTGCCTCCCTGCCTGCCTGCCTGCCTGCCTGCCTGCCTCCTTGCCTGCCTGCCTGCCTGCCTGCCTGCCTGCCTGCCTCCCTGCCTGCCTGCCTGCCTGCCTCCCTGCCTGCCTGCCTCCCTGCCTGCCTGCCTGCCTGCCTCCCTGCCTGCCTGCCTGCCTGCCTGCCTCCCTGCCTCCTTGCCTGCCTGCCTGCCTGCCTGCCTCCTTGCCTGCCTGCCTGCCTGCCTCCCTGCCTGCCTGCCTGCCTGCCTCCCTGCCTGCCTGCCTGCCTGCCTCCCTGCCTGCCTCCTTGCCTGCCTGCCTGCCTGCCTGCCTGCCTGCCTGCATGCCTCCCTGCCTGCCTGCCTGCCTGCCTGCCTGCCTCCCTGCCTGCCTGCCTCCCTGCCTCCCTCCCTGCCTCCCTGCCTCCTTGCCTGCCTGCCTGCCTGCCTGCCTCCCTGCCTGCCTGCCTGCCTGCCTGCCTGCCTGCCTGCCTGCCTGCCTCCTTGCCTGCCTGCCTCCCTGCCTGCCTCCCTGCCTCCTTGCCTGCCTGCCTCCCTCCCTGCCTCCCTGCCTCCTTGCCTGCCTGCCTGCCTGCCTGCCTCCCTGCCTCCTTGCCTGCCTGCCTGCCTCCCTGCCTCCCTCCCTGCCTCCCTGCCTCCTTGCCTGCCTGCCTGCCTCCCTGCCTCCCTCCCTGCCTCCCTGCCTCCTTGCCTGCCTGCCTGCCTGCCTGCCTCCCTGCCTGCCTGCCTGCCTGCCTGCCTCCCTGCCTGCCTCCCTGCCTGCCTCCCTCCCTGCCTGCCTGCCTGCCTGCCTCCCTGCCTCCTTGCCTGCCTGCCTGCCTGCCTGCCTCCCTGCCTGCCTGCCTGCCTCCCTGCCTCCCTCCCTGCCTCCCTGCCTGCCTGCCTGCCTGCCTGCCTGCCTCCCTGCCTCCCTCCCTGCCTCCTTGCCTGCCTGCCTGCCTGCCTGCCTGCCTGCCTGCCTCCCTGCCTGCCTGCCTGCCTCCCTGCCTCCTTGCCTGCCTGCCTGCCTGCCTGCCTCCCTGCCTGCCTGCCTGCCTCCCTGCCTGCCTGCCTGCCTGCCTCCCTGCCTGCCTCCCTCCCTGCCTGCCTGCCTGCCTCCCTGCCTGCCTGCCTGCCTCCCTGCCTGCCTGCCTGCCTGCCTCCCTGCCTCCCTCCCTCCCTGCCTGCCTGCCTGCCTGCCTCCCTGCCTGCCTGCCTCTCTGCCTGCCTGCCTGCCTGCCTCCCTGCCTCCTTGCCTGCCTGCCTGCCTCCCTGCCTCCCTCCCTGCCTCCCTGCCTCCTTGCCTGCCTGCCTGCCTCCCTGCCTCCCTCCCTGCCTCCCTGCCTCCTTGCCTGCCTGCCTGCCTGCCTGCCTCCCTGCCTGCCTGCCTGTCTGCCTGCCTGCCTCCCTGCCTGCCTGCCTGCCTCCCTGCCTGCCTGCCTGCCTGCCTCCCTGCCTGCCTCCCTCCCTGCCTGCCTGCCTGCCTCCCTGCCTCCCTGCCTGCCTGCCTGCCTGCCTGCCTCCCTGCCTGCCTCCCTCCCTGCCTGCCTGCCTGCCTCCCTGCCTGCCTGCCTCCCTGCCTGCCTCCCTGCCTCCCTGCCTCCCTGCCTGCCTCCCTGCCTCCCTGCCTGCCTGCCTCCCTGCCTGCCTCCCTGCCTCCCTGCCTGCCTCCCTGCCTGCCTCCCTGCCTCCCTGCCTGCCTCCCTGCCTGCCTCCCTGCCTCCCTGCCTGCCTCCCTGCCTGCCTGCCTGCCTCCCTGCCTGCCTCCCTGCCTCCCTGCCTCCCTGCCTCACTGCCTGCCTGCCTCCCTGCCTGCCTCCCTGCCTGCCTGCCTGCCTCCCTGCCTGCCTGCCTGCCTCCCTGCCTGCCTCCCTGCCTCCCTGCCTCCCTGCCTGCCTGCCTGCCTCCCTGCCTGCCTCCCTGCCTGCCTGCCTGCCTCCCTGCCTGCCTCCCTGCCTCCCTGCCAGCTTCGATTTCTCAAACTACTGCTCCGCGGGCCGGCAGGACACAAAGCAGAGCTTCGGGGGAGGGAACAAATAAAGAGGGGGGGGGAGGGGATAAAGCACACACTGCCGCCATTTTGTGACTTTGCTACAAAGCTTTAGAATGATTATTTTATTTTTTAATCCAGGTTAGTGATAAAACATTAGTAAGCTTTCGACCATGCTAATGGTGCAACTCCTGGCAGGGAAATGTAATTATCCCTCACGACCCCCCGCTGTGTTAATAAGTGTGCCTGTCTCCACTCCTGCGTGCTTGTTTTGGGATGCTCAGCTCAGCAATGACGTGTGTTTTTAACACAGGGGTGGGGGGGGGGAGATTAACCTGCAAGGGACTTGCAGCCCCCTAGTCAGCCAGCTCCCAGCTCCTCCGCTCAGCACAGCTCTTGTACCTCTGTGTGCCCAGACCAGCCTGTCCCCCTCGCTGCCTGGCAGTGCCCGCATCCCTGTCCCGGGACTGCCAACACAGAGAGGTGCCGCGGAGCAGTTAGCAGATGTTTAGAGTAACACCAGCCTCCCTGTTTTTTGTCAGTGCAGTCATTAAGTACTGGGCTGTGAAGAAGCGCATGTGAACGCTCCGGAAACATACAGTAGTTGTGACAGCTCTGTCAGCACCAGAAACCACAGCAGATATCATATCACACACAAAGTGTGGATAGGGGGCAGTGTACAGGACTGGCCCCAGGCTAACCAGTTTCTGCTGTTACATTATACTTAATGCGTTCTTCAGCCAGTGCCAGCTCTTTAGGAACGCTGTCGCACGTCAGCTCTGTGCATTGTTTGCCTTTCCTGTGCCTTTCACTGCAGTCATTTGGGACCCACTTGAAAAACGAGATAGCATTTTACCTTGAGAGCTCTCTGCTGAAAATGAAATCTTCAAATAAACGCACATCTAAAAAGAAATGTCAGGGTCTGCCGTCGCTGCGTTCTGTAAGAGCAGCGCTGCGTCTCTCTGACAAGCGGAGTCTCCGGTGGGGTGTATAAAACTCATCTGTGGCTCGTCCATTCAAATAAATACATTCCTATTAGGAAAGAAGCAGGCAGATCAGATTAGAGGAGTGCTGCGAGGACTCGGGGCTCCCAGCGGGCCGGGAGTACGAACACCACAGCCTCCGAATGCCAATTACAGCAATGTTCCAGCGGCCCCTGCAGAATCAGACAAGATCACTGCACTCCTCCCTAACAGAGACTCTGCGCCTGTGAAGTGACCTACATAGCGTAACCATGCTGCCTCTCACTAGCAATCTCTTCTCTAGCTCCACAACCTGCTCTGTGCGTCCGACTCTCAATCCTACAATAAAAATGCTGCCTCTACAGTACAGTGCATTATTTAAAACTGTGCTAGGCAACTGAACGCTTAGATTAGAGTCTGAAATGAACGACTGCACAGCATGGCATTGCTGATGCAGTACCATTTTCAGCACGGCTCTGAGTGTGGTTACAGTACTGCCACTCCTATAGAGCACAGCATTCAGCCACAAGAGGGTCCTGAACTCTTGCAGTGTCGAGCCCTGGTCATCATTTCAAGATTTCTAGCTCTTGAGTTCGCTGGCACCTTGCCAATAGGGAGATCGCATGGCCCTTTGCAGAGAGGAGGCAGTTACCATGGAAACAGCAAGGTTGGTGTCTCTACAGTACATACTGGAAACCCTGCAAAAAGAGGTTTATGCCACAATATTCAAGGGTTTTGCATGTTCTACTTGACAGCCTTGCTAAAATAAAATAAAACAACGTGTACATTTGTACTGTCAACATCCTGGCCTTAACTGTGGTACGGGAGTGAGGCGTTGCTTTTGGAATCAATTGATGTGATCCAATGTTGTGTGCGTTTACAATGATAACTGAAGGCTGCTTTGTGATTCGCGCTGTCACTGCTCTAGCTCTCTGCCAGTGTTCAAGCTACACACTCTGCAAAAGCCATACATACAGCAGCCTCTAAGCGACACCTGTTAAAAACACAAGTATACTGCCATTCCAATGAAGCAGCACCCTATTCCTGCTTGAACCCCCCCCCCCCCGACGTTCTCCTTGCTGTGCTCACAAGCTCTTTGACCGTCTGTTATTCTGCAATGAGAAACGATCCTGTGTGTTCATAGCTTGCTCTTGCGGTGTCATATCATCTGTATCTGGGTATTTTTGGCTCGTGTGTCTCAATGGCGAATGAGTTACATCACGCCGTTGTGACTTGGCTGCCTGTCACATGCTGGAAGGAATAATTACTGCGCAGAACTGGAAATACTAGAAACTAGAAACATGCTAGCCACCGCAGCCATCCTCCAGACTCACTGCCTTTAATACAGTCCCCCGTGTTGAAAATATTTCAATACAAAGTTATTATCATCATGACCACACTGCTGTTTGACAAGGATCCTCCGATTCGTGACGGCTCTCACTGGGAGATTGTTTTTAATCCGCTGTCACAACAAAGAGAGAACAGAGTCGCTCCTTTCTCAAGTGTTTCTATTGAGTACGGTTTTATTTCTCAGAAAAACAAGCAGGCTATTTATGTTGCAAAGCTATAAGGAAACTCTGGCGTCTAACTCAGATCCAGTGATTGCTTATCCCTTTTTTACAAAGCGCACAGTTTTGCACCGGAGAAAAAATCTTGGTCCGTGCGATCCTGCTCTGGTGAGAAAGCTGCTATGCTGCTAAACAGAATAGGAACAAATCAGAAAGTGCGAGGACAGAGAAGGCCAGTTTATCAAGGCGCTTCCCATTTCAGTGCATCCCCTGGGCTGTACATCTAATTGCCTGAATGACCCCTAATCTCTGAATGGTTGTCTGGAGCCCCTTGGCGGTGCTCCTTGGCGGTGCGCAGCTCTCAAGTGGTACAGTAGCTCAGGTGGACACCATGTGCTGTGTCCTTTGGATCGTGCATTCTTTGGCTATATCTCCAACCTAAAGCCCCTGTTTCCTGTTTGGGAGCGTGTCTTCCAAGCTCTCCACACTAAGAGCCTTGTATTATTAATGAAGTTTCTTTCTTTCACGCTCTGCTGCAGTTGGTCTTTTGTAACTGGGTTGAAATCAGACTCTGAGAGGAAGCAGCACATAACTATTTAAAAAATGAAACCCCAAAACACCTGTCACATTATAGTTCTAACTACAGTGTGCAGCTACAGAAGTTTAGCTGGAGACAACCGTCTCCCTCACTGAAATCCTCCAGGGCACTCGAAACACTGTTACCCCCTCGCACACTCCATACCTACAGCTTTCTATATAGCACAGGCGTGCAAAACAATCCACATTTCAATGCTAGCATATTGCTTGAGCTCCAAAGAGATTCTTACTGGCCTAACATCGCAGTCATATTCATAAAGAGCATTTCAATATTTCTATTAAAGCCAGAAATTCCGCATTCTCCGCGTACGGGTCTCTAACGTCACCGGAATCCATTCTATCACATTTCAGAGGAACAGGGACATTGTGCAAATGTCACCCAGGCCCTCATTGAACAAGCAGCCTGACAGAGACGGATGGACTAATAAAACAGCTTTGATATCCACAAAGGATATCAAGGAGAAGGAGAAATATACCAGATTAGCTCCAGCAGGGCTATTGTTGTTTCCAGGGTTCACCCGGCACCCAGTTCAGCCAGGCAATGGGACAACACACCATTGATTACATCCTCAGGGAATGCAGCGGCTGCTCAGGAGGGTTTCAATCCTCACTGTCCTTACTGCAAAGCTCTGAGTGGCTCACATGTTCTAAAGGAAGCCTGGAGTACTGCAATCTAATCAGGACTGATAAAGGCACGACGCTACAACTACAGAATTCCACTGTATATATATACACACACACACACACACGTGTGCAGTATTATACATATTATTTCTTCTGGGGACACGGTATTTGTCAGGTTGAGATGAACTGATGAGTTTCCATCAATGGATATTGTGATCCTCTCCCGCTAGGAGCTTTTGATTCACTCGCAGTCATTAGCCATCGAAATCATTCCCTCTGCTTTGATCACTTCAAGTGATGGCTTCACAAACAGCACTGACTGACAGAGCTAATCATCAGGGAGGGTCAGATGATTTGAGGTGTTCTACGAAAAAAAACTGCAGCTGAATTAAAGCGTTTTACACCAATTAAAAACACAGCTGAACTAAGCCTTTTACACCAATTAAAACTGCAGCTGAACTAAAGTGTCCATCCATGTACTCCAAACTCATCACAGAGAAATAAACACTTGGGGCATTAACAGAGAAAGAGACTGTGACTTGTTAATGTTATCAATGTGCATAACTGTGTTATCAATCTTACTAGCGTGTATTGCATCTAGATGATGGATACAGTACATTGCTAGATAAGGGATACAGGCAGATTATGTATAAAGAGGTGACAGATGGATAATGCAGTACACACACTGTTTCCAGTATTGGAAGGGTCCACTCATGCCTGCTCTCGTGGGACAGTGCCTGGGGCGGAGTGGAAAGGTATGCATTCTTCACTCGCTTCTCTCTGTTTGTTGAGTTTGCTTATTTCTGGTGCTATCTGTGCCGTGATGAGATGCTAATCAGAAGCGCACTGTGATCAAAAGCTGACAAGGAGTGCTGTTCAATATTCATTACAGCCGGGAGGGGTCTTATTGAGTTACCTTCTCCACCAAGAAAAATCAAGATTGAATCAGGACGAAGGCAAATAAGAAACTATTGCCAAGCAGGCGTAGCTTCATCACACAGCACCCTGGATGTGGATGTCCACACCTCTGGGTCAGCTGGACTGTCCTCAGTTATACTGGGGCAGATGAGTTCCCAGAATGGCGACTTGGGAAAGACAGTTTTCTGACAGCTGTTGAGCCACATACCCCTCACTGAGCTCCCCAATACAGCATGGCTCTCTTGAGTTAGGGATTCCTACAGAAAACAATACAAGGGCTGAAGGTGCAGTGCAGTGCAAGAACCTACTGCAGCTGTGACCTATTTTAATGTGGAAAATCTTTTTTCCATTTCTATGCTAGCATGTTCATCCTTTGTTTTGTCTGTTTGGTCTTGCTTTATAGACGTGCTGGCAGTGGTATCTACTGATGCTTGTGATCCACCCTTCTCAGAAAGTCTCCTGGTGAGCCTGTGAACATTCAAGAAGGTAGAAGTGTGCCACTGCTGTAATGAGCAGCTAGCATGCACAGCATGCCAAAGAAAACCCATCAGAAGAGAGGTGGTGGAAAAAGAGCCAGACAGACGGACGGGAGGAAAGCGCAGGCTACAGGCCAAGCGAATCGCTCACAATTTCTTTTTATTTCCCTGAACGCACCCTTTCATTCTGGGAGCACAAACTGAAAAATGTGACGTCTGTTCTGTCAGCCCTTTAAACTCCCTCAATCCTGCTTTATGACTTCAAAGCAAGCTTCACAAAAGCCAAACAGATTTTTCCAGAGAGATATGTGAGCTGGACCCAGCGGCCGTGTCTGAGAATAAAGCTGATTTAGGATTGGTTCTGCTGCAGCCTTAACAGAGCCCACAAGGGAGCTGGAGCCTGAGCCTGCATCAACAGTGTGTGTTTACTAAGGGCACTGGTCAGGCCTCGCACTCACAATCCTCCAGAAGATACCAAGCCGGGTAACGCAGTTTCTCCGTGACGTTGTGGGGGTAAGAGAGCTGCACGCAACGGGACAGGATATCAGGGGGCTGTTTGGATAACAGAGGGGTTTATTAAATCCGAATTTGGAGAATCAAGGCTTTACTCTCAGTAGTCCAAGGATTCCTAACGTATTTATGTATTTAATTTTTTTAATGTCTAAAAGCAGTCTGACATGCACAGAATAATCACTATATCGTCTGATTAAAAAAGCCTCTGATTTTAAAGGATTCCTCAATCCTTTCCATATTAAAAGGGCTGATATGAAATGGTTCTGTACATCTGAGTGGTTTGTGTTGACGGGGTCGAGAGAGATTCACTGTGACCGGTCGGTATTGGGTAGGTCAAGTCTTACCAACGCAATACCGAGAATTACACTCTGCACAGAACTCAATAACTGCTCCCATATCCGCTCTGTACTAACAGCAGAGCAGGTGCGGGCTTTGATCTGCTTGGGAGGTTGTCACTGTGACCCAAAAGAACAGAAACGCAGACAAACAAAACCAAACAAATCGGATTATTCAGAAACTATTACTGTGCAAGGAGACTGCTAGCAGAGCATCTCCTGTGTGTGTGTGTGTGTGTGTGTGTGTTAGTCAGTTTGAATGGACAATGCCAGAGTTCTGAACATTGGGATCAAGTGGTGCTCCACAAGCCACTCTGTAATCCTTCCTTTACAGCTGTCCTCGGTGGCCTGTCATCCTTGGGAGCTAGAGAAATGGGGCCTGCTCTGTGTGATCCAGGGAGAAACAGCTTGTAATCGCAATCTAGCAAAGCTGCAAATCAACTGGAAACACATCAAGGGGGGTGTGGATTCGAACAAGCCTTTAAAACCCTACAGTGGGTATTAGGAGGGATCCTTATATAATAACTATGGTACTCGTGTGCAATTGCATCACCCCCACCACTATATCGTTATGTAATCAGTGCGATGCTATGCACGGTTTACAACAAGGCAGCGAAGAAGAGGTGGCATGATCTTCCCTTACATACTTCAGGTCTTTGAGAGGTCCAGTTATTGTCATCTCCCTCAAATAATCCCAGATCTTAACCACAGCCTCCCAATCCCTCAACTCTAACCACTAGACCACACCACCTCCCAGTCCCTGATCTCTAATAACTGGACTGTAAAGTTTTGACGTCTCCTTCTTTTTTTAACTGCTGTGCAGAGCTGCAAACTAAACTAATCTACTGAGCCAGAGCGGCCCGGCAGCCCCACCACCTCGTGTCATTAAAACGAGAACAATGCGGAGCCGAGAAGAGTCTTAATGCATGCAGAAATATATTGGATGTTTTTGTGAGGTTGCTCAAGGAAGTAATTGAATTTCTAACAAGGGCCCTTCAATATGGCCCGATGTATTATTTGATAGGTTCTGTGGATAACGCTTGTTTCATGCGTGTGTGTGTGTGTGTGAGTGTGCGTGTGCTGGAAGATTGTATAGATAAATTGCTGTCACCGAAGGAGATGGAATTAGACAGCAATCCCCGTGCTTTCTCCTAGGGAGACGGAGGAGCGTCAGGGAAGCTGAAGAAGGCAGAGAGCTGCTTTGGAGAAAGCAAATCTGTTCTGTCCCTTCCCAGAACAGCTCACTGCATCGGTCAGAGCGAGAGCCACAGTGAGAAGAGCCACTCACTGCATTCTGTACTGTCTGCAGATTTGCTTTGTTCCTGAATAAAACTCTTTTGATTAAAACTTAACTGAAGAAGACTGGCTGATTATTTTAAAGAAGAAATCCAAGCATTTCTTCCTGCTTGACAGCAAGGTAGATATCAAGCACCTGTAAGCATTGAGAGGAGGCTGTACAAATCCCAATGTCTATTTATCAATTCACCTGGAAAGGATGGATCAATAGAAATGCCACACGCCAGGATTTAGCTCAATTCTCAGTCTTAGAAATTGCATCAACACCCCCGGCTCCCTGTGCAATGTCAGGTCATGACAGCACAGCGATGGCAGGGATTGTCTTGTGGGTTTCTTTACAGAGACAAAAAGCTCAAAATAACGTTTCTTAAAGCACGATCGTCAGCACTGTGCTCTGGGATGACAGCGGGAGGGATTTAAAGAATAGCAATGGACTGGCCTTTAATATTACTGTTAGCTGTTAAAATGTGTTACAATCTCAGTGCGTTTCTGCAACAGATGAAAGAAAGGCTGTTTTTTTTGTGTGCAGTTTTTAGAACTGTAGGACGCTTTTCTCAGCTTTGGGGTTGTTTGGAAACAGAGGCACAGCTAGAGCCTTTAGAGGCCCCCCCTCCATAGCGCCTCCAAACAGCCTCTGCTAGTACAGCCTGCAGTTTGTGTGCATGGAACGCCAGCTGTGTCATCATGAAGGTCAAACCTCTTTAATGGAACCCTGAGCAGATGGGCGTGGCTTTGTGAAGGGCGTAGTCCTCTACAGTCGCACCAGGCAGACACACAGGATGCAGGACATCATTGACTTAGTCCTGTAGATGCTGTAATCACCTCACAGCACTCAAGGTCAAGCATGTCCATTAGCTTCAACAATAACCCAGCTGAAAAACTGCAAGCGTCCCATATATTAAAACAGAAATCCCGCTATAACTGATTAGAGTGCATGCAGGTCGGATCAGGGGGATTCACGGCTACTGTTTGAAAGCAAAGTAAAATCCTAGTGAATGCCTGGCTTTGGTAAACCACGGATAACCGCAGCAGAATTTATAGAAAAGAGCTCCCTGGATTCGATGCTTCACAGGTAGACCAGGCTGACTACACGCACTGCACCGTCACCTACTCCTGTTTCAAAGTTACTGCAGGAGCTTTTATTATTACTTCTCAAGGCCACCGAACATGCTGGGTACAATACTGCATAACCTTGCTTTCCTCAAAGGTTACTCCACATAAGAACGCACCAGCGTTAGAAAACCAGGCATGGTTTGCAGAGCACAAAATCATTCGTAACCATGGTTACTTTTCTTAATAATCCCCAACAAAACCTTCTGCCAACGCAAAGTATAGATCCTGCTGATTGATTGTAGAAGAAGGCGTGTATAATAGTGGCGTGGTAATCTCACTGGAGAGCGAGCGCACGCTGACATCAGCTCAGAGCCCCGTTTCATCTTCATCAGCCTCCCCCAGAATGAGATGCATGTGGGAGAACAAGCACAGGGAGAAGGAAGCATGAGTGACCAACATGAAACAGAGATAGAAATCTGTGACTGAACCTGAGCAAACATAACTAAAGAGGAAAATACAGCCTGCAAAATGCTAGTGTACTGTTAAGAATAGCAGTCTAGAGAAATGCAATGTAATCTTATTGAGCTGAACAAGCTGTTATTGTTATTTTAGTATAGAAAGAGAAAAGTACAATAATCTTTAACCACGAGGTGCGTTCCTGGTTTGTGCTGTCTGGCAGGGAGAGCATTTCAAATGAACAGGGATTCCCCCTCCTGAGGTTAAAATACGTTTCAATTAAATAATAAGAATTACAAAAAAATACCAAGAATAAATCTGCTGAACCAGGTGATGATTCTTATTGGAATACAGACTCCGCTCAGGTAAGCCTCAGGTAACCCAGAGTCAGCTGGGTGCTGAAATGAACAGGCACACTGGATTCTGAGCATTGCTCCTCTACAAGTGGCACATGTTGACAATGCCAACCCCCAGTTCACTGCTGTTACAAACAGCCACAAAGTAACACTATTTGAATACAATCACCGCATTATTAACTCATTAAGAAACACAATTATTATTTTATTTGACCTGTAACCAGCATTTAATCTAAAAAAGAAACCCTACTCCATCTTTCATGGTCGTCTGTTTGTTTTGCAATGTCAGCTCAATTTGTCCCATTGTAAACCTGTGGGATCAGACACTGAACAAGACCCACAGGGTAACCAGCATGGTATTGACTGGTCACCCAATCTAGCAAGGCTAAGACCCTTGGCTATACTACACTGTAGCTTAGCAGAATGAAATACCCTTACAGACACACTCCATGGAGAATGCATTATTTGGCTTGATCCAGCTATCCCAGATAGAGAAGGCTCGGGGCCCCATTCCCCTCCAGACTCCAGGTTGTCTCCCTGGGGTCTGGAGGTTGAGGGTCCCTGACCTGGATTTCTGTTGGCAACAGTCTGCTGTCGAACAGGCAGCTTCCACAAACTGACTCAGCAATGGAAATGCAAAGACATGCATTGATTGACCACTGAATGGTCAAGCACTGACCCCTCCTGTAACCCTCTGAAACACACGTGATTCATATTGAAGTGCAGTGGATACAGAGGGCAACCAATAAACAGACAATGGAGATGAGGAGGGAGGGGGACACCACAGAACAATCCTGCACTCCTGCATGTCAGTATGTCTCACTGGTGCACTACATACATGTGCAGGCACAAAACCAAGCAACTTGACTAGCATGACTGTTTTCTATACATATATATTAAATTCTTGATTCTTTTGTCTGGTCTGGACAATTTGATTGAGTTACAATAAAATTCATTAAAACCACGTTGTATGCAAGCTTCACATTAAACAAATACACTAGTTTATTTTCACCCCATGGAAATCCATACAGTCTGCAAAGGCATTTTCTACTGAGGCTCTTGGTGTCGGTGAAAACAAATAAAAAAGAATTCCCTTGTAAAAAATCCCCCAGGGAGTTTTTAAGACATTACGCAGTCAGTCATAACTAAACATCACTCGAAGTGTAAAGTAAGCCATTGCAAGAGCAAGGCAGAGGTCCAGGCGGATTCAAGGAGGCTTGGAATTGAGTGTGTGGCTGGAGCCCTGGGGGTGTGAGGCAGGTGTCCTACAGCACCCTCCTTCCCCAACACAGAGGAAATCAAAGCATCTCGAGCTGCCTCTGCCCTGGATTCCACTACGATGAACGAGCACTGGGGACCAGAGCTCACTCGAGTAAGAACAGAAAAAGAGTGTGCTGCTGCAAACTGCGGCATTGAGAAGGCAGCTTGCAAACAAAGGGGACAAAGAGGACCTCTTCATGAAAGCACCAAGGACAGGTACGCAGAGGCGAGAGAGCTGCAGGATTGAATTAAACACAAAGCAGCAGGGAGGAGGGGCTACTGATTACAAAACCAGAGGACCTCTAATGCAAAGTCAGCTGAGCAACCTTTCCACACCTAATCTGAGTATGAAGTCAGGAAACAGACTGAGCACACAGTTCAACAGATGATATTAACAGTGTTATTCCATGCAGTTGCACCCTTTAAACACACACACAAACTCACACATAGTCACACACACACACACACACACACACACACACACACCCCTACACACACACACACACACACACACTCACACATACACACGCATTCACACACTCACACACTCAAACACACACCCCCCTACACACACACACACACACACACACACACACACACACACACACACACAGGTATGAAGTGAAAGAAGGTCATCGCAAATGGAACAGAATCCTCTGGATTTCCGTTTTGAGGCAGATCAATCCATTTGGCAACCAATCAATCAATCTTTCCATATTAACCTATCAATCCACTTCGAAGTATGCAGTACATCCAAATTTAAAACCTGCCATTTAACCACAAGTATATCCAGATAGCTTATCTATGGTATCTTTTTTTTTTATTATTGTGCTTAAACAATCTATTAGCCACTCAGCATGGGTCCATGGATGCTGCAGTTCTTCTCCAGATGTGAGTGACTCTCAGTCCTGCTTGCAGCTGGATTAGCTCAGCCCGAGTGCCAGCATTAATGAGCTGCTCGCTGGGGACTCATAGCATGACCCCCCAGGCTGTGCAGCAGAACAAACATGACATGTGTGCTCCAGCATGCAGAGCAACTGTATGATTAGTCACTGCATTAAGCAGTTACTGTACATGCTTATTTTGAAATGGGCCATTGTCATACCCAACATTTATTAGATTAATCAACTGGAACATCTGTTTTTATTTTTTTACAAGTCACCTTAAGAAGCTGTATGGTGTGTAAGTGGATGCTCTGGTAGCACTGTAACATCTCGTCATAGCTTTTACTGTGAGACTCTGAGCAGAGGATAAGCTGTAAAGCCAAATGTCTCTGCAGCAACAACACTGTCACGACTTTTAATCTCCGAGGTAAGAACAAGACCATTACAAATGATATCTCCGAATGCTGCCCTCGTACTGCAGACAGACACTGAGCCTTGAAACGGGGCTTAGTCACGCTTTATTAGCAGCACCAAGCTAATGGGGCATTCTCTCATTCATCTGCCTTACCGATAATGAATCACACATGCAAATGTGGCTGGAATTATTCCTGCCGTAGGTCAGGTAACCTTTTAGGTTACAAATTGGTAGACCACAAAAAAATAAAATAAATGAACTGCTGTGCTAAAGAAAACACTGTTCCACGAGGTGTGCAAAAACTCAATGCAAAAGGATTAGGTTAATACCTAGCTAGCCAGCCAAAATACTGTATCAAACAGACATACAAACTGAGACAACAGAAGAGCTGTGCAGTGTGCGTGCATTTCAGCACCACGGAGAGCTCCATGCAGTCCTATTGTATTTGCAGGCACAGAGCAGGTCTAATAGGAAATCAGCACCGGACAGCAGATATCCTCTCCTGCCTAACACAGTCCCAACTGAATTCAGCACCATGGACAGGGAGTTACAGCACTATTTATTATACAGCGATGGTTGCCAACTCAAGTCCAAGGGGACAACTATAAGTCTGGGTTTTTGTGTCAACTGTGACCTACATACAGTAATTACTTCATGTCAGCATAAAATAAGACTGGGTTTTTAGATCTTCTTGTACAGTATGTGGTTATTTTCCATATGCATTTTCCATAAACTGACCCGCATCAGTTTAATAACAAAACCTGCACAGTGGCCCCTGTTTTAAAAACCAAACAGGGTGATGCTAAATCAGGAAGGCATTGTTGCCTCTTCGCATACAGGCAAGGAAGACAGCACATTCCTGCAGTGATCACACACATCTCGAGCTGTAGTCATGGGGACGGCAGCGTGCGCTAGCTCTAAGACTCCTGAGCAGAAATAGCATGCATGGACACACACACACACACACAGTATATCTATACAGACACATGCAAACACACAGACCAATGCAACATCTTCCTATTCACATGACACAAGCAGCCCAGTCGCATCAAGCGCTTTTTGATTTGATCCCTGCAGATGAATACATCAGAGTGGAAATAACATTCAGTGATAATGGCTGAGTAATCTGATTTGTTAATTAATTTCTGTGTCATTTATTTCAGAATGCAGGTTATTTATATATAGAGCAATTATCTGCCAATAGGCGAGGATTGAGATTCTGCAATTTGGGATTAGGAAGCATTTTAGAATATTTCTTACCTCTGTGGCACTGACTATTTTTCTATCAGTCTCTATCAAACTACATACAGTACATACAAACACACACACACACACACATATATATTATACATTGAGAATGCACACTTTTACATATCTATCTAAATATCTATCTCTCTCTCTATTTGAGCTGTGCTGTATTGAACAGCAGTGACCGCATGCATCCCTCATGTAGTATCTTCCTATTTTGCTGTAGCAGACCCTATTATTATTCCTGTCACAGACCCCATGCAGCAGCAGCAGCAGCCCTCAGCTAGATTCCGTCACTCACCCTGGTTGGGTCCCCCATCCCCATCCTCGCAGTCTGTCAGGTTGTTAATCATCCTCCTGCCCTGCTGATCTCTGGCTGGCTGGTTCCGGTAGGAGCCTGGGTCAGGTCCTGGGTGCTGAGTCCGCTCCTGAGGGAGACGTCCTCAAAAAAAAAAGAATCAGCACCAGCGGCTTCTTCTTTTGTTGTCTTCGTTTTTTTCTATGCTTCTTTAAGGAGCCAGGTTTCCTTGTTCCCTCTTCTTCTTCACAGGTCTCACTGTGTGTGTGTGTGCGTGTGTTGCTTCTCTCTCTTGCTCTCTCTCTCTCTCTCTCTCTCGCTCTCGTGGAGTGTAGGAGGAGGAGGAGGAGGATGGAGAGATGGAGTGGTTGCAGCAGGAGTGATGGAACGCCTCAGTACACCTCAGTCTCACACACACTCAGCATCCTCAACCGGCCCCAGTCAGTCCAAACCTGACAACTGAATTCATCATGCATTCAGGAGGTATTATCTCTGCTCTCTCTCTCTCTCTCTCTCTCTCTCTCTCTCTCTCTCTCTCGATCTCTCTGAGTGCCAATGGAAGGAGGAGGAGGAGGAGGAGGAGGAGGAGGGCTCTTCGAGCATCTCTCTATATGTCTTGTATAATGTTGGGCTTCCTGGATAGAGAAGATGCTGCTGTACATCCATCCCCATTCTTTCCCATTGTGCTGTTGTTTGATTACTTGCTTATTACGGGCAGCATAAAAGATATAATGGCTTTCGTTTTCAGCTGCGCTGTGTTTTGATTGACGTGACGATGTTAATCTATTAAGTCTCTGAGCAGTAAAGTGTATTAATTATTGCATCTTAATTAGGTTTAGAAATGGAGCTGAAGAGATTGACATGGAGTGACAGCGGCTCCTGTTGAGAAAGGGGATGACTTGTGTAGAGTTCAGTACAGTGAAGAAGGACAGCTGGGTAGCACAGTCCCAGGGTGCCCTGGTGCAACATGCAGTCTCAATGAGACCAGCCCGCAATGCATATCCCAGGCTATGTGTATACACATGAAGGGCCATATTCTCAAAGCTAGTCATTAGCTTGTCTAAACAGAAAAGAAAACACCATTCAAATTCTAAAATGAATAAGTAACAGCTTTAGACAGACTACTCACAAGGTGAGTGTAAAAGACGATTTAGAGTCAGTAGCTTTGAGAATCTAGTCAATAGTCTATTCTGCTTTTCTGTTTTTCAGTGAGAGTGGAACACCCCCCCTATATATATAGGACAGCTAGTTCTAGGACTGGTGTCTATTTTAGCTATTTTGTCGTGCGGCAGCTAGGGAACTGACCAATGAGGAACAGCTTCCCTTGCGCGCCTTTTTCAGTAAACAATGGCGGAAGAAAAGATCATTCTTGCAGTATCAAAATACCCGGAGCTGTACAATAAAGGACACAAAAATTCTAAAGACATGACAATGAGGGAGAACAGCTGGCAGTCCATTTCCAGGGAACTGGATATAGCTGGTGTGTGTGATTCATTTACCTTTACTGAAATAAGTATTCTGAAAAGCTATTAAGTACTCCGTATTTTTATTAGCTGTATAACAGGACTCTCATACATGTGATTTTTTCCAGCTGATGGTACAATCAGAGGAGAGTCGCCTGTCACATCACGCGTGCGTCTGTTGCCACTGCTGTGAAAGGTAATGCCGCAGCGAATGTACAGTTTTATCGCAGGACAAATTGCATCGTGTCCAGTGTGTGGAGACCTTTAGTCTGTATTTCACCTCCTTATTTGTGTTCACACTTGCGTGCAGTTCTTTGGTTTCCAATTACCCTACTTGTAGATCGATAGAGAATGCATCTCACACAGTCATTGTGATCCATGAGGACTGCAAACAGAGGCCTCACACACACACACACACACACACACACACACACACACACACACACACACACACACACAGTACAGACAGACCCAACACATGTCAATATCAATCCAAGCCTGCCTGCAACAGAGCTGTATCAGGTAGCATCAAGACAGCAATCAGTGTGACAACACGACTGATGCACGCTGATGCGATGGAGCATTCAGACATGCAGCAGAACACCACCGAACAAATGTGATGGTTGCATGCAACACATAAGAGTATTTTAAATGTGCACAACTGCGTAAGGACATATAGGCGCTTAAGCTCAGGGAACATATGTGCAAGGGTAGGTTGTTGTGGAGAGCAATGCATTTCAAGGTACAGCATCTGTGGAATCAACTTGTCACACAGCTGCTATCGGACAGCTTTCATATCAAAGCATGACTTACTGTTGCAGCATACTGCACGACGCGCGGATATTTTTAAATCTCATTTTATATCGCTGACTCCCTTTTTTTTTTTTTTTTTGGATTTGTTACCAAAGTTTTTGGTAATAAAAAAAACGATCTGTCGGAAATGTAACTTTATTATTTTTTTTTTTTTTTAAAAGACCCATTGATCAATGCAAGTAATCGAAAACTGAAGCAAGCAAGGAAAGGCCAGCAGCTCGTAAAGAAGCACTCAGGTCTCGCAGCGCTCAGGATGAAGTAATCAGTGAATGTAAGTATTAAAATAACGAAAGAGAAAGATCTCAACTCTAAGTATAAAGCCTTGTAGGATGTTCTTTTTCACAGCAGCGAGGCTTCTGCTTTGAACTGGTACCCGTGTGTAAACCCCAGTGGAGCAGGGCTACAGCATGAACGAGGGCATACTGTCCAGCACTGCGGTCAGCCAGGTCAGTAATCATTAATAGATTATCAATAGTAATCAGACGGTACAGCAAGCCTATACTTATATAGCTGTGTAGAGAAATGCCATTACCATCTCCCCCATGCACACATCGACCCGGAACAGTTACATTTCTACCACTTTCTGACTGGTCCTGATTCTTGTTATATACGAACGAGTCCGACAAATCAATAATGATAGCCAGACACCTACCGGCAAACCAGAAGGTTTGTATTCATCAAATGCTACTGCGACAAATTCAATCCAGCTAATATTTAATAGCAGGGGTGTCCAATCCCGGTCCTGAAGGGCCACTCCACTCCAGGTTTAACAGGTGAAATGAGTTAATCAACTACATTCAGGGTTAAACAATTTAGAACAGGGCTGGAACAAAGACCCGGAATGGAAAAGCCCACTGTGGACACTCCTTCAGTGCACAAACTGCAGTGCCGACTCTAGAGCCAGCGGAATAATAAAACTTGCAAACAAACACAACTTTAAATCACAGGAGGTGGTGGGATCGTCTCTGACAGCACAGCAATACAGTGCAATGAAATGCTTAACGAATGCATTATAACAAACATTACTCATTTTTTAACACATCGTAAAATCTTTCCACTGCACTGCAGGTCATTTATATTATATAGTAAACTGGTATCTCTTGACAACTGTCGCCAAGACCTTTAAGAATCTGTTTACAACCCGGTCGCTCTTTAATGGATGCTTACATTGCATACCCAAATACAACCCAAAACAGCTATAGGAGGGTAGAAGAGCCGATTCACCTCGTGGGGTGACAATCGGACAGTCAGACGAGCGGACAGAGCTTTGAATCAAAGCAACTAATAACCACACATCAAGGGGGCAATCAGACAGTACTGAGTATCTCTGCACATAACAATCTCCACTTCCACTTCACAAAGAAGACTATAAGCACACCACTACAGTGAACCCTAAACACAACGCACTGAATTCAACACATGCTAACAAGTGTATAGTAAGTGGGGTGTTGCTGATTGCGTTATCACTGCTGTGTTTGACAGCCAATGCCCCTTCACAGTGCTGCGAGATACAGTACTTCAGTGTTCGAATAAGCACAGTTGAAATGTAATTATTGCTGCTGATGAGCTGACAAGTTGATCCCTGCAGACTCACCCAGCAACGCAGGACGCTAGGACTGTTACTGCAGAGAAAGGGACAAGCAGGAGAATGAGGGATCTATTTAGCCTTGAATAAGGAAGGGTCAGGGGTGGCTTAATTGAAGCTCTGTTAAATTTCAGAAGGAGTTGATCACGTTAACCCCATTCTGTATGTTAAGCTCTGCACAGAGACCAGGACCAGAGGACAAGGTTGAAAGAGGGAAGGAGACTCTTCTTCACACAGAGACGGTGCTGGAGTCGTTCAGGTGCTGGGGACCAGAGGAGCCCTCCTCTAGGTTGACTGGCACTCAGGAAGATGCTTGAGGGGCTTCCAGATTCGTTTCTGCAGACTGCAGCTGTCCCAAAAATGGTCCATGTAAATGCTCCCTGGCACAAGGACTGGCCATCACATCCACCCGGGTGGTGCCGTGCTGCGCTGACTTTCAGTCGTGTTCAAGGTCCAATGAAACAGGACCAGTGAAACAGGACCTCTAAACCTGGCATCATGGGAAGGCATTGCACATCTCCAATTCATCTTACTGAGCTGCTGTAACCTGCTTTAGTTTGCTCCTCACAACCCACTGAAGCTGGGTTTTTAAAAAGCCCTCCACGCTGTGGATTTCTTTTACTTTAGTGAGATACAATCCTTCTAAGAATCCCTCACTCCTATTGTGTTCCCCAGCAGTGCTCCAGCAGCCTCGCAACAAGTGGGCTGGTAGGAACCGTTACCCACTGAAACCTGAGGTGGGTCATCCGCGGATCATTTGTTTGGTGTCTGCTGCAGTCCAGTGCTGGTGGAAACGCTGTAAGTGATCAATTGCTCTAATCAAACCTGGCTGACACAACCTAAGCATGAATTAGCATTTCACTGTCACCTTGAGTGAGACACAAATAAAATGTGTTGTTTCTTTCTTCAAAACCTCGGGCAGGGGACAGGGGTCAGGAAAATCTGCTCCGCAACGCTTCTCCATTGGCTGAGAACGAAGCAATACTCCGCCCACAGAAAGCATTCTGCCATTCTGATTGGAGGGAAGCTTGTAGAAAACGTGCATTTGGTATCCTTAAAATATAAAAATAATATAAATACAGATATGAATACTGGGATAATAATGTGTGAAAGGCACTAAGAAACCATCGTCCCTTTCTTTGACAAGACGTCTTTATCTCCATAGCCTCTCTCCACCGTTATAATATCCGTCCTGCCATCTAACCAGATCATGCTATGATAAATAAACCAATCTGAGCGCATAATGGAATCAACGTTTTGAAGGCAAAATTAAATGACATATTAACGCGCATTTCAGTAAATGAATGACTATTCAAGGATTCCATTTAAAGATCCGTTGTCTTTCTGTGAAGCAGAATTAAGAAAGGCAACGGTCTTGCAGGAGCAGGTCCCAATGGAGATGAGCTTCAAGACACAGTAAGAATGGAAGTGAAGGCAGCGCATCAACGCCTCTCTGAGCACTGCCCCCTTGAGGAGACCAGTGTTCATTACATTACAGATGCCTCAGTGGTATGCACTGAATCAGTGTGCATATTGCTACAGAGTGTGAGGTGAAACACATCATTAAACCTCGCCATCTAGCCAGACTGTTCACAGCTTACAGGTAATGCCTATATACATGTACTGACACACAGCTTACCCTGCTTACCCCTATAATACCTGGAAGCTGCCCTTTATGAGGCTCTAAACATAGGCAGGGAAACCTTGTCATGGAATTTTATTGAATGTCACCATAAAACAGGAAACTAATGCTGGTGCTTCCTTATTGAATCTCCAAGCTATTTTAAATGCACTGAATGGTATGAAACAGACACGGACTTTAGTGTACAACTATATCTGTGATTGCATGGCAGCCTGATGCAGGAGTTTCGTTTTAGAAGCTGCCTGATAATGCATCCTGTGGACAGTGAATTGTGCACTGTTTGTTCTATTGTGGTCATGCTGCGACTCACAGGGCTGCATGTAAATGCATAGCTGGAATTGTGTCTTTTGTGCTGCACTCTTATCTGGCTGCATTATGTAAACTGTGTCTAGGATGCTCAGTTATAAAATGTGCAAAGCAAGCCTGGAGTCATATATTACTTTTCTTAATGTAAGGGTAGACCTGGCCACCAGCGACACATCTATTTGTAGCTATACAGCTCTCTCTTGTGCTTGATGCTTGATTTCTTCTCTTCTGCACATATTTATTTATTTATTATTATTTAGCAGACACCTTTATCCAAGGCAACTTACAGAGACTAGGGTGTGTGAACTATGCATCAGCTGCAGAGTCACTTACAAGTACGTCTCACCTGAAAGACGGAGCACAAGGAGGTTAAGTGACTTGCTCAGGGTCACACAATGTGTCAGTGGCTGAGGTGGGATTTGAACCGGGAACCTTCTGGTTACAAAGCTGTTTCTTTAACCACTGGACCACACTGCCTGCCATATTTATGTAATGATATAATGATAGGTATTTTAGATTTCATTTTAATACCTCAAGCAGGGCTGCTCTGGCAGTGGGCAGGTATTGCCCTGGCTAAGCTGGCTTTGATGACACTGCAGCTGGAAAGGCAGCCCGGTCCAGTTGGCTGGGGGGGAGCTACTCTTTCAGTGGGCCTTCTAGATTTACTGCCCTGCCCAGTGAGAGCAGCCCCACTGCGGCCTGAAGTAGGGATCAGTCGATATGCAATATTTAATACTGTAATCTGAAGATTATGGCCGTGATGTGAGGGGAGGGGATCACTTCTCATGTTTAATATAATAAGTGTTCAGGGCTGGAGTGGAAAGAGAGACAGAGACAGGAATCATGTATTGCCATGTACTGTATCAGGACAGTGTCTAACTTGGCATGTCTCTGCTGTTGTATCAAACTATATTAGCACATGCATCATGGGGCTCTGCTGTATTGCAGTGATATATACCTTAATAGAAATGGACTGCATCTCTGACCATGTCTTGTATTCAGTTTGATCATACAGCTCATAAGAAACAATGTGCTAATTGAAACTTGATTCACAGTGGTTGTGTATGTGGATATTTGCGCAACATTATTGTATATTCTTTGGTCATTTTGAAACAAAGTATCAGTCAGGTACTTTAATGCACAGTACAAACACTGTTTATTTGTATTCATTTATTGGTTCATGCATCATTTTATTACATTAAACAGTTAATTGATTGCTGCTGTAATTACATTTAGCTTTCAGCTTGAGCCATACATTTTAATTCTCCGCTGCGCCAAGAAATATTGTTTAACAAAATCATGAATCATTCCAGATGTAAATGAAAATCCCACACGCAGTCGTGCTAAAATCCAGAATGGAGATGATGGGGATTGTGCCGGAGCATTACTGGGTATTACTGGGTATTACTGGGCATTACTTAACGAGCTGGAAACCATATTTAGATAATAACGACTCCTGCCCCATGTGCCATAGGGTTAGGGTAAGGATTAGGGTTAGGGTTAGGGTTAGGGTTAGGGTTAGGGTTAGTGTAAGGGTTAGAGTAAGTGTTAGTTTAAGGGTTAGGGTTAGAACTGTCATTCTGATCAATCACATCAAACACTCAAAGTTAAAATCACTTTGAGAAGCCTGGCTGAACAGCTCTTATCATAGTGATATTTTGATTAATCAAAAAGCATCATCATAAATCTAGCCTTTCTGGAGTTTAATCTGATTTTATAATAGAAAAAAGAGGGGGTTTGGGGGGGAAGGAGAGGTGGAGTGCCCTTGTGTCTTGGGGAGAAACCCCTTCTCTCAATCCAAGCCACCACTTCACCCCCACCCCCTCCCAGCACCACTTGAAATAGCCAGTCACCCTGCCAGCAGCAGGTGTCAGCTTCAACTAGGAAAAAATCCCGCTAGCCAGGGAGCAGCAGCTGGCTAGCTTCTCAGTTTAATACACTTTGTGATTCATCTCTGAATGTTGTATACATCTGAATGCATATTGATAGAAGGCAGAGCAGAGTATATTAGATTATACAGCACAACAAGCGTTGTGACATCTAGCATCAAATATCTTTTTCACATGCTGCGGTCCTGAGTGAATATCATTGTGGAATCTATCTTGCAGTCATTCTAATTCAACGCCAGAAAGAGCGGTGGAACCGCACTGCTCCAAGTTACCCTGCGTCGCTAAGCAGATGCAGAGCTCAAGCCAAGGAAAGCCATTATCCGACAGCAGCTGATAAATACAGGGTTAAACAGGCTTCCGTTTCTAAAAGGTGTCATGTTTAAACAGAATACCCCGTGAACGCTCCTGTGTCGATTTCACTCAGGAGGATACACAACCCCAGGGGCTCGTCCAGGTTATTCAGCCTGATCAATAACTGCAGGACCCCATGGTGTATCCTCTATATAACCACTGTGAAAGCGCAAGAGCACAGTCATGGGAGACAGAGACTGATACTAAATGATACTAAATTTTATATGAATCTCAGGGTGTTAAACCTCCTCTCACCTTCAACCCCCTCAGGAGAAAGCGGACTCCCAACCCCCCTAAGCTCCTGCTGGGATGTTTGCTTTAGTATCTGAAGTAATGCACAGATTGATTTCTGAATGTATCGATGTGTTTACCAGGAGGACTCCCTCGGGGGTGTCCAGTCTTGGGAGTGCCAGGGTTTGATTACCCTGAGCAATACTGTAGCTGACACGTCAGTGTGCTGAACCTCAAAGGATAAATAATAACACCCCCTGCCTGTGGGATTTTCCAAACGTCTCTTTAAGGTAAATTTCAAGATCAAAAGGATCATAGCTCTTTCTTTCACTTCTGCAAGGTCCCTGTGATTGATCTGCATTGAAAGAGCCTTTTGAAGTAGGAAGGAGGCTTGATTCATAAACATGAAAAACTGCCATTCCGTACCACAGTAATAACTCTCTGAAAAGAGGCTATAGCGGTCCCTCTGTATTTCAGGGCTTGCATATCCATTAGGTGTTGTACAGTAGATTTGAGTCATTTTTTATGTATATATTTTTTCATTTCTTCAGGATTAGTCTACTGAGATGCAACCCCCTCGTTCGCAGGGACATCCTGGCAGCAGCAGCATGACAATCAATCGATCGATCAATCAATCGATCAATCAGATAGACAGAAAAAGGAAAAATAATTTAAAAGCAATCACAACACGATTAAAAGAAACCTTATAGGGATCATCACTTTTCCAAATGCACAGCACACCCCGGGGGTACTCTGGCGAACGTACATTGTGAGTGTGCTTTGAGAAGAGCTCTTCCTGCCTTCTTCACTAAACACACAGACATTCATTCTCCTCGACAGGTACTCCTCAGGGCAGAGTCTGCACAACGCACTCTGGCACACACAGGGGAGGGAGGTTAGAGACCCTCTCAGAGCTTGCTGGTGTGCATGTGATCATTTTAAACGTTAGGCAAAGAGCTTGCAGCACTGCAAACATGACAAAACTGCCCTTTCAACCATCTCTCTGCTGGAAAGCAGGTTAGAAGTGAATCTCTGCCCTTTCCCTTCCTCTTGTTCTATGGCGGAGCCTGGTATTTAATTTCTGGTTGGCTTGAGCACAGAGCATGACGGTTGTAAATTCATTCTCTTGGATTTGGCCATATGTGCTGATCAGGGCTCTTTTACACTTCATTTACTGGCTGCAGCGGCTTTCTGATTTATTCACTCTGACACCGTGGGGCTACCTGCAATCCACAATCAAGTGAAGCCCCCGCAGCAGAATTAGCCAGCCACCCAGGATAGCAATTACCAACAAGTGATGCACAGGTCTCTTAACACTTTACATAAAACCCTTACCCGATCCCTAACTGGAATGCTAACACACTAACCTTAACTCCAAACCTAACCCTTACACTAACCCTAACTCTAATCCTAACCCTAACCCTAACCCTAACCCTTACACTAACCCTAACTCTAATCCTAACCCTTACCCAATTATATAGGTACAGCTCAGTGGGTTTGAGTAGCTCTGTAAAGACGTTTTTGCAAACACTGTGCAAAGGTATGACGGCAATAATACCCTCGACAAGTGTCTGTGACGTCAGGTGGTTTCCTCTGTTTGTGGCCTGGCTCAGCGCCAATCCCTGATAGCAGTGTGAAGGATGATTCTGCCATCGTCAGGCCTGACTCTGCTCCCCCATCTCTATCGGATCCACCACCTTCTCATAACTGTTACACTGCCATTCTCTCCCATTGTCCTGGAGGAGCCGTACATCATAGTAAACCAGCCAGCCTGCCTCCAGACCTCCCCAATTAAAACACCATTAAACTGTCCTTCATAAAAGAGTCAAAACACACAGTGTAGAAATAAAAAATAAAACATGTGCACCTATTAATGCATGCTGGCCTGCAGGGTGGAGATTAGCGTGTGGAGGGAGTGCAGTCTAGCCAGTGAGTGAGGACCTATGAGTGACATCAACTAAATGCTTCGCTCGTTATTACCAATGGAGTTCTTTAGTCTAATTCCAGTGGGATAGCTGTGATTCTTACAGTGCTCTGTTGGGATGCCTTATGCCTCCTGCTGGAGCCATCAATATAGCTGGAAAATACAGTCACACTTAAGAGTAACTGTAATGATGCATCTATAGAGATGCTACGGATGTCATGAACAACATACAGCAGCCCAGTGTTATAAAACACGTAATTAAGGCATTGCAAGAAACCTTGGCATTGTTGTGAGTAAAGCGTCATGCTGCAGAAGTAGTATTGTAATGAATTGTTGTTCCTTGTTAGTAATTATCAGCACATTTCATTGCATCTTCTGATAGAAATCCTGAAGCTAAAGTGGGACTGAAAACCCCAGCACTGTGGCTGCTATTCCTAAGAGATTCCATTTTAAGCCCTTTGAATTTGCGGTTCTTTCTTGAAGTGTTTCCCCGTGGGGGAGAAACACACACACTCACAAACAGGCCACCTTTCAGCTTGACTCTCTGTGCTGTATAAAGTAAACTCAGATTCAGCAGATGAAAGAAAAGGTCTTTGAACCTACCTTTGGAGTGAGTCCTCACCAACTGCACTGGGGCTGCAAAGAGAGGAAACAAACAAAAAAAACCATTCAGAATCTAGCTCCCTGCGCAGTCGTTAACACAGTAGCCCCGATTGGTCAAAACCTTTTGTAGATATCACATGTTTACATAGCCGGTCCTTTTACTCGAACTTGGCCATGCTTGTACATGTTTTTGAACAGATAAAACCTTTTCAAGATGGGTAAACAACTTTGTGCAGACTCACAGTGAGTATTCATCCTTCAAACAGGAATGGACCCAATGAAAAGCAATTAAACCGACACAGTGTTCAGCACCAAGCAGGACAGAGTAAACAAGCATTCTTCAATCAGCAGCATGGCACCTCATCATAACCTCCCTTTCATTGTCTGACAGGGATGCAGCACATTCACGAACATGATATTCCAGCCCAGGTCTGTGTGGTGTCAGTTATGGGGATGAGAAAGAGCAGGGGTCTGAGCAGTGAACCGTCTCTGCAATGTTGCTTCTCTTTACAGTTCTTTCGTTAACTCCTGTAGGGTTGATTCCAGGCTGACTGGCCTGTCATTTTGTGGGGCTCCTAGAACCTCCTCCAGAGATCACATGAGCCCTCAGAGCAGCAAGTTAACAAAGTCCTGTGATGGGGAAGCCTCTACCAGACCCAACTGCTCTTTGAATTAATGAAGTGAATGACTGATGACAGCTGTCACTGCAAGCTATAACACATTACACTCTGCAGAAAGGAAATGGAACAAAATTAGTATTTTGAGGAAGTTGCCAAAGGCACTTTTTTTTCATGCATGGCTATAATTTTCTTCAGCGAGTTTTGCATCGCACACGGTAACCGTTTGTGTCTTCTGTAAATGGGTACATATTATTTTTGCAGGTTTTAGTCATTTACTGCATTGCATTTGTCACTTTTCTGGCTCTTAGTATAAATCACAGCCTCGGCCAAATGTGCCAATTTACTTCCCTGCAGAATCCTGGGAACAGATTAAAAAAGTCGGGACACGGAAATTAGAATTGTGAGGTATGTACAGAGAAGAGCTGAAACCTGCAGAGAAACACATGTAAAGCAATAGGGTTATTTTGAACACACAAAATATGGACTGGAGAGGAGGCTAATCGTGG
The DNA here is from genome assembly GCF_902713425.1 of Acipenser ruthenus. Taxonomy (NCBI): domain Eukaryota; kingdom Metazoa; phylum Chordata; class Actinopteri; order Acipenseriformes; family Acipenseridae; genus Acipenser; species Acipenser ruthenus. Next base: position 1,461,846 of record NC_081206.1, on the reverse strand, counting down.
GAAACTATGCCCCCCGAGGGAAGAACTACAGATACCAACAGGGGACTGAATGCCCGAAGCCGCAGGGAACTATAGTTCTTCCCAAGGGGCCTTTGGTTTCCCACTGTGAGCCGAGGTCTGCAGTTTGTTTTATGAACCAGTCAAGAAAGTCATGTTTTTGAAGTCCACAGAGCAGAGTTATTAAAGTTTTTTTGGCATAGAAATGTCCGTCTGACTTTCTCACTGCGGCACAGAATTCTCTGAGGAGTCCCTTGAGTTTGTGAACGTCGTATTTATTCACATCGTTGATTTGTTTCGAATTTTAAGAAGTCAGAAAACACTGAAAGCAACGTTTTTATGACGATTTTAGTGTTTGCAGCATCTTTGTTTTGTAGTATATTTTGTAATTCGTTTGTCCCACCATTTGGCTTTGCTGTGTGAAGAGAGGAAGGGTGTTCAGTGTGTGACGTAATTTGAGGAAGTTTGTAAAAAAAAAAACTATAAACCTCAAGCAGAGTCACGGGGCAATCGATGGATCTATTTTTGGTCCTGTGATGAGGTTTAACCAATCACATGCCAGAATTCCTAGACTAATTCATAAATATATATATAATGCTCAAAATACACTATAAAAATAAATATAGTACTATATAGTAGAGCAAAAGTTGTCAAAAATAGATTGAGACATTTCAGACATGTCATTGTGATAGAGATTCCATACATTATGTAAGTGTGATGATTACTAACTGCAGAATACTTTACATGAAACTACTTCATAATGAATCCTGCTGAAAAAGGTCACTGGCTGTGAAGGACCGTCACTCAGTGCCAAGCCCAGGATGTGGTGTTGTACCCCAGGTCATACTGTAGGACAAGGGAGCAGACGAGTGGAATAGAGTGACAATGTAAAGCAAAGGGTGATAATGAGGTAAGTGTTCTTTCTGCATCATAAACGAGGCTGACATTTTCTCTAAATTAAGCAGTCATCGTCAGCTGTGCTCAGACTTCACTGCAGCTGAAAGTATTCAATCATTAAATTAGTTTTTGTTTACTAATTGCCACACTGCTGTGTGACTGCTGTGTTTTATATGCTGTAAATTCAGTGCACAGGGGTGGGACATCCTTGGACAAGAGAGGCTGCATTTGAATCTACCCAGCAAACAGAAAACAACTACAGAGTAAACACAGCTTATTTACACATACTATGCTTTCCATGTTATTTATTTTTAAAGAACATTTACCACGATATTAACATCAAATACTATTTTAAATTCCGTATTGGAAACCCTCTGGTGTTTTTGTAGTGTGTAATTCTGTACAAAATATGATTTCCTATTGAATTCAAAATGAAGTAATCCTTACATTTGTGATCAGTTCCATGTGCGTTTATGAATAGTGCACCATTGTTTATTTCTTTTATGGAGCACACTTTATGCACAAAATGAAATCCGCTGTCTGTGAGATCCAGATAATGCAGATAGCATTGTTCAGAATCTCTGAGCATTCAGCAGAGGACACAGACGCTCTTTCCAGAGAAGTAGTAGTCCTGTTTAAGTGCCAGTGTGGGGTCCTTCACCAGCTGCAAATTATACTCAACACCCCCTAAACAAAAGGGGGTGCTGAGAAAGCCAACGGTTAACTAATTAAAACAAAAAGACCGGGTAAAAGGACTGTAAATGAAATGTTCAATGAAAGAATGGAACCACAAGAAACGGCAGTTGTAGTAGTTTGTTGACTTGGGGTGCAAACCACTTATTTAATTAGATTTAAAAAACAATATTAATTAACAAAGAAGCGTCGCTGGAAGAGCTCTGCTCTTTCCTGTCAGAGTCCTTCAGTCAAGCTGCATTTCAAAGCCTTGTCTTCCCCTGGGGCTTCTCAACAGTCTTATTAATTTGTAAATGTATTCCCTTTTTCTCCTTAACATTCCACAGCCCAAACACCCATCTCATTTTTAATTTATGAGTCTTACTATCAGGAGCTTCTTGCTGCATCTCTTGGCGGCAGCACGCATCACCCCCGCCACCTCCTGGGGTTTGCCTCTCGGATGCGGGTTCCAATCTGCCCCAGTAAGTCTGAATGGCTTTGTCCTTGGAGTCTAACACAAGCCAGGCCCCCTATTAGAATGCTGGTACTGCACATCCTCAAAAACACACAGTAAGGGCATCTAAGAATCTTCAAATATACACAGTGTATAGACAACTGAATCTTAGAATATACACAGTGCATAGGTTGGGGGGGGGGGGGGTTGGATCAGTTTTGTTAAAGAAATAGTTAATATACTGTAGTTAAGATCCAGGTTAATAGATGAATGTGTCTTTCCGTTTCACTGTAGCCTACTGCAATTACAGCTGTTGCTTCAAGAAGGAGCTCCAACTAATGAGGCCCTATTTTCCATCACTTCAGCGCAAAACAAATAGAGAGCGAATGCAATTGGAAGAGTGCAGCTGCGTGGTTTTAAAGCACGGCACAGAGAAAACACTGCAAATGAAAGAAGCAGAGGGTTTAAAAATAGCCCTAGGCGGCGGAGCTCTGGTCTCATGTCATGAATTATAGAGCTCTCTCTGGTGCTGTGGCCGAGGCTTGCATCCTCGGCCAAGTCAAGCACAGTCCGGGGCATTGAGGTGTGAGAGAGGAGTGTGTCTCGATGAGGACGCGGAGGGCACTGATTGGTGGAGAGGCTTCGAGAAGCAGGGCACCATGGGAGCTTGACTTCCATCAAGGGACATGCGCTACAGATGTCTTGGATACCGAGGTCTGTTTTATGGTAATTATCAAAACGCTGTTAATTAAAATCACAGCAACGGAAACAGCATTTCTGAAATCAGCTCAACAAGTCTTTCATTTACTTTCGCTTCTAATCCTTGAATAGCGGACAGTATCAGGGGTACTGCAAGGCACCTTCAGTGTGACTTCACTGCACACCCGAAAGGAACCCAGACTGCTTGAGGTTCTGGGGTACCCTGTCGTACAGCCGTGGATCTGGGCGTGCAAACATCACTGCTGTATACGTGATGACTGGCGGGGGGTTTGGAGCTACGAATGATGATGTGCAAAGGAAGCCACAGTCACATTGCCCTGGAGGCAGACAAGCAGGATCTCCTTTCTAACCAGACCTCAGCTACAGCAGCCAAGTCAAACTGCAGCTATTGGATCATTAATCGCTGCTTTTAATCTATTGAAGCACTGGGTCTCAGGGATGATGTCGCTCTTATTCCTTTAATATATTAACTGTAAGAAACACCGTGAAACCATTTATAGGTTGTCTGGAAAGGGAAGAAATCCTTAAATCCTGCACAGCTGGTGACTACTAAGTGAGAAATGAATTACTAGAAATAAATGACTACAGTGCAGCAAATCAGCAGAGTACAGAGAAGTCTATGAAGAGGTCCTGTGTGGCACTACCCTTAGCACCACTGCTAGTGTTGGAGGTGCCATCGTTAGAATAGACATTCAAACGAAGCAGTGTTCAGTACAGTACATCAAATGGCATTTCATTTTAAAATAATGACACACATGCAGCTTGCATGGCTTTTTTTTGGTTTGTGTTTTGTTTAACCTCTCCTTTTAAGTTTGAAATGGTTTCCAAGCAGTTTTCAGCTCTGGTGCTGAATTATTAGACTTGCCCGAGTGTGTCTTGGATTCCAGAGTCGTGTGAGGGGCTGTTAACTCTGCTGGCTTCACCCTCCCTTAAGATAATGAAAAGGAAAAAGTACAAAAACCCATTACAATGTCTCTTTAGGCAAAGGTGCTGTGCAGGGCTGCCATCACACTCGCTTCCTCCTCAGTGCACATGTCCTGACTCCTGCAGAGAGATCAGAGACAGCCCATAGTGCATCGCTGTACTGCTCTGACGTGAGCTCGCAAGCACAGGAATAGCAAACTGAATGCATCAGTAAATAAGCATGTCAGGATGCCGTAATGATGAGGCATAAGTGGCGCAATAATGGGGTGGAAAAGGCCAGGGAACAGGATGGAACACAAAGTGCAGTGCCACATCAGATGGGTAAAGCAGCCAAGTGACTTCACAGCTCCTTCAGCCATGTCACTTTGATGACACTTTGATTGGGGAGGATAGTTGAGAATGCTTTTTTATGGCATGTTTTAGCTGGGAGTGTGCATGCTGTACTTGGAAGTCTTTTGAATAGGTTACTAGTGAAAACTGCTACGTGAATTGTGCTGTCTTGCCACAGGTTCTCACAGTGATAGAAGCAATATGTATCGGCCTCTTACTTTGATGGATCTATTTCGGTTTCTGTGCCTGAGCCCTAATGAAGCTGACAGATTCAAACAGCTACAGCCGCAACCCTAAACAGGCAGATAAAGAGAGCTAAACGCTTTCAGCATGAGACACAAAACAAAGGGCTGCTTCTTCCCTGTGTTTATCGACGGTTTTATTCTGGGAAGGTCTGTAAGGGGTGTCACGGGGATCCCCGATCAATCCCACCCTCTGAAGCCCGGTCTCTGATCCCCCCCACACTGCCAGGGGCTCACAAGCAGGATGGGCTGCTCCTCCAGATGGAGCGATAGCCGCATCCTCACACACAGCACTAGACCTTCACATTATTCTCTATGTAATGCCTGCTCTCATTTTCAATCACTTCCCATCTTTCTTTCTTTCTTTCTTTCATCTCCCATGCATCGCAGTGTTCAGCCCCCATGGACAGTGAATTACTCCTGGCTCCACTCTTCCCAGTTCAGTCCTGCTCTCTCGGGGGCTGGGTGCAGTTTCTTTATTATTTTTTTTATTAAGTTCTTTTTCTGGCAGTGCAGTTTATTTTGTCCTGATGTAGACACAAGCTGGGCCATGTTTAGTTGTGTTTTCTTTTTTAATTAAAAGTTTTACCCTCCACAGACTAGCTAATCTCATAAACAAACTCACTAATCAGATCCCTGGAGAAAACACTGCATCCTGAGCAACATATTCCTGAAATGAATAGAAAAACGAACAACGATAAGCTGCACATCGAGGAAAACTCATTTCAGACTGGCATTTCCAAACAGCGACCAGATCCAGCGAGCTACAAGTGAATTCAACTGATAATCCACTGAGGCACCGATACCCAGCGAATGCAGCTTTAAACCAATCTGCACATGAGGCATACAGTGAGCTCTGTCCTTCCTCTCCACTGCACATGAGAGATACAGTGAGCTTTGTCCTTCCTCTCCACTGCACGAGGAGGGATACAGTGAGCTCTGTCCTTCCTCTCCACTGCATGAGGGGGGATACAGTGAGCTCTGTCCTTCCTCTCCACTGCACGAGGAGGGATACAGTGAGCTCTGTCCTTCCTCTCCACTGCACATGAGGGATACAGTGAGCTCTGTCCTTCCTCTCCACTGCACATGAGGGTGGATACAGTGAGCTCTGTCCTTCCTCTCCACTGCACATGAGGGATACAGTGAGCTTTGTCCTTCCTCTCCACTGCACATGAGGGATACAGTGAGCTCTGTCCTTCCTCTCCACTGCACATGAGGGATTTCTGGTTTAAAACATGCTCTTGTGAAGCACTTGTGCTTGAATGGGTCTCGACATTGAGAGGTGAATTCTCAGTTCTCTTCTGTGCTTTACTAGTTTAGCCTCTTACTGTTTTATAGTAGGACTGTTGTGCTGTATTGATGAACTAATTGATTTGACTTTTTACATAGTGCAGCATGTCATGCCTCTGTCACACAGTATAAGAGACTGCTTCAGTCTCCAGCTGGTTTATTTATTAGAAATGCATTTCAAATTTTGTCAAACACAGTAATCCGTTTTACCACTACAATCCTCTCAGGCCAGGGTCCTAATCCCTTCACTGGATCAGAAAGCATTTAGTCAAAAACTCCAAGTGCTGTGTGTATTAATCCCGCCAGCCCGGGAACCCAATCTGCTCTATTCCCTTGAAAAGCTACATTTTAAAAACGCAGTTCTTCAAATAACAGGCAACAAATGCACACCTGCTAACATTTAGAGTCCAAAGGTACGTCTCCAGAAAACATCCAGGTCTCTGTGGTGAACAAACAACCGTTCTTTAAACGGATGAAAACGTTCTGCTGAATTATTGGGCTTTGAAATGTTACCAGAAACTGACAACTCAAGACGTCTAATTTAAGGGCTTGTAAAAGCAGTCTTTAATCATTCCTTACTCCCCTTTTTAAAATTCAGAAATAAATATGTTGTGAATAGCTTTGAGAATCTGGACCCATGTCTTTCCCCCTAGTAATCCAGTCCTGGTTTTTATTTCAACATAGATCCGATTCTAAAAATAGAACTGTATTCCTTTCAAATCAGCCCGGCTTTCCATTATTCCAGAGAACATTGCATACGGTGTTCACAGATAGCCTGCCAGCAGAACAGGGACGCAGGGGAGCTTGTGGTAATGACAGTATTCTCTACATGCTACACATTATGAAGATGTGTAGCACTTGACTGAATGAAAACAGCAGGCTCTTTAGAGGTATTACTGAATCCTGGAGCTGGAAGTCATGAACTGTCTTTTTATCTCTGGGGTTCTAGCCAGTGAGTTCTGAGACCCCCTTCGTTTTAATTCAGTGCCCTTTGACCCCAGAAAGCATGGCCTTTGTGTTCTGTAACCATGGCTACCACACCATCTTGCTCTATGCTGCAGTGCTGTCAGAAATAGCAGAGCCCAGTCCCCCTTGGTATCAGGAATATGGGTCACATAAGAAAAACATGCATTGAGAAGTGTGGCTTGTTTCATCAATAGATACTTCCTTCCCATCATGTGTTCATTCCTGCATACTGCGCGCCGTCATTTTATAAAACATTATTCACATACGAGTTGGTTTTTTTTTTCTTGCAATTGATATAGTATAATATATTCAGGGGTGGAAAGAAGACTCCCATTGCATAGCAGTTTGATCCATAAGACACACCTGAGCTCGTTACCTACACACTGTGGCTAATCAAGATCACAGTAAAGCCTGGAACGGGTGAAACTACTTTGAGTCTTATTTCCGTCCCTGAATATATGTGTTTGACTGGGCGGTGGTCTCATGAATCCTTGCTGAAGCCTGATTCCATTCCCTTTCTCATCCTCTTAGTGATTGTCAGCACACAGAGGCACTGACTGGCTCAATGGATTTACCATGCGGGTCGAGGGGGGCAGTGCTGTTTGTTTTTGTGTCCACTATTGCAATGCAGTGAATAGGAAACCCTATTTCTGACTGTATTTCTCTATGTTGTTCCCCACGCTCCCCGAGAAGCCAGCATTATTAGATGACCTCAGATGTGTGCAGAGCATCAAATCCTCCGCAGTAATTCCTCTCGCCGCTCCGAAAACCAATCACGACTGCTGCTGGTTGCCCTGGCAACGGCGGTCCTCTAGAACAGCATCGGCAGATCTGCCAATCTCTCGGCCAAGGGAGTTTTTTTTTGTTTTTTTTTTCCTAATGAGGTACTCCACTCTACTGCAACACATACTTGCTTTTTTATAGCAAAACCCAATTAAGAAAATTGTCCAGAAAACCTAGAAAACTGATTGGGCAGCTGACAAGTTCTTGTATGATAGGCATTCTTAAACACAGGCTGAATGTAAAAATTGACAGATGGATAGATGGATGGATAGACACAGACAGATAGATAGATAGATAGATAGATAGATAGATAGATAGATAGATAGATAGATAGATAGATGGGTTGATAGATAGACAGATCGCTAGATGCAGAATTTCTGGTAATGGCCTGGGTGTATCGTAGCTTCAATCTGAGTGAGAACAGAGAGGGTGAAAGATGGAATACAGGTGATACACAGACACGGTCTATTAGCATCGGACTGATCATGTACTTGTTACAAATGGCAATGCTTCAATGGCAGGTGAAAGGTAATCAAACACGCATAGCAAGCTGAGGCTACAAAGAACCCACACAGGGGGAATACTGTAAAACAGGAAAGACCTGCAGAAACTTCACTGTGCGGCTGTCTCACTACAGACATATTTAAAGAGACAAATGTTAGTGCATGTAAACTATATATATATATATATATATATACTGCTGAGAAACTGGACCCCACCACTTTATGAACCCTCTTCCATACAGCACAACAGGTTTCATGATTTCAGAGGTCGGTAAGTACAGTAAGATAAGGTGGCAGGAAGGATCATTCTGGGTTTTTTCTGATATCTTTTTGATAATTGATGTTATTAATGAATTCTGGCAAACACAAACTATGTATTTTTGCTTCCCGATACATTGGTTTTGCTTCTGTCCTGCTGGCACTATGGTGATATTTTGCCCCTGGGGTGCAGCAGCAATGGATCTTGCATGGTTAATTGCAGGCTTCCATAATAACAGCACAATGAGATAAGCACTACACTAACCCAGAATTCAATAAACACGCCACAGACTCAATTTGTCTGGCACAACGATCTGGAAATCAGAAATAAAGCTAGCTGTAAGCAATCTTAAATTAGTACTAATCTCGCTTTAATTTAATCTCAGCTGGGGTGGCGTGAACCTCCTGCAGCTGGAAGTGTCTTAATAATGAAAAGACTCCCCGCTGCATCAGGCTGGGTCTGTCTAGTGACGGCCACTGGTCCTGCACCTTCAAGAGGAGGTTTACTGACTGGCTGTGTGATTCGAACTCTCCACAGGTGGTTAGCTTGGCCAGGTATTTAACCGTCTGCATGCCATTCTGAAAGGGGAGAATCTGCCTCACCAGAACATCGTGGAACAAAGCGCAGATGAAGCTGCTGCCTGCCTGCGCTCGCCGCTCCTCGTCACAGTAATAAGCTCAATCAAAGCAGGACACGGCAAGCAGGGTTTTCAATTACAGCCCGAGTGTTGAAAATGATCCTTGATATGAGTTTCTCATCGCTGCCATTATCTATTACAGCAGCCTCCTTCCGTTTTGAGCCAAAATCAATTTTAATTCCACTGAGCTCGCCCTCTCCGCTCCCTGACCAGGGGAATAAATTCACAAGACTCGTGGCACTAAAATAAATAAATAAATAAATAAATTAAAAAGCATATTCATCGTTTCACCAGAATGGCTGTGAAGAAATTGACAATTTGTTCTAATGCCTTCATTAAGAAAGTCACAGCAGAGAATAATCTGTAGTAATGAACTCATTTGTACAATTTGTATGGCTTTAGAGACAAAGAGCTTTGTTTTACATCCCTTAACCAAAGACAGATACAACATCTACTTTAGTATCGTATTAAAGAAGATATATAGAATCACATGGAAGCACACAAGATTTAGACAGGTACCCTTTCAACTATAAATCTGATCTCCTTAAATTAATCACATAGAAACTACACATTATAGCCCTGAGATCTGTTGGAAGTTCTTCATGATGTTGCAGTCTATTTCGTCTTGTAAACTATGAGAGAACTCGTTATCACCAGCACTGCCACACAAATGTAAAGGCAGACAATTCCGCCACCATTTGGAGGATACAGCAGTTAAGAGATAAGCGGGCATGAAAAGGTTTGGGTACTTTACACTTTTAATCAGGACCACCATCAGCACCAAAAAACGTTTAATAAAACAAAACAAGAATATTGTAAAAAAAAAAAAAGACCCAATATGCACAGAGGCAGTTAAACTGCAATGGTGACACCACCGCCTGTTACATGCTTTTCTTCATGTAGATTTAGATTGCTAGGAAACACACTGGAGCGTCACAGAGAGTTACAATAATCCATGAGCCCTGCGCACACAGTGTACCGCACCAGCAATCAATTACAACGTTTACATTAACCACCCATAGATACTTCCGCCAGCCTGGTGGACGTACAGCATCACACACTCTATAGTCTTGGCTTTTCAATTGACCCAACAGCAGCTTCAGGAGATGATCCACTTAGCCCTTTCCACCACATGGCAGACTGTCTGTATGATTGCGTTGCTGTGTTTGATGAGGACAGCCAAGGGCCTGCAGAGATTACGTGCTCCTCAGCGTCTCTCTCCTCCCGAGCCACTGAATCAGCCCATCTGCTGTGGAGGAGGAGGAGGAGGAGGAGGAGGATTGAACTCGCACACACAAATCATACATTCTGCTGCATGTTTCAAAAGCACACTTTCATCTCTAGCTGGGGATGCTTTCAGCTTATAAACAGCAGCAGCTTTATCACCGGCGGGTCAGTCCAGGGGCATTGTTGTGCTCTTCGGAAACTAGTTTTCGTTTCTCTGTTGGCAGGGCAACGGAATGGAACCGAGAACTACTTCCTGGTTCAAGTCAGCTGGAGGTCAAGGGGTGGGGTTTAGCAGAGTGATGTCATTTATTCCACGCTCCAGATTCTTGAAGCTGTTTTAAACGCATACAGAAAGACGGGTTCCTTACAATGGAAAGCACATCTGGGGGAGGTCTTCTCAGTTTGCCTGGCAGTCATACTTCCCTTTCCATCGAGGGCTGGTAGTTCATCTAACCCTGTCACTGTCTTAACCACCATCATTACCAGGTAATCACCAGTTCATTCATTAAATAACATGTTACTAAGAGAGATCGCAGCACACAGGGAAGTTGCAAGGGTGTCATGGTATCTGGGGCTCAGGCATGTGGGATGGAAAGCTGTTGTGAAGCCGCAGCGATGTGCTGCTTTTTCCTGGTTAGCTGAGGACTCCCTTCAGCTGGGTGGTGGAGGTACTGCAATGCACCAAACCAGAAGAGAGAGAGGGAGAGAGGAAGAGAGAGAGAGAGAGCTGCTTCACTGCTGTCCCTCCTGTTGCTGCTTGAACAAATCCCTCAATGAGCAGCACACTACATCAAACACACCAGCTGCAGCAAGAGAGCGAGAGAGAGACAGCTCACTTCTCAACTTCTTACAAGTTTATTCAATGTATGTCTTTGCACCAGGAGTGACTGACTAGAGCAGCTCTAACAGACAGAGAGGATTAAGAGAGAAGGAGGTAGAGACCTCCAAGTAGGAGGTTTAATACCTTCTGACATTGTGTGAACGAACCTGCAAACACAGCTCCAAACGCTGCCTATGTTTAAAACATGCAATAATTCCACAGGATTGAATCTGAAATCAAACATTCACAGCTGTTAAAACCAAACACGTCCCTACAAGAAGTCACCATTATTGAAGGCAGCAGTGCTTTTTAACGGCAATGGTATCACTGATGATGTGCAGAAAACACCAATGAAAGGTCTTGTAATTCCTGTATTAACGTGCCTCACCAGTGTTAGAATCTGCAAAGCAGCCGTCGCACGCGGATCCTGACGGCTCTTTTTGTTACGTCACACTTCCTGGGAGGCCAGAACAGAATCCACACACATCAGGTCACCACGGGGTCGTCTCCATGGTGAGAGTTCTACACATCCACTGTCATCCACCACACGTCGTTGACTTTCAACAGGATTTCTGACAGGACAGTTTCTGAGGTTCATTTAAAAATAGCGACACGAAATGATCCAGTCTGTCATCACGCTAACCTGCTTGAATCCTGAGCCCTTATTCTACCCTCGTCCCCCAAAGAACAAGAGGCAAGAAGCACCTTCAAACAGCTCCTCTGGACAGGCAACGGCTCTGTAAAGTAATAATATACTGCTTCGGACGTTTAGCAACACCATGGTCATCAGCAGGACTGCTGCACCAAAAAGAGCAACCTTTAATATCACAGGGCTGGATAAATAAAAATAAAAAAATCAATAAGCCACAAATACTGATAACAGACAGGCAGCTTCACTGGTGCGTTCAATGAGGGAAGATGACATGCTCTCTTATTTAGATTTGTGTTGTTCTTGTTGTGCTGCCAACCATCCTTGCTGAGTTATAGCGACCCCTGCTGGTAGAGGTAGGGGACTGCAGTCACTGTGATTGCTATTTTGCCAACTTGTTTTGCCTCCATATAAGCCCACAACCAGAAATGTATTTGTAATTCAGATACCTCCTATATAATGTGTGCCAAATTATCAAAAAAAAAAAAAAAATGATGCCCTTTTATTAACTAGTTTTGTAACATAAGAACTTGCAGGAAAAAAATGTTTCACTGGTGCAAGGACAGAAAAAAAATGGTGTCATATATTTCCTTTCTTCCCTAGTTTCTCTGTACTCCACCCCAACCCTGTACTGCCCTATTGGAAAGCTTCGTTTAATACGTGCCTGTACTCAGTATACAGGCCCATTATCAGTAAGATACCCAGTGGCTTCTGACCAGCGCATTTCATGACTGGGGAGCGTCTGTTCTATCGAGATGTTAATCCAGTTTCAAATGAAATGCATCCAGTCATGAATTGCAGAGCATTCCTCCACACTCGCAGTCCCTTGATGAAGCAGATCTGTGTTTGTGTTACTGTGTTTCAAAGCATTGCCACCCCTGCCCTCAGCTTGCATCTGCCATAAATCAGAGGCAGAAAACAGTGACCTGAAGCATCCTCCTTGAGCGCCGCCGCCACTGGCTCATTCTTTCTGATTTCAGATACCTATAAAAATGCAAATGTGCAGAGCAAAGCAGCCTCTCTCTGTGTGCTGCATTAATCAGAGAGCAAGGCCAGCGGAAAATACCGCATCTAATTCACAGCTCCAAAACAGCACTGTTGATGTACTGGGTCTAATGCATTCATTGATTCACACTCTTCATACAAAACAGAACCAAACTAATCTTACTGTTGCATTAATGATATGTATACTAGCAGTGCCCTACTCAGAAGAAGACGACACAACACTGACACGGAGTCCTGGCCCTCTCTCAATCAGAGGCACTTGCAATACAGACAGTCTATTCTGGCTCAATTGAACAGACCCCCCCCCCTCCTAGCGTTCTATTGCATATTGCATATTGTTCAGTTAAAAAATAATTAAACACAAGCTGCTACAGCGCGACAAACAGCGTCGTCATCGAGGGGAAAAAAAATCTAATAAAAACGCCACTTCTCCAGCAGCTCATAATAGCCCCGTTCCTTTCCCTGTTTCCAGATACAGTATTCTAGTGACTGATGTGTGATCCACTGGGACTCAAAGGCAGCCTGTTCCCTTCTCCTGTGGCATGCGCGCGCGCGGCTGCACCAGAAACATTCCATCGATTCTGACAAATGATTCAATGACGTCACACACAACGAAAGACAGCTGTTTTTAATTATTGTTATTAATTAACTCAGTTCGCCAAAAGATGCGCAAAAAATGGCGTTAAAAAATTAAAAGACTAACGGTACAGGTGTATATTGTATCGCTATATTTTGTAAATATATTTAGGAATTTCTTTAGAATCCAAAAATTTTACTGATTATGTCGACTTGATAAAGTTCAGTTGGTTATGCTGAAGGGGGAAAGGCATGTTCTAAAAATACAATACAGGAGCGTGCCAGCTCAGTCTATGTATCGTCGCTATTGAGTTCTATATTTTAATGCTGACGGGCTTCATTGACTTCAGATTACTCCCTCAACTAATCATCCCTTCAGAAAGCACTGTCCCATAGCTGCATGGATATACACTCTGCAATTAGGGTCAGCATTAACATATCGTCTTGCAGATGATCTGAATGCACCTGTATTTGTTGCACTAGGGCCAGCATTAACATGTCGTCTTGCAGAGATCTGAATGCACCTGTATTTGTTGCACTAGGGCCAGCATTAACATGTCGTCTTGCAGATGATCTGAATGCACCTGTATTTGTTGCACTAGGGCCAGCATTAACATATCGTCTTGCAGAGATCTGAATGCACCTGTATTTGTTGCAATTAGGGCCAGCATTAACATATCGTCTTGCAGAGATCTGAATGCACCTGTATTTGTTGCACTAGGGCCAGCATTAACATATCGTCTTGCAGAGATCTGAATGCACCTGTATTTATTGCACTAGGGCCAGCATTAACATATCGTCTTGCAGAGATCTGAATGCACCTGTATTTATTGCAGTTAGGGCCAGCATTAACATATCGTCTTGCAGATGATCTGAATGCACCTGTATTTGTTGCAATTAGGGCCAGCATTAACATATCGTCTTGCAGAGATCTGAATGCACCTGTATTTGTTGCACTAGTGCCAGCATTAACATATCGTCTTGCAGAGATCTGAATGCACCTGTATTTGTTGCAATTAGGGCCAGCATTAACATATCGTCTTGCAGAGGATCTGAATGCACCTGTATTTGTTGCACTAGTGCCAGCATTAACATATCGTCTTGCAGAGATCTGAATGCACCTGTATTTGTTGCAATTAGGGCCAGCATTAACATATCGTCTTGCAGAGGATCTGAATGCACCTGTATTTGTTGCACTAGGGCCAGCATTAACATATCGTCTTGCAGAGATCTGAATGCACCTGTATTTGTTGCAATTAGGGCCAGCATTAACATATCGTCTTGCAGAGATCTGAATGCACCTGTATTTGTTGCACTAGGGCCAGCATTAACATGTCGTCTTGCAGATGATCTGAATGCACATGTATTTGTAACGTGAGGTTTTGCGTAGCACGTGGCGCTCGTCCGTGCTGTACGTTGTAACTGCGACTGTTGCAGCCCTAATGCTTTGCCATCTAGGGAAAGCGATCCCTTGGTGCGCCTCTAGTCAGTTTGCCACGCAGGTAATTAGCTGTGCTGCTGTGTTCACAGTGTTTCCTCTCTGGGACCGCAAACACCACAGCCCCTATACTGTACATCAATAAGAACATGTTTCTACGAGACTGCAAAGATTAACAGCTGTGTTTATCAGTCAGCATAATTCAAGTACGTTTTCAAATGACTTCACTCTTTCCTTGGATGTCATGCGCCATCTTGTGGCCTGAAGAATAATTGCGCTGTGATTTTTCTTTCAAAGCAGAAACCACGGTGGAGTCTGTGGATGCATTCAGATAATGCCTCTGGAATTCACCAGCTCGCATTTCTTTACCGTGCGTTCACTGCGCTTTACCGTGCGTTCACTGCGCTTTACCGTGCGTTAACTGTGCTTTACTGCACTTTGCTATGCGTTTATGATGGTACACTTTTTTTTTAAGGGAAAGAAAGGTAAATAAGTGAAAAATAACACCACAAATAATCAGATTGGCCTTTGAATGCATTTCGAGTCTTTACGAGAACAAACACGGTTTAGATGTGCTGGTGATCTCACTCCAGTATGTACTAAAAAACAAAGGACCGTTCTGGGAGGCCACTTTTTAATGAGCCATCCTTTGGCACTCCACGGTGAGAAGAATCAGGCAATCTGAGGACAGAGTGATCCTCAGTGGGTTAGAACTGAGGCCCACTGTCTCTTTACAACAATGACCAAAGGGGCTCCGCTCCAGACTGCATTTCTGCACTGCAATTAACAAGACGTGGGGGGTGCAAGGAAGTTGGCTTGATGCTGCGTTGGTATTTGCAATACAAAAGACAGGCACTAGAGGGAGCCACACTCCATCAGACTTCACTGAGACCATCTCTAAAGAAATGCACAGGGAGTGGGATATGTGAAACACCTGCGCACTGTTTTGACTGATTCACTTGTTATGTAAATGGCAGATGGTTCTGAAACAGGAATGCACTGGGGACCGCTGTCTGCTGATGAGACTGCAGTCCCAAAATGTATCTGTTAAGAATCACCTGTGAGGTGTGTTCTGTAATATACAGTATAACAGTGTTGCTAGTCATGATAGGCAAGATAGCATATTCAAAAAGCGCTCGGCTGGCAGGTGCTTCCACAACCAAACCAGCCGTTATTAAGGACCAGGCAGCAGCAACTTTTCATATATAGCCTGGTCTTTGAAATTCCCTGCGTAGTCCAAACTGAATTATAAAGAAAGAACATATCTTTAACAGAAAGAAAAAGGGAGCAGCGATGATATTGCTAGTGCTAATAAGAGGTATGACGATGGATCTTAAATCCTTCAGTGATGTTCACAAACCCCCATCTCCCTCTGAAATGTGTGCCCTATAAGGAAGAGTTTGGACAGGAGGCTCCTGGGTTAAGCACAGTCCTGGAGTGACTAGACTGCAGCCACACTGCAATGTAATTGCTGTGTACTTGTGCATCTTCACACTCTCATCGCCTAGCCATCACTGAGCCAGGGGTTTCCATGGTGATGCAGCTCTGTGAGGTTCTCTAGACAGGGAGGGATCCAATCCCCCTTCTCCTCACCTCCACGCTCACTGACAGAGTCACGTAGAGACAGAGTGAGAGCGCTCTGCAGACAGGGAGGCAAAGCAGAGAGAGCGACTGCGCCAGCCCCCCTTCTCCTCACCTCCACCTCCACGCTCACTGACAGAGTCACTGAGAGACAGAGTGAGAGCGCTGTGCAGACAGGGAGGCAAAGCAGAGAGAGCGACTGCGCCAGCCCCCCTTCTCCTCACCTCCACCTCCACGCTCACTGACAGAGTCACTGAGAGACAGAGTGAGAGCGCTGTGCAGACAGGGAGGCAAAGCAGAGAGAGCGACTGCGCCAGCCCCCCTTCTCCTCACCTCCACCTCCACGCTCACTGACAGAGTCACTGAGAGACAGAGTGAGAGCGCTGTGCAGACAGGGAGGCAAAGCAGAGAGAGCGACTGCGCCAGCCCCCCTTCTCCTCACCTCCACCTCCACGCTCACTGACAGAGTCACTGAGAGACAGAGTGAGAGCGCTGTGCAGACAGGGAGGCAAAGCAGAGAGAGCGACTGCGCCAGCCCCCCTTCTCCTCACCTCCACCTCCACGCTCACTGACAGAGTCACTGAGAGACAGAGTGAGAGCGCTGTGCAGACAGGGAGGCAAAGCAGAGAGAGCGACTGCGCCAGCCCCCCTTCTCCTCACCTCCACCTCCACGCTCACTGACAGAGTCACTGAGAGACAGAGTGAGAGCGCTCTGCAGACAGGGAGGCAAAGCAGAGAGAGCGACTGCGCCAGCCCCCCTTCTCCTCACCGCTGTCACTGATAGCATTAGCATACAATATGCAAACAATATCAATAGTCAGCATGCATGAGCAGGATACTTCTGAGTGGGCTCCACTGGGGAGACCTGTGAACTTACAGAATGACTTCCTATTGTTGAGGAATAAAGAATCGTGCAGGTATTTGCTATAATTAGCAGGTAAGCCTGATCAATGCATTTTCCACTCACGAGAGCCCAGGCTCTTTGGGGTTTTAAACTCAGCCTTGGTACATACAGTAAGTGACACGTCATTTACAGTCTGTGAAACAGCTGCTGTGATCAGATGCATCCTTGTTAGCTTGCCTTCGCACTAGCCAGATGCCTCTCTGCCAGCGTACCAGCGAGTCGTGAATTTCAAACAGTTTTACTGGTGATTCAAGAGCTTGTCGGTGAAATTACAGGCTTTCTTTTGTTCTTGTGCCCTTCCATTTGAGTAATGCGTTGAAGCACGGGCTTTCTGAGAATAGAAGGGTGACTCCATCTCTCTCCCACGCACATCCTCGCACAATATGCACCTCAATTAACAGGAAACTACTGAGATACAGCTCGATTCTCGTGACTGTCTCTATGGAACGTGGTTTCTCTCTTTTTTTTTTGTTTTATGAGTGCTTGCCTTTGATCAAGGTGAACATTGTCCTCTCCATTCATCCTCAGAGCATGGCTAGTGGGAATCTCAGCTTCCCCACATTGTCCCACAAGTATGCCTCAATGGGCGCAGTTCAGTCTCCATGCCTCAAGCCTGCCCTGGACTGGAGGAAGCACCCTTTCCTGAATTCCAGAGAGAGCTGCTTGGCATGTGCATCAGGGCCACAGTTTAAAAAACAAATCAGCCATGATCCAGGTCAGCCAATTCCCAGTCCCTCCACTCTAACCACCAGACCACACTGCCTCCCAGTCCCTCCGCTCTAACCACCAGACTACACTGCCTCCCAGTCCCTCCGCTCTAACCACCAGACCACACTGCCTCCCAGTCCCTCCGCTCTAACCACCAGACCACACTGCCACCCAGTCCCTCCACTCTAACCACCAGACCACACTGCCTCCCAGTCCCTCCACCCTAACCACCACACCATCCTGGAATAAAACTCCTGATCTTGAAGTTGATTGAGCAAGAACGAAGCAACTTCCATCACGAGTGGCTTTTCATTTTGAACTCTCTCTCTCTCTCTCTCTCTCTCTCTCTCTCTCTCTCTCTCTCTCTCTCTCTCCCTGCCATGCAAGGTCAATACTATCGGATGTAGAGGAGCATTTAGCTGCAGCTGCATCCTACGACCGGCTATCTCGTTTCGCTAATCAATCCAGACCGGCTGATCGAGAACAATACGTTGCCCCTTCACAGCCAGCGTTGGATGCAAATGTTGCACTCTGTGCCTCTTATGACAATCAGGGCTATAAAGAGGTGCTGGTGGTCACAGCAGGGGGCGCTCTCCCTTCTCTGACATCATACAGAAAGACAAGACATTCTCACCTTCACAGTAAGTCCAACAACAGTCCAGGAGCACAGAGTTGGGACTAGACAGCCACTAACGACTCAACAAATCAGAGCACAAAGACGGCTTCCGACAACCCGTCTGGACCTGTTGAGAGTTCCTGTCACAGAACAATCACAGTAAGGGGTTTAGTGGGCTGCTAAGGGAGTTTGGCTTGGAGTGCACCACATTTCCTATGGTTCATTTCTCCCCTGTTAGATACTGGGTGTCTAGGTGTGATCTGGATGAGCCTTCATGGCCGTGTCTGCTGCTTAGATCATTATGTTCCATGCTTTGTAACTAGTCCAAGAAAATGGTGTATGAAAACATTTCAAAAGGCTGAAGCGTATCGCTTTTGCGTGACGGTTCTTAAAAGGGCAAGTGAAAAAAAAAAAGCTCTGTCTGATATATTCAGAAACAGCAACAGCAGCAGAGGATGGACACAGATTCGGGAAGCGAGAATCCGGGAATGCAGACGCAGCTACGACACACGCGCTCGCCAGCACAACTTGCAGGGGAATCAGAAATCCTGATTCTGTAATACTGCCCCTCCCCCCCTGACTGAGGAGGAGTTCTGGGATTATGACATGAATGAAAAGTGTAACATGCTCAAACGCTAACGGCTGCTGAAGGATCTCCGGAGTCACGCAGGACTGCCTTTCTAGCTGTCTGGAATCTCAAAGAGCACAGCTCTGAAATAGCATTCAGATGAACTGAGATTAGCACAGACAGAGCAGTGGACTGCAGGCACACTGATTCAGATGAGGTGCTGGATGTTAAACGCTGGCTAGCTGGGGGAATGGAGGAAGCCTGCCATGGCCTGGGGTACCGGGAGAGCTTCTTCTTCCCACTGTTAATCACTGTTAATCACTGTTAATTACTGTTAATTACTGTTAATCACTGTTAATCACTGTTAATCACTGTTAATCATATTATTGTACTACATTGTACTACATTTACTTGCATAATGGCATTTTTTTGGCATCTTTGATTGGGATTTCAACTCAGCACACAGTGACCCCCGCCTGTCTAACAGCACATGGGAAAGTAGCATTATTCTTAGTATATTAAACACGCCTGTTTTGATGTGTCTTAGACACCAGTTCTTGTTTTACAACAAAGACAAGCCTGATTATTGAATTATTGTGTGTGTGTGCGTGTGTGTGTGTGTGCTTCTGGCTGTGTGTCTGTGTGTGTGTGTGTGTGTATGGCTCAGTGTGTGTGTGTGTGTGTGTACGTCTCAGTGTGTGTGTGTGTGTATGTCTCGGTGTGTGTGTGTGTATGTCTCGGTGTGTGTGTGTGTATGTCTCGGTGTGTGTGTGTGTATGTCTCAGTGTGTGTGTGTGTGTATGTCTCAGTGTGTGTGTGTATGTCTCAGTGTGTGTGTGTGTGTATGTCTCAGTGTGTGTGTGTGTATGTCTCGGTGTGTGTGTGTGTATGTCTCAGTGTGTGTGTGTGTGTGTACGTCTCAGTGTGTGTGTGTGTGTATGTCTCGGTGTGTGTGTGTGTATGTCTCGGTGTGTGTGTGTGTATGTCTCAGTGTGTGTGTGTGTGTATGTCTCAGTGTGTGTGTGTATGTCTCAGTGTGTGTGTGTGTGTATGTCTCAGTGTGTGTGTGTATGTCTCAGTGTGTGTGTGTGTATGTCTCAGTGTGTGTGTGTGTATGTCTCAGTGTGTGTGTGTATGGCTCAGTGTGTGTGTGTGTGTGTCTCAGTGTGTGTGTGTGTATGTCTCGGTGTGTGTGTGTGTATGTCTCAGTGTGTGTGTGTGTATGTCTCAGTGTGTGTGTGTGTATGTCTCAGTGTGTGTGTGTGTGTGTCTCAGTGTGTGTGTGTGTATGTCTCAGTGTGTGTGTGTGTGTGTGTCTCAGTGTGTGTGTGTGTATGTCTCAGTGTGTGTGTGTGTATGTCTCAGTGTGTGTGTGTGTGTATGTCTCAGTGTGTGTGTGTGTGTATGGCTCAGTGTGTGTGTGTGTATGTCTCAGTGTGTGTGTGTGTATGTCTCAGTGTGTGTGTGTGTGTGTATGTCTCAGTGTGTGTGTGTATGTCTCAGTGTGTGTGTGTGTATGTCTCAGTGTGTGTGTGTGTATGTCTCAGTGTGTGTGTGTGTGTATGTCTCAGTGTGTGTGTGTGTGTATGTCTCAGTGTGTGTGTGTGTATGTCTCAGTGTGTGTGTGTGTATGTCTCAGTGTGTGTGTGTGTGTATGTCTCAGTGTGTGTGTGTGTATGTCTCAGTGTGTGTGTGTGTATGTCTCAGTGTGTGTGTGTGTGTATGGCTCAGTGTGTGTGTGTGTATGTCTCAGTGTGTGTGTGTGTATGTCTCAGTGTGTGTGTGTGTATGTCTCAGTGTGTGTGTGTATGGCTCAGTGTGTGTGTGTATGTCTCAGTGTGTGTGTGTGTGTGTATGTCTCAGTGTGTGTGTGTATGTCTCAGTGTGTGTGTGTGTATGTCTCAGTGTGTGTGTGTGTGTATGTCTCAGTGTGTGTGTGTGTGTTAATCACACAAGGGAGACTGTTTGTTTCCATGCCGATCTCAAAACAGGACATTATCAACACAGGAAACTCTTGCCCAAGCAGTGTGCTTTTGACACAGCTAATAAATATGTCAGTTCAGAAAGCAGGCAGCAGCGTGGAACTAAATGAAATGGGATGCATTGGGTGCTGCGTTTCTGATGCTGACATGGTATTTCATATTTACAATAGATACATTTCTACAGGGTGGCACAGGTCTTCATGCACTGGTGCACCTGGGGTCGCTGGCAGAGGAATGAATCAATACATGACAGCATGGAGGAGGAGAGCTGATCGATGGCAGCTGTGCTTCTACCAGAACCAAGACCATGAGAAGAGCTCTCAAGGAAAGATACAACCCTGAACCCTGAGTCTGGATATCTGAACCCTTCCTGCTATGTTTCCAGCACACCCCTTTACAATTCCAGGGGACTCAGTCTGGATATCTGAACCCTTCCTGCTGTGTTTCCAGCACACCCCTTTACAATTCCAGGGGTCTCAGTCCGGATATCTGAACCCTTCCTGCTGTGTTTCCAGCACACCCCTTTACAATTCCAGGGGTCTCAGTCCGGATATCTGAACCCTTCCTGCTGTGTTTCCAGCACACCCCTTTACAATTCCAGGGGTCTCAGTCCGGATATCTGAACCCTTCCTGCTGTGTTTCCAGCACACCCCTTTACAATTCCAGGGGTCTCAGTCCGGATATCTGAACCCTTCCTGCTGTGTTTCCAGCACACCCCTTTACAATTCCAGGGGACTCAGTCTGGATATCTGAACCCTTCCTGCTGTGTTTCCAGCACACCCCTTTACAATTCCAGGGGTCTCAGTCTGGATATCTGAACCCTTCCTGCTGTGTTTCCAGCAGACCCCATTAAACTGATCCATCACTGCATTGATCGCTTTGTTCATACGCTTGCTAGTTGGTTTTAAAGTATTGACCCTGGGAGGACCTGCTGAGATTGAGAAGCTCTTGTTTACACTCAGTGCAGTTAAAAGCAGCGGGAATAGAAAGAAAACAACACATATGAAGATGCTTTCATGTTTAGATTGGGATCAAACCATTTTGAAGCATTCTCTTTATTAACACAGGCTACGTGGTTGTGTGGTGATGTCATAACGGCTAGCATTCTCTTTATTAACACAGGCTTCGTGGTTGTGTGGTGATGTCATAACGGCTAGCATTCTCTTTATTAACACAGGCTACGTGGTTGTGTGGTGATGTCATAACGGCTAGCATTCTCTTTATTAACACAGGCTACGTGGTTGTGTGGTGATGTCATAATGGCTAGCATTCTCTTTATTAACACAGGCTTCGTGGTTGTGTGGTGATGTCATAACGGCTAGCATTCTCTTTATTAACACAGGCTACGTGGTTGTGTGGTGATGTCATAACGGCTAGCATTCTCTTTATTAACACAGGCTACGTGGTTGTGTGGTGATGTCATAACGGCTAGCATTCTCTTTATTAACACAGGCTACGTGGTTGTGTGGTGATGTCATAACGGCTAGCATTCTCTTTATTAACACAGGCTTCGTGGTTGTGTGGTGATGTCATAACGGCTAGCATTCTCTTTATTAACACAGGCTTCGTGGTTGTGTGGTGATGTCATAACGGCTAGCATTCTCTTTATTAACACAGGCTTCGTGGTTGTGTGGTGATGTCATAACGGCTAGCATTCTCTTTATTAACACAGGCTACGTGGTTGTGTGGTGATGTCAAAACGGCTAGCATTCTCTTTATTAACACAGGCTACGTGGTTGTGTGGTGATGTCATAACGGCTAGCATTCTCTTTATTAACACAGGCTACGTGGTTGTGTGGTGATGTCATAACGGCTAGAATTCTCTTTATTAACACAGGCTTCGTGGTTGTGTGGTGATGTCATAACGGCTAGCATTCTCTTTATTAACACAGGCTTCGTGGTTGTGTGGTGATGTCATAACGGCTAGCATTCTCTTTATTAACACAGGCTACGTGGTTGTGTGGTGATGTCATAACGGCTAGAATTCTCTTTATTAACACAGGCTTCGTGGTTGTGTGGTGATGTCATAACGGCTAGCATTCTCTTTATTAACACAGGTTACGTGGTTGTGTGGTGATGTCATAACGGCTAGAATTCTCTTTATTAACACAGGCTTCGTGGTTGTGTGGTGATGTCATAACGGCTAGCATTCTCTTTATTAACACAGGCTTTGTGGTTGTGTGGTGATGTCATAACGGCTAGCATTCTCTTTATTAACACAGGCTTCGTGGTTGTGTGGTGATGTCATAACGGCTAGCATTCTCTTTATTAACACAGGCTACGTGGTTGTGTGGTGATGTCATAACGGCTAGCATTCTCTTTATTAACACAGGCTACGTGGTGTGTGGTGATGTCATAACGGCTAGCATTCTCTTTATTAACACAGGCTTCGTGGTTGTGTGGTGATGTCATAACGGCTAGCATTCTCTTTATTAACACAGGCTTCGTGGTTGTGTGGTGATGTCATAACGGCTAGCATTCTCTTTATTAACACAGGCTACGTGGTTGTGTGGTGATGTCATAACGGCTAGCATTCTCTTTATTAACACAGGCTACGTGGTGTGTGGTGATGTCATAACGGCTAGCATTCTCTTTATTAACACAGGCTACGTGGTTGTGTGGTGATGTCATAACGGCTAGCATTATGGTCCGTGTGCCTTGCTCTACACAGTCATGGCTTTACAAACCTCTAAAAGGTCACCTTGAAGTCTTCTTTTATTCATCAATAAGGAGAGCAGCCTTTAACCTTTCTGTGTAATCATGTGCGGCTGGGAACGTCCTGTGTTGCACATGCTCTCCTGCAGTAATGTCATGCTCCAATTTTACTCCAATAACCTGCTTCAATCACACTTATTTAACAGCGTCACCCCCAGGTTTAGTCATTTCACCCACCCAGTTCCTACTATCTATTTTAAACGTGCTTCATAACAACTAACAACATTCAATACTAATGTCCAGTTTCAGGTAGAAACTCCACCAGTAAAATTCCACCTGGGATAATAATAATAATAAGGGCTCAACAGGTTTCAGGGCTAGTCTTCAGCACCCAGCAGTGATAAGGAACCCGCTTCTACTTGCTTACCATAGGGACTGTGGGCAGCTCCAGTAAAGTTTATTTAGCTAAATGTATTTAGACGACGTAATATATTTTCACAGCAAGTCACAAGACTCGCTTGTAACTAAAGAGCAGGGCATTATTATGATCAGGTGTTCTGAAAATCAATCAATTTCATTATTACTATAATCATCATCAACATCATCATCATCATCATCATCATCATCATCATATTATTATTATTATTATTATTATTATTATTGTTGTTATTATTATTATTATTATTATTATTATTATTATTATTGTTCAGTTGTTATTTCATTCTTTATTCAAGGCATGCTTACAGGTGCTCATTATACCAATGTGCTGGACTGATAATGATTTTTTGCACAGCAGTACAGCACTGTGTAGTAGCTTACCTTTGCCCGGTTCCTGGGCTGTGCCGCTGGTGCATTTGTCTGGAGACCCCGCTGTCGGTTCATCACACTCAAATAACTGATTTATTTCCCCTTTCTTTCCTCCAAGACCCCACGCCTCCTGATTCTTGCCTGCAAACGCCGTGACAGTAAACCTCTGGCTCATCTTTGAGAGGGGTGCAGACGGCTCGACGCGCCTTGTACAGTCTGCGCTGATGATGGAATTAACGGGGAGGACAGGCGAGCACGGAGCTCCGGCGAGGATGTAACGGTAACGTTTTAAACGTCAGCTCTGTCTGTCTGTCGGTCAGTCTGTCTTCTCTCGCTCTCGATCTCTCTCTACCGCACTCTCTTCTCCAGCAGTAGTAGAGCCGGGACTCAGAAGAACAAGCAAGCCCATCAACCTGTGTCTATGCCGAGGCTTTCTCCTGGGTCCTAACGCACGCCCACACCTCCTCACGTTTGAAGTGCGGGGTTTCTACAGATCAGAGGGGCTCAAATTTGATTACTGTTGATGGACAGCTGATTATTCGAGTAAAGATCGGCACTTCAAAAAACAAACAAGCCTAAAAAAACACATTATTATTATTATTATTATTATTATTATTATTATTATTATTATTATTATTATTATTATTATTATGTATTTACTTACAGACACCTTAATACTACTACTACTACTACTAATAATAATAATAATAATAATAATAATAATAATAATAATAATAATAATAATAAACACCTGGTTAAATATGGTACTGGTTCTAACTGGTCATGCTGGTTTAAGTCAGTTTACAGTCAAATGCTCGGTTGCCTTCCTTCTTGAATGTGATTGTTATAAACCTGTGTTTTTATATTAGATACACGCTGATTTTCACCCACTTCTGATTAAAAGGAGCTACACCGTTGAATTATTCTTTTTTAAAACCATATATATTATAAAAACTGTAGTACAGGGTGCAGTGTCATACACGCTGCTGCTCAAGGTCAGCGTGGCCAGACAGCTGCTCGGACCTGTCGTGGAGTCGATCTCTGATAATATTGTTCAGCAATGCTACATCCCCTTGGGACAGGACTTTTTATTTTATTTTTAGAAATGTAAAAACCGTTTGTTCTAGAAATTACCGTGCCAGTACTCTGAAAGAAACCCTATCGATCGGTGTGCATTATAAAATAGATACAAAGATAGGAAACATCACATTGCACGCGTGTGCACACAGGACGGAAGGGATATATTAACAGTGTGCGATACCGTGCATCCCACACACACACTGCACGCGTGTGCATGCTGTAATGTGCCCCTGTCTAAAGACCTGACCCGACCTCGACCTGCGTGAAGCAAGGTGTACCCGGCACTGAGTGCTGCTGCCTCGGAGACTGTCTGGAGCCGAGGCTCGTGACAATCACTCTGCACCCCCGCCCAGGCCAGAACCTTCATCAAGCTCCTGGACCCCTCTTCCAAATCATTTTCCACCGGCTGGCTTTTCACAAAAACACATCGTTTAGTCATTCATGCAATCACTCATTTATTCATGCGTCCGTCTCGGGTTCCTTGCTTGCACAAGCGGCTGACAATATTCAGGTGCTGTTTGACTTTCCCCACACTAGATGGCGCAAGTTGCACGGAAAATATCCTGTCTCTTCAGAGTTCCTCTCTTGCTTTGAACATTGTATCTTATGTTATATTGCGTTGAATTTTTTTTTTTTTTGTAGTCATGTACTGTAAAAAGGAGATTAAAAATCTGAACACGTGTGACTAAGGATTCAAATGCATTTTCGACCCCCTTCAATTGTAAGCCACACTTGCAATGATTGTATAACTATAACTGATATAACTAATTTGTCTGTTTCAGTATCACATTCCCATCAATCTATCTTCCTGCAGTCTATTAAGAGTAATTCAGTGTTGATTGACAGATAGTATTTGACAGGCCCACAAAGATTGGGTTGTGGATATCCTGAGTGCTATTGAGTCCTCGGACTCCGGGAGGCTGCGTTCAATACAGGAGGAATCGGCGCCGCCCCAAATCCTATTACTGTATTGAGCAAAGGGAGCTGTGCGGAGGAGCGGGTCTTGAACCAGGGATTGAGTTTCTGCAAAGAGCAGTGTAATAATGTTAGAGTTTACTCGCTTCCTTAGTGCACAAACCTGCCAGCTAAATAATATACACTCGAGGCAAACCTTTCCAAAACACAGCCTCTTCTTCGGATGTTCTAATGGAATTATCTTTGTAAGTGAACTTGTGTTAGCTGGCAGTTTGGCAGACAGGTTTCTGATAGAGGACGAGTCCTGCTGAGTCGCTTGTTTTAGAATTAGGAATGTTCTCCTCCGATCACCGCCCTGACTAACGAATCGTCTCTGTGTTTGCACCGGAACTAAAGCTAAATACCTTCAAGCAGGCTCTGTTTAGCTCCTTTTGCTTTTTATTTTCAGATACGTGAATTAATCGAGATTTTTTAAGTTTATTTTTGTATTTTTGTCTACTACTTCTCTGTAGTTTCCATGCTTTCTGTAGTGATGGAATGGTTTTTATCCAACTTAAACTAGTTCCATTCCGTACATTACAGAAATCAAAAGCTGCAGTGTATCATGACATATCCTACGGCAATGGAGGGATCTGATTGGTTGGAAAGGTTGTGATGGTGTACTAATGGATAGATAGATAGACAGACAGATAGATAGGTCCCTATCTGTGTCTGTCCCTCTCTCTGTCTGTCCCTCTCTGTGTCTGTCTCTCTCTCTGTCTGGCCTTCTCTCTGTCTGTCCCTCTCTGTGTCTGTCCCTCTCTGTGTCTGTCCCTCTTTGTCTGTCTCTCTCTCTCTGTCCCTCTCTGTCTGTCCCTCTGTCTGTCCCTCTGTCTGTCTCTCTCTCTGTCTGTCCCTCTCTGTGTCTCGCTCTCTGTGTGTCTCTCTCTCTCTGTGTGTCTCTCTCTCTGTCTGTCCCTCTCTGTGTCTCTCTCTCTGTCTGTCCCTCTGTCTGTCTCTCTCTCTGTCTGTCCCTCTCTGTGTCTGTCCCTCTTTGTCTGTCTCTCTCTCTCTGTCCCTCTCTCTGTCTGTCCCTCTCTGTCTGTCCCTCTCTGTGTCTGTCCCTCTCTGTCTGTCTCTCTCTCTCTGTCTGTCCCTCTGTCTGTCTGTCCCTCTCTCTGTCTGTCCCTCTCTGTGTATGAATACAAGGTGTGTTAATGGGACGGTAGGGCGTCAGTATTCTTGGGTCAGGGTGTAGCAGTGGCAGAATAATGATGAGCATTGTCTGGAATGGCCACTGGGTGTCACTAGCGCACGTTGTTCTGCTGTGCTGTTAGTGGTGCAGACAGGGCATGCTGGTTTGTAGATGTGGGTGCTGTTTCTTATTACTAGAATCTAAGGATGTGATTTTTTTTTTTTTAAGTTTTGGTCTCGGTCCTGCATTGCATTGCAAGAAAACAACCATTTGCTGATGCTGTGAGTTTAACAAAGATTTAAACATGGTTTGTGTTTTTGGGGTCTGGAGTATGACATCAGCACTAACGCTTGGTACTTCCGTCATACAAACAAAGGCACTGAAAGGAGTGTTGCACCGTTTCTGGTGCTCAAGGACTGAGGCTGTGTGAACAGCCCACGTGCCCGCAGAGCTCACTTACTCCAGGGCTGGGACTTGTTTAAATAACACAAAAAGAAACGCAGCTCGATCTCATAAGCATCGCACACTCTTCTAAACGTTTCCCCTACAGCAAAGTGTAATAAAGCACAGTGAAAGCATGGCAAGGCACGGTAAAGCATATTAAACATGGCAAACCAGGATAGAGTGCAGATTATAGCACTGGGGATAGCATGGGAACACGGTTTCCATATCTAGTAACATCGCGCTGTGAACACCACTGTGATTACACATGTGGAGGGACTGTAACAGCTGCTGAGCAGCGTGGACTCTTTACTTTCACAAGCGTTTCACACTTACTGCAGCAGTAATACAAGCTGAAGTGCAAATGATAAGGGCCAGTACAGCGTGTAGGGAAGCCTGTGCTGTGTTTCATACGGGACAGGGGAGCGCACAGCACATGGGATATTGTGAGGAGTGAGGAAGTCAGGGGAGTGCTGAGCATCAGTCATTCTCACAAGCTGACCACCCCCTGACTCCACTGGAGGACAGCTGATAAAGTTAACCTTAAATAATGCTTACAGAAACCAGGACCAGCAGACACACTGCTGGCACACAGAGAGTGGGGAGGGGATGGAATGGGATACCTAGTCATGTTGCTGAAGGAGACTCTTCTTCACACAGAGAGTGGTGAGGGGATGGAATGGGTTACCTAGTCATGTTGCCGAAGGAGACTCTTCTTCATGCAGAGAGTGGTGAGGGGATGGAATGGGTTACCTAGTCATGTTGTTAAAGGAGACTCTTCTTCATGCAGAGAGTGGTGAGGGGATGGAATGGGTTACCTAGTCATGTTGTTGAAGGAGACTCTTCTTCATGCAGAGAGTGGTGAGGGGATGGAATGGGTTACATAGTCATGTTGTTGAAGGAGACTCTTCTTCACACAGAGGGTGGTGAGGGGATGGAATGGGTTACCTAGTCATGTTGTTGAAGGAGACTCTTCTTCACACAGAGAGTGGTGAGGGGATGGAATGGGTTACCAAGTCATGTTGCTGAAGGAGACTCTTCTTCACACAGAGAGTGGGGAGGGGATGGAATGGGTTACATAGTCATGTTGTTGAAGGAGACTCTTCTTCACACAGAGAGTGGGGAGGGGATGGAATGGGTTACCTAGTCATGTTGCTGAAGGAGACTCTTCTTCACACAGAGAGTGGGGAGGGGATGGAATGGGTTACATAGTCATGTTGTTGAAGGAGACTCTTCTTCACACAGAGAGTGGTGAGGGGATGGAATGGGTTACCTAGTTATGTTGCAGATGCTGAAACATTGAGATCCTTTAAGAGACCACTTTGAATCTTACCATTTTACAGGCAGCTTCCTAAATGGACCCTGTAAAAAAAAAAAACAGGACTGGTCAGCTCTGTACTTTCCCTCCCCTCCCACCAGCACTAAAGAGTTTCATGCGAAACAAAGAGATGTATGTGTTTCTCCCCAGCAAGCACACAGAGTGCAGTGGAACAGGGTTAGATCCAGGAAGCGAGTGTGTACAGGGGGCACTGAGAGGCTGACGTTATCAGGGATGTGGTCTGGATCCTTTCCAGCCGAGGCCCTGCAGGTATGACGGTGCAGCCCCCTCCCCCCGCCCCCACACACACACTCTGCGCTCCCAGGGGACTGTGGGGCTGAGGGCTGAGTCACTAACCTCAAGCTACCAGCTGTTACTCATTCTGGAACCAGGAATTTCCACTTTTTTTCACCTTTTTTGTTCCCGTTTGTGTTTAAGAGAGGGTCGAGCAGGGGGCTCAGGTATTGACCGGGGCCCCACAGCTCTTCCAGTTGAATGGGTCACCGCCAGGAAGTGATGTCACTAAATAAATAGACAAATCAAAATCCTGCACATGTCCTGACTGCTGAGATATTGATGAAACACAGACATCAGAGGCGCGGAGACCAGTACAAACCAAGCGCATCAAGGATCGCCCTCACTGGGTATTGAAATCTACCACCTTGGCTGAATAATGATATATGTGCCGGCCAAATATGGATTGGTTTATTTACCAGCAAAACAAACAAAAAGAGCCTGATAACAATTCACTTGCAACTAATTTAGAAGCAGAAACATGACATATTCATAAGAGATGCAGAGTGTATGGCATAGTGTGTGATCCGAACCCTGTGCCCAGCTCCCTATTCATTCATTTCAGTGTAATCAGACTGGAGATTCACAGTGTTTATCAGTGGACCGGGAGCAACACTTTCTTAGATACTGGCAGGACCAGAAACGCTCCCAGACAGAAGAGGTTTGTCAGGGCACGCCAAGAACAACTGTTTTAGACAGTCAACAGTCCATAATACATGGTATAAAAAAACTGGTCCAAAGCATTTAAACAACCCTCTTGACATGTTTATTATATTTCTGCACCCCTCACAGTCACAGCAGTGGGTGGCTGAGCTCCTCTCTCCAGACGGCTCGTCCGTTCAGGCTGCCAGAGCTGGGTGGCGGTCTGTTCCTGTGGGGGGCTTGCGTGGTCTCTCAATGGGTGTCAGATGGGTTCTTGTCCCCACAATTGCTTTATTGCAAAGATTTACTGCCCATTTCTGGTAATCTGACATTTCGTTTTCATTTGCGTGACCACAAGCTAACCTAAGCTCTCTCGAACGCCTCTCTGCAGAGACTGGTTATACCGCGTTCATCTCTTCAGCCCTGTCTTTACCAACCCCAAATCACTCCAGTTTCACTGCTTTTAAAAACAAATTCAAGGAGTAAGCTTCTGAGAGCTGAACAAAACAGAAATACTGTGGTTAAAGTGATATTGTTTGAGTCAAAAGGAAAATTAGAGCCTGATTCAATTTCGTCATGTTAATTAAATTCCCCCAGAAATATTGTTCCACATTTGTGCTGTTTATAGAATGAACTTCCCCAAGTGCCACTGTGTGTCAGCTTTCGAGTGATATAAACAGTGTAACAGTGTGGACTACATCATGTATGCTAGTTAATGTAGAGTAAGCCTCAGCCTCCAGTGGGATTCACAATAATTATTACTGTTCTTGTGTTTCCACTAAACAAGGCTCCTATCTAAAAGACTAGCTCTGAAATGACGCAGTCCTGATTGCATTCCGACTCCAACATTCCGGATTCCTGGGGCTCTGAACTCCGGCTCAGTGTTCTAGGCTCTGAACTCCGGCTCAGTGTTCTAAGGCTCTGAACTCCGGCTCAGTGTTCTAAGGCTCTGAACTCCAGCTCAGTGTTCTAAGGCTCTGAAATCCGGCTCAGTGTTCTAGGCTCTGAACTCCGGCTCAGTGTTCTAGGCTCTGAACTCCGGCTCAGTGTTCTAAGGCTCTGAACTCCGGCTCAGTGTTCTAAGGCTCTGAGCTCCGGCTCAGTGTTCTAATGCTTGGGGCTGAGGGACTCCATTGCAAACCTGTTCCTAGCCTTGCTTGGGATGAAGCTGTGCCGAGACTCCTTTTAACAAGTTAATAAAGCAAACCTTGACCAAGGTTAGGGAAAGGTGGGGAGCAGTTTTTTGTTCCATGTCTCAGTCAGATTGAATCCCGCTGTTGTTTTAACTGTAGCTAGCTGCCGATGCCCAACAGCAAAGCAGGCTGTGTTTTAAATCTGAATGAGAGCCTGCAGGGCCTCTTGCATATTTGTCGTCGTGTGTTTACAGACACTGTGATTGCTCTTGTGGATCTGGTTGTGTGTCTGATCAGAGGTGGGTGACTCGCTGCTTGTCACAGGACGGCGCCACAAAATGTAACCAACCAACCAACTAACCAACAAACAAACAAGAAACGAAAGACGCAGATGGAAACCGGGACAGACGTGCTGTTGGTGAGTCTGGTGCCACACTGTGCATGCTGGTGTCTCCAGCAGTGACGAGGCTGTGGTGCAATGACTCGCTCAGCCTGCCTGGTTTGATTTCGTGTAGATGATGCAGTCCGGGGATTTCTTTCATTGCTCCTCTGACTGTGTGCTAGAGCAGTACTGTGAGCTCCCTCTCAGAGAAGCCAGGGCCTTGTAATTAGGGATAGTAACAGTCTGGACCCGCTGTGTCTCATTCACTGACGCGCCCCACACTGCAAGGCTGAAACAGCCAGTCCCTTCAGCACAAGCACATCAACTCGATTTATTTATATATATATATATGAAACATGAAGCAGTTTGAGCCCAGGCTCCTGTCACTGTGGGCTGCACAGACAGCACAGTGGGGGTGACACTGTTGGGAAATGCAGGGACACAATCCACACAAGAGGAGGCTGTGTCAGCATTCCCGAAGCAGACAGGGAGACACGGATCAGCTGAAAGCATGCCACAAACAAAGGGTTCATCAGTCACTGTTTTGGGTGCATTTCAGTCAGTCGCACAGCCAGTCATTTCTTTTCTCAAACATCACAGTGTAAAAACAAGATGGAATAGAAATGCTGGTCATTACAATGCAAACTCACACTATTTTGTAGACGTTGCTTTAAGTATACATCATTGTACTGTATGTGTGTGTGTATCTATCTGTCTATCTATCTATCTATCTATAGATGTGTGTGGGTGTGGGTGTATGCAGCAGTGCTGAGAAGTCAGGTGAGTCTGTATCCTCACAGTTCTAACATGTGAGCACAGCCCAGATGTTTACAATATCATTCCACATGCATGGTTAGGACGGGCTCTTTTCCAGCCTGGGCTGCACTCCTCACTTCATTTCCCGCGACAGTAATCAAAAACAGGGTGCGATAAATCCAGCAGTCTGCACATCGTAGCTGTGCTTTTAAAAAAAAATATATATATGTATAAACAAATAAAAATTCACATCCAGTAATCCCTTTTTAATGAGAGCTGGGTCAGTTTGGGCTTGGCACAGTAAGACTGCGTGTCTCTTTTGCTGATCTCAATGCAGCGGGCGTCTGCCAATGCAGAGTCCTTAACAAAACGACAACTACGAGCTCACAAATCATGTGTCAGTGTTTCATTAATAAACGGTGGAAATTATGCTTTAAAAGAATCAGAAATCTGAGGCGATCCTCAAACACTGTGTCTAGGATTTTACTCTTCCGATCAATGTGAGACAGAACGACTTAAACACCAGTAGAGGAAGTGAGGTGTGAAATATATCTGTGAGTACCGCCCTGGCCCTGCTTCTCTGTTCTTCAGTGCCTGAGTATTACCTCTTTCCCTCTGTAGCACCAAGCCGAGCCTGGCTGTGTTTCCACTGCGGAGCCCGGGCAGCATCGAACACATCGAGTCTCGTTTGTAGGCATTAAGAGGTGCTGTGTTTGAGTTCAGCCTCTTGTTTGTGAGTGGACGATGCGCAGTGGAAGGGGTATATCAGTGAGGTGGAGATCACACCAGCCTTCAGTTCTGCCTCTTGTTTGTGAGTGGGTGATGCTCAGTGGAAGGGGTATATCAGTGAGGTGGAGATCACACCAGCCTTCAGTTCTGCCTCTTGTTTGTGAGTGGGTGATGCTCAGTGGAAGGGGTATATCAGTGAGGTGGAGATCACACCAGCCTTCAGTTCTGCCTCTTGTTTGTGAGTGGGTGATGCTCAGTGGAAGGG
Source organism: Acipenser ruthenus (assembly GCF_902713425.1). Lineage (NCBI taxonomy): Eukaryota > Metazoa > Chordata > Actinopteri > Acipenseriformes > Acipenseridae > Acipenser > Acipenser ruthenus. The sequence continues at coordinate 1,428,507 of NC_081206.1, read as the reverse complement.
GTATATCAGTGAGGTGGAGATCACACCAGCCTTCAGTTCTGCCTCTTGTTTGTGAGTGGGTGATGCTCAGTGGAAGGGGTATATCAGTGAGGTGGAGATCACACCAGCCTTCAGTTCTGCCTCTTGTTTGTGAGTGGGTGATGCTCAGTGGAAGGGGTATATCAGTGAGGTGGAGATCACACCAGCCTTCAGTTCTGCCTCTTGTTTGTGAGTGGGTGATGCTCAGTGGAAGGGGTATATCAGTGAGGTGGAGATCACACCAGCCTTCAGTTCTGCCTCTTGTTTGTGAGTGGGTGATGCTCAGTGGAAGGGGTATATCAGTGAGGTGGAGATCACACCAGCCTTCAGTTCTGCCTCTTGTTTGTGAGTGGGTGATGCTCAGTGGAAGGGGTATATCAGTGAGGTGGAGATCACACCAGCCTTCAGTTCTGCCTCTTGTTTGTGAGTGGGTGATGCTCAGTGGAAGGGGTATATCAGTGAGGTGGAGATCACACCAGCCTTCAGTTCTGCCTCTTGTTTGTGAGTGGGTGATGCTCAGTGGAAGGGGTATATCAGTGAGGTGGAGATCACACCAGCCTTCAGTTCTGCCTCTTGTTTGTGAGTGGGTGATGCTCAGTGGAAGGGGTATATCAGTGAGGTGGAGATCACACCAGCCTTCAGTTCTGCCTCTTGTTTGTGAGTGGGTGATGCTCAGTGGAAGGGGTATATCAGTGAGGTGGAGATCACACCAGCCTTCAGTTCTGCCTCTTGTTTGTGAGTGGACGATGCACAGTGGAAGGGGTATATCAGTGAGGTGGAGATCACACCAGCCTTCAGTTCTGCCTCTTGTTTGTGAGTGGACGATGCACAGTGGAAGGGGTATATCAGTGAGGTGGAGATCACACCAGCCTTCAGTTCTGCCTCTTGTTTGTGAGTGGACGATGCGCAGTGGAAGGGGTATATCAGTGAGGTGGAGATCACACCAGCCTTCAGTTCTGCCTCTTGTTTGTGAGTGGACGATGCACAGTGGAAGGGGTATATCAGTGAGGTGGAGATCACACCAGCCTTCAGTTCTGCCTCTTGTTTGTGAGTGGGTGATGCTCAGTGGAAGGGGTATATCAGTGAGGTGGAGATCACACCAGCCTTCAGTTCTGCCTCTTGTTTGTGAGTGGGTGATGCTCAGTGGAAGGGGTATATCAGTGAGGTGGAGATCACACCAGCCTTCAGTTCTGCCTCTTGTTTGTGAGTGGGTGATGCTCAGTGGAAGGGGTATATCAGTGAGGTGGAGATCACACCAGCCTTCAGTTCTGCCTCTTGTTTGTGAGTGGGTGATGCTCAGTGGAAGGGGTATATCAGTGAGGTGGAGATCACACCAGCCTTCAGTTCTGCCTCTTGTTTGTGAGTGGGTGATGCTCAGTGGAAGGGGTATATCAGTGAGGTGGAGATCACACCAGCCTTCAGTTCTGCCTCTTGTTTGTGAGTGGGTGATGCTCAGTGGAAGGGGTATATCAGTGAGGTGGAGATCACACCAGCCTTCAGTTCTGCCTCTTGTTTGTGAGTGGGTGATGCTCAGTGGAAGGGGTATATCAGTGAGGTGGAGATCACACCAGCCTTCAGTTCTGCCTCTTGTTTGTGAGTGGACGATGCACAGTGGAAGGGGTATATCAGTGAGGTGGAGATCACACCAGCCTTCAGTTCAGCCTCTTGTTTGTGAGTGGGTGATGCTCAGTGGAAGGGGTATATCAGTGAGGTGGAGATCACACCAGCCTTCAGTTCTGCCTCTTGTTTGTGAGTGGACGATGCACAGTGGAAGGGGTATATCAGTGAGGTGGAGATCACACCAGCCTTCAGTTCAGCCTCTTGTTTGTGAGTGGGTGATGCTCAGTGGAAGGGGTATATCAGTGAGGTGGAGATCACACCAGCCTTCAGTTCTGCCTCTTGTTTGTGAGTGGGTGATGCTCAGTGGAAGGGGTATATCAGTGAGGTGGAGATCACACCAGCCTTCAGTTCTGCCTCTTGTTTGTGAGTGGGTGACGCGCAGTGGAAGGGGTATATCAGTGAGGTGGAGATCACACCAGCCTTCAGTTCTGCCTCTTGTTTGTGAGTGGGTGACGCGCAGTGGAAGGGGTATATCAGTGAGGTGGAGATCACACCAGCCTTCAGTTCAGCCTCTTGTTTGTGAGTGGGTGATGCTCAGTGGAAGGGGTATATCAGTGAGGTGGAGATCACTGTTGTGATGGACCCATGGTGATCCCTTGTTGATCTTCACTGGATTCGTAATTGTCTCATCGATAGACAGAGGAAGGCAGTTAGACAGGCAGACATGTGAAATAAACAGAATCATAACCCTTAAATAAATCATTAATCCAGAATGAAATATGACGAATCATTCAGAAATTGTTTTCCTATTTTGAGCACTTAGCCAGAGGCTATGTTTCTGAATCGAGTGAGTAATCGAATGATCATGCCGGATGTAAACACCAGGCTGTCAAAGCCACACGATTGGATAAACAAACAGTGTGCTTGTAGGTGAGACCCCATCCACTCGACTGATAACACGATGCAGAGAGTGGGGCTGGACGCCCTGGCAGACGATAGTGCAGCACCATTCAATAGATTCCACAGGTCTTCAAGTTAGGGAGACGCTTGTTTTGTGCACTGCAGTAGTTGTTTGTACACGTGTTGGCAGCACAATGGTTTTTAGTTTATTAGAAAGGTGTGGTGCAATAGTCTAGCAGGCGTGTTGTTAAAACACACTTAATTGCAGGCAATGAAATCCAGACTGGGGTCAAAGGGGATCTCGCAAGGAGCTTATAAAATATTTTATTAAAAAAAAATAAAAGCTGTATTTAAAGCAGCTATTTTTATCCCTGGATTAGAAAAGTGGATCACACAGCCGAGCACTCAGACCTGTTTCTGTCTTAACTGCAGCCCTGTGCTCTAACCCATACGTCTCATAACTGCAGCCCTGTGCTCTAACCCATACGTCTCATAACTGCAGCCCTGTGCTCTAACCCATACGTCTCATAACTGCAGCCCTGTGCTCTAACCCATACGCAGCACAACTATTGACAGTGTCGACAGTATGTCTTTAATAGTGTTTACAGTACGGTAGGTCTACAGTATTGCATAGTGGGGGTGTGGTGTGTGTGAGTGTGGTGTGTGTGTGAGTGTGTGTGCGTGTGTTCGCGTGCACCAGTATCAAGTGTAGTAGCCCCTCGTCATGGTGACTCAGCGGGGAATCCCAGGGAGCTGTATGAATAATCCTCTCAGGTAGGGTGACAGGCATTGTGTCTGAACCCTGAACACCCATTAGAGCAATGCTGGGCCCGGGGCATGTACCTTACACAAGGTGTTATTGCGCCTCTGCTAATCCTACATGACAAACAGCCGTTTGGACACAGTTTCAGTGGGATTGATCTGCGCTATTAATGGCTGTGTTATTTTCACATGTTCAGACCGAGTTGTTACTCACTGAGAGAGCACAGTCACACCACTCCCAGCACAGCTCCATGGCTCCCACATAGTTACAGGACAGCTTGTCAGAGAGGTACCCACCCCAAAAACTCTTTACTGCAGAACCAACTCCAGCTTTACATTTCGTTTTCCTGATATAAACACAAATAATATCCTCTAGCTTACCACAACCACACCATAAACGGGATGCTTTTTAAAACCGGGAAGGGTCTCTCCGAATTGAAACATCAGCTTTGAAACTAAAGCCGTCTGTTTGAAGGGTTATGTGCATGCTGACGATGGCCCGGCTGGACGTGTGTAATCCACTCCACCTCTGTTTCTTAACAAACTGGATAGCTCACTGCACACTATTACTTTAGTTGACCAATGTTTCCAAGAAGTCAAGATGACCCCTTAGTGATTGAAGCAGGTTCTATGTGGTTGGTCTCCATGGAAACAGAAGGGTTTTCTGTGGAGAGAATGGAGTAGAAGAGCGATCTCTCTCAGCCGGGCCCAGTGTGCTGTGAAAGGAGCAGACACACGTTCACAAACACACAGTCATTAGCAGAGTCCTGTCCCCCCCACACACACACGGCCGTTCAGAACCACAAATCTTAAGCTATTTTCAGCGTATTGAGAGTTATCTCAGCCAGTCCAAACAGATGGGGAGGGTTCCAGAGAAACCTCATGAGCGGCTTGCCTTGATCTCGCTTTCTCAGAATACTTATTATTATTATTATTATTATTATTATTATTATTATTATTATTATTATTATTATTTATTTCTTAGCAGATGTCCTTATCCAGGGCGACTTACAATCGTAAGCAAATACATTTCAAGTGTTACAATACAAGTAATAAAATAAGAGCAAGAATACAATAACTTTTGTTCAAGCAAGGTACAAGTGTGACAAACCACAATTCAATAATACAGCAGGTAATAGTGATAGTTACATCAGGATATGATTAAATAGTGATAGTTACATCAGGATGTGATTAAATACAAAGTACTACAGGTTAAACACTTGGCAGATTACAGTATTCTGAAGTACAGGATTAAATGCAGTAAAATAGGGGGCAGATAAGAGCAAAATAAAGCACATTTACATGAAGGGTGATAGTGTCCCAGGATACAAACAGAGGAGTTCTACAGGTGCTGTTTGAAGAGGTGAGTTTTAAGGAGGCGCCGGAATGTGGTCAGGGACTGGACGGTCCTGACATCTGTAGGAATACTTACTTGTGTCACCTTCATGGTTTTTGATCCCATCCTGGCAAAGGGAACAGGACAGCACATTGATAAGAGGCGTGTATAAGGGTTCATATAAAAATATCCATGCAAAAGATATGATATTTAGGAATCTTTCAAAACTAAATACACCGCCGCCCCCCCCCCCCCCCCCCCACCCCAGTCTGTAATGAATGAGAAATTGAGAAAAGTAACACTACACATCAACTCCAACAGCTCATCTGTATTTGTATGCATTGATAGAGATAGAGAGACAGATAGCATGCGGTCCATGTGCCCCCAACATCAAAAAGAACCTCTTTCTGACGTCTCCAGCCTCATATTCTCCAAGCAAAAAGTATACTCCCTCCTATTGTATAAATATGTTTATGCACGTTTCCTGTGTTCACCACAGAGGGTTTTTTAATTGCTTATTATAGCCCAGGTGTACAGAACACTGCAGCAATATCACACCCGCACACATGAAACCTCACTGACCACTATGGGGTATAGATAAAGACAGAGGTGGAGGGAGAGGTGGGGATATATACAGACAGACAGACGGGTAGGTTATTCTATACAGAGAGAGCTCAGATAAGAGGCGCGGGGTGAGTGTGGGCTGAAGAGGAAAGGATGACGGTGGTTGCTTTGTTCCCTTAATAAATTGAATATTGTGCACAAACGATCTGGTTGGGACTTTATTCATGTCCTGGATTGAGCTGAGCTGGAGGAGTGGAGATACAGCTCACCCTGCATCTTAGACCTGTCTGAGACGGTCCAGCTGCATCCACACAAAGAGAAATGCAATGCTGGAACGGGGGCAGGATGGTAGAGCGGTGCAGCGGGGCTCATTAATGAACTTTTGTCCTTGGGCTGTGCTTCTGGAACAGGCACCAAAAATAAACCTGAACAAAACAGATTCCAAAGCTGCTGTCAGGGAGGTTTCTTTTTCATTTAATCTTTCGTGTTTTGCTTGTCTCATCAGAAACGGCGCTGGATTTTCCCACCATCAAGGTTTTGTGTGTTTTCTGCAGCTGAAAATGTCATTCCTGCAAGAACCAAATGTGATGAGCTCTGAATAGAAACATAAACAACAGCACAAAAAAAAAAAAAAAAAAGAAATCAGTGAAACCAAACAGTAAGAGCCACAGTCAGCAAGCAGCAAGCTGGAGGTCAGTCAGGTCAGGTCATTGTAGGGTTACCATAGGATTTCAGGTGCGTTCTACCTGTCTCAGGTACCTTTCACAGCAGAACTGCACTACCCAGAATGCACTGGGCTGTGAGTTGAAAAGCCTGAACTGTCCCAAACTGTCCTAGTGTACATGGAGTCACATGAGATCCCTAGGTGACTGTCCCGTCGAGTGGATTCTGGGGGATGTGCGTGTGTTAAGTACAGATAGCTCTTCTCAATCAAATTATACAATATATATATATATATATATATATATATATATATATATATATATATATATATATATATATATATATATATATATATACGGCTTGTATTGATATAGGGGAAACAAATGCTATTTGATTTGAAAACTTACCTGCAGGCCATTTTAATTGTTTTATTTTGTGTTCTTATGGCCATGGGGATAAGTGGCCAACTGTAATTTTACCCAGAGTTGTCACTTGCTAACTTAACATTAGAAGCAATGGAGCTGGTCGTTGCCAGTGTTAAGTGGTTAAGCTGCGAGGTGATTAGCAAAGTCTTAGAATATGAGACAGGAACACTTTATAGATGCATCATTTATTTGTGCTTTTCAAAATGTTCCTAAACGAAAGGTACAGAACTGGAGAGTGCTGCAGACCTGAGAGGCTCTCACTCCAGCGAGGGAAGGGTTTGTTTTGGTAGCAAAGCTCTGAGCTCAGCAGAGAAGTTGGGGTTGAAGCTGTTTCCTGCCATTTCTTTTGCTGTGGGCAAGTGTGGTCAGTGATCATAGCAATGCACGACCACTCAAAACAGCTGAGTCCGGGTTACTCAAACACTGCTGTGAGAAACGGGAAACTGGAGAAGCTTTCTGAAGCAGTTTGGAACTATGTTATTACTGTATTCTTTGCAGATTTCATTGAGTAATTAGGTATGTAATGATTTAGGGTTCTCTTTGTGAGACGAGATGTACCTGTGCTGGCTCTGGAAGGCAGAACAAACTAAATAAACTAAACTAATGCTCTGCACTGGGGAGTTCAGACGTGTTAATGCTGATTTTATTTGTTATTGTTACCGGCAATGAATCTCTAATGTGTGATGCAACAGCTGTCCTGTGAACAGGATGTCACTGTGAAAGAGATGGGCTCATCCTTTGAGTATATTGCAATCTCTGAACCAAACGTGCCATGCAGTGCCACTAACCTGATCGGGTTCAAGATAATAACTAGAGCAACAGACTCGGCTCGGGGTTTAATCGGAGGTTCAGAAGCAATGATTCCATGTAGGGCTCCTATATGACAACAAGTACACGCAGTGCAAAAGGGGGCGTGATCATTATCTTTTATTTGGTGGGGTTTTCCATCGCATGTCTAAAAATGATGGGAAAATATATTATTTCCACTCTTCAGCCTAAGTGTGAATGTGCTACCTGGTATTAGGGGAGGGGGTGGTTTATATAAAAATATAAACACGCCTAAGCATGGATTCCTGGAAGCATGGGTTGAAGGAGTGTTTTGTAGCTGTTAGGGAGCAGACAGTATAATCTCAAATCTGCCACTGTCAACCACAGACCCAGCTCATTGCCCACTTTACAAGCTCATCAGATATGCTTATTGCATCAGTGTGATTCCCCTGCTCCTTCCCAGCTTCAAGAGCAAAACTTTTAATCTTCCAGCACTTAGAAAAGTTTAGCAATGGTTTAACAGTAAACAAAGTCAATCAAATCCAAAAAACTGTGATAGCCTCCTGTTACCAACTATCTATTTTAGATTGCTTTAATGTATATTTGTATTTCTGAAAGATCTTTTGATTTTTTTAAAATTTTATTGTGGTTAACCCGTTTTCACGTACCTGTAATTTTTCTTTTTATTGTTAACATCCTGACAACTTTTTACACTTATAACTTTGAAGTCTGTTTCAAAGCTCTTTTCAAAATGTCTGCTTTAGTGCACTGACAGTGTAAGGATTATTTCCCACATTGTCAAACAGGTAACACAGCGATAACGATCCATGTGGTACGGAACAGAAAAGCCAGAGCACTTCTTGTTATGGTTTTTTTCTTTTAATCGCTCTTCCTGCAGTGATTTAGAGGACAGATCTCAAACCCCAGAGCACTAGAGCGAACATTTTGAAAAGAGCTTTGAAACAGACTTTAAAGTTTTAAGTGTAAAAAGTTGTCAGGATGCTAACAATGAAAAGAAAAATGACAGGTGCATTATTTAAACAGTTGTATCAGCACAGGGGTGCGTGTGACGCTAGATTTCTCAGAGCACCCCTACTTACTGTGACAACACAGGAGTAGTAATGAATTAAAGACTGGTGTTGGTCTTGATGATGCAAAGTTCAATCTGTTAGGTGTTAAGTGGGGCCGCGCTCCTCTGGTTCTGCAATGACATCTAGATTTGTTCAACATTTCCCGTACTGCCTTGGATTTCAACATTTTTTCTTTGCATATGTTTTGGAGCAGAGGTCTCAATGCCTGTCCTGTATTTTGCATATTTCAATGCCTTTGCTGTGTTTTGCACGTCTCAATGCCTGTGCTGTGTTTTGCACGTCTCAATGCCTGTGCTGTGTTTTGTAGGTCTCAATGCCTGTCCTGTATTTTGCATATTTCAATGCCTTTGCTGTGTTTTGCACGTCTCAATGCCTGTGCTGTGTTTTGCACGTCTCAATGCCTGTGCTGTGTTTTGTAGGTCTCAATGCCTGTGCTGTATTTTGCACGTCTCAATGCCTGTGCTGTGTTTTGCACGTCTCAATGCCTGTGCTGTATTTTGCAAGTCTCAATGCCTGTGCTGCATTTTTGGAAATCACAGTTTTATGGCTCCTTTCTGAACAAGAGGGAAAGAATAATATTTTCATTAGCTGTAAATCTACAGGATTTGGCAAGAGCTCCCAATGAGACAACATTAAAGCAGTGAATCAATAACAACTCAGCACAGATGGGTGACAGCTGCTGGTAACGCAATGCAATGAGTTCTGATGCTGCTCACTGGTAATCATCTTTTACATTGTACTGTATTACAGCTCTACAGAAGCTTAGTGAGCCTGTCTTGTGTGTTCGCTTTTAGAACTGTACTTCTTAGAATTGAGATTCTTAAAGTTTACATTCCGATTCTGTTACAGGTACCCATGGCCTGCATTTCGCTTTTAACTCTTTAAACACTGTCTTAAATATATGTGTTGGTTCACAAAAGAGAGTTTCAGTATATTCTGTGGCCCCCCAGGGCAGCCTCTTTAGACCCCCAGTTCGAGAACCACATTTCTATCATGCTGGCATGTGTAACAGGCTGGAGGCTGGGCGTGAACCAGCGACTCTGCACACTGCAAGAGAGCATTGTACCCACAATGCAAAAGAGCTGTGCTTTTAGAGCTTTTAACCTCATCTCATCTTACAGACAGGTGACAAAACAGCAGCCAGTCTGCTGAAGCAGCTGCAAACCTGCAGCTCTGACCTGCGTACACCAGTGCTGGTCATTGCTGGAACAATCACATGCCGACCCTCGCTCTTAATGTTTGATTAGCCTGCCTTACATGCCAGGCTGACTACCTGCAAGCCCAGGTTACAAAATCGCAATCAGTCACCGCACACGCAACATGTAGGAGATTGCCTCAAGAAAAAGGAAGTCTGTGTTTACTATGTTCTTATCCCAGTCTTGCTCGTCTCTGTGGTGGCATCATCATCATCATCGTCACTGTCTGTGTGATCTCGCAATGTTTTGCCCCACTTCCTGTGAGGTAAGGGAGGGCTGCTAACAGGAATGTGGAGCTCAGCTGTCGGCACACAAGGAGTGTACTGGGAGGGAGAAGTGGGGTAATAGTTTCCAAGCTCCCATCTTTCTATACCTGTCCTTCAAGACGTGGGTGTGACACGACTGATATACACTGATACTGGAGTCCGAACCCCTGCAGCTCAGTGCCCCCCCCCCCCCCCCCCCCGTGTTAACACACTTGGAACTTCTCCAGTGGAAGTGACTGGAAGTGAATACACAGGAGGTGACATTGCATGAAGTATTGCAGTACCCATTGATTGAGTCACAAGCAGAAGGCTTTCATCACTGTTGTGCCATTTACTTCTGTTTTACCAATCACAAAAACATAATTAGGCAATCACTGATAGTGTACTGTAAATATGTTTTTATTGGGGGCCATAAACATCCACAGCATAATGAAAACCCCCTCCCGTTTCCATAGCACCTCGCTCCTCGCAAAGCTTCAGTTCTTTTAATTCACAAATCTCACGCTGTTTCGTAGGCTGCGATATGAAAGCTTATTCTTACCTTGCATCATTTCAAAAGGTCTAAGCCCAGGAAGCAAACAGCGGTAAACAGCACAGCAAAGTGAAGGAAAGCGCAGTGAAAGCATGGTACAGCACAGGTGAGTGATGAAAATCCGTGGGAATTATGTTCAAGCATGGTAAAAGAAAACATAGTTTACTGTGGAAAAGCACAGGAAATGCACAGTGTTAGCATGGGGAAAGCATTGTTTAATGAAAGATCAATCTGCATATATGCCAAAGGGCTCTCATACAGAGAAGAGCCGCTGCAAATGACTCAACTCAATACACACACAACACAAAGGCTAACTTCAGCGGGACTATATCTGAGCTGCACAGTAACGACCTCTCAGATGCAGATTAAGATCATTATAATTACTTTGAATTGTAGTTTATCTTCACCAGAACAAGTATATTCAGTGATGCTGCTAATGGTTGAGGACCAACAGTGCCAAATGAATACACTTTCACAGCAAGTTAAACATTGTGATTTCTTTCATATACGTATATATGGACCAGAACATAGCAGAAACTAAAGCAACGCTCTCTTCTCAAGCAGTTTGTACAATACTAGTTAGCAAGCATATTTACACAGGGAGCCATCTAGTGGTGCTCAGATGCATTACTGGTGTTCAAAAAAATGTTGTTTAAAAATAAAGTTTCCCCAAAAAATAAATAAATGACAAAAGCTTGTTTGGTATTGAGACATGAGAAGGGTGTGGGATGGGGAGGGACTCTGGTGACTCAACACAGGCTATAAATAAAGAAGTGGATCTCAGAGAGAAGACAAACAGTCAGAGAGACCTGCTAGAGAAACAGCACACCTCAGAGGCTGATACAATTCACTGAAGAGAAGCCGGGATGGGAGCCTACACTCTGTCCGCTGTCACCCTGGGCCTCTGTGTCCTGGGCACTTACTGCGCTCCACTCAAGTCTGTCTTTGTAACCTTCCCTGGAGAGATTCTCAAGAATATGACTGACCAGGAGTTTGCCAACGTAAGTAGACCCTTAAACAGAGGTTTGGTTCTTACAATGAGTACTTGCCACCAGTGGGTTTGAGGAGCTCAGTGGATAGAGTGCTGGGCTGGGCAGGGTGGAAGGTAGTGGGTTTGAGTAGCTCATTGGTTAGAGAGCTGGGCTGGGCAGTGTGGAAGGTAGTGGGTTTGAGTAGCTCATTGGTTAGAGTGCTGGGCTGGGCAGGGTGGAAGGTAGTGGGTTTGAGGAGCTCAGTGGTTAGAGTGCTGGGCTGGGCAGGGTGAAAGGTAGTGGGTTTGAGGAGCTCAGTGGTTAGAGTGCTGGGCTGGGCAGGGTGAAAGGTAGTGGGTTTGAGGAGCTCAGTGGTTAGAGTGCTGGGCTGGGCAGGGTGGAAGGTAGTGGGTTTGAGTAGCTCATTGGTTAGAGAGCTGGGCTGGGCAGGGTGGAAGGTAGTGGGTTTGAGTAGCTCATTGGTTAGAGTGCTGGGCTGGGCAGGGTGGAAGGTAGTGGGTTTGAGTAGCTCATTGGTTAGAGAGCTGGGCTGGGCAGGGTGGAAGGTAGTGGGTTTGAGTAGCTCAGTGGTTAGAGTGCTGGGCTGGGCAGGGTGAAAGGTAGTGGGTTTGAGGAGCTCAGTGGTTAGAGTGCTGGGCTGGGCAGGGTGAAAGACAGTGGTGCTGAGTAGCTCAGTGGTTAGAGTTCTGGGCTGGGTGGAAGTCAGTTGCCTACTGAACACAGTTCCTGCTGAATCTCTCACTGCTCCTCTTGCTCTCTTCCTGCAGAGCTACCTGGAGCGCTTCGGATACCTCAACCTGGAGGAGCGCAGCACTCGCCTGGCCTCCAAGTCCAAGGCACTGCTGAGGATGCAGAGGCATCTGGGCCTGCCAGAGACTGGGGAGCTGAACACAGAGACACTGAGCGCTATGAAACAGCCACGCTGTGGAGTCCCTGACATCCAAAACTACCAGACCTTCACTGGAGACCTCAAGTGGGACCACAATGACATCACATACAGGTGAGAGGGGAGACTGGCTTACACTGATAGACAAGGAAGAAGGACTTTCCCTAGGCCTGGATAGCTAAGACAGAAACTTTGATTCATTTCAAGGCAGATTACATTGGACGCATTATAAATATAAATGTATAAACTGCATTATAACTTTACTGCAAAGTCTGGTTCAAGTGGATAGCCTGTCCCAAATTAGTACATACATAGGATTGAGAGCATAAATATGATTGTGCTTTACCTGGTCTGAGTTCTGGCTCCAGTCAGCATGGCTCTCAGTCAGTTTCCAGCTGGCTGTCACACTGCAACAAGGCAGAAACCCTTGAATTAATACAATAACGAGCCTCAGGACTTTCTGTGTGGATTTAAAGAGATTAGCCTCTAGTGTTTAAACAAAACCATCAAGCAGGCAAACAAATCCTTCTCAAGTACACGCTGGCCTCAGCTCTGCATCCGCAGATCCTGAACGTGCAGGAACTTAACACACTCTGATTCCTGATATCCCTGGAATTCATTGGAGATGCTTATGAAGACACTCATACCTAACCACTCATTTTGTAATGTTTATATCAAGGAACCGCTTTTGTATGAAGTAATATGTTGTGTTTTGTGGGACTACTGTAGCTGCTAGATTCAAGTAGGCAGTGTGTAGTTATACAAACACATTGCATGACCGCTATTGTGTTATTATTACAGGATCCTGAACTACTCCCCAGACATGGACCCCTCCGTCATTGATGATGCCTTCGCTCGGGCCTTCAAGGTGTGGAGTGAGGTGACCCCGCTGACCTTTACACGCCTCTACTCAGGCACGGCCGACATCATGGTGTCCTTCGGAAAGCTAGGTGAGTGTTCTGGACACATCCACTACCCTCTGGAAAAGGAACAGATATTTCAAACTGTGGAGTTGCCCCACTGGGCTTGTTGTTAAATATTTCCTGCAGGTTAAAGATTTTTAGCTTGATATTTTTCTGTACTCGTATAGCATTGTGTGTATGCAAGTCGGTGGGACTGCTCGTGCCAGCGCCCTTGACTCTCTTTGCTGGAGCAGGGTCAGTTATTTGTCTAACCCGCTGTGCTGTTCGCCTCGTGTTTCAGATCATGGAGACCCCTACCCGTTTGACGGGAAGGACGGGCTGCTGGCACACGCCTACCCCCCGGGCGAGGGCATCCAGGGAGATGCACACTTCGATGATGACGAGTTCTGGACCCTGGGCACCGGACCCGGTGAGAATCACGATGCCACGACTGTGCCAAGACACACGGCACACACAGGGCTGTCAATACACTGCACACAAAGACAGATCTAAACAGAAATGGGATTTTGAATGTGTTGTAAATTCCTGACAATGCGTCTGTTATTTATGTCAGCATGTTGCACTCTAGTAGCAGCTTAAGTGTATGATCTGTTGGTGAAACAGTCTTGCGAGACCTGATGCTCACCGCTGCCCATCTTTCTCCTTGTGGTCTAGCTGTGAAGACGCGATACGGCAACGCTGAGGGCGCCATGTGTCACTTCCCCTTCCTGTTTGAGGGCAAGTCCTACTCCAGCTGTACCACAGAGGGTCGCTCTGACAACCTCCCCTGGTGCTCCACCACGGCTAACTTTGATACCGACAAGAAATACGGCTTCTGCCCCAGTGAACGTGAGTGTGCTTTCAGGCTGTCTTCTCCTCTGCTGCAGCAGCCCCCTTTATGCCCTTCACTATATGACACTCCTTATCACTGCCAAGCTTTAACCACTGTGTCACACTGCCTCCTGGTCCTCAGCTTTAACCACTGTGCCACACTGCCTCCCGGTCCTCAGCTTTAACCACTGTGCCACACTGCCTCCCGGTCCTCAGCTTTAACCACTGTGCCACAATGCCTCCCGGTCCTGAGCTTTAACCACTGTGCCACACTGCCTCCCGGTCCTCAGCTCTTCATTAGGCCAGACCAATGCATAGTTGAAAACATCTTTCCAGGCTGCGGGACTGTGGAGCACAGAGCATAGTGATGTAGCTATCTTTAGAAGTGTGTTTCATTGAAGCTCTTGTTATCCACAGTGCTGTACACCTTTAGTGGGAACAGTGATGGAGCTGAGTGCGTGTTCCCCTTCGTGTTCCTGGGCGAGACCTACAACAAGTGCACGACTGAGGGGCGCAGCGACGGCTACCGCTGGTGTGCCACCACCAGCAACTTCGACAAGGACAAGAAGTACGGCTTCTGTCCCAACCGAGGTGAGCCTCAAAACACTGCCTTCTCAAGAGATACTGAAACAGGCGTAGAGAGCTTTGAACAACGACAACTACAGCAACTTACATTTCAATTGTGCCTCATCATGACCAAGCATCTCAAACTACAGCAACTTACATTTCAATTGTGCCTCATCATGACCAAGGCATCTCAAACTACAGCAACTTACATTTCAATTGTGCCTCATCATGACCAAGCATCTCAAACTACAGCAACTTACATTTCAATTGTGCCTCATCATGCCCAAGGCATCTCAAACTACAGCAACTTACATGTCAATTGTGCCTCATCATGACCAAGCATCTCAAACTACAGCAACTTACATTTCAATTGTGCCTCATCATGACCAAGCATCTCAAACTACAGCAACTTACATTTCAATTGTGCCTCATCATGCCCAAGGCATCTCAAACTACAGCAACTTACATGTCAATTGTGCCTCATCATGACCAAGCATCTCAAACTACAGCAACTTACATTTCAATTGTGCCTCATCATGCCCAAGGCATCTCAAACTACAGCAACTTACATGTCAATTGTGCCTCATCATGACCAAGCATCTCAAACTACAGCAACTTACATTTCAATTGTGCCTCATCATGCCCAAGGCATCTCAAAGCGCTTTACAATACAAATACAAAGACACAATATTCTGCAAAACACAACAAACACTGTTGACTTGTTTTATTGTGCAGACACAGCAGTGATTGGTGGAAACTCAGAGGGGGAACCTTGTGAATTTCCTTTCACGTTCCTGGGGAAGACATACGATTCCTGCACCAGCGAGGGCCGTGGGGACGGGAAGCTGTGGTGCGCCACTACCAGCAGTTACGACAGGGACCAGAAATGGGGCTTCTGCCCAGACCGAGGTGAGCACAGAAAAACATCTTCCCTGGTTCAATATGAAAAGGTTATTCAGAGAAATAGTTTTATATTAAACAATGATTATTTCGTAGTACAGTTTCGCAACTATTTCGCAATTGTTTTTCCAGTAATCAGTGTTAGTAGCTAAGTCTCAGCGACAGTGTGGGGAACACAAGTCACCATTCAGCAGTGGCCATGTGATTACTACATTATAACACATTTCAACACTCAATGAGCCTCGAGCATGGGCCCAGCCCCTCACTGCCTTCCCTCTTCCAGGCTACAGCCTCTTCCTTGTGGCGGCCCACGAATTCGGCCACGCTCTAGGCCTGGATCACTCCAACATCCGTGATGCTCTGATGTACCCCATGTACAGCTATGAGGAGGACTTCCATCTGCACCAGGACGACATCGCCGGGATCCAGTACCTCTACGGTGAGCTCCTGACTTCATAGCCACACCAGTGCCGTAGTGCTGACCTGCTGCAGCTATATCATAAGAATATTCTGATGCAGCTCATACACTATGAGAAAGTAATAATCTCCACTGTTGTTCCTGTCCAGCAACACATAAAGTACTGCATATGAACAATTATAACATATAATAATAACATAGAGGGCTGGCTAAGCATTGGATCACATGTGATACACAAATGGACATTTCAGGGTTAAGTGTATTTGTTAGGCATAATCCCAGTATACAGTTTCAATATCTATTAATGTTCTGTAACCTTTTTTTTTTTGCCACTGTAGGTCCCAAAACCGGACCGGACCCCACTCCACCCCAGCCTACTGATGAATCCCCTAAAACCCCCACCCCCACCCCCAGTGCGGAAACCCCCAAGACCCCCGTCACGACCCCAGACACTGCCGTCACCACCTCCCGCCCCATTGACCCCTCCCAGGACGCCTGCGAGGTGAACCAGTTCGACGCTATTTCAGAGATCCAGGGCGAGCTCCACCTCTTCAAGGACGGGTATGCAGCCAAACCATTATGTGCTCCATTTTATACATAACATGCCATTTTTAAAAATTGTGTCTTGGAACTTTACGATTAGTTGTTGACCGCAGTTGTTCTGTCTCTCTAGACAATACTGGAGGGTCTCTGCGCAGAGGAATGGAGAGATCAAGGGCCCGTTCCCCATTGCTGATAAATGGCCGGCTCTCCCTGCCACCATCGACACCGCCTTTGAGGACCTGCTCACCAAGAAGATCTTCTTCTTCTCAGGTAACACCAGCGCCTCGCAGCTTCTGCGTCTAGAAGGGGACAGGCGTCCTGCCTCTTTAGGAGAGCCTTCTCTTGTCAGCTAGAGGAACGTCACTGAGTTCTTCATGTAGAATTAGCATGGAGTGTAGACAGAACACTCCTAGTGCCTCATGAGCTGGTAAACGTCTTGCTTTAAAATCCCAGTGTCTCAATTCATAAAGAGTTAGCTTGACAGTAAATACACTGCTGTGCTGTTCAGTTCTCAGGATGCTGCTTCATGATTATTACTACAATTAAACCTGCATTGAAGGACTGTCTAGTGACCGTTCTGTCGTATCTCTTGCATGTATTTCTCCTATTATTAATCATGACTCTAAAAGACCACTGAGTCGTCGCTATAAGCAGGTTTGAGTGTATAGAGAACGCATGACTAAAGTGTCTGAGGTTGTTATAATAGCTCTTGCTGTCCTGGGTCCACAGGCAAGCGTTTCTGGGTGTACCATGGTCAGAACGTGCTGGGCCCCCGCAGTCTTGAGAAGCTTGGTCTGGGCAGCGACGTGGATCAAATTGTAGGAGCCATCCAGAGAGGAAAGGGCAAGGTGCTGCTCTTCAATGGGGAGAACTACTGGAGGTGAGACTGGGGCTCTGCAACCCACCCATCAAACCCTAAACACCAACACTGAGGGGCTGGGCGTCATAGTCAAGCCAGTACAATGACAAAGCAACAGGGGGCGGGAGGAAATCCTTCCTATCGTAGTGCTCTTCAACACACAATGCTGGAGAGATGCTCTTTCACAAGAACAGTGGGGTGCAGCGCGTGTGAGGATGCGAGAGACAGCAGCACCTGTGATACTGCACTGACACCTAGTGTAAAATTCTGTCAGGGCAGTAGCAGGAGAAGATCATTATTATTATTATTTATTTCTTAGCAGACGCCCTTATCCAGGGCGACTTACAATTGTTACAAGATATCACATTATTTTTACATACAATTACATTATTTTTTTTTACACATTATTTTTACATACAATTACCCATTTATACAGTTGGGTTTTTACTGGAGCAATCTAGGTAAAGTACCTTGCTCAAGGGTACAGCAACAGTGTCCCCCCACCAGGGACTGAACCCACGACCCTACGGTCAAGAGTCCAGAGCCCTAACCACTACTCCACACTGCTGCCCTACTACTCCACACTGCTGCCCTAGATCATGATCATGGACAGATACCACACTTCCTTTGACAGCGACACATTGTTTGCTTCTCCTAACAAAGTTTTGTATCTCTCTCTAGAATGGACGTGAAAGCTCAGTCCATTGATAAGGGATATCCTCGCTACACTGATGAGGTCTTTGGTGGTGTGCCTGTTGACTCCCATGACGTCTTTCTTTACAAAGGTAAGGATTCACCTGAGGTCTAAACAGGAACATCTGATCCATCCGACTTTGTCAAGTTGTATTAGTTCAGGGGATAGTAAACACTTTCAGTAATAACTTTGAGGTATCAGTACGGGAATTAGATTTTTGCACAGTGCCTCCCATCAACTGGCTAAACTTTTAATATCACACAGAACACAAAACAGCTGTCTGTCTGCAGGTGTGACTCTGCTGTCTGGCTGCAGGTGTGACTCTGCTGTCTGGCTGCAGGTGTGACTCTGCTGTCTGTCTGCAGGTGTGACTCTGCTGTCTGGCTGCAGGTGTGACTCTGCTGTCTGTCTGCAGGTGTGACTCTGCTGTCTGGCTGCAGGTGTGACTCTGCTGTCTGGCTGCAGGTGTGACTCTGCTGTCTGTCTGCAGGTGTGACTCCGCTGTCTGTCTGCAGGCTACTGTAACAGAATCATCTTTAACCGCTCCATGCTGGGTTTGTTTTATTCCAGGAAGCTACTACTTTTGCCGGGACCATTTCTACTGGCAGATGAACTCCCGTCACCAGGTCAGCAGAGTGGGCTACGTGAAGTACGACATCCTGAAGTGTGTGGATCCCTCACGCCGCTACTGAGCCCATCTCTCTCTCTCTTTCTCTGACTCTCTCCTTTGCGGTGCTGGGAGAATGATTTATTATTGTAGGCACCCTCCACACAAATGAAGATGCCTTGTATACCAGTGTGTGTTTTATTGTATTTCATATAAACCCCCTCCCTTAATAGCTACTTAAAACCGTGTTCCTTAATAACACTTACTGCTAAGGTCTGCACTGAGCTGCCCGGACAGACATTAGGGGTCTGTAAACAGCACTGGATTGTCTCTTAGGTTAGAGAGCACAAATGTGAAAAATGAATCATCACACAATACTGCCCAAATCTTTTTTTGTTTTTGTTCAGAAGAGATCTGTCTGCCTGGTGCAAACGGAAAGAAAGAAAAACATCAGCAGATTTCCTTTTGTAATTTTAATTTGTGTTGTTATTATTATTATTAATTATAATTGGTTTAATTGTATTATTTTTTTAATATTTTGTAATGTAAGATTTTTTTTTTCTATTTAAGAATGTTCCATAAGTGTGTAGCGAGCAACCCTTGATGTGTTGCTGAAAGTGGAATCTAAATTATTAAAGAAAAAAAGTAAAGAATGATACAAGAAGATTGCTATTTTGTACAACGACAGCTTACTCAATAAACACACTGTCTTTCTAAACGCAGGTCTCTTGTCTTGATAATTTTAAGAAGAAAAACAAAAATTCCCCAATCAGTTTAAAAACTGCCATCCTCTAGGGTTAAGGGTTCGGGTTAGAGGTGTAAGGGTTAGGGTTAGAGGTGTTAAAGGTTTGGGTTAGAGGTGTAAGGGTTCGGGTTAGAGGTGTAAGGGTTAGGGTTAGAGGTGTAAGGGTTTGGGTTAGAGGTGTAAGGGTTTGGGTTAGAGGTGTAAGGGTTCGGGTTAGAGGTGTAAGGGTTTGGGTTAGAGGTGTAAGGGTTCGGGTTAGAGGTGTAAGGGTTCGGGTTAGAGGTGTAAGGGTTCGGGTTAGAGGTGTAAGGGTTCGGGTTAGAGGTGTAAGGGTTTGGGTTAGAGGTGTAAGGGTTTGGGTTAGAGGTGTAAGGGTTCGGGTTAGAGGTGTAAGGGTTTGGGTTAGAGGTGTTAAGGGTTCGGGTTAGAGGTGTAAGGGTTCGGGTTAGAGGTGTAAGGGTTTGGGTTAGAGGTGTAAGGGTTCGGGTTAGAGGTGTTAAGGGTTCGGGTTAGAGGTGTTAAGGGTTTGGGTTAGAGGTGTAAGGGTTCGGGTTAGAGGTGTAAGGGTTCGGGTTAGAGGTGTAAGGGTTTGGGTTAGAGGTGTAAGGGTTTGGGTTAGAGGTGTAAGGGTTTGGGTTAGAGGTGTTAAGGGTTCGGGTTAGAGGTGTAAGGGTTTGGGTTAGAGGTGTAAGGGTTTGGGTTAGAGGTGTTAAGGGTTCGGGTTAGAGGTGTAAGGGTTCGGGTTAGAGGTGTAAGGGTTTGGGTTAGAGGTGTAAGGGTTCGGGTTAGAGGTGTTAAGGGTTCGGGTTAGAGGTGTTAAGGGTTTGGGTTAGAGGTGTAAGGGTTCGGGTTAGAGGTGTAAGGGTTCGGGTTAGAGGTGTAAGGGTTCGGGTTAGAGGTGTAAGGGTTTGGGTTAGAGGTGTAAGGGTTTGGGTTAGAGGTGTTAAGGGTTCGGGTTAGAGGTGTAAGGGTTAGGGTTAGAGGTGTAAGGGTCCAGGTTAGAGGTGTTAAAGCAGTCTTTGGTCAGCAGTGAGTGCATTGTTCACAATAACCTTTCCATTCATGTGGAACAGCATTGTGTATCCTTCACATGGACTGTTTGCACTTGTTTGTAGACAGCATGACAAGGCAGGGGCACAGCACAAACAGTACTCTACATTGTACTGCTCTTTTTGATCATGTGAAGATTTAGCACTGAGCGCCAGCAGTCCACAACACAGTTGTGTCAACGTGCATATTTGGTATGACAGTATGATTTCAGCACAGTAGAAGGGGGAGGGTGGGCTCTATATAAAAATGTTATTGTTTTGTGGTATATTAAATTACAGCCTGTGCATGTGTCCCTGTGCAGAATATGTCTGAATGGCTCGCTCCTTTTGATACAGAATACTGGTGTGTCCTGCAAGCTTGGTAGAACTGTTGCAGATCCACCAGCCCGTCCGGAGGACTACCTATCCCACAGTGCACTGTCTTTACCTCCGCGAGCCACTTCGCGTTTAAAAAACCCTTTACGACTTTCCCGGCGAAAACCGCCACAACCTTCCGCCGACAAACCTAGTCCCGGGTTATTAAATCGTTTACATTTAAATGGACTGTACTTAAATAAGACGTACGTTCCGTTTTAAAAAGCCTGCGACATGTCTTCTCGTTGTTAAACGTGTTGTTTTTTATTTAAACACACACACACATCAAAATGCCAGGCAGTGAAATGAGATCCGGCCGGCGTCCTACGGGAAGAAAGAGAGAAGCTGATGGCGTCCGTGTAGAATGCCGGAGCGTTTACCAGGTCGAACTGTTTTCGACTTTGAGGGATTGGAGAAAAAAAGGAAGACTGTCCGGAATCTAAGAAACAGTAAGGAACGCCGTTCGCGGTTTTGTCTTCTTGATAAAAACACGACTTTTTGATTTTGTTCAGGGAAGGAGACGGGGCGGTCTGGTCGTTTTGAGGAGGCCCTCGGGGTCCCTTAGCCGCAGATAGGCGCTCACGGACTGCCTGAGTGGAAAAAGACAGGGGGGGCAAATGGCGGCAGGCAGTGGGTAGGGCACCTTGTCCTGGCAGATTTATCGAGTTGCAGGGCTATGGAGAAAGCACGGCGTGTGAAAACAATATTACAGTTTATGCAAACTTACGAGTTATTAAATACAAGTGGCACGCTTTGAGAATGAGCTGCTCGTACGGGTGTCTGACGCAGTGGCCTATATATCAACATTTGCGTTAGCAAAGCCAGGATAGCTAGCCGTTTACACAACACGATCAGTGTATAAACAACATCCACAGACCGTGCAACGAGAAGCGGCGGGTCACACGCTTCGGTTTCCACACTGCACTGCACTGACTGCGTTACATTTCGGACGGCAAGGACGTGTTTATTTACCTGGCCAAGCAAGAGCATTTCTCTCCAAGGAAGGTTACACAAATAACAAGCCAGCCCGTACAGCGACCTGTGCAGCAGCTTCGGTCCCTTTCGATCTTAATGTTATTCTATCGCACCGAACACTGTGGTGTACGCAGCAGGCGATACCTTGGTTAATTTACAAGCCCGGTGTGACAGATTCATTTAATGATGTATCTGGTCTCTGTGGATTGTTTAGTTGGCAAACCAGATAAGTTTTTCCAAGAGCTGGGGCAAGTTTGTGACAACCTTAAATTTCACTCCTGCTGGGACGATGTACTCGCAGGATAATGAGTCGACTATATAGGCTCCGTATGAACGCAGAATGATTTAAAGTAAAATGTTACATTACTTTTACTGTTAATAATATGAATTAGCAACTGAGTACTTTTTATTTTCATATTTTCTACTTACATATTCAGCTAACGCTCACATTTATAACGTATAAGTACACGTACCCACGTATTAATAATTACAATTTTAAAGCACGTGTTTTAGATTTTTATATTGGATACGTAAACTAGTGATATGCTTTATATTAAAAAAAAACCCGTTGCATTAATTCATTAATGTATCATCAAAGACCAATAAGCCATATTCTTCAATACATGAAATGCACATGGAAATTCAGCAATAGAAAATAAACGGCACCATCCGACCTAGAAAAGCATGCTATATCACGTGCTTCTATCTGTAATGATGCTGACGGCGCTCATCTGCTAGATAACACTTTTCCGTGTTAAGCAGACACAGTTTTCACAAAACGAGAAGCATGGAGAGCAGTGTAGGGAAGAAAGCCTTTACGATTCCCACACTGCGTGACTCGTGACTGCTTGCGAGGATGACTCAAGTCAAACCCTGTATCCCTGCTGCTAATTAGTCCTCAGAGGGAGCAGGATATATTTGGGTCTGTTGGATGATACAATATACACAGTTCATGATGCACTAGCTATATAACTATAACTTCAATGAGATGTAACAGCTACAGCCACAATTCACACGCTGTTATTCCCAATAACAATCCTTCATATAGGCAGTCAGTGGAAAAGAAATGTCCCCTGTTCCTCAATGAACTCCACCTTTCTAACCTCCCGTGTGAGTGGCCTAACAGAAAACAAGGGTGATTTCTCTTAATTATGTGGGGCTTTGTAGTTCTCAACCATGGACATGGTTAAGAGAAACACAAGCAGGCAGAACAGGGTTTGGCTCTTCACAGACTATCCATGGAACTCAAAGCCTTGTCTGGATTGATGAGAACCCCCCCCCAAGTAAACAGAAGATCCAGTGCAGTGGATTCAAGCCCAGCACTGAAATGTGAGACTGGAAACAGCTGCTCAGTGTCTGTTGGTCGCCCCTGCCACAGACGGCCTGAGGCTGGTCTCACATAACAGTTCTAGGTAGCAGTCTGCTAAATCCACTTCACCTCCATAAAAAGAAGGAATAATACATGTATCCTTTAATCATATAGAGCTATGGCCAAAGATTTGACATCACCTAGAATTTTAGGATTGAGACATTAAAAAAAAGAAAAAAAGAAATTAGATATTTTATTTAACATCATGTAATCAAAGAAACTACAAAATGATATTGCAAAAGTCTACCGGAAGCCATTATAATAGTACAGTATTTCGTGATTTTGAAATGTCACATTTTTAAATTTTTGTCAGTTGTTCGTTAAGTATGTGGGAAAACTACAAAGCAGTTTGTAATTCAATATGTTAACGTAACATTATTCAGCAGGTTTCATTTGACTTTATGAAGCAAAATGTATTAATTCGACAGAGTGGAGCAAAACCTTTGGCCATAGCTGTGACTTGCTGAGTGGATTTCTACTGTGTCGTCCTATCTTAAAATACTGTTTTTTGAAACAGGTAGAAATAAGATTGCTTGCTCAGTGCTCGCAGTGCTGTGTGAAACTGGCCTCTGTTCTCTTACTCTCTGGCAGCAGGATGGACTCGGAGGACAATGAGGTGGAGAGCAGCAGCGATGCGGGTCCCTCGGGGCTCGAGGAGCCCTCTGAGAGCGGGATGGGAATGGAGACGTCCGAGGCCATGTCAGCGGACAGCAGTGACACGGCCGCCACGCCTCTGCTCGCACCCGAGCCCGACTCGCACGTGGGCCAGAGCTCCGAAGGCCTGGTGGTATGTGCACAGCTTTCTGAGATGTGTTTTTATTCACGTCTGTTTTTAAATTGTTTCCACATTATACTGCATCTTCTTTGCGAGCTGTACTTCTTTTTGGAAGGATGAAGCAACACGCTGTAAAATCTTTCCTTCCTAGGCTATAAAACCACTCTTTCTAAATTCATAAAGCAAGTCCTTTTTCACAAAAGAAAATTAAAAATATATATCTCCTAAACATTTTTAAACTATTTATTAAATCAGAGTGGTTCAGTTATTGTAAAGGTTACTGTTTTAATCTATTTGAAAACGTGCTGTTTTCAGGAGGTGATCCCGGAGATGAGCTCCAGCACTGACGTCATGGCTGTGGTCCACCTTCCAGACTCCTCCTCCGTCGCCCAGTCCACCAGCGTGTCCAGCGTTTCCACGGTGACGCAGTCCCTGCTGGTGTCGGAGTCTGCGCAGGTCCTGGTGCACTCCAGCGCTGTCGGCTCCGAGGGGCTCATGATGGTGTCTGACTCCACTGCCTCCACCTCCAGTGACCTGGGCTCTGCCATCGACAAGATCATCGAGTCCACCATCGGACCTGACATCATGAACGGTGCGAGCGGACCTGCCATCTGTCTGTCTGTCTCAATGTTAGCCTGTCCATTGGGACCAATATTACCAACCGCGAAAGTCCTTATTTTGTGCAAAATGAGCTAAACCAATACTCTCTATCTCTGCTGTCTGTTCTGCAGGCTGCATTGCTGTAACGAGTGCAGAAGATGGGGGGGCTGAGACCACCCAGTACCTCATCCTGCAGGGACCTGATGACGGTCAGTACTGCCCCTAACAGGGAGGGGGCGCCAAGGGGTACGGGGGGTCAAATCTGAAAATGCTATCCTGCCATAAGTTTGGCGTTACTTTGGTGTAACTGTTTTCCAGTTTAAAGTTTGTAAATGATGGCTCTAAGCTAATTAAGACAGGTTCTTTGTTTTGAAAACGATGGCTCTAGGCTAATTAAGACAGGTTCTTTGTTCCTCTCCAGGTGCCCCCATGGTCTCACAGATGTCCTCCTCTGCTTTCTCGAACCGGATAGCCATGGAGTCCTTGGCGGAGGGGCCCACTTCCACCTCCACATGTCTGGACCAGTCGGAAATGGTCGATCACCGAGCAAGCCTTCAGGATCAGGATGGGATGCATCCAGATCAAACTGACCAGCCCGGGCATTCCGGCTATCCTGAACACGAGGAGCCCCAGCATTCCCGATACGTTGAGTACAGTGGGGATAATCCGGATCAACCACAGAATTCCCAGTACTTTGAGTACAGTGGAGATCTCCCTGATCAGCCCCAGCATTCCCAGTACATTGAATGCAGTGGGAACAATCTGGATGAACCACAAAATTCCCTGTATATGGAGTGCAGTGAAGATCATCCTGACCAGCCCCAACATTCCCAGTACAGTGAGTGCAGTGGGAATGATCCGGATCAACCTCAGAATTCCCAGTACATTGAGTGCAGAGGGAATGATCCAGATCAACCTCAGAATTCCCAGTACAGTGAGTGCAGTGGGAATGATCTGGATCAACCTCAGAATTCCCAGTACATTGAGTGCAGTGGGAATGATCCGGATCAGCCTCAGAATTCCCAGTACATTGAGTGCAGAGGGAATGATCCAGATCAACCTCAGAATTCCCAGTACAGTGAATGCAGTGGGAATGATCCGGATCAGCCTCAGAATTCCCAGTACAGTGAGTGCAGTGGGAATGATCCGGATCAACCTCAGAATTCCCAGTACAGTGAGTGCAGTGGGAATGATCTGGATCAGCCTCAGAATTCCCAGTACATTGAGTGCAGTGGGAATGATCCGGATCAGCCTCAGAATTCCCAGTACATTGAGTGCAGTGGGAATGATCCAGATCAACCTCAAAATTCCCAGTACAGTGAGTGCAGTGGGAATGATCCGGATCAACCTCAGAATTCCCAGTACATTGAGTGCAGTGGGAATGATCCGGATCAACCTCAGAATTCCCAGTACATTGAGTGCAGTGGGAATGATCCGGATCAACCTCAAAATTCCCAGTACAGTGAGTGCAGTAGGGACGGTCCGGACCAGCCCCAGCATTCCCAGGAGCAGTCTGGGTCCCGGGAGGTAGAGAGGTCAGAGCGCCTGGGGGACCTGGACCTGGCAGAGCTGGAGGAGATGATGGAGGTGGTGGTGGTGCAGCAGTTCAAGTGCAAGATGTGTCCCTACAAGAGCATCTCCAAGGACACCCTCATCAAGCACATGAGGGAGCGCCACTTCAGAAACACCAGTACGTGTGGGTGCAGAGTCACCAGGGGCTGGGATTCGTTATTCATTGTATGTCCATAGATGTGCTATCACAGTGTTGGCAAGTCTTCATTGTGCCTATTGTGTTAAGTGGTTGTACAATTTAAATTAAAAATACAAAGTTTTGATTGATGGGGAATTTAATTGAGGGCAGGAGAGACTAATGTCCACCACCAACCCCCCTCCCCTCCCCAGGTGCCCCCCCACCAAAGAAGCGAGGCCGCGGCCGCCCCAGACGTCAGGACTCCACCCAGGAGGAAGCAGTGAAGGGGGGGGAGCAGGCCGAGGAGGAGGAGGATGATATTGTAGACGCCGGTGCCATTGACGACCCTGAAGGTAAAAGACATGACAACTGCAGGTCATTGCAGCCCCTCGCTGGGGATCGGCAACACCTCCAGCTCTGCAGCTGAAGTGCAAGCTGGGGTTCAGAACCTCTTTGAAAATAAACGTTCCTGCCATAGGGTGTGATTAACCTGTGTTACCCATCCCAGCACCAGTGACCTTAGCTTTTGCTTAAAAGTCTGCACACTATTGTTCAATGTGTACTTACAACCCCCTTATCTCTCTCCATCCCCCCTCAATCCCTCCTTCTCCCCAGACGACAGTGACTATAACCCAGCTGAGGACGAGCCTCGCGGACGGCAGCCCAGTTTGCCGCGTAGCGCCCCAACCTCTTCCCTGGAGAGGCCTCGTCGGAGGGTGGTGCGCCCCAGGAAGTTCCCCACCGAGAGGCGCCCCCTAAACCAAGGTGAGCCTCCTTGCTGTTCTTGTGAATACATTTACTGTATTTCCTGGTTGTGTGATTTTATGAGAAATCCTTTAGACTCCCTTAACAGGTGAAATATCACAATGAAAGAATCCAACCCTGTACAGTATGACTCTTGACAGGAGGGTCATGGGTTCAATCCCCGGTGGGGACACTGCTGCTGTACCCTTGAGCAAGGTACTTTACCTAGATTGCTCCAGTAAAAACCCAACTGTTTAAATGGGTAATTGTATGTAAAAATAATGTGATATCTTGTAAGTCGCCCTGGATAAGGGCGTCTGCTAAGAAATAAATTATTATTAAATTTATTACTGGTAGTTGTATGCATATATATATATATATTATTCATGCATCTTAAATGATTGTCCTGTTTTGTTCATTAATACATCAGGAGGCGAGGTGGAGCCCTTGATTCCCTCTGTATCCAATCAAAGTGCAGAGCTACAGGGTTCCGAGGCAGCCAGCTCCTCAGGGTTGGGCAATGGGGCAACCTCAACATCCAATGAGAACTGCGCCGAGCCAGGTGTCAGCCAATCGGATTCAGAGAACAAGGATCCCTCCTCTAATACAGGTGCAGAGGAGACAGGCTACTTCCCGAGGAGGCGAGGCCGACCCTCCAAGCGATTCTTACGCAAGAAATACAAGAAGTACATGTCGACCCGCAAGTGAGCAGCTCCTCCACATACACAGTGTACTGGGTCTGATGCTTTCCATCTCTCACCTCAGGCAATCCCTCCTCTTCAGCACTGAAATAAAGCAGCCCTACTGTTTCAGTGCTCACTCACGTTCTTTATCAGGCAGTTTGCATTGGCGTTTGTAAAAAGGAAGTTCTTGCATTAACCTCCTGATCTTTTTTTAAACACTAATAGTTTTATTTTCCTTTAACAAAAAAATGGTGTATAACGATGTCTCTTATTATAATCTTCAGAATAATAACTACAACCCCAGAATGAAATTCAAAGTAATATGACACGTTCCAGAAGTAAATGTAGGTTTTGCTGCTGAAGCATTCCAGGATGTTACTTTCCTATCTGTATAATACGGGTTTGTCTTTTAACATGCTGCCTCTTGTTGTTTTTTTTCTGTTTTTGTTTTGAATGCTAGATATTATTACAGATCGCACAAGCCCCTGCTGAGGCCACATCACTGCCGGATCTGTGGCTCGCGTTTCCTGACGCAGGTCGACATGCGATTCCACCTGGATTCTCACGAGGGGAACGACCCGGAGCACTTCAAGTGCCTGCAGTGCAGCTATCGGTGCAAGCGCTGGTCTTCCTTGAAGGCAGGTCTGGGGCTGGGCTGGGGCTTGCATGCTGGTTACAATCTGCTGTCTGGCACATGTTTAGTTGTGAAGCACTCCTTTTATTTAAACGTCTTTTAAAGTATTTTCTCTCTGGAGAAGGCAAAAGCTGAAGTATCAGCATTTATCTTGCTTTGCTTCCTTAAGCTTACAGGGGGCAGGGCCCGGTTGAAGCAGCTATGCGTAAGTTCAAACGTAGCTTAGTTCTAGCGTGACTCTTTTACTAAACTTTACTAAAGAGAAGTTCACGCAATAAAGCTTGTCGTGCCATCTTGGAAACAGAAGCCACAAACAGCTTTACACCTGTCTAAAGGTATGCCTACATTTTAAGTAACAACTAAGTCTTATCTTGTAACTATGTCGCTTGGTGCAACCCGTGTAATATTAGGGTTATGTAAAAGCAGAGTTAGTAAAGAGTTACGCTCTAGCTAAGCTAAGTTTGAACTTGCGCATTGCTGACACAACTGAGCCCAGGGCAGTATTGTTGAGGCTCTTCCAAATCTTGTATGCAGTGTTGCCATCTACTGGGCAAGTGTTTGTGTAGCCACTGCAAATGCCTGTAGATTACAACAACGCTGGATCATTTTCTTTTACAATAGCATCTCGGCAGATCTGTTCCCTTTTTTGAAATCCTGGTTTTGGCACACGGTGTGCCCTGAAGTTTAACGCTGTGTTTCACGTTCCTCTTCTTGCTGCAGGAGCACATGTTCAACCATGAGGGAACAAAGCCATACAAATGCGACGAGTGTGACTACACCAGTGTGTACAAGAAGGATGTAACCCGTCACTCTGCCGTGCACAGCAAGGACAAGTAAGGAGCTGTGCTGGCTGGCTTGCTGGTTAGATCCCCAGGACTGGAAGGCAGTGGGGTCCAGTCCTACGAGCTGTGAGACAAGGAGGCACTGTGGTCCAGTGGTTTACACTAAGGGACTGGGTGGCAGTGTGACTTTAGAGCTGAGGATATGTGAGGTATCAGAGGATAGAGGATAGTTCTTAGAATTCATTATAGCTCACAGTTAAAGATAAAATTGAGTTTTGATACCGCTGAGGAGGATAGGAAAGTGAATTATGAAAAGGTGGTACTACAACAATTCAAAGTGATTTTTGTTTCCCTTTTCTCTTGCAGGAAAAAGAAGACTGAGCTGGTAAGAGATCACTTTTTGAACTACTGTTTTACAAATGGTAAGGATGGCAGTGGATTGGTAAAAGGTGAATGTGTTGTTATGCCTGCCCAGCTTGGACTGCTCTCGTGCATACATGTTGCTAACATGCTGGTGCTAGATGGCATAGGTTCAGGAGGTTACCTTTTAACACATGCCGTTCTCTGTGCTGGTAGAAGGCATGAAATCTGTCTCTAAATGGCACAGTGGCTGCACACAAGGGGCCGTGGTGGTCAAAGTTATTCATAAGGATGTGGGCTTCCCCCAGATATGACCAGGGGTGAACTTTCCAGCCGCAGATAAACTGACTCTAATCAGACTGTCCCTTTTTTTTTCCCATTTTGGATTCTGTTGACCACACACACACACACACACACACACTGAACCTCCAATGACTTCCTGCTGGTCTAATTGGATGTTCTGCGTAACAGGACGACAAGGTTTGTTTTGCAAATTGCAGTTACAATTCAAAATGTGTGCGTTTAGAAACCACCCCCAAACTGAGGTTATAGCTAGAGAGAGGTGTATGAACTGGAGAGGGTGAGGCTGGGGCTCAAAAAATATAAGCAGTGAGCTTATTGAATCAATTTCAATGACAGTGCTCCTGCAGTACGTTGCGATAATGACCTTCCTCTGCTTCTGAACAGGTTCCCAAGATCACCCAGTACCCCTGCCCAGTGTGCAGCCGGGTCTACCCCATGCAGAAGCGGCTCACACAGCACATGAAGACGCACAGCTTGGAGAAACCGCACATGTGTGACAAGGTCAGTCCAGGGGCTGGACACTGAAGGCAGCAGACTCGTATTGAAATCCACCAGCACAGTGGTGCTTCCCTGAGAGAAGCATTACCACAGTAAATCTGCACAGTATAGCGCTGGGTTAAAAAAGACAATCTCCACTGATCCATTATGAATTGGCAGTTTTGGCCAGGCTTTGGTAAAATGTCTTAATGCTTCCTGTTTCCTCTTCGCTGTGCAGTGCGGGAAGTCCTTTAAGAAACGATACACCTTCAAAATGCACCTCCTGACTCACATTCAGAGCTACGGGAACAGCAGGTGAGAGCAGGCGCAATTCACCTACGATGTAACGGCGCGTGTCCTCGTCAGTGTTGTTTCGTGTTGATGTGTTTTGCTTTCTGTCTTGTAGGTTCAAGTGTGAGTTCTGTGAGTACACGTGCGACAATAAGAAGCTTCTACTCAACCACCAGCTTTCACACACCAGCGACAAACCCTTCAAATGCGACTACTGTAAATACTCCACCACCAAAGAGGACTTCCTGGTGTCTCACATGGCCATCAAGCACACAGGTGAGGGGCTCAGCCCCTGGGGCCTGCCAGGGCACGGGGATGCACAGGATCTGCCTTTTAATAGGGCTGTGCTTTTGTTCTTGAAAATGTAATTTCTTTACATGCATTTGCGTCTTCCATATGTCCCCATATAAACTAGAAGAGTTTTTATTTATCCGTCCCCATATGAGGTCGCCATGAATGAAAAGGTTCAGATGTGTTTTTTCTTTGTTATGTTTGCATGCTCGTAGTTCTTACAGCTTGTGCCAGCTGACGTGCTCTGTCCCTCTCTCTCTCTCTCTCTCCCTCCTCCCAGGTGAGAAGCCGTTCTCCTGTGATTTGTGCCACTTCGTGACGAAGCACAAGAAGAACCTGCGGCTGCATGTGCAGTGCCGCCATGCGGAGAGCTTTGAGGAGTGGGCCAGGAGTCACCCCGAGGAGCCCCCTCGCCGCCGACGCCCCTTCTTCACCCTGCAGCAGATAGAGGAGCTCAAGCAGCAGCATGAGAACAGCCAGGCTGTGCAGGACAGCACCCACGGACCCATCGTAAGAGACAGGGAGGGAGAAGGGCCTCTGTTGCTTTCTGTGTCGTTGAGACGTTGTGCTTTCTAAGTTAAATTGAGAAGGTTCAGGTTTTGTGAAGCTCCAGATTCCTAACACCCTTTGTTGTTGATTGGCAGGTTTCAATAGCCCAGATGGCATTTCAAGCAGTGCAGTCCACGGAGAATCCCACCGTAACCCAAGATTCCCTGGGAAACACCACCATCATATACGAGCAAGGTGAGGAATGGACAGGGAGGACTGAAGTCGCCTGAGTTACTTCAATAGATTGAAACAACTCATTCATGTTTCAATTAATCTCACAGCAGGAGATGAATCGGCTGAACTGGCAGCACAGAATGCACTGGACCTGCTGCTGAACATGAGCAATCCCAGAGAGCTGGTCAGTAACTCGCTGCAGGTACAGTCTGTGGCTGTATATATAAAGTTTGCTTTGAGATCCTGCCTTGTTATTCCAGCTTTATTGTTCTCCATTGTCATTTACTCTGTGTGTGTGTGTGTGTGTGTGTGTGTGTGTGTGTGTCTCTGTAAGCCTCTGTGTGTGTGTGTGTGTGCGTCTCTATGTAGTGCTGTTATCGTGAGCTCCACTAACCGCTGCGATACCCCCCTGCAGGTAGCAGTGCTGAAATCGGACGGGACGGCAGGGGACCTGGAGGAGGGGGAGGCAGACCCCGCTGAGCACCTCTCCTCCCAGACCCAGAAGGTTGTGACGTTCCACGTGAGGGAGCACGGGGAGGCCCTGGTGCAAGAGGCCTTTGAACCCAGGGCCATGGAGGGGGGTACTGAGATCACCCAGATCAACATCACCTCGTACCCAGGCGGGGAGCTGAGCGTGGTGGAGCAGCCGGGAGAGGAGATCCACAGCACTGCCACCGTGTACAGGTAGGGACTCCGCACACAGGCCAGGAGACTGCTGGGCAGCTCTGAAAACCACGGGGCTACTTTCACTAGACAGCAGTCTGCTAAATCCAATTCACTCCCATAAAAAAGAATTAAGAAAAGAACGCTGAAACAGAGCACAGAGGTGACGTTAGAGGTGTGCTGTGCAGATATTCACATTTAGAAGATAACTTCCATTAGATAAGACTTAAACTAGCACAGACCAGCAAAACAAAACAAAACTACATATACATATATATAAAATTCTTATGGGACATCCCAACCCAGTCCATTATATTATAGGGGACCCTGGCTTGCTCTTGTCTTGACTCTCACAATGCCCTTTCTCTGTGAGTCTGCAGCAGTGGGGATGCCAGCCCAGAGGGCTCTCATTCTGTGGTGGTCAGCAGTGGCGCTTTGACTGGTACCCTGAAGGAGCACAAGGGAAAGTACTACCTGACATCCAGCCTCGGTGGAGGGACTGTCCAGCAAATTGAGGTAAGGCATGGGGAGGCTCAGGGAGCTAAAGAGAAGCACTTGGAGAGGATTGAGTGACGGGGGAGGTTTAGTGTTGAGGATGTTTAGCCTACTCCCAGTTTTGGGCATCTGTTTTTGAACTGCAAGTTATGCTACAGTTACAGTTATGAAAGGGACCTACAGCACACATGGGTTTGCTATCTATACAGTATATCCATGCATTGCTTATCTTATCTAGATATTCAATTCAGTTTATCTCAGTGTTGCACTGTAACGGTTTCTGTAAGAAGACTCATGTATCCCTGCTTTCTTTCCCCAGCTCAGCAGCGAGACCCCCGCCTCCCCCCCTTCCACCTCCTCCAGTCAGCAGCTCAACTCGAAGAAGTTCTCCTGCAAGATCTGCATGGCCTCCTTCCACGGCAGGGCGGAGATGGAGAGCCACAAGAGAGCGCATGTGGGTCCCAACATGTTCAAGTGCCCGGACTGTAGCTATGCTGCTTCCTCCTGGCCAGATGTGCGGGTTAGTGTTTCTGCAGCAGGGGTCCAGAGTCCTCCAGCTTTTATAGGGATCACTAAGCAATTCACTGGTTAAGAGTTGCAGGGAGCTGAAGTGCTTCAATTGAGTCATTTAGGGTACAGTTGGAACAAAAACCAGGAGGGCTTTAGACAGTGAGGACTGAAAGTGTGCACTCCTGCTCTATCCTCTCTAGACTTCTCAACGCATCTGTCACTCGCAGTACTGGACACCTGTTCACCAGAGCTGGAACGGATGCAAACCATAACTCTGGATGATGAAGTGTTTCTCCAAACCCTACATTTAATGGTGATGGGACATCCCTGGTAAATGATTAAAAAATATTTTTAAAATAATTAACAAACATAAATGTCTCCACCAGAATCACACGACCCAGCACGCTGACCTCCGACCCCATAAGTGTGGCCACTGCAGCTTCGCGTCCAAGAACAAGAAGGACCTGCGACGCCACATGATGACTCACACCAACGAGAAGCCCTTCGCCTGTGAGATCTGTGGACAGAGGTGCGTGCTTCCCAACTCCTGCATTCTGCATTCTACTAGCCTCTTCACCTGATAGGCCTGCTTCACAAACACACACTATTTTTCTGCTTCCAAAAAACTTCAAATTACTGATCAGGGATGGAAATAAGACTCCTACTGCATAGCAGTTTCACCCATTCCAGGTTTTAATACATGCTTGATTAGCCACAGTGTATAGGAAACAAGCTCAGGTTTGTCTTATTAAACTCACAGTAAAACCAGGAATGGATCAAACTGCTATGCAAGGGGAGTCTTATTTCCATCCCTGCTGATCTAAAATGACAGCAAAAGGTTTCTTGTCATGGGGTTGATAGTATGTACTGTTTTCTACCACTGGATGTCACTGTTGACACATGTTTTAAACATCCCACCAGTGAACTGTAAGGTGCCACATGGTTGGGTTTTGTGGACCTCTGGACCGCAGTGATCACACAGCTCCAGCACAAACCCACGTGGTAAATCTCCGGCGTCTCCCCGCAGGTTTAACCGGAACGGACACCTCAAGTTCCACATGGAGCGGCTGCACAGCTACGAGCCGCCCGCCCGCAAGGCCCGGCTCGGGGGGACCCAGCAGGCTGTCATCCTGAACAGCGACGAGGAGACGCTGGCCACGCTGCAGAGTAAGGAATCGGAACCGCCCCCTCCAGGGCAGGGCTTTTTTTTTTTTTTTTTTTTTTAAGTGTTTGGACAATCTGTAGTCTTTGGCAGAAGTGAATACAGTCAAAATTCAGCATATTTATGTGTTTTAAACTGTGCTTAATGAGAAGAAAACTACTGAAGCTGTGTCCGAGTGTAGTTGATGCTATTGGGTTCAAGTAAAAACTAAACTTCTATTCGAACTCCTGTGGTAATCGGTAGGGCTCATGGTGGTTTTACAGATTTTTTCTCCATCTCTCTCTCTCGCTCTCTCTCTCTCTCCCCCACCAGCTGCTCTGCAGGCCAGCCAGACAGTGATCACTCCGGAGAGACTGCAGCAGGCTCTGGGGCAGGACCACATCATCGTAGCCCAGGAGCAGACTCTGTCAGACCAGGTACACACTGCTGTAGAGGCAGGGTGGGGCTTTACAATGCGCCCTACCTACAAGGTTTAAATAGAGGGGTCTCTCAGGGACGTGAGACCCCCAGATACTTGCAGTACCTTAGCGTATGTGTTTTCTGAATGTGTTTCTTTTGTAGGAGGAAACAACGTACATCCAGCAGATAACCACGGTGGATGGGCAGACAGTGCAGCACCTGGTGACTGCTGAGAACCAGGTAACCGAGGTGGGCATCTCTGTTCAGTAAAGGGGTAAACCAGGGATAGGGAACTTCATATGCAACGTATAACAAAGAGGAGCCAGTTATGTTTTTGTGGTCCCCTGAAGACTTCAATGTCTGTTTGTCAAGGTAGGGATTGATTTCGGAACAGTCAGCCTGTTCAGATATGTTGAAAATGAATGTGGAATCGCTGTACATACTGTAGTAAGGGTTTGTGATCTAATCCGAGCCCCTGTCATGACTTGAGCCCACAGCACAAGGCTGCAGAGAGACTGCGCTGCCGCAGGGCTGTAGTGTGATTTAGAAGAGCTTATCCACTGACCCAATCTCTTTCTGCAGGTCCAGTATATCATCTCACAGGACGGGATTCAGCACATCATCCCTCAGGAATATGTGGTGGTGTCGGAAGGAAACCACATTCAGGTATATGTGTGTGTGTGTGTGTGTATATATATATATATATATATATATATATATATAAACATGCTAGCAAACACACATGCATGCACACACATGTGCACAAACAAACACTTGCATGCATGTGCACACACATGCACCACACCACACCACTCATTTACACATACAATGACAACAACATCGGAAACTTTCTTGGTAAACACTTCATAAACACATAACACATACAGATTAACACAGACACAGTACAAACACAGATTGACACACACGCCTCCAGACTTTTACACATTGATACAGTGGCACTGACGGAGAGACTGCACTTGTACAAGCAGACACATTATACTGGCCGGCAGACAAACGCAGATCAGCACAAACCTCGGGCTGTTGGTGTTTGTCCTCCTGGTTTTAAAATAGCCGCTCCTGTTCTGTTCTCAGATATGTGTCTTGTGTTGAACTGCAGGTGCAGGATGGACAGATCGCTCACATTCAGTACGAACAAGACGGCCAGTTCCTACAGGAGCAGCAGGTAAGGGAGAATACAGAGTGTCAACCCCAGGGCAGGCTCGGGCAAACTTAATAAACAGAATAACTGCACCAAAATGCACCCAGTCCTGCTGAACCCTGGTTAATCCAGGACTAATTAATCGCGGAAATATCTTTTCCTGTCTTTAACAACATTCATAAAGCTGCTATAGAAATGTAGACTGCGAGACTGAGTTGTGACCCCTGTTTAGATCGCGTTGAGCCACGACGGGCAGATCCAGTACGTACCCATCAGTTCGGGGGAACAGATCGTCAGCCATGAGGATCTAGAGGCTGCAGCACATTCCAGTGTTACTGGTAAGCCATGTCTCGCCAGCGCCCTCTGCTGTTTTTTTAATCTAGCGCTGCACAGCACACTGTCTCTGTTCAGGAATCCCTGTCTCCAGGGAATTTACCACAGCACTCCCTTCTGTGATGACCAGAGTACACACTGACCCTGCTGTAAACGATAGGCACTGCAACAGTTTATCACACACCCTGCCAATCATTCATGCTGATTTTCACTGTTAGTCTGTGTGGTGCTGCCTGCTCTTGTTACTTATGTACTGTTGCAGTCTTGCAAATGACATGAACCTCGACTCCACCCTTGCTGTTCTGTTGGAGTGTAAGTTAATTCTGGGTCTGCTGCAAAGTTTGTATAGTGTCTTGAGAAGCCCAATTCCACAACATAATTTTCCTCCTGGCTAGCTGGGAACAAGTGGCATGCCAGGTCTATCAATGCTCAAAGACCTTCCCCTTATTAATTACCACAGAGTTCCTGGTGGTTTGTAGGGGTTTCTGGTCCCGTATATTAACTCTCTCTCTCTCTCTCTGTCTGTCTGTCTGTCTCTCTGTCTCCCTCTCTCTCTCTCTTGCTCTTTTCCCAGCAGTGGCCGATGCAGCCATGGCCCAGACTCAGACCGTGTATGCTACAGAAGCCACGCCCGAGCAGCTGGAGCAGATGCAACAGCAGGGGATCCAGTATGACGTCATCACGATCACTGAAGAGTAGGGGGAAGCAGCACAGAACTGCACTGTGGGACATTGTTGGGTTTTAAACGTCCACCACCGTCCAGAAAAGTACAGATTTGCTTTCTCCGCACCATTAAAGCCTGGCAAACCTGGTTCCAGCTTTCACATTTTGTACACACAACTGTAGAGACTAGCGACCAGTCAGCCTGGGTTGAAACAGCGGCGCATTTCACTGTATAGGACATTTTGAAATACTACTTTCAAAAGCATGTATAATATCTAGTCAGGCCCTAATTATAATCTACCAGTTTGGTGCAAGTATATAAATAAAAATGTGACCCAAGAGGAGATAAGTATTCTGAGACCCAGAAGTGACTTCTATGTTGTACAGACTTTCTTTTGCGTTCCCTGGTAATGAATCCTTCCCCAGTCTCTTGGAGGGACGCGTTCTGTATTTGTCCTGCAATATGCAGGCTCCATGTGGAAATCCCCTCCACCTTCACTGCAGTAAACATTCATTTAACCAAGACAAGTAATTGCAGTTTAATTGCAGACCCTAACGATGCAGCGACTCGTTTGTATTTGGGATGCTGCTGTACCAGGTACTACAGTGACTCGTGTTTGATCCAGGACTTCCTTACAGACAGGATGGGATACCTTATTTCTGGGTCTACTGGAAGTCTCTGGTTTACAGTAACAGGATGCAGCAGCCAGTGTTTTGGCACACGCGAGGTTTCAGATGTGAAAAGTAAAGTCATGGGTCATTCAATTCGTGTGCCTGTGAATTCTATTGCACTTTGTTTTAAAAGCAGAGAGGCGGGTGGGTTCTGGAGACTGTAGAATCTAAAGAATCTAAAACAATGTCTTGTGTGTGTGTGTGTGTGTATATATATATATATAACATTTAAAACTATGAATCATTGAAACTGCCTGTGTCCGTCTCATGTTGGAAGAAGCTAATTGGACTATTCCGTGTGTAAACTGCGCCTCTTTGAAATTCTTGCACATTAATGGACAGAGGTGGTCTCCCGTCAGTCTATAAAATGGGAAACGTAGTCTTAAAAGTCCTATAAATGGAGGTATGTGAGGATGTGGACAATCAGATGTATGTTTTTTCTTTTCTTTTTTGGCAGCAGAGGGGTTTCATGATAATGCCCCTCTATACTGCTCAGTGCTTATTTCATGTTAAACACTTTTGCTCTTTCTAGTTTATTTTCTGTTGTTGCTTTCATCAGTATGTCTTCTTGCTTTGTTTTTGGAGCATGCATCCCACAGTGGGGGTGCTACCTTGGGGTGATATCTGTTCTTTATAACCCCAATATCGGGGGAACTGGAAGAATTGCATGTGTGCTCTAGGAATGAGGCTGCCCCGTGTAAATACACTTCATTATAGTTTCAATTAGATTTAGCAGGAGCGCAGAGCCAGCTCTCAATAAATCCCTAATGCTGATGTCTGTGTGGGTGTGTTTTGTTCCTGGTCGATAAAGATTGGCGTGACTTTTTTTAAAGGTGGGTAAGCACCTATATAAACCTGAACACAGTTTGAAATCCTACACATTCCAGCATGAAATCCTACCGTTTCAGTTCACAAGCTTAGCAATGAAACACGTTTTGTATGCATGCCAGTTACCAAGGCTTATGGACACCTGCTGTTTCATAACTCCTCTAGGAAGTGCAGGGATGTGGATCGCTGTAGTTTCATATTTTTGTCAAAACCATAGCACACTACAGACCCATTGGATTGTCTTATTTTCTTTATACAAAAAAAAAAATAAAAAATATAAACTAAAAATTCCTGTTTGCATCCCAATCTCACATGGAACAGAGAAAGATACAAACTCAGAATTCTCATGTTTGAATGTGAGCTGTGCATCCAAAAAGGTATTTGATTGTGTGCCTGGAATGGACAGGAAATATTGGAGACGGTTCATGTAATCACTGGTGTCATACAGAAGGCCTGAGATGAAAACGGGGTCACTTCAGCAGGTAAAGGTAATATCAGTGATGCCTGTATTGGATAATCAGATGGAAGCTGGGAGAGGATTGTGAGTGACATGTGGATCTGTATGACATTGGGCAGGAGCACTGGTATGGGACAATGGCCCTGTAACCACAGAAACACGTCCTTTTCTTTCCTGCCGGGGTGAATTAGAAAGTGTGTTCATCAGCTAATCTCTCGATTACAGCATGTTGACTCCACACAAACTCTTAATCTGCAGAACAGAGGAGCGCAGTGCTCTGGGCTTTGCCTGTAAATCCGTTCGGAGCCAGCATCTGATCCACACAGCTGTCCCGGCAGATTTAATGTTGTAATCCCAGCGTTTTTTACATTTTTTATCATACTTTAGCGCTGATACTCTGGACTTTAATTATAAAAATGCAGCTTTAGTATTGCTGGTAAAGTAATTACAATACCTAATTCTATTATCTGTGCTGGGAGGCACTGTGCAGAGCAGAGCTTTGAGACACAGACTGTGTGTGTGTGTGTGTCCTCTACTCAGAGACATTAAAACAAAATTTTCTATAAGCACTGGTTGCCTGACCCATAGTAGATTATCGGGGCGGTGCTGGCACTTTTTCAGGAATTTTTCATTATTGACATATATACAGTAGCTACTGTATGCAATATAATGTGCTTATCTTTTCCATTTCATATGCTGCACATAATTCACCCTATTTGCAGTATGGAAGGGTGGAACACACGATGCCCTGTTCCAGAACCCAGACACGAAAAGAATGCAAGTTGCTCCCCGGCTTGTGAGGTGTCCTTTGAAGTGGCATTTAGACACACAGCTTGGAAACAGCAGAGCCCAGTAGCGCCTGTGAGGGGCTGAGATTGACAGCATGCTGCAGTGTCAATTCAGAACAATGAAGACCAGTCTGCTTGGCTGCCATGGGGCTATTGAAACAAGCTTGCTCATCGGACTCAGATTGAAGTTCTGGAGGTAGAAAGGGTTAACCATTCTCTCCATAACAGATGTCAAAAAGATCCCGAACAATTTGGATTAACACAAACACGCTTTCCAAATCCTGCTTGCAGGAGCACTTTCACTTATTAAACAGCATGGAATCCATGTGCTGAAGGGACAGGGTTTATGTATTTAGTTTGAAATCAGGTAGACAGCATTGTCTGCACAAACAATCCTGCTAAGCACCAGGGGCTGTCCATTACGCACGGCTTACACCACTTTCACTGGCATTTTCATCAATCAAAAATGATCCTCTTTAAGGTTAGGTGATTGGATTTAGGACAGCCACAAAAAAAAAAAAAAAAAACATGTTTACAGGCAATTGCTGTGAAAACAGTACTGCCCTGGAGGAGGCATATGGGAAGGATCAGAATCAACAGCTGCATGTTCTCATCAGCACGTGACTTGGGAATGGCTGGCTTTCACACTGAAAGACGACACCGTCAGCACCAGGCCTTGCTCAATATGCTTTTATTCCGCCTCTCGTTTGTAAAATGGTGGCGGTTGAATTTGTATTCTTCTGCAGACACGCACTTGCATCAGCTTGCACAAGAGTGCCATGCAAACTGCAACGATTCAATTGTATGCAGAAAAGCATCAAACCGGGCACTGTTGACCAACTGCTGATACAGCACAGCACAGATATCAGCATTGCTGTATACCCCTGCAGAGTCTCCCAGAGTAAAAGCACAGAGAAGAGTAATAAAGCATTGGAAAGCATGCAGTAGATACGCATTGTAAAGACCAGACAGGTAGGAAAAAACAATTAAAAGAAAGGTAAACCATGGCTAATGCAACCGTGGGAAATACGTGTGGAAAACTGCACCCATACAGTGAAAAACTATTAGGACAGACTACCGGAAGCCGTGATAGTAGTGCAGCATTTAATGTTAGATTTTGAGATGTCACATTTTTCAAGTTTTGTCAGTTTTCTGTCAAGTATATGGCAAGCTACAAGGCGGTATGTATTTCAATATGTCAACGTAGCATTATTCAGCAGGTTTCATTCGACTTTATTCATTCTATAGGGTGATGCTAAAATGTTGTCCTATACCTGTAAATTAACACGCCTTCCCCTTTAAGATCCAGCCGGCGTGGTTTATCAGTCAGAGCATGCGCAGTGTCAGTGTGTGGGTCGAGGTTTAAAGAGAAGGAGGCGCGCTCTGGGCGGAGTGAATTGATACAGCTAATCAGCGATAACGACCAGGCAGTAACGGCTGACAGATCGCTTTATTGATATTGCCATTAGTAGTCCTTAAAAAACAAACTAGGCACGATGGAGGAACTGAGGGAAGAGGTATTGCTGGAGTATATCTCGGCTGCTGGAGGCAGGGTGAAGAACTCGGATTTACTGAAGGATTTCAAACATTTCATTAATCATAGCGACAAAAAACTTCGTGGTGAGTGTAATAATAATCATAATCATAAAGGTCATTCGGTTCATGTGGCTAAATGCACTGTAGCACGGGGCTTTAACGTTCAACTTTTATTAAGCCTGAAAAGTTAGCTAGTAGTGATGATGAAAAAGTTTAGACGAGACAGCTTTCTCAACATCAGGTAACTAAACTCCAAACTGTCAATTCGCGAGTCCTGGATACTGTTGTATTTTAAGAAGGACACAGCGGGTCAGGTAAACAATGCAAAGGTATGGAATTAAAAAAAACAAAAACCTCAAGTTTCAGTAAACGTAAACAACATCTGTTTTGTGTTTATAAAAAAAAAACGCTCTCTGCTGGTTTGTATTCGTGCAGCACACCAAGTAAGCTTCTTGTGCAACGAAAGTGAAGCTATATGGTGTGCGCTGTGCGGTATATCCAACATACTCGGTCCAGACAAACGGTACAGAACATCAGGCTATTGGATAACCCGCAGTGTCTGCTGGGAACTGGTAGCTTCAGTTACAGATTAAATGGAATGGAACGGTAAAGCAGAATGCATTATCAGGAGAGAACAGCGAGACGCAGCTGCAGTGACTCGATTGCTGCAGCTCGGTGATACCCACAAACTTGCAATGTGTTGAGAGCTAAATTTAACAACTGCTTGTGCGGTTCCTGATGCTTTCAGTATGCTTAACCTTGTGTTTTAACAACAGAGACCGAGGGACTGCATTTACAAAGGTTTGCAATAGTTAGTGTAATAAAGCATAGGCAAGCATTGTGAAGCCCAGAGGGGTACGGTAAAGCCTATTAACAAATGTGTTAAATCTCCCATAGTTTTAACAGATGTGTTAAAACTGTGGGAGATGCGAAAAGCATGGGAAAATGCCTGGGGAAACGATATACTCTGCAAATGTAGTGTTTTTATAAGGGTGCCCTCCGCTCAGGGACTGTGAGTTTGTATCCTGTCACCTGAGTGATGATCAAGCGAGGGATAAAGAGAATAGGGGCCATGCTAATATCAACCAGGCCCCTGGCAGTCAAGCAAATACCTTTACTGCAGCATAGGCGTTTGTGAAAGGATGTTTCAAGTCTAACTAGTGAGAGTCGCCCATTGAATGGAACTTGAATTTAACTTTCCGAGCTGTCGAGAAGCACCAAGAAGATTTTCCCACCTTTTGACTGTAGCAGTGAAGTTTTTCAGCCCTGTACGCTGCACCGAATCTCCAATGCAAAAGTGCAGAGATATGGAGATACAGTTTTGCATCCTTGTGTAAAATTCTATAGCTGTGCAAATGTGTACCTGCAGCTGCAACAGAGAATTCCTTCTTCCTGGAGACGGGATTCCTGCTGAAGAAAAGTGATCTGATCATGCAGGGGTGACGAGGTTGTTGGATTTCGTCCTTGATCAGGAAAGTTGCTGTGATTATCTGTCTTTACATCACAGACCCGCAGATGGGTTTGCAGCCTGGTCTGTTACTGGGTGGGGCTGATCTTTCTCCTACTAGGGGGTTTTGAACTGCTGTGATTTAGACAATCCATTTCCTGTCTATACCCAACTTGGTGTACATCATTTAAGTGCAACCTGTGTCGTTCTAAGCCACCTTCTGGGCACTTAACAAACTGCAGCTCTGCTGTTGAATACAGAATTCCTCTGCTAGGGACTTTGTGCCTAACAGGCTGCTGTTTTTATTAGGTTTCAAATAAAATTCTCATTTGCTGCAGAATGTGAAGCTGTGACCTGGCCACAGGAAGCCCCAGTCACATCTAGCAGGGCTTTCCTCTGCATTACCTCAGGAAGGACGTGCTTGTAAAGAACGCTGCCGGGCTGGGAGGGTGTGGTTTCAGTAGGCAGGTTGACTCAGGGGTCCTGGTGCGGGTTCAAAGGGTAGCGCTGTCCGACTTGTTTGGAAAGCAGTCACTATGGGGATCAGCGTGACGGCCACTGTTCTGTAGTTTAATCAGAGAGCTCTGTCTCCAGAATGCCTTTCCTACAGAGATCCCCTTGTTAAAAAAACAATCTCCTGTGACCGAAATGATTTAAAAATACATCAATAAAAACACAAAACTGGTCTTTGCACACCGACAAGCTTAAAAGTCTCTAAACACACAGTATTCTCTGGAGAGCACAGTGCAGTAAGTGGAGCGCCTTTTTTCATCTTCTCTGACCAGTTTCCTGAGCATTTCCTTTTTTTATACATCTGTGTTTGGGCCTGCAGGGGACAGATTAGCACAGAGACAGAGAGAGAGACACACACACACACACACACACACACACACAGACACAGAGAGAGAGACACACACACACACACACACACAGACAGACACAGAGAGACAGACACACACACACACAACATTCAGAGACAGAGAGAGACACACAACACACAGAGACAGACAGACAGACAGAGAGAGAGAGAGACACACACACAACACACAGAGACGGACAGACACACACAGATAAACACACACACACACACACACAACATACAGAGACAGAGAGAGACACACAACACACAGAGACAGACAGACAGACAGAGAGAGAGAGAGAGACACACACACAACACACAGAGACGGACAGACAGAGACACACACACACACACACACACCTCTCTTCCAGATTACTTGCAGAATCAAGTCCAGGAGAAAAGCACTTTCTCTTTATTCAATTTGCGGTGGTGAGGAATGCATGAATCTTTGAGTCTTTGGAGTAATAAAATAATCTGAATTAGAGCTACAAAGAGACTGTTAAAGATATCATAAAAATCCACTGCTTTATTAATATACCTGTGTGGTTCAATACAGATCTTCATCGTATGCCCACGTTCTGCTGACCGCTTGTCCTCGAGAGCCTCTAGTGTACCATCGCTCTGCTTTGCTCGTGTTTTTATTAAAGGGAATGTTATAAACGTAGCAGAGCCCATGAATTGCCACCACACTGAGTTGCTTAGTTCAAGTTGTGCAGTGTGTTTTTCCACTGTGTAAGGATGAAGCTGCGGACGCAGATCTGAATTACAGTGAAGGCTCAGCGAGTCCCAGAGAGGAAATGGAAAGAGAGTTTGACTTGAGGGGTCTGTGAGAGTTCGCTTCCTGTGGATGCGAGGGCTGGTTTCCTTGTCGTGCTGCCAGGCGCTTTGTTTGTGTTACACCGAGCTGTGTGCCTCCCGATGAGGCTGCTGCTGGGAAACAGCAGGGGATTTTACTTCTCAAATTTCTACAAGAGAAACTGCGTACTGGCTGGGAGTTTGTGTGGACCAGGAAGAGCATGTTTATCAGGGATGGAAATAAGACTCCATTTGCATAGCAGTTTCACCCATTCCGGGTTTATTGTGAGCTTGATTAGCCACAGTGAAAAGGTAAAAAGCTCAAGTGTGTCTTATTTAACTCAAAGCAAAACCAGGATCAAACCGCTATGCAATGGGACTTATTTCCATCCCTGGTTTATGCCTGGGTCCGTGGGCCCTTTGAACTGTATGTTTATATATGGTTTTGAATTTCTCTCCACAGCCAAACACAGAAACGACTTTAAACAGATCATCGATAAAATTGCTCTGGTGAAAACCGACAATGTAAGTATAATGTAAGGTGCTGGTATTGAATTTAGTGGTTCAACAGTAGGGGGCAGTATAACATGCTTTTACACCCTTTATTTTTATTCACAAACTGTCAGAGTTTCTTTCTGCTGTTGCATCTTTATAACATCAAAAAGACCAATTCTCCTACGTCTTCAGTTTAGTTACTGCTTTGGCACGTGAACCAGCA
Source organism: Acipenser ruthenus (assembly GCF_902713425.1). Classification (NCBI taxonomy): domain Eukaryota; kingdom Metazoa; phylum Chordata; class Actinopteri; order Acipenseriformes; family Acipenseridae; genus Acipenser; species Acipenser ruthenus. The sequence goes on along the minus strand of NC_081206.1, from coordinate 1,383,898 downwards.
TTTTGACTCCACTGGGGGATCTAACCCACATCCTTCTGGACCATCCAGTCATTTCCGTACAGCACACAGCATGTTTTTGACAGAGCATTAAGCACCCTGTTCACTGTGCTGATCATGTATCTTTGGTTTGTTTCAGGGGGAGAAGTTTCTTTCTCTGAAGAAGAAATACAAGCAGCAGCAGCTGCTGCCAGAGAGAGAGAGGGAGCCTGGGAGCGATGGGGAGCGGGCCAGCGTGCCGAGACAGGGAGGGATGGTGATGTGGGAGGGAGGGGAGGTTTCCACTGGGCTCGGCACCCAGGTTCAGCCCAGCCTCGAACCCTCAACCCCTACAGAAGCCACACAGGACCTTAAAACGAACAGCCCTGACAGGACGGACAAGGGGAAAAGTGCGACGCAGAACAGAGCTGTGTGTTCCTGGGCTGGAGGTCCTGCAATTACAGTGACGGTGTGCTCGGATCCTCCCACACAGGTCTGTGGGATTTCAGAGCACATTTTCCTTCAAAGTTCCAGTGCATCCTGGTGGAGGATTGTAATTTAAGGACATTGTTACAGGGTGGTAGGGATCCTCTGTCAGATGCGAGATAGACAGAGGTGATGTTTAATCGTGGCGTGAAATCTCTTCTTTGTGGCATAAGAACCAAACTTGGTTTTAAAGGTGCATCTCAATAGCAGGCTCATCTCTTAACTGTAGGAAACGCAGTGGCAGCATATAGTTGTGATGTGTTTGTGGTTGTATTGCACTTTCACACTTTGTCACTCAAGCAGTTAAGCCCACATATTCAATTCACACTCCCTTGAGACTTGCTTCCTTCAAACTTCACACACAAGTCATCATCTCGCTGTCTTGCTCTTAAACACTCCTGCTCAGAACTGCACAGTTGCTTCCATACGGGGGAATGGGCAGGGATTTCTATTCATGTCACACTGGAAATGCTGAAGCCTGCTTATAAACACCATCTTCTATAGACCAGTGGTCTCTTATGCCCTGTCGATTTTAATTCGAAAATGTGTGCTGGCACGTTTCACACAGCTCTTCTATTCCAGAACTCTTTTATGACGTTGCGTGTTCAGTTACTTCACTGGTGGTTTCCCTGTGTGCTGGCGTGCAGTTGAGAAGCACTGAAGTGATGTCTGCTACCCATTTCCCTGACGGCGTGATGTTTCACGTTTTCTGTTTTCTTGTTTCATGTTTTGTGTTTTTCTGCTGTAAAAGGATCTGAACCCCAGCGTGGTCTGGGAGGAGCCGAGCCCCCAGGAGGGTCCCCAAGAGCAGGAGCAGCCTGAGAGCCCCAGACAGGCTGCACGCGGCTGGGCCAGCTCCCCCCAGATAGCGGACCCTCCAGCTCGGAGCCCCAAAGAGGACGAGCCGGACGCTGTGTCCAAGGTAAGAGCCCACAACTGGGGAGGGTGCGTTCCCTTTAATCCCGTTTCCAGTGTAGATTCGCTGAGCATTTTATTATGATGCTGTGCAGCACTGTGTGGAAGAGACTACGTGTGCAACGTCAATGCGTGAACGGAACAGATTCAGAATAAATATTGAATACAAACCAGCACTCCCCCTACTGTATCAACACTACAGCTGGTCTCTGTGTTTGACCTGCTTATCCTTGACAATGGTTAAATGTTTATGATAAATTGTAAAGGTTTAACACTTGCTTAGACCTATAAACTCAGACTCTAAAGTATTACCATCCCTATCCACGAGTAGCATGGCTCAGTTCAGGCACTTGTAACATGTAGACCAGAATGGAGTTTAAGCATTTCTTAGACGCTGCAGTACCTCAACAAACCACAAGATGGCGTACAAGAAACACCATCCTTGCAGGCTTGCGTGAGGGACTGAAGGGTTCCAGTTGAAAATGAGTCTTCCAGATGTTTAAAAGACATCCACGGTAGAGATTGACAGTCTCTGGTTCACAGAGCTCATGCTGTTAACTCTGCAGAGCAGCGGGTAACTGTGGTGTGAAGACGATGAGCTGGGTGTTATTATCCTGATGCTCTTTAAGACACAGCGAAGGAGGCTGGTTAATGTTTACAGCTGTGTCTGTTGGCGGTGTGTGCCTTGACGATCCTCATTCGAAATGCTTTTGAATGAACAGAAGACTGGCCAATCAGAGTGCCAGGTTTAGGATCTGCATTTCCATGCAGACAGAAGTGTACAAGCAAAGTATATGCATATATGTATTTATACAGAGTAACAAAGAAATGTGACAGAGGCCTGTCTGAGGTGCAGACGGACAGGAAGTATTTCCACAATGCATGCTGCAAAACCCTGACTGATGAAAGTTAAGCAGCTTACAGCTATTAATAAATTGAGTTGGCTGAGTACAGTTCATTTTCCCGGACGTTTCTGGCAGTGATAAGTAAGAGTGAGCTAAGTGTGTAATTATTTAGTGCATGCGAGGCAGTGTTTACAGCAGAGGGATAGAGCAGGGCAGATTCCCATTGTGCTGGAAGCTCCCCAGGCCTCAGAGTCAGGCTATGAAATGCAGCTTCCGGCACTGAAATGACAGGCCCAGCCCCTTTTAATAAAGAGGGGCTCCAGCATCGGCTCCCAGGGGATCCCTTTCTAGGATTTGCAGCAACGTGGAGAACAAAATATTATTAAACATGAAGTAACATAACCCACCTCCCTGAGATAACCTCATGGGAAGAAACTGCAGTGTTTAAGGTTGGCTTTCTCCCAGCGTTTGCTTTTTCAAAGCCCAAAAAATGCACACACTTCCCTCCCGGATCTGCTCGTCATTAACCCAAAACGGTTTGAATCGAGTCGAATGATGCCCTTGAAGGACCTCCAGAATTCCTTGTGGCTGTAAAAATCATATTAGTCTAGAGTCTCTGTAGACTTGAATTGGCTGTTTTGTCTGCTTTTGAATTAGCTATATAAATCTTTCATGTCTTTTATTACTTGGGTATAAGACCGTCCTTAAACCCTGGTTAAAGTGAACTGACCTGTGTTTGAGTGTGATGAGCTGTGGATCACGATCGCGGAAGGATTTGCAGTCAGCAGGTTTCAGTTAGAGTTTTAATAGCTGCTTTCTCTTTGTGTTTAAGCTGGGCTCTCGTTAACGAACGACGTACCAATGCAGGAAAAAAAAAAAAAAAGAAAAGATATCTGAGTTCAATGAAACAGAACTAGCGGCCAGCAAATTGTTCAGCGTTTCAGGCAATTATCATTTCTCCGCAATTGGCTGCAATTTGGCATAATGTGTAACTATTACGGTTTGTGTTGGTAATTGCAGCGTTTTAAACTGATCAGGCTGGGATGGGACTCTTTGCACAGACCTCCTGCGGGGCACAAAGGCACTTCATGCATGGGAAATGGCTGGGTTTGATTTGTTTCTTCAAATAAGTGTACTTTTTAAATGAAGTACTTTTCTTTCTTTCTTTTTTTAAAAGTTTGAAACGTTAATGGCCGTAGAAGCAAAGCTGTAGTCTTGCATTACCTGGTGCATACATGGACTGCAGTGTAAAAAACTGAGACTATTGGAATTACATTTGGGTAATCAAGCTGCGTATAGATGTTATCTTACAAAGTTTTATATATATATATATATAGGTTTTTTGTTGTTGTTTTTTTTGGTTGTGTCTGAGTTGTTTTCATAAGGTAAAGGAAAAATTGCCCCCTTTTCTAATGCTTTGTGTTCTCATTCTGTCGTTAATCGGCATGTTTTTCAGTCCGAGTCTGAACAGGATGAAGATGGCACTGGGAGTGTGGGATCCTCTGCGATTGCTGTAAGCACTCCTTGTCTTTTCTGTATTAGGGGTGCACATGCATGCAGTGCAATGATATAGAGACTTTCACTTCCATACACACACACATGCCCTCAGTATGCACACACACACACACACGCCCTCAGAATACACACACACACACGTAAACTCACAAGGCATCTGAAAGTCTCACAATATAAACTTTATTAGTAATGAATGCACTTGTAAGTAGAGTTCGGGGTATTGAACTGTTCTGGCGGGAGTGTGGTTTGTGCTGAATGTGGCTCTGATCTGACAGACTCGTAAGGTGCTCTGCCTGCAGCAGTGCGTTCTTCTCAGAGGAGAGGCACACCTTGTTCTCTCTCTCTCTCTCTCTCTCTCTCCCTAGCTGGACCCGCTGGAGAAGGAGTGGATTCACTCTGCAGCCTGTGCGAGACTCCCGGTTCTCAACCATCTCCTCCAGCAAGACCCCACCCTGGTATATAAGAAGGTAGCACAAATAAAGACTGTTGTCATGACTGTAAACAAAGGTTCGGGGAAGAAGGACGAGGTGATCGGTGAGGGTTACAAATGAAAAGCCTTCCTACATAAGAAATGCTGTCTGGTGGCAGAGATTTCCCAGAGGCTTGGTAAAACCCATTGAAGAGGGGGTTGACTTGACTTCAAAATAGAGAAAATAAATCTGTAAAACAAGGTGGAGACGAGACAGGTGGTCGTTTTTTAGTTTCCCGTTTGCCTTTTTAAAGAGTCGCAGATCAACCCGTAGAACACTTCACGCATGAATTATTATCCACAGTGGTGGAATAATATCACCAGCGATGGTTCTTGAGAATCACCCTTGTGATGAAATTGTGATCAAACTTGGTGCGGACAACTATCGCACAAAATGGGAAGAGTACAAAGTACAGAACTGAAACGCTAATAGACAGTTAGTTCTGTGCATCTGGCTCATCGCACCAGATTGGGCCCCTGAGTGTCAGTCTTTACCTGATGCACACACTGCTTGCATGATGGTTTTTCAGTGAAGTTATACTTTGTGTTAATGACTGTTGGTGGAATAATTCTTTTTGTTCTGTTTTGTTTTATCTCTTCAGGACTTCACATCTGTAAGTATATTACTTTTCTTTGTAATGCTTTTTTCCATATAGAATGGATGCTCGCCAGGCTGATTAGTGATTGGATCGTTTAATTGTATGGTGTTTATTATTATTATGTATCCAATCCCATCACATTAGATCATGGATGGCGTGTTCAGTCTATCCATGTACAGGTATTGTAAATAACAGACAGTGTGTAATAACCCAAGCTTGGGCGTTGTGGTGACTTCATCAACTCCTTTCTTCATGTGAAAACCTCAGTGAATTAAACATCCTCTAGTATTCTGTTCTGTATAGTGTTGTGTACTTATGCTCTATATCCTGCCAAAAAAAACAAAATAAAAAGCCCCCTTATAAAAATGTCCCGCAGTAATTTTGACGTTCTCTTCCCATGGCTATACTATGCATTTCCCATAGAGGCCCCTGCTTTCCCACGCTTTGCCATGCTTTTACTATGGTAAGCGAGCCCCTTGTGTGAGCTACAGATGGTGTCCATGCGGTGAGCTCCTCTCTCAGTACAGACAGAGCCCCGAGATGTGGGAGACGTGCTGGTCCCGGACAGCGTACCTGTCCAATCAGCTGCAGCTGGTTTGGCTGTGCGCTGCTCTGCAGATCAGAGCCAGTAACATAACCAGTCTAATTCTTCCTTTTGTTTTCTTTGGGGGTCTCTGCTGTTATTCCTGCCTGTGCGTCTATCTTCTCTCCCAGGGGGTAAGTTACTTCAATGTTATTAAGAGCCTGTGCTTTTAATTGCCTCAGGATTTTGACTTTTTTAGATAATTACATGTGCATCAATTACACATCATGACATTTTTGGCTTCTGCGTTTATTGGATGATTGTATGCCAAGTGGCACATCTCCTGATGATTTTTACATTAAGATTGCAAAAACCTGTCAAGAATCCACTGAGAACCACAATTTAAATATGCACCCTCCAGTTGTTTGATATCAATAATAAGGCCCTATATAGATAGATAGATACCATTTTTGTTGTCTTTCCCAAGAGTAGAACATTGATCAGGACTTGTAATTAAAAACTTTGTCAAAGTTTGTTACTAGTTTCTTTTAGCATTGTTGCATAGCTCGCCTGCCTTATTCTCATCACCACTACAGCTTGGCCTGTACATTTTCATCACCTGATGCAACCAAAGCTTGCAAATGCAGTTCCGATCACGAGACTCCAAGGGAGGCCAAATCAGTCAAATAAAAAGCATGTCCAGGAAGCAAATTCAAAAGTGCAGATGAACCAGTGATCGTGCTGCCTGCGTGAAGACTGAAGTCCAGAAGAAGACTTCTTCGAAGGGGGAGATTGACACTGAGCTGATGCCCACATGCTTTCTTGCTTTTGAATGATTTAGCGGAGGCTGATTTTAATTCTGCTGGTCGACCCAAACCTAAATCCCCACTGAGCCATGCTTCAGACCACCTTCCGAGGACCACCAGAAACCCCACTGTCTCCACTCTGACAAGATACATGGCCTTCATTCAAGGGGAAGGGATTATAGGATTCCTGGAGCGCGACAAAGTCCCGAATGGCTCATTAAAATAATCTGAAAGTAATGGAGGAGGCAGGATTGATTGAAGGTGTTTTAATGCGCTTCACACTCTTTGATGTGATGCACTGGAATCCTGTGCTGCTGTACGTTGCAATATTGTGTGCCTGTTACTGCTGAAGTAAAGCCAGCGTTTCTTCCATGGCCTGGGTTCACAGGGGTTAACGTTGCCATTGTCAGCACACTGGATTGTTTGCATTGGCAGCTCAAGTGAGGGGCAATCTCATGAGTGTTAAAAACCAGTCGTGTCTTATTAAACTAGATCCACTTTGTAGAGACGAGTGGCTGGGAAGGGACACGCCTTGACAGCCTCTTCTCATTCCCTAACTCTCTTCTGTGGTTATGTTGGGATCAAGGCTTACTGCCACGATGGCAGTGTTAAGTGCAGGCAGATTGCAGCAAAACGAGCTGCACTCGTTTCTATGATGAGATATATATATATATATATATATATATATTTTACATGTGTTTTATTCTACAGAGAAAAACAACACAATTTCTGCTAAAATTACAGTTCAAGGGTTAAAATGAGACTACCCAATGGCAACCAGATGGGGCTTATTGATAGCCTGTCCCTGTGAAAGTAGGAGGTTAAGTGACACAGAATGCACGTATGCCACCAGTCCTGGTGTTTTTACAACACTTCTAGCATTCAAAATGGTACTTCCAGTAATGTTGTCTTGTGGGTCCAGTAGACATGGCGTGTAATACTTTTCATAAGAAGTCTTAATCAGTTGTCTTATTTGTAAAGGTTTCTCGTAACACTGTGTGTGTGTCTGTGTCGGTGTCGGTGTGTGTGTGTGTGTGTGTGTGTCAGTGTGTGTGTCAGTGTGTGTGTCAGTGTCTGTGTGTGTGTGTGTGTGTCAGTGTGTGTGTGTGTGTGTGTCAGTGTGTGTGTGTCGGTGTGTGTGTGTGTCAGTGTGTGTGTGTGTGTGTGTCTATGTGTCTGTGTCGGTGTGTGTGTGTGTGTGTGTGTGTGTCAGTGTGTGTGTGTGTGTGTGTGTGTGTGTGTATAATGTGTGTTAATTAACTCCTTTTGTATTTTCTTTCTTTCTGTTTTTTTTTACATGTTCCACTTCCCCCTTCAAACGTGTTGCCGGCCCTGCTGCAGTTTGTAAGTATGCTGCTTCTTAATCTTTACACTGAGCATCTTAACACATCAGGATGAGGCCAGCGTGATTCGCACTCCTCCTATCTGTGCTGCTTTTTGTCAGCACGTGTTTTCCACATCAAGGTTGCAGGTGATAAAGCAGCAGGATATTCAACAGGGTTTATTTCCAGGGTATTGTGTTACTACCTGCACTGTGTTAGATAACCCAGAAAGCACACACAGGTATATCAGTAACAAGTGCTTAAACAATCAGACAATCGGTCCGCTTAGTAATTCAGCTGCAGTTTAGGGATGTCAGGATGAGCCCTTCTCTTGGGGCGCTCCCAGGGGGGTAGGGTTACTGTTTACTTGGTTGTTTTATTATGTCTCGGGGTACAGATTTAGTGAGGTATCGCGACAGTTATTGAGCATTGTAATGAACATGCCCATTAAAGTCGCTTGGCTTGGGATGTGTCTACATGTGCTGTGTCTTATCTACCCAGTATTGAGTGCTGAGTAAACCATGTGGAACGCAGGGATGGAACACAATGGCCTCTAGTGGGCACTCTTGAGGCCCGTTGGTGCATTGCACGTGATTGATTGATGAACCATGAGCAACTTAAAAGCTGTGTGCTTTGATGCCTGAGCTCATTCGTTCTGAATCCTATCACTCAATGATGAGCACTTCCACTTAAACAACCATGCGATAGGGGCTTTGTGCTTTTTTGTTCTAGTTGCACGCGGAGTGTTTTTCACAGAATGTCTGAGCAGCACTTGTCTGAGTGAGCAGCATCCTGATTGTACTGATCAGTCACTCCAATCAATCAATCATTCAATCAATCAATCAGTCAATCATTCAGTTAATCAATCATTCAGTATTGCGAGACAGACGCATGACAAATACAAACCTGTGACTATACCTCCAGAGACACTCGGACACACAGGCTCCTTGCTGTGAGAGCTTGGCACAGGGATTCTCCATTATTACAATCAGTAAGGAAACGCTACGCTCTCAGTTGCTTTATCAGCACAGCTGGTCCCGCAGTTTATCAGTGTAACGGTTGAAAAGAGAAGTGTACAGTAGACGAACGACCCTCCATTCAAAAATACTATTTTCAAATCTTTAAACAAGCGAAGGAAATCTTTTACTACTACATATCATTGTTGCTTGAAATCCAATTGCAGCGTCTAAAGGAATGTTTCATTAGAAAGTCCCCACAGCTAGCCCAAGAAACCTGCCGTGGAGTGAGAGTAGAAGGGAAGCTTTTTAAAAAGACGCTTTTCTGAACAAAAGTCATTCAGTAAAACTCTGGGGAATGTTTTCAGCAGTTACTTTGTTTGAGAAGGGCAAATTTGTAATGTATTTACCTAAAAGGATAAACGAACACAGACATGCACGTACACACACAGACACACACACACACACACACACACACACACACACACACACACAGTCTCCTAACTGTATCTTCTTGATCTTCTTGTTAATCCTGACACATGTTCAGTGCTGTCAGAGCTGTGCATGAAAAGCCATGTCGAGTAATGATTTCAAAGGAGAAAGTCAGAGGGGGCCATTCAGCATTGCTTAGATAGCAAATCTAGAGTAATTGCAACAAGTCTGTAAACAGAAAGAGAGACATTGGTGAAACTCGCTAATCACGCATGCAATTATACAGGGAACACTTAGTATAATTTTGGACATCATTTTTGTTGTAAATATGAGGCTTGGTAATTGCGCTGGGTGTTCTGAGCGTTGGGCGGGGAGACAGGAGTGATGGTTTTGGGGCTGATGAGTTGGGTGGGTTAGGCATCTGAGGGTCACACCAACATCATCAATCACGCGGCCTCTGACAGCCGTTCACACCCTGCCCTGCTGTGGGCACGCTCGGTTTGTTGTTTTGTAATTAGCCCCGTTAAATCACAGGAAACGTCACTCAGCCTTTTGCACAGCTGGCCAGTGCTGTCAGTGAGCCAATCGCAGAGCAGCGCTGCGGTTAGATTGACTGCAGCAACAACAAAGAGCATCTGGTGAACCGCACTGCGCACAGGCTGCAGCATTGGAAAGGGCGAGGGAGCTGGGGGGGCTTTTCATCAGCTTAAAGATTCCTTTCTGTGCCAGTACAGGTGCACAGGAGAATCCAGTTACTGAGGCTTCCAGGGGAAAGGTTTCAAACGGAACGTATTGGAGGGGCCGCGCAGAGTGTTGCAAAGTTGGGTCTGTCTGGGTTGTGTAGGAAGCGCAAAAGGAAGTGGTCATGCTTTATGGTGTTGATTGGTGGGAAACGTACATGTGCTGATCTGGTTGCAGTTAGGAGTCTGAAATCACTTTTTTTTTCCTTTTCTTTCCCCTTTTTAAAAAGACAGCGTTGCACTGGGCAGCCAAGCATGGTAAAGAAGACATGGCAACCATGCTGGTGGATGCAGGGCTGGATGTCAATACCAGGGCAGTGAGTATCAGGGTTCTAATACCAGCTCAGAGAGGGGTGAGGGTGTTAATACCAGGGTAGTGAGTATCAAGGTGCTAATACCAGCTCAGAGAGGGGTGAGGGTGTTAATACCAGGGCAGTGAGTATCAGGGTGCTAATACCAGCTCAGAGAGGGGTGAAGGTGTTAATACCAGGGCAGTGAGTATCAGGGTGCTAATACCAGCTCAGAGAGGGGTCACTTTAGCGTTTGGTGCTGAATGTTCAGAGTGTTGTTTCTTATGAAGGGTTGAATCATTACATCATAATGTGTGACGTTTATCATGAGTCTATGAATCTGTATACATATAGAAACCCCCAGTATAGAAGCAGTAGATGAATGGGGGGGGCGGCTTATCAGAACATCAAACTGAACCAGCCTGTCGTCTACTCAAACCTGTCCAGTGCGTTTCTAGGGGTCCGTGCTTCAGTAACACATGCAGAGATGACATGACTGTCATACACAAGCATAACAATATGTTCTTCTTCTTTTGTGTTTTTTTGCATGTGTGTCTCGTGGTGGATTCCAACAGCATGTAAGTTTCCTGTGGTTATGTATTTCTACTTCAGTCCTGTTTTGAAATAGGATGCAGATAACAGGTATTGTCCTTAGCGCTAAGAATATCCCTTGAAGAGTCACCGTTTGGTTTCTCGTTTGATGAGAAATGATTCTAGTGTCAATAGCTACGTCCACACTGCGTCATTGCATGTTACTCTTAACACCTCCCTCGTGTGCTCATGGCTCACCTGATATTGAATGACGAGGGCTTGATATGTAGTGAGAGACAGTGAGAAATGAAGTGCTTTATACATGACCCTACAGCCCCTGTCATTAAAGAAGGTCACTGGCTGTGTTCCTGTACACTGTGTGATGACATCACATTTCATTTCTGTTCTCCCCTAGGGTTACACCCCGCTGCACATTGCAGCTCTGCACGACCACAGGCACATCATCGATCTTCTAATCAACTACGGTGAGGAGCCTCCCCATAGACCACATCCAGGGAGCTTCACACAACATCCAGGGAGCTTCACACAACATCCAGGGAGCTTCACACAACATCCAGGGAGCTTCACACAACATCCAGGGAGCTTCACACAACATCCAGGGAGCTTCACACAACATCCAGGGAGCTTCACACAACATCCAGGGAGCTTCACACAACATCCAGGAGCTTCACACAACATCCAGGGAGCTTCACACAACATCCAGGGAGCTTCCCCATAGACCACATCCAGGGAGCTTCACACAACATCCAGGGAGCTTCACACAACATCCAGGGAGCTTCACACAACATCCAGGGAGCTTCACACAACATCCAGGGAGCTTCACACAACATCCAGGAGCTTCACACAACATCCAGGGAGCTTCACACAACATCCAGGAGCTTCACACAACATCCAGGGAGCTTCCCCATAGACCACATCCAGGGAGCTTCACACAACATCCAGGGAGCTTCACACAACATCCAGGGAGCTTCACACAACATCCAGGAGCTTCACACAACATCCAGGGAGCTTCACACAACATCCAGGAGCTTCACACAACATCCAGGGAGCTTCCCCATAGACCACATCCAGGGAGCTTCACACAACATCCAGGGAGCTTCACACAACATCCAGGGAGCTTCACACAACATCCAGGAGCTTCACACAACATCCAGGGAGCTTCACACAACATCCAGGGAGCTTCACACAACATCCAGGGAGCTTCACACAACATCCAGGGAGCTTCCCCATAGACCACATCCAGGGAGCTTCACACAACATCCAGGGAGCTTCACACAACATCCAGGGAGCTTCCCCATAGACCACATCCAGGGAGCTTCACACAACATCCAGGGAGCTTCACACAACATCCAGGGAGCTTCACACAACATCCAGGGAGCTTCACACAACATCCAGGGAGCTTCACACAACATCCAGGAGCTTCACACAACATCCAGGGAGCTTCCCCATAGACCACATCCAGGGAGCTTCACACAACATCCAGTGGAGTGGAAACACACTGGTGTTCCTGCTTTCTCTTGCGTTCCAGTATTGCTCTCCAGTGTTAGTTCCACTGATTTATTTATTGTTTCTGTTCACGTATTCTAGGTGCAAATCAGAATGTGAGGGATTACAGTGGCCACTTAGCTCTGCAGTATCTCAAAATGCAGCATTCCAGTGATGGCAGGAGTGATCCACGTAAGTTTAGTTTCATATCTTTATCTATTGTTTTAATACAGAACGCTGTATGAAGCTCCATGTAACACTGCCATTCAATTGACCGTGTCATTTTACTTGTGATGGGGTCAATCTTTACAAACTTCTTTTACACATTTCCTTAGTGGAGGCTTCAGGTTTAACGGGTGCAACTCACTGCAGGCCCCTCACGATGAGATTCTGTATCAACAGCTCAGGGTAATTAGACCTTGAGGTTAAACCTGGCTTTGATCTGGCAAAGAGGTGGTAGGGGTGGAGCTGTCCTTGCTTTTCATTCGCACTCCAGCCAGTAGAGGGGGCCCTTTTGAGATCCTTATCCCACCCATATCATTAATACTCTCTGTCACATGATTTCCAGCAAGCTGACTCCTGTGCAGTAGAATGCGTCACCAGTCACTACCGATTTAGTTTTCTGTGGTTTCTTGCCCAGTAGTATTGAGTAGTATTGACACCCTCCCCTTGATCTTTTCAATACAGCTCCCTCTAGAGAGATGTATTCTGCAGTAACATTAGCATTGCAGTGAGCCCACGTTCAGATAAACGCTGCCATCTGGTTTCATTCTGCTTTCGGTCCCAGAATTCCCGGTCTGTCACGGGAACGAGCGCAGGAACAGGAAGCTGGCGACGCTTTTCTCTGGGAGCTCGAAGAAGAGGTGGGGCTCGGCAGAGGACCTTGCGAGCGGGGAGGAGAAGGGGGGCGGGTCCCAGCTGCTCATGCCACCAGCGTTCAGGCCCAGGAAGTTCTCCCGGTAACAGCTGGAGGCAGAGCCGGCTCCTCCCGATCCTCCCCAAGTCCCTGCAGCTGCACAAGACCAAGGGTGCCATGGAAGGAATGGCTACTCCAGCCTTGAAACCGCTGCTTTTAAAATGAAAAGCTGGGATCTGTTCTGCAAAAGTATAGCACAGCGTTTTCCATAAGGGATTCAAGTATCTGACGCTACAGTCCTTTTAAATATGCAGTTCTTCCTGTATTTGGATAAGGGGCTGTGAATGTGTCGCTTCTATTTCTTTTTTTGCTTTTATTTTGCTGTCTCCAAAAACCAAGTTGCTGTGCATATTGTCTTAGATGTTTCATATCAATGCTACCACAGTTCTAGAGGAATCACACACAGCAGTGTGTATTTTCTGCACTAAAAACTAGGTAAATAGATGAAGTACGGCAATACTGCCATATGAGCACTGGGGCTAATTTCAATGTAGTGTCACATAGGACTAGATTTGAAGGCTAGTATTTTGTTGATGTAGGGGTCCTGCATTTTTGTGTAGCTGTATGTATAGATTTGTATTTTTTACAGTTGTATTAATTGGCTGATGCTGTTTGAAACGCTGGAGCGAATGCAGGGCGACCGACTCCCTCCCTTCAGACTGCAAGAGAGCGTTCGGTGTTTCGTTTGGGTTGAGTGCCGATGTCACTTCTGCAGAGTACCTCCAGGAGCCTCCTCGAAGGGTATGACATTCATGAAGGGTTTAAAGGCAAGCCCGTTCTTCCATGGTGTTTGAGGCTGCAGTGAGGTGTTAAACCCGCCCGCCTGAAAGAATTCCAGAATGGAATCCGGACTCTTAACGTTCCACGAGAGTGTTTTGATGTTCTAACTGCATTGTGTCATGTAAACAGCACTGCAGAAGTGTTGAGCTGGGACTGCAAGTCTTACAATGTTACAAAAGAATTGTTTGTCATTTGATTGTGCTGTGTGTGTGTTTTTTTTGTTCTTTGTTGTACAGAAGTTTTCAGAAAGTAACAAATATCAAGCTTAGAGATCACATGTTCTTAATTCATGGTCTTAATTATATATATATATATATACCGTATATGCAAAAATATATATTTGCTGTTTACTCTATTTTTGCAATTGGTAAAAAAATAAATGAGGAGACTTGCAAACATATTTATTGATTTTTTTTATTTATTTTTTTAATTCTAGTTGATTGAACATGTATTATATTCAGCATCTTTAATTGTCAGAAATAATTTTCTACTGGGCCAGGTCAGTTCACAAACAGTGTGGTCTGGTGGTTAGAGCTGAGAGACTGTGAGGCAGTGTGGTCTAGTGGTTAGAGCTGAGGGACTGGGAGGTGGTGTGGTCTAGTGGTTAGAGCTGAGGGACTGGGAGGTAGTTTGTGAATGTGATTAAAAAGGACTGAAGACAGGGAATCATGATTTATTAGTAATGTATGGTTTGCTATTTTTACATAGTTTTTGAAAAAAGAATTATTAGTTTCACGCGAACAAATTCTTTCCAAATGAAGGTTCGATTTGTCAGCTTTTCCTTTCTTGATTGGAAGGCAGAAAGAATCCATACAAGCTTCCGGAGCGCTGCCTTGTAACTGAAGCCCTGGAGACTTTAATTCATAAAACGGGACTTTTTTACACCGGGGGGGGGGGGGTGATCTAATGAGATCAGCTCTTCTGGCTTCTGCTCCATCAAACCTGCATCACCCCGACCCTCTCCTCCTCTTTCCTTTTCACTACAGTAATCTCATTTTTACAAAGTGCCTTTGATCTACAAAGTCCGCTCTAATTTACTTTGAGGGGCACAGATGGAGCAAATATGGGAGCCGGTGGCTGTCCGTACGGCTTTAGCTCCTAATTCCAGATTAGCTGAGAAGGGTTGCACTTGTTTTGGGTTTGGATATCGGAAGGTGGGGTCGGGGTAAGAGGGAGGCTCTGTAATAGATATTTATCTCACCACCCTCCAGCTCTCAAACAAAGCCCCCTGTGAAGAGATTATAAACCCAGGGAGGCACATTAACTGTAATCCCAGCCTTTGAGGCCTGCAGCCCCCCTTTTCCCTTCTGTTGCGCGGGGTGCAGGATACCGGGTCAGGCTGGTCCTGCTGTAGAGAGCGCGAGCCTATGGCAGCACACTATGAAAAGGGGGCTTGAAAAGCACAAACCGCTGTGTAACAGCTTCTCTCCCTTTTGAAGAGATTAGTGTCTGCATTGTTGCTGTGGCTGCTCATTTCCATTAAGCCCGCACCTCCCACCGCTCCGCAACTCCTGTGTTGCATTGTGTAAGGGCAGCCCCTGGCTTCCTTCTACCTTTTGTCTTCCCAATGATCTGAAATGTAGATGTCATGTTGCAGATTTCTACAAGTGCATTAAGTATTCACCGCGGAGCTCTGTTTACAAGAACAAACGGTTGCACCAACTTGTTTTAGAAGCTGCTTTGCTTTGTTTCCCAGGAAAAGCAGAGCAGGGCCCCTTGCAAACTGTAACACAGGTTCTGTGTTTCTGTTTCTCAGAGAAGTACCCCAGCCATGAACAAGTCACAGTTCACAGTGTGTTGCAGGTAGTGTACAGCAAGTTATTTCATTTACAGCAGCAGGAAACAGACTGAAAAGCAAAGTATGCATCTGTGTTGAACAGAGGAACATGATAGCAACAGCATTGAAATGCTAGCTCTTATCACGCAGCACATTTTCAAATAAGCATTTCATTGAAATACAAATGTTTAGGATTTCTTTTTAACATTTTTACACAATTAAAAAAGCCTTTCTAGATTGATAGACAGGATAAGCCCACAATAGTCTTTCTTCTTTCCAGCCCTGGGAGGGACAGTCGAGGCTTTAAATCCGTCTCTTGTCTTTTAGAGGCAGTGGTTTTTTATTATTATTATTAGCTATGGCAACAGTACAGATTGTGACCAAGATTTCCTTTTTTGAACATTATTGCTGGTTGAGCAGAAACTTCTCTTTTGATTTGTTTTGTATTTTAATTTTGGAAATAAATTCCACCTCTAGTCATAGTTTGGGTGTTTTAAGTTGAAATGACAGTTTACAAACCTTTTCTTTACAGAAAGCGTTCATCCTGCCACACAAGGATTGTGATCTGTATTAGGGGCAGTATCATAGAGTGGAAAGATTATTACAGGACATTACAAGATAGTGCTGGAGATTTGCAGAGTTTATTAAGATAGTGTTGAACCGTTAGATCTCTAACAGCATGTACAAGGATGGTGTATCACACCAAATTCTACGATTGCTTAATCTCAGGGATTGATTAATCAGATATTGAGTTTGAAACTTATTTCAGAACTTGGCAACTAAGACCACAGTGAACTATTTTTCAGAGTTCAAGTTACTTGTAAAATGTTATAGCTAACTTGAAACATGCAAGTGTTTAAAAACTGAAAACAATTTAAAAGGTCTAATTAAGCAAACGATCAGTTCAGTGAAGGGTCTCGTTCAGTAATCGAGAGTTCAGTTGGAATGAAAACCAGCAGACCCAGTGGGTCCCCAGCACCAGGGTTGAGAAGCACTGGCTTAGAGGCTTCAATTCCAGTTACCGCTTTGCAGTCCATCATGCTCATAAAAAGACCCTTTTATAATGAAGTAACCCTATCCAAGCCCTTTCCCTCAGTGCATCTCTATGCAATCAAGCTAATCAGGCAGCTACAGATGAGACATCAGCCCTGGTTACAGTGGACACAATAGAATACAAAGCAGAGAACACAGTAACAGCAAGCAGTGGGAAAAGAATTTGCTTTTTTAAAGTTCCAACCGGCCCATTTTCCAGCCCCCTGGAACTGCCTACATCACTAGGCATGGAGATGCATGGGGACGCGCTTTGCCAATATGAATTGCATACTCAAAGAGGCCACCCGGTACAAACCCCATCAATCAGCCCCATTCACATGGGAGTGGCGCTGGCTGCTTTGTCTCACCTAACGAGGGGCTCCAGCCCAAAGGAGCGCATCCCATCATTTGGAAGGGGGGGGGGGGGGGGGGGACACATTCGCTAGCTCCAGCTGTCAGGCAGCTTGTCGGTAGGTAACGAACGAGGCCTGTCACTCACCCAGCAGTGGACTGCCTGTCAGGGCTGTTTTAAAAGGTTACAATTATGAAGCCATTAACAAAGACATGCTTTAATCTGTAAGAGATTCCAGAGTGATAGAGTGAGGCTGATAAAGGCAATGACAGGGGTGGATGGATGGATGGATGGGGGTTGCATGATGGCATGTGAGATCCTGTTTTCCTGCATCATTTGATTAGAGTTTGTAACTTGTGGATCTTCACACCCTGCTGAGAGCAGGGGGGAGGTGTTGCATAATCAAATGCATCTTTCCAATTCACCACATTGGATTTGTGTTTGTAAGCTGTTCTTGAAACCACATTGATGAGGCCAGCCTTAGTAACACCTTCAGAGGCTTCGCATCAATGAAATCCTGGAGTCACATTAATCACAGGGTATAAGAAAATACACAGCAGAAATGCACTCACAAAATAAGGGCAGACTTTTACATACATTATATATATATAATCTATATAATCAGTAGCAGTGTGTTTCCTACCCTCATTGTGTGGCATAGCAGTTTACTAGCGACCCGTACACAGACAAGCACGTTTCTTAGTGATTGAGGAGTAGCAGTGGATTCCTTAAGACCATTCGCAATTGCCTAAAAGGATAACTCAGCAATCAGGAACTTACCCCGCCTATCCTTCTGAGGATAAGGCACAGATAGAGCTGCAGGTTTATTACATCTAACTAACATGAGATAACAAGACCACTAAACTGATGGTGTGGTGTGGTGTTAATACAGACAGCTCTAGAACATGTGCGTTGTTTGCATACCCTCTTTTAATTATTCAGGTGGTTGTGATGTTAGATTTGACGCCACTTCAAATCAATTGAATTGGCCTCGTGTCATTTTATCGTGTCATCGTTCTCAGCTCAATCCCTCACTGCATGAATTGACTCCCCCAGGTACCCCAGAAATAGCGCATACAGACAGGCAGTCTGCGTATCACTGACACGTAAGCAGGACACGTGGCAAACGGCTCAAATGTAGGTAGATATTTCGGGTTTAATCAACCAGTGTGTGCTGCTTCTAGTGTTTTCAAAACCTCTGTGCAGCTGGTGTGAGTAAACTGCTGAGACAACATGTGATTCCAGACCAAGGTATCTCCGCAGCCAGCAGCGTGATGGTGAGCGCAAACGCGCTGCTCCGACATGCCGCGGGCGACAGGTGACGCACACCTGTATTGTTCCCTGTTTTGCTAAAGGCGAGGGAAGACTCAAAAGCGAACCATCTAAACACAGTACAGATGGTATCTCGGCTTGTTTGTTTCATCATTAACATTCTGCAACCGCCCGCTTCCCCTCTGCACACCTCTCCAGCCCCTCGGGTCAGCTCCTTCGCGCAAGTTGAGCAAATCGGCCCTGCCTAGTTAGTAAACTGGGAGCACTGGGGCTGGCCCTCTGCGTTCCCCTGTGCACCGTGACAACAGACCGACTGGCAACACTGTCTGCTGATTGCTAAGTAAGACAGCATGATTAAAGCCAGGACGTATTATAATGTGTGTGTTAAGATCAGGGCAGCAGTGTGGAGTAGTGGTTAGGGCTCTGGACTCTTGACCGGAGGGTTGTGGGTTCAATCCCCAGTGGGGGACACTGCTGCTGTACCCTTGAGCAAGGTACTTTACCTAGATTGCTCCAGTAAAAACCCAACTATATAAATGGGTAATTGTATATAAAATAATGTGATATCTGTATAATGTGAAATAATGTGATATCTTGTAACAATTGTAAGTCGCCCTGGATAAGGGCGTCTGCTAAGAAATATTATTATTATTATTATTATTTATTTCTTAGCAGACGCCCTTATCCAGGGCGACTTACAATCGTAAGCAAAAACATTTCAAGCGTTACAATACAAGTAAGAGCAAGAAATACAATAACTTTTGTTCAAGCAAAGTACAAGTTTGACAAACCACAATTCAATAATACAGCAGATAATAGTGATAGTTACATCAGGATATGATTAAATAGTGATAGTTACATCAGGATGTGATTAAATACACAGTACTACAGGTTAAAAACTTGGCAGATTACAGTATTCTGAAGTACAGGATTAAATGCAGTAAAATAGGGGGCAGATAAGGGCAAAATAAAGCACATTTACATGAAGGGTGATAGTGTCCCAGGATACAAACAGAGGATAAATAATAATAATAATAATAATAAGATCATTTGGAAGAGCATTGCCACTGATTCTCTTCATGAATGTGCTACAATCCGTTTATTATTCAATATTATTTGAATGCAGGCAGCTGGATTATGACATTATTTCCAATAGAGCAGCTTCAAAGAGCTCCTGTTCTGAGCTCAAATATGTCATGGAAAAATCAGAAAGAATCGCGTTATTGTGTTGCGTGTCTTTAAGTTATTTTTCAATGATCTTCGGACACCCTTGCAATGAAGACCCCCGCCTCTGTGTGGTTAATCCTGTTTAAAGAATGAATTTGCTGATAAAGTTATCGGTACCTATTGTGAACTTTGTTTTACCTACAAGATCAAATCTGTTGACGCGCATCTGCTACAGCGTGTAAACAGAGCACGCGGTATTCCTATTCATGAACTCGTGACTTTTAAATACTGGGGGGGGGGGGGGGGGGGGGGGGGGGGGTTACATTTTATAATGGGATTGGTTTGCAAACCGCAAATGCGCCCATTATCAAGTCATTAACGACTGACACATTATCATTCACATTGGCCTAAGCCCGTTTCACCAATAGCTGTAGCAGGGCCTGCAGAGACATGGCCTTATCAGGATAAGACGGAACGCATTCTAACACCTTCAAACCCCTAATCAACAGCATAGCTTTTTAAATGCAACATTGCAGCAGTTAACCTGATGAGATTCTGAAAAGAAACGCGTTCTCCTAATATAATTGCTCAGTATTACAGTTCAGTATTTTTTTCTTTTTTTTAACATTGTGAACAAAAGTATAAAATGATCACAAGCAAATACAGGGTCCTTAATTTGTATATTTTCCACCGAAAATTATACTGTGCGCTGGAATTCAACCGTACAATTATTATTATTATTATTATTATTATTATTATTATTATTATTATTATTATTATTATTATTAATGTATTTATTTATATGAGTCATTAACAGTAAGCCGCTGGTAATTCAATTGTGTGAATACCTAATCGAAGTGATTGATCACATATTCTTTATTAAAAGGTGTAAGCTCTTTAATGAACTGATAACAAACACATGAAGTCGCGTTTTCTGAGAACAAGATGACTGGTTCCCTTATCCAGCCTCGCGCCATTAGCCTGCCCAAACTTACATTATGTGAAGTTTATATAAAACATTGGGAGAGTTATTCAGTGTTGTCTATATTAGCTTGGTATTCAGTATTTGTATAATAATATAGTAAATAATAGCATATACACCCCGTCCATCTGTTATTTTTTTTTATCGGCTAATGCTAAATGTATGTTTTTTTTCTTTTGTGAGTGGCAAATACTTGTTATTCATCGACTTTTTAAAATTAACGTATCCTTAAAATAAACAATACAAGCAAGCTGCTGGCATTACAGCGTTTCAATATTTAGCAAACATGTATTTTGTGAGACATGTCTAAAAATTAAACAAACCAATGCTGCAGGAAACTTTATAGATTGACTTATCAATATAAACAACTTTATATAGAGAGAGAGTTATCAAACTATATAGAGAGTTATCAAACTGTATATAGAGAGTTATCAATATTAACAACTTTATATATATAGAATTCTCAAACTTTATATAAAGAGTTACCAAATTTTATATATAGAGTTATCAAACTTTATATAAAGAGTTACCAAATTTTATATATAGAGTTATCAAACTTTATATAAAGAGTTACCAAATTTTATATATAGAGTTATCAAACTTTATAGTTATCAAACTTTATATATTGAGTTATAAATCTAATATATATATATATATATATATATATATATATATATATATATATATATATATATTAAGAACGGTTAAAATAGCCAGATTTTTTTTTTTTTTTTACACCAAGAAAAAATGTATACATTTATTAATGGCGAAATTCTAATCTCGATGAAAATAGCACGACGCGTTTCTCGAAATATACTTTTGCAAACCGGTATTGTGCAGAAAGACCTTTGAAACGAAGGCGTTAAACAAAGTTGTTTTTTTGCTTGGAATGTACTTAAAAAGACAATCGCTAGTCGGTGTTCGTGGTGGATGATCCCAGGAATACTTTCCTGTCTCTCTGATGATTATACACAAGGCATTGAGAGATCTGTGACAGACTCAAACGAAACACAATACAAGCGTTTAAAGTGAGATTACAGGGCGGGCTTGGTTGCGGTTTGGTTAATTGAAAATGTTAATTGAAGTCACAGTCATGCTCGTAATTAAATGATTACAATCTTGACCTGAAGGCGGACGCTTAAGCGACAGGTCTTTAAAACGCTCAGCCAGCATTGCTGCTCTGAAGCCGGTCGGTTCACGGGTTTACTGGGAGAGTACGTTATATTTAACCCTACCAGGTGAAATGAACAGCATCGTAGTTTATACTATTGGGTTATAACACAACTCAACTCATTAAAACACAACAAAAGAAGCATGCCAGTCAGGCTAAATGCACGTCTACAAAAAGAAATGTGTGCTCAAGAAGGATTCGTTTCAAACAAGTGCAATCCATCACATTGTTTAGAGAAGTGTTGAAACCACCAAGTTCAGTTTTAACAGTGCAGCCCAGCGTGTTCCTGTATTATATTTAATAGCGCGACCCAGCGTGTTCCTGTATTATATTTAATAGCGCGACCCAGCGTGTTCCTGTATTATATTTAATAGCGCGACCCAGCGTGTTCCTGTATTATATTTAATAGCGCGACCCAGCGTGTTCCTGTATTATATTTAATAGCGCGACCCAGCGTGTTCCTGTATTATATTTAATAGCGCGACCCAGCGTGTTCCTGTATTATATTTAATAGCGCAATCCAGCGTGTTCCTGTATTATATTTAATAGCGCGACCCAGCGTGTTCCTGTATTATATTTAATAGCGCGACCCAGCGTGTTCCTGTATTATTACAAACATTCACCCTTAACTTCAAACCTTTAGTCCCAGATCAGAACAGGTTTCGGCTAATACCTCATCAATTACAATCGCTCATGATATTAATACAGAGTATCTTAACAACGAACAAACGGATCAGTGGGGATTATAATGAATTGAATTTGATTAGCACCCGCGTCTGTAAATAACCCCTTCATTTGAAATGGTTTGTACTGTTCCTGATTACCTTGACTGGCGTTCTTCATGTATCTGAATTGATCAGATCACCTCGATGGAATTGTCCAGCTTGATAAACGCATCTGTGATACCGGGGTCCAGTCATTCCTCCACCGAGAACAGTCCTCTCTCATTTCATAGCTCTGTTTTCGGCTTCAGACCTTCTTTGTGAAAAGCAAACCCAATCAGTTTGTCAGTTTACTATAACCTCTTGAAAATTCGTGAAAATTCATTTTGGCGCAGAAATTTGATAGGAGTGTGATACAATATGAATTTTAAATGCGTTTTAGTATTTATATACTTTGCATGTTATAATATTCATTTTGGGAAGACCGAAACATTTTTCCAAACAATTACAAATAAAGACATGACTTATGTTTGGGCTTATTAGCAATATTTGGTTTTACAGTATAAAATGTGATATGTTATGGCAGATCATCAGAATGCCTATGAAAAGTATGGAGCCTAATATTATACACAATAAACAACCATTCGGGGAAGAAAAAACGATTGGGTATGAGTGTTCTGTGGTAAAAATGCGCATTAGCCTTTCACATATATGGACTGGAGCCAGATTTATGATAAAACATTTCAGATGGCTTAACAAGCAACGGCTACAATTAGTAAAACCTATGAAACACACACACACACACACACACACACACACACACACACACACGTCCCATCGAAACTCTTAACAGTGGGCAGGTATGTATTGTAAAGCCACGCACAGTAATTTACACAATTTCTTTGAATCTGATTTAGCCTTTAATGACACTCCAGCACACAGGATTTTAACTCTTGCTTTGAATGGACTTCACACACGCCAAATACTCACTTTTTAGTGAACAAAAAAAAGGACAAAACACTTTTCAAATGCCACATAAAACAAGGTCTATTGTAGATGCAAATAGTGTTTTTTTTAACCCTTTGATACAACTCCTGTAAATTCCGGCGTATTAATTTATATAAAGATGAAATCTTATTGTACTGTAATGGATTCGATTAAAACAAAAGTAGACCTATGTGTCTCTTTGAATGGATTAACGAGCTACAGCGCCTTTAGTAACGAGCTGTCAATCTCTGTGGATAAGCACGCCCCCCGCCACAGCTCGCTATATGAAGGGCGGCCCCGGCTCAGGCAGCGTCACTGGAATTTCGAGTCTCGAGTGTTCCAAGATGCCTGCGTCACAGATGGGATTTGGAGATTTCTTTATTGGGAAAAACATCAACATGCCGCATGGATATCAGACTATGGTTTTGGAGTGCCCACCTGGGGTCCCCCCTGTTCCTGGTCACCCTGCAGTAGCTGGAGCACCCCTGTCCTATCCTGGGATGCAGGGCTACAGTTTCATCCCCTATCTGCATCTGGGACACAACATGAGACAAATGGTACGTATGGTTTAATGCTTATAGTCTTTATCTGTATCCATATACTTTAAAGTGTTTTGTGATATTTTATATTAGAGATGGAGGCTAGGTTTGTGTCATGCAGTTTTAAATTAAATTCTGGAGTTTAATCGTTGCCCAATTACGCACTACCAACATTCCATATTTGCTTAATCAACTCCCTTTATCCATCCTCTTTCTGGAGTTATAATTGTTAAATAGTTAATTCAATATAAATGTTCCTTGCAGAGTCCCTATCAGCTGAAGTCAGCGTCTCCCTACCACCAGGCTCTCCTCGGCCAAGGTGCACCCTTCTACTCGCCCTACCGAGCCGTGGCAGCTGACGACCCGGGTAGGGCAGGCAAAGCGGCCGCCCGAGAGAGCACCGGAGCGCTCAAGGCCTGGCTCAGCGAGCACCTGAAGAACCCCTACCCGACCAAGGGCGAGAAGGTCATGCTGGCCATTGTCACCAAGATGAGCCTCACCCAGGTCTCCACCTGGTTCGCCAACGCCAGGAGGAGACTGAAGAAGGAAAACAAAGTGAGCTGGGTGTGCAAGAACAAATCCGACGAGGAGAGCGAGAGCGAGGAAGAGGAGGCTGGAGAGAAAAGCGAGCGTGCGGAGGAGGAGGAGGAGGAGGAGGAGGAAGACATTGATTTACAGACTGTGGATGACAATGAGAAAGAACGATCTGGGTCTGACGGTTCCGACCAGGAGTCCACCAGGACTCCAGACAGGCTCAGTCCAGCGACTCCAGGGGACGCGCTAAAGGAATCGGAAAGAAAGACTGAAAATAAGGGGGTCACACGCTTGGGTGATTATACTAAACCCCAACTAGGAGCTAAAGAGAACACACAGCCTCAGAAACCCCAAATATGGTCCTTGGTCGAGACAGCAACCTCGGGCACGGGGCACAGTGCAGTGCAGAAAAGACCCGTTCATCATATCAAGAGCCAGGACACTGGCGGCTTGTGGGCGGATTTGGCTGTCAGGAACGGACAGTATTTTCCTGTGTATTTGCCAGCACATTACACCCAGAGACAAACCCTTCCCGGCGGTATGAACTGTTAGTATGGAAGCTGTCGGACACGACCGCATCCGTCTCTAAGTGCACTTCATTTACAGTTTCAAAGTGACTATTCTCATTGTAAAAGCCATTGCATTCGCTTCTCATTTCTTTTTTTAAATATACTATGTATTTTTGTACATGATGTAAATAATAAATCTTTTTTTTAATACCTTAATTGTATAATATTTATGCAATAAATGCTTTGAAATCTAAACAGAAAATGTTTTGTGGATTTTGTCTGTATCAGTTAGCAGCCGGTAGTGCAGCATTCTGAACCAATTCACAAACTGTTACTTTTTATTTTTTTACTTTTAAAATATACAATATACAATTTTCGTTTAGTTTTATTAAGAATTAAAGTGGTCAAATTAAGATAAATACAGCTAAATAATCTTTTTTTTCATTTTTACAATAGTGTGCTATAATAAAATGCCGTTTAGTTAATTATTACTAACTGCACAATTTATCAAAAGTTAGCATTAGAAGTTATGTATGCAATTACTTGTGTGACTGATAACAATGTTTGAATAAACAGCGTTCCTGTGCATTGCAGATATGTGCAAAAACAATGCGAACATGTTTTTAACTTTATAACAAGTAATTCAGATTTAAAAACCAATACAAAACGCCGGCATATTCCGATAAGCAGTCTTCAGGAAACGCCGCGGAGAATGTTTTAGTATTTTACGACTGTTGTCATTAAAATAAAAATATTGAACAGTAAAGAGCCCACATACTGTCGTCTTGTCTTTGTCTTCTTTAAGTTAAGAGTTTTAGAAGTTATTTACACGTCATATTACTAATGAGTCCTTAGTAATGACTAAGCCGTACCTGACTATCGCTCTAAAATATTACATTACGCATGCACAGAGTACCACAGCCAGCAGCGAGTTTATTTTACCAGCAAATATTGCAAAATCAAAAGACATATTCAAAAAACTCTGCATAATAATAATAATAATAATAATAATAATAATAATAATAATCAAGTCTTACACGCTAATGATCTTCACAATGGTACATGCAGTAATGAACTGAATTGAGATTCAAGACATTTTAGAAATATGACATCGATGTTGAAACTATTCGGTAGCAATACAAATAAATAGAAATGTTCTCTAGTGTAGCCTGTGTGTCTCAGATTTATATCGTACGATGTATGCTGAACTGTACGATAATAATCATATCAGTAAGTAGCCTACCATACATTTCCGATAGTGATTTGTATTTTGCGTGTGTGTGTGCGTGTGTGTGTTTATTAAAAACAGAATAGCTATAGCTACTATAACTAATGCATTACTCTGCATATAATCGGGTATCATTAACAAAACCGCAGGAGCATCCCTGGACAAAACCGCTGTGTCACCACACTGTAGAGTTTTTAAAACCCGCTGCTTCTCCACAATTCTGTAATTCATGGTATAGGTTATACAACACGACACAGCCATTTATTTAAATTTGTTTACATTTATAGGATTTTATTGCACACAATAAACAATTTTAACATTTGTAACCCAGTGGATATTTACAGGATGTGCAAAAGTATCTGCCAGAATGGAAATAGGATAACTTTACTTCATTTTTATATAACAAAGCATTCACATTGTGAGGTTTAAATACTTGCTAATTACAATGAAATAACATTACCCTAGGAGAAGCTTTATAAATACCAAAATGAAGTGCACTTTACAAGAAAACGCATTTCCTTGAATGGTTGCAGTTTACTTTCGTATACCACAAGACAAACCGTGTCTCTGGGTGTAACGTGCTGGCAAATACACAGGAAAATACTGTCCGTTCCTGACAGCCAAATCCGCCCACAAGCCGCCAGTGTCCTGGCTCTTGATATGATGAACGGGTCTTTTCTGCACTGCACTGTGCCCCGTGCCCGAGGTTGCTGTCTCGACCAAGGACCATATTTGGGGTTTCTGAGGCTGTGTGTTCTCTTTAGCTCCTAGTTGGGGTTTAGTATAATCACCCAAGCGTGTGACCCCCTTATTTTCAGTCTTTCTTTCCGATTCCTTTAGCGCGTCCCCTGGAGTCACTGGACTGAGCCTGTCTGGAGTCCTGGTGGACTCCTGGTCGGAACCGTCAGACGCAGATCCTTCTTTCTCATTGTCATCCACAGTCTGTAAATCAATGTCTTCCTCCTCCTCCTCCTCCTCCTCCGCACGCTCGCTTTTCTCTCCAGCCTCTTCCTCGCTCTCGCTCTCCTCGTCGGATTTGTTCTTGCACATCCAGCTCACTTTGTTTTCCTTCTTCAGTCTCCTCCTGGCGTTGGCGAACCAGGTGGAGACCTGGGTGAGGCTCATCTTGGTGACAATGGCCAGCATGACCTTCTCGCCCTTGGTCGGGTAGGGGTTCTTCAGGTGCTCGCTGAGCCAGGCCTTGAGCGCTCCGGTGCTCTCTCGGGCGGCCCCTTTGCCTGCCCTACCCGGGTCGTCAGCTGCCACGGCTCGGTAGGGCGAGTAGAAGGGTGCACCTTGGCCGAGGAGAGCCTGGTGGTAGGGAGACGCTGACTTCAGCTGATAGGGACTCTGCAAGGAACATTTATATTGAATTAACTATTTAACAATTATAACTCCAGAAAGAGGATGGATAAAGGGAGTTGATTAAGCAAATATGGAATGTTGGTAGTGCGTAATTGGGCAACGACTAAACTCCAGAATTTAATTTAAAACTGCATGACACAAACCTAGCCTCCATCTCTAATATAAAATATCACAAAACACTTTAAAGCATATGGATACAGATAAAGACTATAAGCATTAAACCATACGTACCATTTGTCTCATGTTGTGTCCCAGATGCAGATAGGGGATGAAACTGTAGCCCTGCATCCCAGGATAGGACAGGGGTGCTCCAGCTACTGCAGGGTGACCAGGAACAGGGGGGACCCCAGGTGGGCACTCCAAAACCATAGTCTGATATCCATGCGGCATGTTGATGTTTTTCCCAATAAAGAAATCTCCAAATCCCATCTGTGACGCAGGCATCTTGGAACACTCGAGACTCGAAATTCCAGTGACGCTGCCTGAGCCGGGGCCGTCCTTCATATAGCGAGCTGTGACAGAAGAGGCGCGTTTATCCACTGAGATTGACACGTCATGACCAAAGGCGCTACCTGTAAAGTGATAGACCTTCAAAGAGACACTGTACTTTTGTAAGTTGTACTTCTTAAGGCAAATTCATTTACAATGTGATTGGCAAGACATTGCTAAAAGTTTTGCAAATCAACCCATTTTTTAATTAACATAGTATTAATCTGATATGCAAATGTATAAGTTAAATAAATATTATGGATAAAGGCGTCTGCCAAATAAATAAATACATTATTATTATTATTATTATTATTATTATTATTATTATTATTATTATTATTATTATTATTATTCCTTGTAGTAATTACAAATCTATAATAGGCCTATCAGTGCTACAGCGAGAGACACCGCTAATGCAGAATGCAATGCTCCTATCAGTGCTACAGCGAGAGACACCGCTAATGCAGAATGCAATGCTCCT
This sequence comes from Acipenser ruthenus, assembly GCF_902713425.1. NCBI lineage: Eukaryota > Metazoa > Chordata > Actinopteri > Acipenseriformes > Acipenseridae > Acipenser > Acipenser ruthenus. Next base: position 1,355,744 of record NC_081206.1, on the reverse strand, counting down.
ATCAGTGCTACAGCGAGAGACACCGCTAATGCAGAATGCAATGCTCCTATCAGTGCTACAGCGAGAGACACCGCTAATGCAGAATGCAATGCTCCTATCAGTGCTACAGCGAGAGACACCGCTAATGCAGAATGCAATGTTACAGGGTTTCAAATCGAACATGACTAAGGGTTTCATAAAAGTCCAACTTGTATACTATTGTATAGTCCACAGCAGTGACGCTTCCCTTTACATATCTGCATTCTGAGCATGTAGTCCCGCAAGAGCACACAGGCTGCGTTTGAAACTGTTCATTCGTATAGAGGCTACAGCGCAATTGTTTTTGACATGGGTGGGGTGAATCACCTTTTTGCTAACGCATTGCCTCTATTTAATGAATAATAGCATACGATGGTCATTGCAATTGAGCGCGTTAGAGTGGCCAATACAGTTCATTGTCGAGCAATTTCCATCTGAAAGCATGTTTGAGCCAGCGCAATGTGGTGAAATATACAGTCGTGGAAATGCAGTAATTAGGCTATGCAATCTCCTGGCAAACGATTGAGTAACACTTGGATCAGTTTGTCATCTGAGAGGCCCGTGGCAACGGCATCTAACAGGGCTTGAATAGTCAGGAGTAAATGGTTACCGTCCCTTTTAAAAGGGGCGCGTTGTTTTCACGGTGTCTAGGCAGCTCTTAAACGAGGTTTTAAAAAACAACTCCGTCTAATTTCAATGTATTTTGCACAGATTTCTGATATACAATACCCTGCCGTGCAGCTCTGAGGGACAGTTTGATTTGTGTTTGTCGGATCTTGTTAAAATGTTAATTCCAATTTTAAATATCGTTTTTTATTTTTTTTTTCCTGGTACCCGGTGCCCCTCTGTGTTTAGAAACGCTCTACAGAAGCTATGGTGCCTTTCTTACTCTTAATGCCTTGGGTGGCAAACCGTGACATTAAACTGCATCCTAGATCATTAGTCTGGCTGGCAGAATCTTCCATACAGTTTTATTGTGATCAAACACATTCAGGCCTGAAGTTACATGTAAAGCACATCTACATCGTTTAAAATAGCGTGACTCTGAGTCGCAGTGTGCGTAATGATCGCTTCCATTGACCGACACATTTCCCATGTAAATCAAACGCACCCGCCGCATCTAAAGGCAATCGTTTTGCATCGATGACGGTCTATTGAAATGCATAACGCTGTCTATACAACGGCATTGACCGCGACAGCCTTGCCATTCAGTTTGTGAGTTGATTCTCGTGCTTCTACATAGTTAATACAGTGCGAGCAAATTGATTTGATTAGTGCGACTAAAACAAAGCGCCTCTTGAGTGTCAGCTGGCACTGCTCATTTCAATGAGTGCTCGAACTCTCCAACCTGCACACGGCTTCGGTGCTGCTGCTTAAAAACCAAAATGTAGCGCGACTTCAATGAAGCGACGTGCTGGAAACGCGGGATGCACGACCCATTCCTTCTCAAAGCGAGAATCATTACAGGTTCGTCCTCGAATAGACCGCTGATTAACAACCAAATCATCATTCGCTGTGCTCTCACTCTCCAGTCATATTAAACGAAGGGGGAGAGAGTAAGTACTACAAGACGACCGGCTTATTTCTACACAGACTCATGCTATTGATCAAGATACAGGAAAAAAGGCAATACCAATAATTGTGTAGAATTATGTAGATGCAATATATACAATCTGAGCATTGAACCACTCATGATACTACGACTAATACTACTACTATCAATAATAATAATAATAATAATAATAATAATAATAATAATAATCCAATGATGTAATACTACATGTTTGAATTCAAAGAGGGCTATGCCATCAACATGTATGGAAATAAGTTATTACAAAAACACAGACGGTTTAACTGTAGGACCTTTGAGGTATCGTGTCCACAGAATGAAACTGAAACTCAATGCCTTACTACACTTATTTCATTTAGTTTAGTATTGTATTATATCTAACTATGCAGTTTTATTACAGTCACCCCTTTTTTCAATATATATCTGGTTCGGCCAATTCTTTCAAACTGTTAGCTCTATTGCAGGAACTGTCTTTTTTTTGTTGGGTCTATTGCAGCCAGTGTAATAGACCTAATATAGTAAACTAGGTCTACTAACTGTTTTCTGTATGTTAGGGCTTTTGCAGGCACTAGTGTAAGGGTTTCTAGCTGATTATTCTTTATGTTTTACCTGAACCCTATAAGCATGCCTTGATGTGTCCACTGTGGGGAACGATGCACAGTACAGATCAGAGATTTGGAGAGATCAACGGGATTAGCCCTCTTTAGCCTGGGAGACTGGAAACTGTATACAGAGGAGAGGGGGGCTCTGTATCCCAGCGCTCTTTATTTAGATCTATTGTCACGCGGTAGATCTTTAACATCCAGTGGCTTTGCATTTGCATGGTTTATCAGCAGAAGATGCTTTGAAGAGATTAGCCCTGTCCCAGCACCAGGGAGCAGGGGGGGGCTTTTTTAGAAACCATGAGGATGGTTCTTCTTGTTTCTCACCTTATCTGCAGCAGCTCTATCAATGATAAGAGCCATTAGGGGATTTGCATATCTTGAAGGGGAGCTGCGAAGTCTTCTCAAATTAGCAGGGATAAACTGCACATTGTCCCTCGTGGGTAACCAGTAATGCATCCTTTCACCCCAGCTAATGGTCTTGTGGAGGGTCAGTTTTTTCCTGGGTGTGATTGTGGGGAGAGGAAGGTATCTCTTATCAAGTTCAGTTTGAAGTCTCTGGTATTAGTTGTTTGTGCCGCTAGAGGGATTGAAATCCTGCTCGTCTGACTGACATGGGCTGCTTGTTCACCAAGCCCGTAATAAACAAACTGACACTTTTAAACAAGGGGTTTGTTAACAGTCTTAGTTTTGTTAACATTTTTAACTTGTTTTAGAATTTGAAATCAGAAAAACCATTGCGCTAATGACGATTCAGAGTAGATGGCTTTGAGAATCTAGCCCTGTGTTGAAATGTCACCCGGCACACCTTTCTGCACGCATGTTTATTTGACCTGATTCAAGGCGGTGCATCAAAAACATCACTTTGCCAACATTGCCATGCATCTTGATTTTAATGTACATTACAAAAACAAGGGATGTTTGGGTAGCAATTATAAACCCAAATCACAGAGTAACGAATGAACAAATGGCACCATCACGAGTCATATAGCTGTGGGCCGTGTTCACAGAACCCTGCGCGTTCTAGATGCATATCTCGGTTTGAAATCAGGTTTATGAAAATGCCAACCCCCTTCCCCAGGATGACCCTACACACGCCCCTGTTAATACAGTATGACTGCTGACTTTGAAGTGACGGTAACCTGGCCCTGCTGGGTCCTTTCATCGACATATAGGCAGTGGGGATTAGGCTTGGGCTCCTCAGGGTGGATATTTCAACACACAGCACATGAAAAGGGCCTCTCCCTTGCAAATCACTCGGGTTTCCATGTACATTGAAAGCCCTGCCCCTTTTAATCCTGGGATAATGAGAAATCCCATCTGAGGGCTGAAGCCTGAATCACAGGGCTCCCCAGCCTGGCTATTCTTCAAACACAGAGGGGAGAGATTAGGCAGCGGTGTACAGGTGGTACAGATGAGGTGTAATCCCTCTGCAAACACGGAGAGCAGAGAGCTTCAAACACAGAGGGGAGAGCAGCTGAGAAAACTGAGAGCCAGGCCAGCTGATCCTGAGAACCTCCCGCACGCGCCGTGTCCAAACAATACCCACTGTGCCAGTCCCAACCACAGGACCCTGATCCTGAGAAACTCCTGCATGCACCATGTCCAAACAACACCCACTGTGCCAGTCCCAACCACAGAACCCTGATCCTGAGAAACTCCTGCATGCACCGTGTCCAAACAACACCCACTGTGCCAGTCCCAACCACAGAACCCTGATCCTGAGAAACTCCTGCATGCACCGTGTCCAAACAACACCCACTGTGCCAGTCCCAACCACAGAACCCTGATCCTGAGAAACTCCTACATGCACCGTGTCCAAACAACACCCACTATGCCAGTCCCAACCACAGAACCCTGATCCTGAGAAACTCCTGCATGCACCGTGTCCGAACAACACCCACTGTGCCAGTCCCAACCACAGAACCCTGATCCTGAGAAACTCCTGCATGCACCGTGTCCAAACAACACCCACTGTGCCAGTCCCAACCATAGGACCCTGATCCTGAGAAACTCCTGCATGCACCGTGTCCAAACAATACCCACTGTGCCAGTCCCAACCACAGAACCCTGATCCTGAGAAACTCCTGCATGCACCGTGTCCAAACAACACCCACTGTGCCAGTCCCAACCACAGAACCCTGATCCTGAGAAACTCCTGCATGCACCGTGTCCAAACAACACCCACTGTGCCAGTCCCAACCACAGAACCCTGATCCTGAGAAACTCCTGCATGCACCGTGTCCAAACAACACCCACTGTGCCAGTCCCAACCACAGAACCCTGATCCTGAGAAACTCCTGCATGCACCGTGTCCAAACAACACCCACTGTGCCAGTCCCAACCACAGAACCCTGATCCTGAGAAACTCCTGCATGCACCGTGTCCAAACAACACCCACTGTGCCAGTCCCAACCACAGAACCCTGATCCTGAGAAACTCCTGCATGCACCGTGTCCAAACAACACCCACTGTGCCAGTCCCAACCACAGAACCCTGATCCTGAGAAACTCCTGCATGCACCGTGTCCAAACAACACCCACTGTGCCAGTCCCAACCACAGAACCCTGATCCTGAGAAACTCCTGCATGCACCGTGTCCAAACAACACCCACTGTGCCAGTCCCAACCACAGAACCCTGATCCTGAGAAACTCCTGCATGCACCGTGTCCAAACAACACCCACTGTGCCAGTCCCAACCATAGGACCCTGATCCTGAGAAACTCCTGTGTACAAAATCCTCATTCTGACTGGAGGCCTGGGCAGGAGTGAGGCATGTTTCCAGCCTGCAGAATGCATCGCCCGCCCCAAAAATGTTCATTAACACCTGGTGCCAAATCAACCTTCTTCCATGCAAATAGCTGCTAACACTGTGTCTCCACTTAAACATGACACTGGGGACAATCTCTTCACACCTCACTAACTCGTATAATTAGAGGTACCAGAGAAAGCAAATATTGATTTGGGAATAAATGCTCCCTGAAAAAGCCTGTCAGCTGAGGAGCGCTGCGTTGTTTAAAATGGGAGGTTCATCTTCTCTTTAAACACTCAGTAGGGTAGGATTTAGAAATACTGCAAGGAAATTTAGTGACACCCCTTTCGACGAGAAGTCTTCTTAAACTGAAGTCAGAAAAAATACTTCTAGTTGAGACATGTCTTATTGAATTGATTTCTCTTTTACTATTTCTAAATGTCATATTAAACTAAACATATCTGTTAACACGTTGCATGGTGTCTCTAATCGTAGTAGTTATTTAGTAAATTACAATGTTATTATGCAGACTTACAATACACTTAATATATAAACTGAACCCTAACCCTTTTCTAAAACAATTGTGCACTTATATATATCATGCAAAAAGATTTACAAATACATCACATTGAAATGGCCAGAAGAGAATGCTGCAATAATGGAGTGATAGTAATAATAATACGTTATGTGTTAATACTATGCTATTAAACTCACTTACATTTAATATTTCAGAAATCGCATTTAAAAACAAACCACGAAAATCAAATCTCCTGTTCATCTGTCGGAAAAAGAACTTTAAGAAGAATGTTTAAATTATTGTTCAGTTTACTTCCAAAAACCCAGAGCGGTTACTGGCAGTGATGCAATGCTCCACTGCTCCACCTTGTGGTGCTGAATGCAATGACACCTCCAGACCCGCGTCTACAGCACCTATTACACCTCCTCAGGCTGAGGCATCAAGGGCTTGTAGCGCGGGCATGTCGGCCCCTCTCAGTGCAACACTGCCACCTAGTGTTGCATCATGAAACCAACAGAATGTTCCATTGTGGAAAGTGTTACCCTTTTCTCCAGAGACCACAGCCTCATATGAAGTGCACAGAATTATTCACTTACCTTAATTTATATAATTCATATGCTTTATACTATGATTCAATTTTGTAAATAATTAAATAAGTAAATGGATCCAATTAAGTACCTAAATGCAATTCCTAAAATGAACTTTGACCAATGTTGAAGTAGACTTGCAGAAATGCAATTATTTAACACATTTAGACCTTTTCAATGGCATACCTTCATTTTTGCTCTGTTTACACTAATTGGTGGTTATTGAATAGTCATGATATATTGATAATAGCCAGTAAATCTAGTATTCTGAAGCAAAGTTTAGCAACCCCTTAATGCAGAAGACTTAAAAGATGAAGCTTTTTTTCACTCATTCAGCTTTAATATTCTGTACTGTATAAAACAACAGCTGTTAAGACTGTCTGGGTGTGATTATATAACAAGGTGTTTGCATAATTCTATTTATCTTCATGACTCAGATCATTTGAAAAGCAAATATATGGAAATGACCAGCATTCAGCTGCTGTGCTTTGTTGCTATCATCCAGTGAGTGTGGGTGGGAAGGGCTTCGTACACAGTAGCACCTGGGAGTGGGGGCTACTCCCCACCCCCTCCCGAATCATCATAACCCCCTCCTCCACAGTCATGTGATCCCCCTTCATAGCTAGACTCTCTTCCCCAGCTTTCCCCCCCTCCATAGTAACTGGTCACAGTGTCATATGAACCCTGTCCGTAATACCCAGCTTGCTGTGTGAAGGAGAGCTGGCCGTGGGTCCCTCCCACGTCCGAGGGCTCTTTGTCAGCTGGCTCCCACGAGGGGAACCCGGAGCCTGTAATGGTGGAGCCCAGCTGGGAGTCATTGGTCACACAGTCACAATCGCAAGCGTCATCATCATCATCATCATCATCGGAGGAGGAGGAGGAGGAGGAGGAAGCAGAGCTGCACTCGCGGTCTTTATCATTATCCATCTTCTTGGTCTTTCTGGAAGGGGTGATGATTCCCCAAACTTTGCTGCTTTTCTTCTTTCCCTTTTTCTTCCTGCTGACCATCGCCCCCATCTCTCGCTGTCAAGCAGAAACACAGAGAGCAGTGAGTGAGCTGTGACTGAGGGCAGACCAGCAGCGCCGCCCCTGTGGTTTATACTGGAAATGCAGCGTTGCAGTAATTGCTAGAGCTTGGGCACTAGGGGGCAGTGTGGCCTAATCATTTAACATAAGTGACTGGGACAGATGGCGGCAGTGGGTCTTATTTAACTCCCTTTTTTTTTTTTTTTTTTGCATGAATCATGTTAACATTACAAAATGAGACACAAAATACTGAGATTGTTTAAGAGAGTTTGAAAAATATCACTTTGTTGTTTGGTTTTAGTTATTGTAGAAAATGAATATGCGTTTTACCTCTTTCAACAAACAGGAGTTAATTCAAGACTGGAATACACAATTTGAAAACATGACCCAGTGTGTCTCAGTGGTTAGGGCTGAGGGACAGGGAGGCAGTTCGGACTTGTGATTTGGAAACCGGTCTGGCTAAGTGGTCAGAGCTAAGGATTGGGTTACTTGCCCCTATGCAAAGTTTGCAGTACTTTTATCTCTAAAGAAATCGAAACCTATTTCTAACATCCACTCTAGAAACCAAACTAGATGTTAAATGACTATGTTTCTTTATAAAACTTTAAAAACTTTAAACATGTTTGAAAGCATTTACAAACCTGTTCCAGGCACGCTAAGGGCACATTCTAGTCATGGACGAAGCATGAATACACCTGGCTCCAAGCTTACAAGATAAACACTTGTTTAAAGTGTGTGAATATTCTGTGGCTGTAATCTAAGATCGTTGGTATCTGTGTTACATTCTTCCATACTTCTGCCTTATCTGTGCTTTTCTAATACTGTCCAGCTGATAGATACAGGTTCAATATCTGGATCATCGGAAAGGAAGTTCATGAGATTGTGGGTCAGATGAAATCTGAACGTTTTGCGCTGTGCATTAGGTAATGTCCTTTTTAAAGACAATTTCAAGGATGCTTTTATACAGCATGCGTGAATACTGATGTTTAAAGAACAATAAAAAAAACATGCAAATGAAATATAAAGGTGACATAATGCCACACCACAATACACCAAACACAAACCTGGACTATCAAAGACCATACAGCACACTATATTATATATATATGGTAGTATACTTTGTACTTTCTAAAAGAAATATTGCTTTTTAGTTATTGAAAGAGACAGCAAGCAAATACTGTACAAACGATTGATTGCTACAAATTCTTTGACAACCATCTATCAATAGATCCGATATTAGATTCTAAGTTTGTTTGGGAGGTAATTCCACTGGGACATTTCTTTTTTTCAAAGAATGCATTTAAAAGTGAACTGTGGAGATATTTAAGATGTAATTCTCACCTGTTTCAAGTTCAGATCCTGATGAATCCACGCTCTTCTGTTTCCTCAGCTTGTGAAAATGACAGACAGGCAAATCCAGAGCCTTGTTTAAATGGAACATGAGGGGCATGCAAATGGCAGCGTCATGCAGCAGCCAACCCTGTGCAAGAGGAACAGCGTTGAGTTAATACCTGCAGGGCCAGTCACACAGGCAAACCACTGAAATAACAAAGAAACAGCCAGCACTGTGCCTTAGAGGAGGGGGGTAATAGACCGGCGCAGCGCTGGTTTGCATTGCCTGGGTGTTACAATGCTGGGGCACAAGGCTTCACTGTGGAAGGGAGTGAGTCAGTGTGGGTGTTACAATGTTGGGGTAACAGGCAGGGGCACAAGGCTTCACTGTGGAAGGGAGTGAGTCAGTGTGGGTGTTACAATGCTGGGGTAACAGGCAGGGGCACAAGGCTTCACTGTGGAAGGGAGTGAGTCAGTGTGGGTGTTACAATGCTGGGGTAACAGGCAGGGGCACAAGGCTTCACTGTGGAAGGGAGTGAGTCAGTGTGGGTGTTACAATGCTGGGGTAACAGGCAGGGGCACAAGGCTTCACTGTGGAAGGGAGTGAGTCAGTGTGGGTGTTACAATGCTGGGGTAACAGGCAGGGGCACAAGGCTTCACTGTGGAAGGGAGTGAGTCAGTGTGGGTGTTACAATGCTGGGGTAACAGGCAGGGGCACAAGGCTTCACTGTGGAAGGGAGTGAGTCAGTGTGGGTGTTACAATGCTGGGGTAACAGGCAGGGGCACAAGGCTTCACTGTGGAAGGGAGTGAGTCAGTGTGGGTGTTACAATGCTGGGGTAACAGGCTTGGGCACAAGGCTTCACTGTGGAAGGGAGTGAGTCAGTGTGGGTGTTACAATGCTGGGGTAACAGGCAGGGGCACAAGGCTTCACGTGGAAGGGAGTGAGTCAGTGTGGGTGTTACAATGCTGGGGTAACAGGCAGGGGCACAAGGCTTCACTGTGGAAGGGAGTGAGTCAGTGCAGCTCAGCGTGTAGAGATCCCAATCCTCACTTTAGACTCTGTTTCTTTTTTCACTTGCTTTGGACTCTCCAGTGAACCACATTCACTCTCAAAGCAAATCCAGTGTCTCATTTAAATGGGACATGACTCATATTCAAATGAAAGTATTGCAGTCATCTGTGTAAGAGACGTATGGTGTTTTCTTTGTCACAATGCAAAACTACTGAAATAGCAATGAAACAAAGAGACAGGAGCTTACTTCCACTGACAGCCGAAGCAGCGTGGACGGCAGTGAGCCTGGTTTGGACAGCCAAAGCAGAGTGGACGGCAGTGAAGTGTGGACGGCAGTGAGCCTGGTTTGGACAGCTGAAGCAATAGGTTAAGTGTAAAGGTCAGACCATGCCATTGTGTTGATCTGATGAAGAAAACGTATTGTTGTTCACTTTGAAGACCCCGAAGTCAGGAGTTGTTTAAAGCATGTTTTTTTCAAAGTGTGTTTTGATGGATTGAATACAGATTGATATTGATGAAGCTGAAAGAAAATCACAGCAGCAGCCCTGAACAGTCGAATGAATATCACATTTATTAGCACAGGTTTGATCTCATGAGTAAAAGCTCTGCTCATATTGCCTATTCCAGGAATCTTGCGTACAAAACCCTTTATTACGTGTTGTTGTTCCAGTCCAGCATTTGCACATAATGATTAATACAATATTATTCTACATTCACATTCAACCCAGCTCTGTTCATAAACACCTTGTTTTTTCTTCCCACAGAGTTCGCTGTTGCAGTCTGCAAAACTAGACTGTTTCCCCAGGATAAGAGAGTGCAGCCAGGTGGTCACTGAACACACAAACATGCCTGTGTTGCAGTGTGGAGGGGCAGAGCCTCATCACTAGCACGTCCTGCCTGTGGTTTTACCCATTAATCATTCCCTCACTCTCACTGGGGTTTGGGCTTCATTGTCATCCAAAGTTCAAGTCTCAGTGACTCAGAAATAAGTCTCACATAGAGAATGCTCCACCATTTATTTCTGAAACATGAAAACAATGTGACGGAGGCCATTTCAGCGTATCTACAGTCGCCAATGCTTCCACGGTTATCAGTGGCATCAGTCCCTTGTAAAAGTTTCCCATAGTAAAAGTTTCCCGTAGTTTATTAATATGCTTTACCATACCTCTCTGGTCTTTACCATGCTTAACTATGCTTTATTACACTTCACTTTGCTGTGCTTTTATAAGGGTTATGACATCAATTGAATCAGATGAGCTATGGGTTATGGAAATAATAGCTCTTCTCCTGTTTTAGATACTTGACTCTTGACTTAATGATGAAGATTCACTGCTTATGAGGCTGCTGGGTCAAACATAACTAGTGTGTGTGTAACACCGATACCTTTTATAATAACAATTAGACATGAATGTTGATCTTGTCCTTTTGTGAACCATGCAAGTTCAATTATTAAAAAGCCTTGTGCATTGTACTCCAGCAGGGTGCCAGTCTGAACTGTACGACCTGGGCAGCACAGGGGAAGGACCCCTGGACAGTGTGCTCCCTCAACAGGCTCTGTGCAGGAGTCAGCAGCACATGCAGCAATAACAGAACTGACGCTGGCCGCTATGAGGGGGCTGGGTTATGTAATCTGTAACAGAACAGGAGGAGGGAGGGGGTGGATTAGTCATGACGCACAGCACTATTTTCTCAATGTATTTTATCAGTTTGAAAAGCTATTGATTTATCTTGTCCTGGCTCCTGTCCAGTTCTGTGTGAGAACATTGCGAAGGTCTGAGGTGACGTTAAAACGCCGTGAGGTAATGTTAAAACACACGCGGGCATGTAGATAGATAGGACCAGCGGCTGCCAGGAGCTGTCCACAGATTTGAGTCTGATAGAATGAATCAGGGAGCACCCTGACCAGAGGAAAACAAGAGCTGAGAAATACTGCAGGGGATCCAGTGACAGTAACATCTCACTGGTATTGGTAAAAGAACAAACCAGTCCTGCAAATACTGTACAAAAGCTAGACTACAGAGCTGGACTTGTATTGGTCCGATCTGTAAAGAATTGTGGGAAAAGAGCCTGTAGCTCACATATATGTTTCCCACATAGGAATTAGTTTGGGATTTCATGTTTTATTTCTAGATGGTATTAATAATGGTTTATTATGTAGTCCCTCTCACCAGCGAGCTCTTGTCTGCCCAGCTCCTCAGCAGTGATGTCACACTCTCTCTGCCACGCTGACTGTCTGTCTGCACAGGGCAGACTGGCACACACAAGCAGGGGGGTGACTGCAGGGTGTACTGCACCTCTTTACCCTGTAACCTCTTACTGTTTCAGCCTAAACCAGCAATCCCAGCTGGACTTTGCAGTCAGTCTTAATAAAGCAGTTTAACCCATCGTTAACTTCATCACCTGATCTTCTGATCCAGGACACGCGTGTCTATCACGAACAAGAAGCCCTGTGGGTTGTTCCATGACCGACCACAGCAGGTAACCCGCAGTAAACAAGAAATCAAATGGAAAAACCCAAGCGGAAAACAGAACTAATCTATTCTGCCTACAATAATGAGAGCCTCACAACATAACACTACTTTAAGAGAAATGTGAGCGATGCAGTGGCTGGGAAACATCATTGATGTATATATAGCACTTGTTTTTTAAGATGCATACAGGTATATGTCTCTTACACAATTTGCAGTGGTTTATCAACGTGTCCCTGAATTAGCACAGCTATCCAGTTAGTACTGGATTATGCAGCTACCATTCCAAAAGACTGCGCAGACTCTTACACAACATGCTTGCAGTGATAACCTCGAGTACTGGCCCTCATGCCTCATAGTGCTGACAATAGCCAAGGTTAAGGTAAGTGCCTGGAGTTTAAAAGCACTTAAAGTGAGGCAATTCACGAATGGTTGTGCAGCGCTAGACTTTACAACTGTAGCAAATACTGTACCGGCCGCCCCGGCTGAGCATGGAACACAGTTGTATCAGTGGTGTTATCGGATAAGGTTAACTGTCAGGGACATGCACACGCTTGCTTTAACATTTATGAGATTGAAAATTTGAAAAACAAAGTGACACCAGTGCGGCTGCATTGGAAGTGCTATTCCCTGGGCACCCACATCGAATAGTCATTGTCCTTAAATGACATGGATATCTGCACACGCTGACCTGACCGACTGCTAGCCGGCTCTTATCTATGGGATTACCCTGTGCTGTATCTCGCCAGGCAGCATCACACACAAGTGCAAGCTGAAGCACAGACCTGTGCAACTCTAAGCTTTGCTTTCATTGTTTATAACGTAGTTGCCGTTGATTCTGCTTCTAGTGAGAACTTTGTGTGGACAAGCGGACTTCAATGCACCAGCTGAATTATTCTGTAAATATGCATTTATGAAATCATCCTATTAAAAAGAACTCGACAGAAGGATGCTTTTTTTTCAGGCACGAGATTACCCTTAAGGCTCCCCTATCGATTCAGCTTGCCCCGGGACACAGACCAGAGGACTGAGGCTCAGGCATCTAATGCAGTGGCAGGAGCTCCCCACACAAGCGCAAACCCTTGATGCTGCACAGCTGAGCATTGCTTTAAAGGTGATATGTGTCCCTGCCCCAGAGTAATCTGTTGTGTTTCCATATCGAACCTCAGGTTCTGCTTCATTCGCAGAGCAGAGCTCCACAACATGTCAGAGGAGCACAATTCGTCGCTTGTTTTAAATAGTGGTTAGTTTTATCCCTGGTGACTAATAATACTATAGTATTCTGTATGGTAGTTTTATTGCACGTTCAATTATTTTCTAATTTTATATTATTTAAAGCACCAGACTAACCCCAAGCTTCAAAGGAATGACCTATGAAGATAGGTTGATAGATCTGAATTTGAAAGACTGAAGACTTTCAAATCTTAAAAGAAATTGACAAAGTGCAGCACAGAAACCAGGACCAGAGGACACACAGTTAGAAATGAAGTGAGAATAGACTTAGGATAGAGGGTAGGAGCCCCAATGTGGTGAGGGGATGGAATGGGTTACCTAGTCATGTTGTTGAAGGAGACTCTTCTTCACACAGAGAGTGGTGAGGGGATGGAATGGGTTACCTAGTCATGTTGTTGAAGGAGACTCTTCTTCACACAGAGAGTGGTGAGGGGATGGAATGGGTTACCTAGTCATGTTGTTGAAGGAGACTCTTCTTCACACAGAGAGTGGTGAGGGGATGGAATGGGTTACCTAGTCATGTTGCTGAATGAGACTCTTCTTCACACAGAGAGTGGTGAGGGGATGGAATGGGTTACATAGTCATGTTGCTGAAGGAGACTCTTCTTCACACAGAGAGTGGTGAGGGGATGGAATGGGTTACCTAGTCATGTTGTTGAAGGAGACTCTTCTTCACACAGAGAGTGGTGAGGGGATGGAATGGGTTACCTAGTCATGTTGCTGAATGAGACTCTTCTTCACACAGAGAGTGGTGAGGGGATGGAATGGGTTACATAGTCATGTTGCTGAAGGAGACTCTTCTTCACACAGAGAGTGGTGAGGGGATGGAATGAATGGGTCACCTGGCCATGTTACTGAGGCAGAATCACTGGGATCCTTTAAGATCCAACTTGACAAGTTTTGAGATCAGCCGGACACGCGTAGATGGGCCGAACGGCCTCCTCTCGTTCGTAACATTTCTTGTGTTCTGAAGTCGGTCTGCATGAAAGCTGCTGTGCGGATGTATATTGTTCAGTGTTGTTCTCTGTATAGTTCTTTGTGGTATTTCAGTGTATGATAAAGCACTGGAGAGGATGCATCTCAATATGGATTTCAGTTTAAACAGTTTCCAATCTGTCCAAGAATAATGCAATGCTAAACATCAGCACATATCTTAAATCTTATTTCTGGTCATGTATGTCATAAATTGTTGTAGTTTTTAAAGAAAAAAATGCAAACACAAATATTTATAAATAAAACAAATATTTTATTTAGTTTCCTCTAGATGCTTTTTTTTAAATATAAAGAGTTTAAACAAGCATTACACAATAGTATATAAAAAATAAATTCACATTTCTAGGACAGTTAACACAAAAAAGATCAGTAGACAGAAAATCTTCCAGTAACATTCATATTCGAAGATTGCATTGACATGTTACTTTAAAAATGGTTCCCCTGGAACACATAGAAACGTTTTATGCTGTCACCTAAAAACGTGTACGACAATAACTTGAGACACAATCAACAATGGCTAACAAAACATGGATTCAGTACATCCCTGACTGTGCATGCACTTGACTGTGCAATCTAGACTGATTAAGGTCAGGGCATACGTAATCACTATACGCTAAACACTGTAGAGCACATCAAAGCATACAATCAGTGCCTACACTGGTTTCCACTGCCTTGCGCAGGCTGTTGTGCAGCATGCCTTTGTCAGCTGCTTTTTGCTCTGCTGGTTATGCCATGCCCTGTTTGTTGGCTGAGGTTTGGTAGTTGTTGTGTTTGACGGCTCCTCAGAGCTGCTGTATCCTCTGTTCCAGGTGTCGAAGCTGGACCTCGATTTCGAAGGGGAGGTCGTCGTTGACCTGCTCCTCGAAGTACCTCCGGATCTCGCGAGCCTCCTGCTCCCAGAAGTCCCTGGAGATGCTGAAGAGCTCCTTAAGGTTGATGGAGCCCAGCCCCTGGACGTTGAGGGCTCCCTCGGTGGGCAGGTAGCCGATGGCGGAGGGGAAGACCCCGGCCTCGCCGTCAACGCGCTTGAACATCCACTCCAGGACGCGCACGTTCTCCCCGAAGCCTGGCCACAGGAAGCGGCCTTGCTCGTCCTTACGGAACCAGTTGATGTGGAAGACCTTGGGCAGCCTGGCCTGGGGCCGGTGCTCCATGCTCAGCCAGTGCGCCAGGTACTTGCCGAAGTTGTAGCCGAAGAATGGCCTCATGGCGAAGGGGTCGTGCATGATGGCCTTGCCTGCGAACAAACAATAACTGGGTGAGTCTTAAAGTCTTAGAAACGTGGACTCGAGAAAATCTGAAACCGTTGTGTTTCAGTGCTGCCCCAAACATTTTAGATTGATATATTTATCAAAAGGGTTGACAAGCCATAAATGTTGATCTGCTCAAGCTCTTTCAAGCGGTCCAGTGCTTCTCTTACACTTTTAGTCCCGTTCATTCCCTTGTCTCACCTTTGTGCTCTGCTGCTGCCGTGGCCTCTGACCTCATCGCTGCGCCAACGAACACGCCGTGCTGCCAGTCGAAGGCTTCGTAAACCAGAGGCACGCCTGCAACCCAGAGAAGAGGTGCAATTCACACGAGGGTCCTCTTAATGTACTGACTCTACACGCTGGTGCAATTCACACGAGGGTCCTCTTAATGTACTGACTCTACACGCTGGTGCAATTCACACGAGGGTCCTCTTAATGTACTGACTCTACACGCTGGTGCAATTCACACGAGGGTCCTCTTAATGTACTGACTCTACACGCTGGTGCAATTCACACGAGGGTCCTCTTAATGTACTGACTCTACACGCTGGTGCAATTCACACGAGGGTCCTCTTAATGTACTGACTCTACACGCTGGTGCAATTCACACGAGGGTCCTCTTAATGTACTGACTCTACACGCTGCAATTCACACGAGGGTCCTCTTAATGTACTGACTCTACACGCTGGTGCAATTCACACGAGGGTCCTCTTAATGTACTGACTCTACACGCTGGTGCAATTCACACGAGGGTCCTCTTAATGTACTGACTCTACACGCTGGTGCAATTCACACGAGGGTCCTCTTAATGTACTGACTCTACACGCTGGTGCAATTCAATCACTGTCTCTGTGTGTTTTAAAATCAGCACAAGGGGCTAGCTTTCCCCTTCAGCACAACCAGAACCACATAACACTGGGTGTCGAAACCTGAAACCTACGTTAATAAATAAATGGACTGCAATTGCTTTTTACCTTGAGGTCTGCGCCCTCCGAAGATGATGGCCTCGATGGGTACCCCCTCGGGAGATTCCCACTCGGGGTCGATAATCGGGCACTGGCTGGCCGGGGTGCAGAAGCGGGAGTTGGGGTGGGCACAGGGCTCCTCTGTAACATTCAGAGAGGGAGGGTGGAATGCAGTTAATAAACAGGACGGTACGCAGTGAAGAAACAGGTCCAGTGAAAGTATCTGGGGTGCTTAAAGCAGCGAGCAGCTCTCCCTTACCGCTCTCCGGGCTCCAGGGCTGGTTCTTCCAGGAGGTCACAGAGACTCCCTCGGGCAGAGGCTCGTCGATGCCCTCCCAGCACACGCCGCCGTCGCTGGTCTCCGCCACGTTGGTGAAGATGGTATTCTTCATGATGGTCTTCATGGCATTGGGGTTGGTCTTCACTGAGGTTCCAGGGGCCACTCCGAAAAAGCCGTTCTCTGGATTGATGGCTCTCAGGTTACCTATGGGAACAGTTCCTGCTGTGAAAACCAGCCCTTGTCTCTGCTTAAAACAAGGGTTCTATTAAAGCAAAGCAGTTGAATTCTTTATTTGCGGAACAAGCCTCTGTGTATATATGTCCAGGCTTTGAAATGAAAGCCCAAGATGGGTCTCTTACCTTCTTCATCGAACTTCATCCACGCAATGTCATCTCCCACGCATTCCACTTTCCAGCCCGGCAGAGAGGGGTTCATCATGGCCAGGTTGGTCTTTCCACAGGCGCTCGGGAACGCAGCAGCGATGTACTTCTTCCGGCCCTCAGGATTGGTGATGCCCAGGATCTGGTCAGGGGAGATAAAGCCCTTGTTAATGATCTCTAAAGATGTGGCTCCGTCATTACACACTAGGCTTCCAGATGGTCAACTAGCTCCCCTTAACTGTAGTGGGGGTTTCTGTTAAATCTCCAAAGCCCCTCCTGAAACTTACAGTAGGATGCAGTTTTGATGCATGCAACAACAACCCTCGCGTTTCTATTTGAGCTCCTGCTGTTCTCCCACAGCTTCTGTTTGAGACAGTAAGCCAGGCAGTGACCCTCACCAGCATGTGCTCGGCCAGCCAGCCCTCCTCCTTGGCGATGCGGGAGGCGATCCTCAGAGCAAAGCACTTCTTGCCCAGCAGGGAGTTGCCTCCGTAGCCGCTGCCGAAGGAGATGATCTGCCGCTTGTCTGGGATGTGAGCCACCAGGGTGAGCTCGGGGTTACAGGGCCAGTTATTCACCAGCGACTCTACAGGAGGGGAAGAAATCATTAGATGAAAACTGTTAGATGAAAAAGTTGTTGTTTGTGTGCATTAAATGATATCTGATAGCGCTTTACAATCAGCGTTGGGAATTGTACTGTAGTTCCATGTGAATTGATATAGCATTGTAATGCATCTGCTCACGATGCACATGGCAGGGTACTTTTCTTGCGTCTGAACAGTTGTGTCATCGGGGATTTTAATTATCATCACAGTATAACCCAGCCAAGCGCTTGGAGGTTGACTCACTCTTGAGAGGCAGGGGGCACCCCACTGAGTGGAGGCACCTGACGAAGTCTTCGCTTCCTAGGGTCTCCAGCACAGCCGATCCCATCCTGGTCATCACGCGCATGCTGGCCACCACGTAGGGGGAGTCCGTCAGCTGCACCCCGATCTTCGACAGGGGGGACCCCACGGGGCCCATGCTGTAGGGGATGACGTACATGGTGCGCCCTGCGGACATGCAGCAGACAAACCACATCAGACCACCAGAAGAACGTGTTTGACTTCATCTGAGCGACGCTCTTAAAGGCTGTTCATATTGTAAAGATGAATTCCTCTACAAGCGCCTGTGTTGGAACCTGTTCAGTGGTCACTGTTTGTTAGCTCGTAGGCTGGCTGCTGCTAGGGCATTGCTCACTGCTCATTGTTTTTCTTATCCTGGATAGCGGTATATTTGTGTAAAAACACTTTAACATTTTTGTGAATAGGGCTCTATAATTCAGATACTCCTGAGCGATCTTAAGATGTTTGCTGTAAACTTTGCAAAGTGAACTGGTGTTTCTTTCTTCCTTGAGTTGCACATTGGCATACCATGGCTTTGCCTTATAAAAGTGTCTCATAGTAAAAGTATAGCAAAGTGTAATAAAGCACAGTGAAAGCGTGGTAAAGCATAGGCAAGCACTGTAAGGAACAGCTATGGGTAGGTATGGGAAAGCATATAACTTAAAGCATGGTAATACTGCAGAAATGCCGTGCAGAAATACCGTGGTAAACTGTTACAAGGGTGGAAACAGCCATGCACACTTCCCATACCTTTCATGCAGCCGGGGAATCGGAGATTCTTGGCTTTCTCGAACTCCTCCTCCGACATCCAGCGTCCGAGCTGGCTGGTGCCGCTGGTGGGCGTGGGCACGGTGTCCCTCTGCTCCTCCGTCACGATCACCGTCTTGCTTTCCACTCGAGCCACATCCCGGGGGTCTGTGCGGGCCAGCCAGCTGAAAGCAGAACGCAGAGCATTACTATCAGGAGAGATGCACGTGGAAGGGATTTGCAATGTTAGGTCCTAGTCACCAGACCGGGCTCTGTTTAAAGACTGCTTTTAAAGCATCTTTTGAATATATATATATATATATATATATATATAGTGGAGTTCAATCTGTTGGATAGCCCTGCCTTACAGAATGCTTACAAACACTCTCAACACCTCAAAAATCAGCCTTTAAATAAAGCGTGAGCCGAAACTTTGTGATTCTGGCAAATAGTTACATACTGTACAGCATGCATCAACAGATTCCTAATAACTGCAACCAAGCAATATTTACAAGAAACAGCATTGTACTGAGCAAGATTTTAGAAGAAAAAATCAAACAAACCTGACTGAAAATGGACATCATGGCAAAATACACTCTACAGTGACCTGCACTCTTAATATATGTTTAATGAATTAGATGTTAGCTACACAGCATGCATAGAGCCCTTCCAGAACAAAAAAACTGTCTTTGAAAAGAGTTGTAAGGAGGAGCGCTAACATTAGCAAAGTGACTGGCTTTCTGAAAACAAGCGCAAACTATCCACTGGATTAACGCTTCACACCCGGCTGGGTCGGAGATCTTGTTGAGATACTACAGCCTGGAGGAAACCAGTTCACCTACCAGTTCTCGTACTGGGTGAGTTTCTTGATCATGCCTTGCTCCTCCAGCAGCGCTAGTACCCTCCTGCTCTCCTCCTCGGATCCATCGCAGATGTGCAGGCTGTCGGGCTGGCACAGGCGGGCGCTCTGCTCGATGAAGTCCCTCAGAGCGGGGCTCAGCGCGCCCAGGTCTCCCTGCAGGACTCGCATGCTGGACAGTGGATTGGGTTGCAGCTGAGGAGCCATGATGTGGGGATGCGAGGATCTGCCGGACTTCTGTGTAAAACAGTTCAGCGTCCTGCAATTAGAGAGGGGAGACACGGTCTTAACACACGTTGCTAATTATTTTGTAGCAGCATACATGTGCATTCCTTGGCAAAATGCAGGAGACATTTTAAATAAAACTCCCAACACAAATACAGCACCATAGCGGACAGTTGCAAAACAGTTACAGCTGTGCTGTAAACACACGTATAATACACATTCTCTCGCTTACTCATATAGACTTACTTTGCGTTTTCTGTCCTGTTTTCTAAGTTGATCCTGAAGCCTCGGCTTATTCCTGGAGCAGCACTTTTTCTGTGATAAATGTTGCTGGCTTTTGAATAGTTCACTGGGCTGTTCTTGGTGTGATTACCAATAAGTCAGGTCCCTCTATAAATACTGAGAAGCCGGTATGTCCGTCCTATGTCAGCTGTAACTAAAGGGGGTGTGTGGGGGTCGTTCAGTGTGCTGTACATGAACTCAGCCCCCACCAAAAAAACATCACTTAATAATTAACCTCTGCGCGAAAATTACTCAACCAACAACTTGTTTATGACGCCTGTCCATTAACTTACAATGAAAACCCCAGTATGAAGCAGTTGCGCCGCTCGTATCTATCAGCACTTTGGCCCAGTTTACTCTTCTGATGCAATACATTTGCTCTGTTACTTGCTTTCCAAAGACATGACGAAAGGTTGCCGGTCCGTTACGCACCTGACAATCGAACTCTTGCCAAGAGTCAGTATCAGCTTGCTCTTTTCTGATTGGTTTGTGGCGTTGGGGGTTTGGCGGAGGCGTTGTGAGCAAAGATTCTGGATTCTGCGATCTTCAGCAATTTGAAATCTGTCCTTGCACCCTCTTTGACATCGATATTCTTTCTTTCTTTCACGTTATGATTATATTTATTCTAATTTATCTAATTGGGTTGTTTTTTTTTGCATAATTACTGTATCTAATAGGAGATTGAATATACGGGGCAGCAGTGTGGAGTAGTGGTTAGGGGCTCTGGACTCTTGACCGGAGTGTCGTGGGTTCAATCCCTGGTGGGGGACACTGCTGCTGTACCCTTGAGCAAGGTACTTTACCTCGATTGCTCCAGTAAAAACCCAACTGTATAAATGGGGAATTGTACGTAAAAAATAATGTGTAAAAAATAATATAATTGTATGTAAAAAAAAAAAAAAAAAAAAAAAAATGATATCTTGTAACAATTGTAAGTCGCTTTGGATAAGGGCGTCTGCTAAGAAATAAATAATAATATATCTGCAAAGTAACTTCGACACAACGTATAATCTACCAGACAAAAAAAAAAACATATAGAGAACAAGCAGCCTAGACGCTTGAAATAAAAATGAAAGGTTTGGCAATATCGTGCTTGTATTTTCACTCAGACGATCAGTAGAAAGGCAGAGAAAGCCGCAAGTAACCATTCTTCGATAAAGAACTCTCAATGCATCAATACAATATTCTAAATAGAAGTTTACAAATCTGAATTATGCTTCGAGCCGCTGTTAACTTTCAATTGAAGCGATGCCTCCAAGCAATGCAGTGCTTGAGTCGTACATTTAACATTGTCTCACATACCACGATGTGAGCTTTTCAAGTTTAAAGCATAGGAAAGTGTAGTAAAGCAAGCTGAAATCGAAGTAAAAGCAAGAGATCTCTCTTAAATATGCAGATAATATGTTTAGAATCACGAATCCTATCTTTCAAATCCTAGAACAAACAAGTGGACATAAGCGTGAATTGTGTACGAATAAAACACACAGCAGATGCATTCTAGTTTAAAACTGGACATGTTTTTAAATAGCTTAGTTATTAATACACGTACAGGTGCGGTTGTACATTGTTGCATAACTTCTTTCGTCTAGTGTTCTCTTTTGTTGCAGATTAAACCGCCCTCCAGTAAACTGATAATTAAACCCTGTGCTAGAACACACTGTCTGCAATTTTAGCAAATATGTTATTGCAGGAGGTATCTTCTATTCACAAAATAAATAAAAAATAGATGACGGACAGTTTTAGAATGTCTAATGGGTTCAACGAGGCATTCCAAATACACATGTTATTGTCAATTATCTGTGACGTTCAAATGGATGTGGCCAAGCACGTCTCGTGAAAGAATTAGACCTTGGCTCGGGAACATCGTGCGTTCTGGAGTGCAGGTGTCATTCGATGCACGTATGCACGCACTGACGTTTCATTGCTCATGTACCTGTTGTAAACAATTGAAACAGAGGTGCTGATAGAAGTCAACATATAACAGCCGCTAAAGTACAAGACCAGACTATGATAGAAAAAACGACCTTTAAAAACACGCATTGCGTTTACTGCAGTAAACTGCATGCACCGTATAACTGATAATCTACTACAGTACCCCTCACAGAAACTAAACGAATCTCATGTGCTGGCTGCGGTAATTGGAAACCGGCTCGATGAGATCCACAGCAATGTATGTTCACCTTTTTGTTTCGGTATAGACCTGTATTTAACACGCTGTTGGTCCATGTCATTTGGGTTCTGGTGTTGGTTCAGCCTATAGTTTCTATAGAATCTCTGTGTTTTTTAACAGTGAACAGGAGGATCGCTAATCCAGTGGTTAAAGAAAGGGGCTTGTTACCAGGAGGTTCCAGGTTCAATCCCAGCTCAACCACTGACTCACCGTGTGTGACCCTGAGCAAGTCACTTGACCTATATCATGTATGCATTATGCAAACTTTATTGCCAGAAAGCCTTCAAGTACAACAAAACATCCATGTGCTGGTAATAGAAAATATAGTCCTTGAGCAATCAATGTTGGCAAATAAAAGCCACGCTGATCAATAATCGACTAATCAGTACATTAGTTTGTCTCTAGGATGCATGGTATAAATGATGCTACACAGCTGTGATGTTTTTGATAAATTGAATACCTACTGGGGTTTACATCATGTACAATGGACGCGCTTCCATTGGGCTCCACCTAGTGCTTACTCAAAGGTACTGCATCTCAATAAAAATAAATAAATTAAGTGCTGCTCTCAATTCCTGGTGGAATTCTGCAATCCAAGAATTCCAGAATCC
Organism: Acipenser ruthenus; assembly: GCF_902713425.1. Lineage (NCBI taxonomy): Eukaryota > Metazoa > Chordata > Actinopteri > Acipenseriformes > Acipenseridae > Acipenser > Acipenser ruthenus. Next base: position 1,332,980 of record NC_081206.1, on the reverse strand, counting down.
AGCAGCGGTCTTGCACACAGTTCCATGTTTAAAAACTACCTTGAAGTAGCCTTAACCAGACCTTAAAAACGTGCATGATAACATCAACGACAGGTTTCATAGATCCCGATTAGTACTAATCTCTGAGATGAATTTACATAAAATAACAGTAGGTAGTCAGGATTCGTGCTAATCTCGCTCTGTGAAACCGGCCACTAGAGATTTTCACAGCACCCGGAATCACATTGAGAATTTTTACTTCCCTTCACCAACATGGCGTCTTAGCAGCTTCAAAGTGTCCTCTTTAATACCGTCCGATGTCAATCAGCGTAAATGTGTCCGTGCCGCATTAATTCCGTCATGCAACCTATCTCTGACGTGAGTTCCGGGCGATGGATTCGGTTCTGCTGAGCGGTTTGGGGATAGCGGGTAACATGAGTGCCGACAATTCGAGTCTGGATCCCGGGGACGTGACCGTCCCTCTGCGGAATCTGCGGAACTCAGTGCAGTGTGTTCGGGACCGGGTGAGAGGTACGACACCATCATTAATTATTTCAGTCGCCAGCCGAGTGGAAGTGTAAGTCGTTTTGTGAACTGGAGAAGCAAGTGTTATTATATTAGGCCGCTGGCTGGTTGCACATCATGCTAAGTAAAATACAGCACCGTAAATGCATTGGCAATTGGTTAGTCGCCATGTAGTATTTAATGAATGCTGGGCGAATGTAAATGTAATTTTAATTTGCGAGCCGTGCTGCTGGCGTCTTATGCATCCTCGCAGACCTGCTGGGACTCACGGGACATGTCTGTGTTATATTAGCACGAACAGAACACATTGTTTTGGTTATGGCGTGGTCACAGTTAAATGTTAGCCGTGGCAAATTGTATTTATTTGGCAGGTTAACATACAAACCGAAAAAAGTAATAAGGGTGTCCGAAATAAAGAACTCCATGGAGATAAAAAAATGTGCCTCATGGCAACTGTCGTACGTTTTCAAGAAACAGCCTGGCTAGAGAGAGGACACATTTTTTGATGTTGTCTAGCAGGTACGTTACACTTAAACGCACATATTTAAAAACACAACATTCTGTCATCCTAAACCTTCATGTCGATATCATCAATACGATTTGCGAGATATATATATATATAATAAAATTTAAGGAAAACAAATCTGGCAGAATTTGGCTTTTGGAGTTAAGTGTAAGGTAACCGCCGCTTTTTACCGGATGAACTGTCATTGGTTTTTTTTTTTTTTTTCTATTTTTTTAGGAATAAAAGTATAAAAAAATCAGTAATTTACTGATTTTTTTATTCTTAAAAAAATGAATTAATAAATACATAAAAAATAGACCAATGACAGTTCATGTAGTAAAAAGTGGCAGTTACCTTACATTTAACATCAAAAGCCAAATTCTGCCAGATTTGTCTTCCTTAAACTTTATTAGTTAAATTAATATATATATATATATATATATATAATCTTAATCTGCGTATACAGTATTATCCATTGGTTCTGTGTGTATTTTGTGCCAAATTCAAGGAATTTACATCACAGTACTTGTTTAAAAAAGCCTTTTAAGATTAAAAAAAAAATGATAATAACAAAATGTAAAAGTTGGCCCCATGTGAAGTCTGTATCTTCCTTGTTCTTATAATTACAGATGGAGAGTCCAAGGAGTGCAATGAAGATTTTAACTTGCAGCAGTTTTGGGACACTTTAGGTAATGTACTTGGTGATATTAACTTGTATAGATTGTCTGCTCAGGGATATTTATTTAGCGTTTTCAATTTTGTTTCAAATATGAGTTGTCTCTCTATACAGTCTGATTATTCTCTTTATCATTTACAGGCCAGGCATTTAAAGCAGCCTCACAAGGAGCCACTAAACTGAGTCTTGTGTTTTCCAAACCACCCTTGCCTTCAGCACAAGTAGGTTCCTCTATTATTTAAAAGAAACGCAGCAGCTGGTACAGTGCATATAAAAATAATAACATATCTCAGCTTCAGACCGGTGACTTTACTAATTAGATGCATGTGTTTGGTTGTTTTTTCTCTAGGATTGTGAAAGGTTAGCTGACAGCATTGAGAAGAATGTCCTGACACTGGCTACAGTTTACTACTGGCTGCCTAAAAGTCAGGGTAAGACTTTCTGAATGAAATGGTAAAAGCTTGGAGTTTATATAGGCTAAATGTTCTACAAGTTAATTTCAGAATGCTATGTAACAAACTGTGTATAGTATTTACATAATTGCTTATAAAATAGATAACATGTCTTGGTTGACCTCAAACTTTTTTTTGTGTGTTTCTGTGAAAATGTGTTTCTGACAATTGACACATTTTTACAGATATTTAGATTTTCCCTTCAAACTGAGTTGAGTTTGGTCCGATCCTATAATACTGAAGTAAACATTTTGCGTTCTGGTCTTTCTATAGGGACCAGGGCTTCTCGATGCTATGGGATTCAATCCCAATCGATGTCAGAAAAGCCATCCCAATCAAATCTTTCAGACCTAGACTGAAGACCCATCTGTTTGAGTTGCTTTTCCGTAGCTGGAACAGATTTAACCACAAGCTCATTAGAGATCTTTTAAATGTTAGTTGCGAAGTGGGCTGGGGTGCCGTGGCATGAGAGGCGTTAAGAGTAAATCTGTTTGGAACCTGGGTGCCTCGTGTTCTCAGCCCTTGTCTTGTGTCTCCTTTGCTTCAGGGATAACACTGCGGAGAATAGCTCGGGATGCCACCGTAGAGGTGCTGGAGGGAATTTCACAGCTGATTGAAGTGATCCTGAACACCCCTCTGCAGAGGTATGCGTCACACCTGGGGGCTCCATTACAAGTACTCTTACCATTACTGCTCAAATTGCAATTACAGTTACAGTTACAATGCTGTTTTGTTCAGTTACGGTTGCAGTTACAGTTCGGTTTGTGTTCCCTCACTTTATTATTCACCATAGTTTTCTAAGCTCCTCTGGGTTTTGGGGCTTGTGAATGTTTAAGTGTTTAGGTGTCCCTCTAATTCATCAGTTCTTTGGTTTTCCTAGTTTATCCCAAGAACAGCTGACTTCTACAGGTGGCGTGTGGTCATCGTGTGATTATATTCACAGACTGCCTCAAGGTAAGGATGAAAGCGGTTTCTGTATTTTGGTTGGTTGCCCCCCCCCCCCCCCCATGCAATATGTTATACAAAAAAAAAATTGCAATGCTGGCACTGGTATTGCTGAGAAATACTGGTGAATTTTTTTTTTTTCCCAGTATTATATTTCACTGTAAAAATAGACAATTTCACAGAATGGTTACAACGACAAAGATTTGAACTTAAATATATTTATTCATGTAATATACTGTCATGGTTTAGTATTTGTGCATTTACACTGTTGACAGGTACTGTACTGTTAATCACTGCAGGGGATTGACTGCAAGAGCTGCAAATCAGGGTTCATGCTTCTTCAGAACTGTAAACCGTCCTCCCTTTAGGCTTTGCATTATCAAGTGTGTGCAGAGGTACATTTTCTGCACAAAAGGCTTCGGTTAATTTGAAGATTGTTTCTCATTAAATCCGCTTCCTCTGCTTTCGTGAAATTGTTTGGGATATTGCTCTGCTAGTCTCCTTTATTTGATGTTTGCTAACCACTTTAATTTTGAACTGAAACCAGTTCAAAAGACATGAACTGCTCCTTTCCTATTGGAAACAAGTGTCAGAATTCACAGGTTCCGTGACCACTGTGACAGAATCACATCCATAATAATAATTCTCTGATGATGATCATCTTATTAAGGATCTTCTTACCATCAACACTGCTCTGCCTTGAGGAACACTTAAAATGCAGCCCCAAAGATCTAAGACTTGGAATTCACAGAGTAGCACTAGTTTTGGACTACCTAATATTACCTTTGGTAAGGTTATCCAAGATCAGTGATAATCAGGGTCTGTGAAAACCAATCACAAGTGTTCACAAAAGTTTTTGTAATTAATTAATTAATTAATTTTTTGGCATAATGTCTCCCCAGATAACCAAGCTGCAGTTCTGTCTGTGATGGCCTCCTATTCTGCAGTTGTAAAAGATGCAATCGAAGAGATGGAACAGGTACCCCATATTAATATTATTTTACACACACACACACACACACACATCTATAATATAATATAATATATTATATCTGTCTATCAAGGTTAGAACCTAACGCTTGCCCAAGGCAAATTAAACATGGTTTCACGCTACGCGGGATTGTGACCCAGGTAGCCAGAACCCGGGTCTGGACCCGGGTAGAAGTGCCAGTGTGAAAGGGGCTTAAGATGTACTACAAGGTTTGTCCAGTATGACAAAAGCCATAGTGGCACATTTGTGATCTGGGTCATCTACCTTTAAGATAGAGTCGATTTTAAAGCTCGTGAAAAATCAAGTAATCATTATAACTGTATGAAACTGATGAAGGCAAAGACTGCCAAACAAGGCATATCAAAAGCGTGAACAATTACTATGCACCATAAACCTTTGTGATTTTAAAGCTAAAAGAGCTTTTCAGAACAGCTCACGCCCTTGCAAAGCATGTGTCTTCATTAGATTCGACAGCACATTCCGTGTCGAAGCATGTGTATATGTGTAGAAAGGTGAAACACACCATATTCCAAAACAAGAGCAGTTTTATTGTTAAAAAACCACCAGCGTAACTGCGTGCTTCGACACGTAATGTGCTGTTGAATCTAATGAAGACACATTCCGTACGAAAAGCGTTGTGATGCTGGTGATTTTTAAACAATAAAACTACTCTTGTTTTGGAATATGGAGAGTTTCACCTTTCTGCTAATGAACTGCTCACATTTAAAGAGATAAAAGGATAAAGAAGAATGCTTTGGGTGTGCGGCCAAACATGTTCTTTGCAGTTGCTATAGTAAGCTTTTTGATAATTATACCACTGATGAACAATTAACGCAAATGCAGAGACACTTGTTTAAACATTTAAGAACCTTTTGGCTAGCACCTAACTTCGTAGATAAACTTTTTTTTATATTTTATATATTATAGGAACAGGGCAGGGAGCCCTGCACAGGGGAATGGCTGTTTGGTTGGCAGGGGAAAGATTAAAGTCCTCCCTGCCACCATACACGTGCAAACGTGTGTTAAATGATTTGATTACTGTATTTGGAAATTGATCCAGACGCCTTAGAAAAGTATTCTGTCATCATAGTTCTTATTTATTGTAAGTTTAGCTCTGCTAATGCAATTTGACATCTAAAACTCCCTTTGCATAGCAGGCTGAGTCATTGCAGCTTTTAGTGTGAGCTGAGTGAGAATTAGACACCACACACACACACCTGTTGCCCAGGTAACTAACAGTGTCTTCTGGGTCTCCCTGAAGGCTCAGGCTGACAGCCAGGACCCCTTCAGCGATGTCCTGGATGACGACGATCTGGACTCTAGGGGAAACCAGGACACTTACTGGTCTGAGGAAGACAAGCAGCTGATGGCTCCATGCCAGGGCCTCATGAAGGCAGGAAAAGCCTGCTTGAAGAAGCTCTCCGGAGCTGTGAAGGCTCACGGGAAAGTGGACTCGCCGGAGTGCATTGCTCAGCTGGACGATCTAGCAGACATCACCAAGGAAATCAGTCCCAAGTGAGTTCAGGCTAGTCAAGAATATTAAATAATAATATTGATAATACTTACACATGTTACAATTAACCTGCAAACTGAACTGCAAAACGAATCGATAAACCGAAACTGGTAATCGACGAGAAGGTAATACGACAGAATACAGGGAGAGAAATAAGACACCTGTTGCATAGCAGTTTCATCCATTCCAGCTTTTAATACATGCTTGATTAGCCACAGTATGGGCCACAAGCTCAGGTGAGTGTTATTATACTCCTAGTAAAACTAGGAATGGATCAAACTGCTATGAAATGAGTTTTATTTCCATGCCTGTTTTTTTTATAACACAACACCCACCCTGAAACCCTTTTCTCCGTCACATGGTAAATGTCTCATTAACCAGGAGTAGAGGAAACTCACCGCGCTTGAGCAGGAATGATCCTCTTTTGTTTTTCTGTTAAATAAATTGTGTCTCTTAACCAAGAACTTGCAAGGTAAAAGCAGTTCAGTCATTTGACCTTTTCAAAAAGCTACGCTGTGCCCCCGCAGCAGTCAGAACTAGATTTGTATGTTGGTTTTATGTATTAAAAAGCAGTTCAGTCATTGACCTTCTCAAAATAGTCTTTTTTTATTTTCTTGACCTGTAACTTAAGAATTAAACCGTGGCAATACGTTTCAACATTTCCTTATGTGCTTCCCAGAAAGGTAGGAGGATGGGTCATTCCGTGACAAATCACCCAACAGGTCACACCCTACCATCTCCGATTTACACCAAACTCGGTTCTTAGGGTTGTTTAAAGCAAGATAGCTCCAATGTATGTTTTTAGATTGATCAGGTCAAAGGTTATGACCCGGATGTGAAAGCGCTGACATGAGACATGGCTTTGCTGTTCCCTGCAGTGAAGTCAGATTTGCATGTTGGTTTTACGTAGCAAAAACTGGCTATAATATTTTTGCCCGTTCAAAAAGAAGCTTGCATGAAAGTCACTGATGTACATTAAAATGCTGATCATCTTCAATAAGCACCTGTATACAGAAACACAGATTTTTACTGATAATACCCGTTTTGTTTTCTTGTTCCACAGTGTGGATGACCTTGCACTGAGCCTGTATCCACCAATGAACTATGCAGGAGTCCGACTAAATGTAAGATTATTTACAAGTCCCTATTTAACAATTATTATTATTATTCCAGGGTTTGCATCCGATAATGTGTTTATTGCTATTTTATTATGTCTCTTTATTTACTTTTTGTTATAATGTGAAGAAAAGAAAAGTGGACAGGTGAGGGTGATTGAGTGGATTAACTTACATCTGATTTTTCTTGACAGGCTGCCAGACTTGCATCTGTTGTAAAGAAAGTCCTGGAAATAACAAAGTAAGTGTAGTAGAATTGCACCACGGCTTGATGTCACTTTAGGGAGCATACTGTGTGCTGGCATAGTGTCACGAAGTTAATGTGTGATTACTGTATCAGTGTCGTTGCACCTTTGCGTGTGATAAGAATTGGGAATTTACTGACTTCTCTGGAACTTCAGTTGCTACTGATAGTTTTACATTAACAGCTAAATGCTCAGTTATTCACAATGAAAATAAACAGCTTGTCTGGCTGTCTTGGGTGTGTATGTAGAACAGGGCACATACCTCAAGTGCTTTAACACTTTTGACTGATCACAACTGTCAGATGCTCTCAAGTGTTTAACTAGATCTGCAGCATTCTTTATTTCCTTTCAAAAACATGTTGCTTGTAAATGTAAACAAGAAGTCATGCAAATGTCCTTTTTCTGTTGTTCTTGAACCTGTCAGAGCACTGATGAAAGATATTGTTTTCTCAGCTGTTTACTTGCTTTTTATTTGGAAATATCCTGCTCAATATTTTTTTTTTTTATTCCAATCCCTGTTTGAATCCTGTCTTATTTTTTCTTGGCTAATACAAAACCAAATTCAGATACATGTTATTTTTTTTAATTAGTAAAAGGAAATGAGTTCCATTAGAGGTACTGGAGCTAGAAACGTGTGAGAGATGTGCTTTAACTGCAGCTGTTTGATCTCCCTGACAGGTCAAGCCATGTGTGTCCAGAGGCTGAGCTTGCCTGGGTGCAGTTTTTGGATGGGGCAGTTCAACACAATATGCAGAAAGTGAAGAACTTAACCCAGAACTCTATTTAGACAAATTATATGTGGAACTACTCTAAAAAAATGAGAGAGAGGAGACTTTGTTTAAAAAAAAAAAAAAAAATCAAGTCAAGATGGGAAATAGACTTCGCCACCACTACCAAACCGCTCAACCAGTTTATTAAGATAAGTAAGATAATATGTATATATATATATTATACAGCATACTTTGCCTTTTTGATATAATGTTAACAAAAGTGTTCTTGCTGTGTACCGGCAGGTGTTTGTGCCGTTCGGATTCATAATCTACTGTTGGATAATAGAAAATAAAACACAAAAAAACCCAAGATGATGAAATAATGTAATACTGGAGACGAGACCGCAGGAGTTCCCAAACCTCAAGGGCTGGTGATTTGTTTTTGTGTGCGTTTTCAGTTTTAGCAGAGGTGAGAGGCATGACAGTTTTGTGAATTAGCCCGATGCATCGCTTGCAGTAAAACACATAAGACCACAGCTGTGCTCTACAATCCTCTAGTGCTGCGGAGGAGCGAAAGCTTTGCTTTCCTGCGGGTCAAAGGTAGAGCCACACTGTCTAGACTGGAGCCCATTTTTTAGCAGATAGATCCTTTCCAGGAATAAACACTGTGAATGCCCTACAGTGTATGAACATGTCTGACAAGCCCATCAAGTTAACTAAACCAGTTTAACCTGTGAGAGCACTGATGAAAGATATTGTTTTCTCAGCTGTTTACTCAGGATTGTTCCACTGAGATGTAAGGACTTTGTTCACAGGGACTGCCATCCTGACGGCAGCTGAGAAAGTACGATTTAAAACAAACGCAAACAAAACCAGAATCATTTAGGACAGCTCTTTTTAAGGGTGCAGTGCTTTTTCAATATTGAAAACAAATTGGCCCACATGGTTTCAAGATCAATCCCCCGATCGGGTCTTATCAAAGACCAAATGCAAAGTATTGAACAAAAACAAAAAACTTAAGTTAAAATTATTTATTGTTTAGTTGTAATGAAAACAAAAGGTATAATTAACCAAAGTTAAATAGTCTAGTGTCACAGACATTTCTGCAAGCAGGATAACAGATAGTTTATAGTTTCTGCAAGCACAGTATTTATTTGCATCAATATTAACATATATAGTCAGTAGTTTTTACATCTTGTATAGTTTTTACAAGTTTATGAAGCCATGTTGCATTATACACATACAGTTCCATACCTCCTAATAAGCTCACATGGCAGTATATTTACTTTAAGGAAAACAGTGAATGCATAAATTATTATTATTATTATATTTATGTAATATATATTATATTTTAAACTTAAAAAAAACAAAACATAATGCAGTAGCAAAAATGTATAACATAATATTAACATATAACAAATATTTTATGCAACTCAAGTGCTGCATTAATTTATTTCCAATGTTTATATATTACCCACTACTTTTTTTTTTTCTTTTTCTCAGTGTTTTGGACATTTTTTTCATTTTTTCTTAAGCGTGTTTCCAGAGTGAAGTTAATAGGCACGCTTCACTTCCACAGTCTTGAAGGCTTTCACGTCCCTGAAGAGGTTGCAGTCGAAATCTGCGGTTAGCATCCTCGAGCCAGGCTTGGTGGGTGTGAGGGGGATGGTCACTCTCACCAAGTTATTCGGACCCACTGTACGGATACTGAAAACAGAGCAAAGCAGTGTGAGTGTTACATATACAGAGACAACACAACGACCAGCCGAGAGGACTGAGGGTCAGGATAGAGCCACCATTAATACAGAGCAAAGCAATGCGAGTGTTACATATACAGAGACAACACAACGACCAGCCGAGAGGACTGAGGGTCAGGATAGAGCCACCATTAATACAGAGCAAAGCAATGCGAGTGTTACATATACAGAGACAACACAACGACCAGCCGAGAGGACTGAGGGTCAGGATAGAGCCACCATTAATACAGAGCAAAGCAGTGTGAGTGTTACATATACAGAGACAACACAACGACCTGCCGAGAGGACTGAGGGTCAGGATAGAGCCACCATTAATACAGAGTTGCATTTTAAGTTGCTACCTAGTAACTAAAGCAAAGCCTTGATGCCATAGAAAATGTGCTATTCAGCTTGCAGTCTCTGGTATTTAAAGAGCAGTTCAATACTGCATGTTATATATTTACAGGTAAAGGGGGTTGAATTATGTCCTTTAGAGAGTTCTTGGTTGTGAAAGTCATGGAATTTGATACCCGAATGTTTCTTTTCATCTGAACACCCCCTGGTCTCAATCAGATTGGATATTATAAGTTTTACTGTCGTATACTTACGGAATTTCATATTTTGTCCGGATCAGACCAATCCCAGACAGTGTCAAAAGGCAGTTTCTCAAGGTCTCGGATAAAGTGTTAGTGAATGTTATTTCAGCCTTAATCTCCTGATGCAGTACTGCCGTTCCCTTTACCTGATGGAAGAAAAAATAAAATGAATTCACGAGCAAGTTTATATTTCCTGTGGCACTACTTATTAAATTGCTTACAAAAACAAAACACTTAATGTCTGTCACTGAACAGTTTTTAAATGATGTTAAAAACATTGATCTACATGCTACTTTAAGTGCTGATGTAACTTACAGATTCAACCACGAAGTAAACACTTAAGGCCAGCTCTGCATTTTCAGCTGGACTGAAATAGCATGAAGGGATTGTCAGTTTGCTAGGATTTAAATGATTGTTCATTAAGAGAAAGCTGTGCATCAGGAACTGTGATTCCTTTGTTCTAACAATGAAGCCAAACCCAGTTATCTGCACACTCTGGTGTTCTCTAATATCGGGTGTCTCCTGCTCCATAGAGATGGACAACCCGCTATTATCTCAACAGTTTCTTTGGTTTATGTTACTTGTCATGATGGCCACTGTCATCATTATGAATACCAAGACGAATTATACCCTACACTGAATGCTCCTCTTTCAGGAAAGCAGCAAGCATGTAAACTAACCTCAATGCTGAGCGTTGGGTTTGTAACCAGGACGTCCTTCTCTGTCATGTGCATTTCATTGCTGCCCTCCTCGTTCGCAACGGCTGTCAGTTTGACTATATCGTTCTCGAGCATGGACGCTCCATATTTCGAATAGGGTACCAGAAGAGTGACCTTTGTCTCTGTAAATAAAAAGGGTTCCAGAAAAATTGACATAACATTCACTTGGTCTTCTGCAAGTATCTCTTTCCATGGAAATGACCATAACCAAATGTTTATGGTTCCTAAAGAAAATCAACTTAATACAACCATGCAGAACAGAATTGAAGGTAGGCACAGGGGAGTTTTTGGTTCTGATTGCAACCATGGGGATAGCTGCTGCACTCTTTGTATTAAAAAAGAAAAGTGAAAAGCATTCTGGCTTTACCTCCGTTTGCTCCGATCTTTATGGTCTGGGTGTTTTTCCAGCATGGATCTTCGGGACGTCCGTTGTGTCGCAAGGCCTGGGCAATGGTGGTGATCGATAGGTTCTTGGAGCTTTGATTCTTATTGACGATGTGCAGGTAAAAGGTGATGTCTTCCCCATTCACCGGTGTCTTTTGCAGCTTGATAGACAGCTCAATGACCCCAGAGGCTGGTGGTTTAGGTGCATCAGGACCATTAGGAGTAATGTCTGAAATCCCATTCCTTTTATGGACCGCTCTGGCAAATGCATCTCTTTCTGTTTTAGAACCTTAATTAGAAATCATAGCTTTTACCATCCAATAAACATTCTGAAAAGTCAAAATGTTGTAGTCAACCCCCTGTCCTCTCCATTCTTGGAAAGAGGATAGTAATAACATTGCATCTTAACTACTTGCTTAATAATCGATGGCCAGTCGTTATTTCTTGCATGTGTGGGTTTTTTTTTTATTTATTTTTTTATAAAGGTAAACCAGTTATGCAATCTTTGATCAACAAACTGAACGTTTGGGTAATCTGATCAGGAAATTCCATTCTGAATCAGCAGAAATGTCCTGTAAAAGCTCATGTATTTAACAAGTGACAAACTTTCATATGAAGACTGTAAACCGCTATCTCTGTGACGTACCTTCAGGGTATTTGTAGAGGTGTGTGACGTCCTCGCGTGCGTTAGCGCCCACAGCCTTGGTGCTGATATTAGACCCCACCTGCCTGGTGCTGCTCAAAGATTTTTGCTTTGACCCATCGGAACCGACTACCCATCTCACCTTGTCGGCATTGACCTCCGCAAACACGAAGGGGACGTCGTGCTTTATATCTGTGTCTCCCTCCAGGATGGCTTTGACTGGGGCAGGACCACAACAATACACACCTGGAGAAGCAGACAGCACGTTAATGGAAACCGAAGAACTGTCCATGATGTGCTAACCGATTCTGTGTCGGGAGTGTTGTTCAAACTCCAGTTGGTACGGTACCTTCACTCTTCTCCTGGGGAGTGGGGTCCAGTACTTGCCAGCCGTCGTATCCGGTAGGTAAATCTGGACGGGCCATCCAGGACTCCACCCACACATGGAAGTTCCTGGAGAGACACGGCAGAGTTTGGGATTGGAACATTTGCACAGTGTGGGTAACTAAAGAATGAGTGGGTATATTACTACGTCATACAACGGGTTGAGTGCTATCGTTGATGAAATTCTTTGTGTTCAACTTTGCAGAGGGAATCTACATTACATTCATAAAAACCCAAGATACCGTCTGGGTGAATTGCACTATTGACTGAATTGAAGGAGGAGAAGAAGCAGCAGCTCACCATACGCTATCACTGGATAATTTCAACTCCTGGCCAGAGACGGAATAGTATTCATCAATAGTCAAATTCCCATCTGTGTCATGAGCAGAGTCAAAATTTGTGATCACGCGTGTCGGAATCCCCAGGCACCTCATAACTGAAACGAAAGAAAGGAAAGTTCAATAACACTGCGCAGTAAAGACAAGTTAATCATATATAATGTGCTATAATCCAATTCAATACTGTTTAAGGAAAGTAATGCATTTAGTGCATGTATCACTGTACTGGAATGTCAATTGAGTTAAACAATGGGATGGGGTGGGGGAAGGACAGGTGACCCGTTAGAACTCCTGTGTGCCACGGTCACAGAGATCCAGCACTGAGTGCTTGTGTGGGCTTCCTGTGCAGGCGTGGGGTTCTCTGTGCTGTTGTAGTGCTTACCTGTGCACATCACTGCAGCGTAGACCCAGCACTGCCCGTACTTGACCGGTCGGCAGCCGTTTAGGGACCACTGTCGGAGGATTTCAACACTCCCAGTCCATCGGGATGGAGGAGTCCCGTCAGGGAAATCATTCGCCCAGCGTCCCAGGAGAATCCCCCGATCATCATTGCAATTAACCTGCCAGGGAGGACAGACTTGTCAAACTCTTATTTCTATTTAGTTGATTTGGTCTCTTGACAATGATCTATTGAGACTTAATGCATGAACCTTTAGTGCACTGAGCAATGACACTGCTGTGAATAATTTTAAAAAAGCAGTAGAGTACAAATACATAGAGCTGCCTAGTTCTGTAATACAAGCCTGTGCAAAAGCAGGCCTGCAAATGTATGTTGACCTTCCAAATAAAAAATGACCATAGGTAAACAAACTCCAACTGCCCCGAACCCCACCCAACTATAATTCATCGTTCATGTCTCGTTCCTTATCAATCCTTACCATTGCACTCACTACCCTGCCCACGTAGGTCGGGTCGCTCCTTCTTGAACAGTCCAGGCCTGGGTTTTTGCTGTAGTTGGGGCTAACGTCTAATAGCTTCAGACATATATCCACAATGTCTTCTTCAAACTAAAGTAAATAAATAAATACAATTGAATAAAATAAATGAATCAGTAACTTCCACTGTTTAAATTGTGATTTTGGACTGTCATTGCATTTAGTCATGCATCATTAATTGTGGAAGTCATTAATATAAAAGCATCAAGGTCCCCAAAATAATTTTGTAAAATGTGACCTCCCCTGAGCAAGGATATAGGGAGAGGGGATGATAATACTGAAACTAATGCCAGGAAGGTTAGCAGAAGCATTCGTTTGGTTCACACAACACCTGTCCAAAATTCCATCCGCTGGGTGAGAAACTTTCTGCACATCCTCTATACAGAAGCCCCTGTTCGTTCATGACGTACTCCTGCTTTTCATTGTCTTTCTGCATGTGCACGGAGTCATCTGCAATACAGACACAGATTACCTTCAGACTGGAAACACAGTTGTTTGCAATGGGTGTAAAACTGCACTTGCAGGTGCCTTAAACACAGCATATAGTATCTCTTGGCAAGGAATTGAAAACATCTACAATCCCAATTCACAGCAGTTAAGAATGAAGGCAACACCACCCAGTACACAGATTGATTGTGATTGTGTGATATACAGACAAACAGTTTGTTTTACCTGCACACCACGGATTAAAGAGCAGGATGAACTCTCCTAGCGCTGAGGTCTGGGGAGTTCCTTTGGCGGTCTGTATCTTTAAGGAGTATTTGCCGATGCTGGCGTTGGCAGGGGAGGTGACAGACAGTGTCACTGAGGAGGAGGAACTGTTCTGCACAGCTGCGCTCCATGAGCTCTTGACTGGAGGACCGGACACTCTGAACACTGCTCTAGTTCCAGAGGCCTCGGACGGGGATGGTCCTAAACGAAGGAGACACAAGAAAGCATGGCAGGATGAGAAGGTAGAGCAGTGACAAGCTTGGACTCTGTAGATTCAGAAAGCATGGCAGGATGAGAAGGTAGAGCAGTGACAAGCTTGGACTCTAGATTCTGCTGAGCTGAAACTCAAGGAAGTGAAACCGGAACAGACTACCTGAAAGAAAGTCATGTAAACATACTGTGGTAACAGATTCTGATTAAAACAACACAAGCTTCTTTTGAAAATGCACATACTCAGTACATCATGCTGCTGCTGCTTTCTCAATCTGGCCCCTTAGGGATCTAAAGAAAGTGTCGTCATCAGAGGCAGAGCAACGTTTCATTAGTTCAGTAGCTACCTGTTTCTGCAATCAGCTGCACCTTGTCCACTTCCGGTTGGGACCCCCTGTGTAAATTCAGAGTGATGGTAAAGGCCTGCCCTCTCCTCAGTATCAGGCGCTGTCCGGTAATCTCGCTGGTGTGGTGAGCCTTGTTGTTCGCCTCATAATGGAAATCAGTGCTACTCACAGCTGGAGTAATAAATACAAAATGTTTTAAAAAACATTGTGATGCTGCAGGTCTCAAAATTGTCAACGTGGCTTGGAAGCATGTTACAGGAGCAGTGTTCAATTTGCACAATTATTGTGGGGGAAAAAAAACCTGACATACTCGTGAGAAAACTCAAAGTTAATTAAAGAATGGCAACTATTCCAGAGTCAGTAAGGACTGGAAGCTCTGAACAATGAACAGAACAACATTCCCAAACGACAGGAGGCCATTCGGCCCGTCTGTGGTCATCCGGTTCATAACAGCTGATTGATCTCAAAAGCTAAGTAAACCATGCTTGAGTTGCAGGGGCCACAGATTACACTGGTCAGACTGCAACAGTGTGGAGGTGGAAATAAGGAGAGAGGTCAATTGATAGAAAGACGCAAAATGATTATTAATTAGAATTCTGTCAAGTTTTTGGGAGTGCATTAAAACATTTTTTTTTAAATAGAAAGGTAAGGGTAGGGCAGCAGTGTGGAGTACTGGTTAGGGCTCTGGACTCGTGACCGGAGGGTTGTGGGTTCAATCCCCAGTGGGAGACACTGCTGTTGTACCCTTGAGCAAGATACTTTACCTAGATTGCTCCAGTAAAAACCCAACTGTATAAATGGGTAATTGTATGTAAAATAATGTGATATCTGTATAATGTAAAATAATCTATAACGTGATATCTTGTAACAATTGTAAGTCACCCTGGATAAGGAAATAAATAGTAATAATAAAAGAGTGATTGAACCGTTTCACAATTAGGATTTTCTAAATAAATTTGTATTTGAAATGTGAAATCATATATTAATATGTGCAGGAACATACTGCAGTTTTACACATTAATCTAGATGAATCTACTTTACAATTTACATTTGTATATGTTTTAATTTACTTGGACTAACTTCGCCTTGTCATTGCAGGTCACTTGATACATTTAAAGATTGTATATATTGTTATTCAGGATCCAGAAGAAGTACACAGTATAGAGGGTTTCTTTGGCTATGGAAGTTTTCTAGATGTCAGCGTATTCACCTGTTCTCATGATGCAGGTATAGTGGAAGTTTGTTTTATTTTCACTTTAATTAGGGTTGTATTAATTAAACAGATTGATGTCATGAAAGTATGCTGCCTTCTAACTCTCTGATTAGCCACAAGAAATATTCAGAAAAAAACTGCATCTGCTCCAGGCAGCGCCCCAGGACATCCCAGCACTTTCCTTAATGATTACACCCAGCAGGTTAAAACATGAACAACACAAAAAAATCAACAATAACAATAATAATCTTTTAGAAGTACCTTTTCTGACACTCTGATACTAGTCACACATTAGGTATAAATACGAAACGGCTTGCAACAGTTCTGAAATATTATATACCGTAAATTCTCCAAATAACCCACAAGGCGCACTTTACAAAGAAGTTGAGCAATTTGCTTTAATGTGTTATAATTACTAGGCTTGTGTAAGAAGTCTGAAACAGTTTCTATTCCATTTGAACCTGAGGATCCTCAGCGGAAGACAGGCATGAGTGCAACAGTATGACTCTGTGCCAAAAGCAGAGCCGTGGGCTTGAATGCTGAGCTCTGATCTAAATCCTGCCATGCTGCAACTGCAATGCAAACACTGAGACTGAGCTGAAAAGACAGCAGAGCGCGTATAACCCCACATCTGCAATGCAAACACTGAGACTGAGCTGAAAAGACAGCAGAGCGCGTATAACCCCACATCTGCAATGCAAACACTGAGACTGAGCTGAAAAGACAGCAGAGCGCGTATAACCCCACATCTGCAATGCAAACACTGAGACTGAGCTGAAAAGACAGCAGAGCGCGTATAACCCCACATCTGCAATGCAAACACTGAGACTGAGCTGAAAAGACAGCAGAGCGCGTATAACCCCACATCTGCAATGCAAACACTGAGACTGAGCTGAAAAGACAGCAGAGCGCGTATAACCCCACATCTGCAATGCAAACACTGAGACTGAGCTGAAAAGACAGCAGAGCGCGTATAACCCCACATCTGCAATGCAAACACTGAGACTGAGCTGAAAAGACAGCAGAGCGCGTATAACCCCACATCTGTAGTACTTTAAAAACATGTTCATATTGTAAACTGCAGTAGAATGTATTATAGGACAGTGTAGTGTTGTTGGACAGCACTATATAATATATAGTGCTGTCCAATATATATATATATAATATAGTGCTAGATAATATATACAATATTTAGTATATTATACACAGTATGTGTGTGTGTGTATATATATATATATATATATATATATATATATATATATATATATATATATATATATATACAGTATAATACACTATATAATCTGTATAAATATTAGATCTGTTAATATTATAAATATGGCAAAGCACCCATGAAATAAAATGTAAGTATCCATTGGATTTTTTTTTTTTTTTTGTAGATTCAGCTGTTGATCAGTAATTCATTCTGCATCTGTATTGAAACGAGCAGTTTGGTTGTTAGAGTTGTAGTTATTTTTGTTTTACTCACCAAAAGTCATTTTTGATCTGTTGAACTGTTGTTTGTCTCAGAGATGCTTCTGTTTTGTGCTTGAGAGCTGTTCTGCTCTGCTGCCTGCCTCCCTCTCCTTTTATTGAATTCCATACAGAACAGGACCGTCCTCTTTTAGGTGTGAAATCAATTTTAATCAAGGAAAAGAAAAAAAAAAATCTGTCATTCCAAGAATCTCGGGCTTTCGCAACTGTCAGAAAAAAAACCCTGGATTTTGCACATGCGTTTTCATGCCGTCTTTTTTTTTTTTAGGCGTGTCGTTTATCTCTTGCACTTGTCATTTCATTTCTTTGAATGATCAAGAAGGAGTCTGTTTATATTAACAGAGGAAGAAAGACCCAGGCATGTAGGAGCCATTAAACAAGCCCCTGTCCAGGCAGCAGCAGAGGTTACTGAACAGGGGTGACACTCTGATCTTAAACAAGTTCATTCTGCTACAATTTACTTTTAACATGGAGCTAGGCATTCTGAGACTCCGCTGAATTTTCCACCAGTATCCACTAACATTCATCCAGATCTGTTCGACTTCCCTGAAATAAGCAAAATGGATCTGGCTGTACAGTACTACTGTACACTACACTAGTGTCACAGCCTGGTCCTAATGGAAGCGTGTGCATTATGTCTGTTGAGTTTATTTCTGCCACATTACAAACAGGTCTGCTTCTGAATGCTTCCATCTTCAGCTTGTCACGCACAGAAGAATAACAGCTGCCTGTCTGAAGGGGGATTGTGAGCTGTTAGCACCTGGTCAAAGGTGCCAGACTATGCATACCTAGTAAACTTATATTACTTCATGAGGGGTTAATACATGTTCCCTATAGAAAAGAAGAGAGGGGATGCATCACTTATGTCAACCTAGCAACCTAAACCTTGTGGTTTAGTAAAGCAGTCAGGGGAGGGGTTGGGAAGGTTCTGTTTAAATCTCAATCATTTTCATTAAAATAATACAAGTCGAACCTGCACCAGTGTTTCATGGTTTCCGGGGGGGCATTGTAATTATCTCTTAAACAAGAAGGAGCACGTGGGGGGGGGGGGGGTATTTTTAAAATTATTTAAACAGTGGTGGAACTACACTTAAAATAATAATCAGAATAATCCATGCTGCCTTTAATCTTCCCAGTAGTGATTAGTTTTTGTAAGAAATTGCGTAAGTGACACTTTGCCCACGTCACATACTGATGTCATATTGCAATAAAACCCATTATTTCAATGAGCAATCACGTCTTGCTAAATAACATGAATTTCCTTATGTGAGAAAGTCAAGAGTCTATGTAAAATATTTCCTGGTACCCAGGTATTGCCCTGTCCCTTATGCTCCCAGGTGTGGCAGATTCTATGAAATTAAATTAAAAGCCATTACTCTTTCTGAGGAGTCATTTCAACATGCAGGCACAAGTGTGGTAGATTGTAGAAATACAAAATTGTGTAATACTATCCAGGCATGCACACTGGGACTGCCCAGTCCCTGACCACATTCCGGCGCCTCCTTAAGACTCACCTCTTCAAAGAGCACCTGTAGAACTCCTCTGTTTGTATCCTGGGACACTATCACCCTTCATGTAAATGTGCTTTATTTTGCTCTTATCTGCCCCCTATTTTACTGCATTTAATCCTGTACTTCAGAATACTGTAATCTGCCAAGTGTTTAACCTGTAGTACTTTGTATTTAATCACATCCTGATGTAACTATCACTATTTAATCATATCCTGATGTAACTATCACTATTATCTGCTGTATTATTGAATTGTGGTTTGTCACACTTGTACTTTGCTTGAACAAAAGTTATTGTATTTCTTGCTCTTATTGTATTACTTGTATTGTAACACTTGAAATGTATTTGCTTACGATTGTAAGTCGCCCTGGATAAGGGCGTCTGCTAAGAAATAAATAATAAGAATAAGAATAAGAATATTATTATTCATTTCTTAGCAGACGCCCTTATCCAGTGCAACTTACAATTGTTACAAGATATCACATTATTTTTACATACAATTACATTATTTTTTTTACATATAATTACCCATTTATACAGTTGGGTTTTTACTGGAGCAATCGAGGTGAAGTACCTTGCTCAAGGGATTGAACCCACGCCTCTCTGGTCAAGATATCAGAGTCCTAACCACTACTCCACACTGCTGCCGCAATAGAATCAGTGTTTCACAATTAAACCATTACATTAAAAACAGCCCAATACAACATTTTACAAACGATGTGTGACACACGAGAGAGACTGTTCTAGTTTTGCATTAAATCATTTATCTCACCTGCTGATTGGTTGGCTTTTAGGTAATAACTGTTTTTTTCATTGTATTACTCCCTGACTCTGTTAACAGACACCTATTCAAGGGCTCGGATAGAGGATTAGTGAACAGGAATTCAGCCTTTCCTCTAACCTGCAACAAGAGGGACTCATGATGTGTCATATTTTCAAAGCGTTTACTCCACCAGATGATATTTTTAAATGATACAATTCCATGTACAGTGAATATAACAATTATGAGTAGCAAGCAAAGTGCGAGTGCTGAAGAATAATTATATTTCTTAGTCGTTTGGTTCTTGTTTTCAAATGAGCAGGTGGTTTTTCTCCTTTAAAAATAAGGGAGTTAAATAAACACTGGATTAAGAGCTATATAAAAGCATTGCAGTGCTCTCGGTTACAAATTATATATGTATCATATATATATATATATAGATATATATGATTCTGCTGAGTCAACGCCCCGGTTTGAACGACCCACCCCAACATTTAGCTGAGACACATTTTCACCAATAATTTCTGGTTTTTAATAACCATGCCCAAATAATCGCGGAGAGGAAATATCCTGGCTCGGGTGAATAGAAAACACACTGCCTCGAAGTAGTTGCTCAGTGCGTTAGGGTTCGGGTTATCTTCGGTTCAGATGGAAGACGTGGAGCTCGCATCAGACGGATAGACTCCGCAGTCCGATTGATTACGCGTTCCTGTTATGTCTTCTTAGAGAGTAAAGCGTCTAAGAGGGGTACATGGAGTAAAACAAGCGGGTAATATATGGGGTACCGCTATGCTGCTGATACAGATTTTGTTTTTAATTAATATTTTCGTTTTTTTTTTAAAGAGGGAGCGACTATCTTTTAAATGGTACAAATATATTTATTGAGCAAGATGTGTAAGTGAGTTAAGACACAGAAAATGGACACGCTGCGTTGTCAGGTATACCGCGAATAAGGAACCGGGAATAAGTAAACAACTAACAGGTGGTTTCTCAATACAGTTGAGTGGAAATTAGATATATTTGGGTCCTTTAATCTGCAAAGAATTTACTATAAATCCTGCTTTTCAAGTCAGAACTTCGCGCATGTGCAGTATAGGCGACACCGGCAACATACATACACTTTGGTTCAAGTTTCTTCGCTGTACTTTCCTGTCACATTTTCTTTCCCAGTGTTGTGTTTGAGACGGAGTCAGACCCACCATACTCACTGTGCTAATCAAACAGGAACATCCTTCATTTACTTTTAGAACTGGATTTTATACTTACATAACACAACCGTGCCATCTAGTGGTCTTATATCAGATTGCTCTGATATATTAACTAACAGTTAACCCAGAGCTTTTAAATAACGCTGACTACATTTAATCACTTTGTTATTTACTTTTTAGGTTGTTTATGTATATAGAGAGCATGCACCCACTCAGTGAACTAGTCTGTCACTCCTCCACGGGACCCAGCCCCCAAACCGTACTGCCTTCTCCGCCCGGACGCACAGGACCTCACTCCCCACACAGGCAAGTACAGTGTGTTCAATTAATAATGAGTTTCAAGGTTAAAACATACTCTACAAAAGTGTCGGTAACGGAGGGGATTTCACCGCCTTCCGGTTTTTTCTGGTGATGACTGTTAGAAGATGTTTTAGAGAGCAGACTTCGTTTCCACCCCCAACTCACTTTAACTTCACCAAAAGCTAACGAAAAATAATTTGGGAATACATTTTATATTCAGGTCAAACGACAGGCGGAACTCAACCACCCAACCTCAGTTTGAACCTTGATTTCTGCTCCGGTAACAAATTAACATATTATTTTCAGGATAATGCATAATACAATAGGAGAAATGCAATGGTAAAGCAATCGCATACTTTTCCCAGTTCTTAGTTCTCGCCTCCATCCCAAGAGAGTCACCAGCCCCCAGAGGTGCGACTGGCGAGAACATGGGGAGTCAAACCACTGTATTTTTGTCAATGGAATGTAAACTGAAGGGAGCAGCTGCCTTTCACTGGGGTGTGATCCCACAATATGTAATGATCATGTATACAGGACTCTTTCACTTTAAGAGTTTAGTAATAAGAATGAGTGCCCCGCCGCTGTGGTTATAACGGTTGGCAGACGACGGTGTTGACGCTAAGTGTGAGAAGTGTAAGCTCGTCTGAACCCGAGATGGGCTCAGGTCTGAACGAACAGACCCTCTACACATACTGCAAAGTCTGTTAAGTGAATTGTGTGCAACTCTACTGCTCTACTGTGTTCTCCTAAATAAACGCAAACGCTGCTTTCGCGTCTTGTTGTGGTGGATTTTCCTACAGCTAGCCGGGGACATTTAGGGAAATCATCACAAGTGCATCCTGCTTGCATTACACTCAGTAGCAAAGCCAGAGAAGCGCGCTTATGTTCCTGTCTGCCACTAGGACCTAAACGCTGATGAGAATTTATGGCTCATGCGGGGGTCAGTCGGAAGCCATCTGTTTCTGTGCTGTGTGTTGAGTAAGAGTCTGTTGTGTCTGACTTCGTTGCTGAACTGGAGACCTGATGTGTTGCAAGCACGGTGCACTGGGGCTTCACGAGTTGCACAAGCACCGTGTTGGCCTTCGCACTGCCCTAATTGGCAGGGTTTACAGCTGAGAAATATAGCAGTGAGGCACAGAATACGAAGAAGTTCCTTCAGCTAAGCTGGTGCACTCAGACTCTGCCCTGTGAACGGATGGGGCGCCCTGAGCTGGTGCACTCTGCCCTGTGAACGGATGGGGTGCCCTGAGTTGGTGCACTCTGCCCTGTGAACGAATGGGATGCCCTGAGCTGGTGCACTCTGCCCTGTGAACGGATGGGGTGCCCTGAGCTGGTGCACTCTGCCCTGTGAACGGATGGGGTGCCCTGAGTTGGTGCACTCTGCCCTGTGAACGGATAGGGTGCACTGAGCTGGTACACTAAGACTCTGCCCTGTGAACGGATGGGGTGCCCTGAGTTGGTGCACTCTGCCCTGTGAACGGATGGGGTGCCCTGAGCTGGTGCACCAAGACTCTGCCCTGTGAACGAATGGGGTGCCCTGAGCTGGTGCACTCTGCCCTGTGAACGGATGGGGTGCACTGAGCTGGTACACTAAGACTCTGCCCTGTGAACGAATGGGGTGCCCTGAGTTGGTGCACTCTGCCCTGTGAACGGATGGGGTGCACTGAGCTGGTACACTAAGACTCTGCCCTGTGAACGGATGGGGTGCCCTGAGTTGGTGCACTCTGCCCTGTGAACGGATGGGGTGCCCTGAGTTGGTGCACTCTGCCCTGTGAATGGATGGGGCGCCCTGGTTTGCGATGAGCCAGACACTCAGAGTGCAGCCTCAGGAACACGCTGTCCTGAGCGATTCTGAAGGCGCTCACAGGTTTCCGTTTCAAACTAAACCTCCTCTGAGCGTGTCTTATTAAAGACCAAACACTGATAATGCAAAGTATTGAACAAACAAACAAAAAAAGAAACTTGTATGGGGTACAAGAGAAGAGACTAACAGAAAACTTTGCTTAGAAATTATTTATTGTTTAGTTTAATGAAAAGAAAATACTAAAAAGTATCTGCATTCCAGGTACAATTAAACCAAAGTTACCCTTTGTTAAATAGTCTAGTGTAGCAGGCATTTCACCAAGCAGAATAACAGATAGTTTATAGTTTTTACAAGCACAGTTTGTATTTGCATCAATCTTAACATGTAGTAGTTTCTATTAAGTTTTTATGCCCTTATACACATACAGTTCCATACATCCTAATAAGCTCCCATGGCAATATATCTATTATATATTCTCAAATGATATATATATATATTTTTTATTATTATTATTATTATATAATATTTTATGCAACTCAAAGCCTGCATTCATTTATTCCCAAAGTTTATATATTACCCACTACTGTTTTTTTTTTATGTTCACTATCTCTGGAATGTCTCATCAGCTTAAGCAAAATTATTGGACATTTTTTTCATTTTTTCTTAAGCGTGTTTCCAGAGTGAAGTTAATAGGCACGCTTCACTTCCACAGTCTTGAAGGCTTTCACGTCCCTGAAGAGGTTGCAGTCGAAATTTGCGGTCAGCATCCTCGAGCCTGGCTTGGTGGGTGTGAGGGGGATGGTCACTCTCAACATCTTACTTGGACCCAGTGTACGGACACTGAAAACAGAGTGAAGCAGTGTGAGTGTTACATATACAGAGACAACACAACGACCAGCCGAGAGGACTGAGGGTCAGGATAGAGCCACCATTAATACAGAGTTGCATTTTAAGTTGCTACCTAGTAACTAAAGAAAAGCCTTGATGCCATAGAAAATGTGCTATTCAGCTCACAGTCTCTGGTATTTAAAGAGCAGTTCAATACTGCATGTTATATATTTACAGGTAAAGGGGGTTGAATTATGTCCTTTAGAGAGTTCTTGGTTGTGAAAGTCATGGAATTTGATACCCGAATGTTTCTTTTCATCTGAACACCCCCTGGTCTCAATCAGATTGGATATTATATGTTTTACTGTCGTATACTTACGGAATTTCATATTTTGTCCGGATCAGACCAATCCCAGACAGTGTCAAAAGGCAGTTTCTCAAGGTCTCGGATAAAGTGTTAGTGAATGTTATTTCAGCCTTAATCTCCTGATGCAGTACTGCCGTTCCCTTTACCTGATGGAAGAAAAAATAAAATGAATTCACGAGCAAGTTTATATTTCCTGTGGCACTACATATTAAATTGCTTACAAAAACAAAACACTTAATGTCTGTCACTGAACAGTTTTTAAATGATGTTAAAAACATTGATCTACATGCTACTTTAAGTGCTGATGTAACTTACAGATTCAACCACGAAGTAAGCACTTAAGGCCAGCTCTGCATGTTCAGCTGGACTGAAGTAGCATGAAGGTATTGTCAGTTTGCTAGGATTTAAGGGATTGTTCATTAAGAGAAAGCTGTGCATCAGGAACTGTGATTCCTTTGTTCTAACAATGAAGCCAAACCCAGTTATCTGCACACACTGGTGTTCTCTAATATCGGGTGTCTCCTGCTCCATAGAGATGGACAACCCGCTATTATCTCAACAGTTTCTTTGGTTTATGTTACTTGTCATGATGGCCACTGTCATCATTATGAATACCAAGACGAATTATACCCTACACTGAATGCTCCTCTTTCAGGAAAGCAGCAAGCATGTTAACTAACCTCAATGCTGAGCGTTGGGTGTGCAACCAGGACGTCCTTCACTGTCATGTGCATTTCATTGCTGCCCTCCTCCTTCGCGATGGCTGTCAGTTTGACTATATTGTTCTCGAGCATGGACGCTCCATATTTCGAATAGGGTACCAGAAGAGTGACCTTTGTCTCTGTAAATAAAAAGGGTTCCAGAAAAATTGACATGACATTCACTTGGTCTTCTGCAAGTATCTCTTTCCATGGAAATGACCATAACCAAATGTTTATGGTTCCTAAAGAAAATCAACTTAATACAACCATGCAGAACAGAATTGAAGGTAGGCACAGGGGAGTTTTTGGTTCTGTTTGCAACCATGGAGATAGCTGCTGCACTCTTTGTATTAAAAAAGAAAAGTGAAAAGCATTCTGGCTTTACCTCCGTTTGCTCCGATCTTTATGGTCTGGGTGTTTTTCCAGCATGGCTCTTCAGGACGTCCGTTGTGTTGCAAGGCCTGGGCAATGGTGGTGATCGATAGGTTCTTGGAGCTTTGATTCTTATTGACGATGTGCAGGTAAAAGGTGATGTCTTCCCCATTTACCGGTGTCTTTTTCAGCTTGATAGACAGCTCAGTGACTCCAGAGGCTGCTGGTGGCGGTGCATCAAGACATCTAGGAGTACCGGTTGACTTCAGGTTACAGACCGCTTTGGCAAACACATCTCTTTCCTTTTTAGAACCTTAAATGGAACACATAGCTTTTACCATCCAATAAACATTCAGCATTCTTGGAAAGAGGCTAGTAATGATATTGCATCTTCACTACTTGCTTAATAATCAATGGCCAGTCTTTTTTTTACTTTGCAGTATTGTTATTTCTTGCATGTATGTTTTTTTTTTTAAAGGTAAACCAGTTATGCAATCTTTGACCAACAAACTGAACATTTAGGCAATCTGATCTGATCAGGAAATTCCATTCTGAATCAGCAGAAATGTCCTGTAAAAGCTTATGTATTTTAACAAGTGACAAACTTTCATATGAAGACTCTGCAAACCGCTATCTCTGTGACGTACCTTCTGGGTATTTGTAGAAGCGTGTGACATCCTCACGTGCGTTAGCGCCCACAGCCTTGGTGCTGATATTAGACCCCACCTGCCTGGTGTTGCTGTAAGATTTTTTCTTTGACCCATCAGAACCGACTGTCCATCTCACCTTGTCGGCATTGACCTCCGCAAACACGAAGGGGACGTCGTGCTTTATATTTGTGTCTCCCTCCAGGATGGCTTTGACTGGGGCAGGACCACAACAGTACACACCTGGAGAAGCAGCATTCACAAGGGTTGCAACTCTTATCATCATTGTGCAAATCATCTCATTGGTCACTGTGTTAAGCAAGCAAATATTTTGTCCGGTCTTGTGATTATCATTATGTCTACTTTAGTTTCTAATTATTTATGACGCATCGATTTAGAAGTTTTTTTTAGTTATTAAAAAAAAAAAAATCAAATAAATGTTATCCAACAGTAAGATTCAAACTTTCAATTTTCAGTGCTATAAGTTAACTGATTTTGTTTTATAACTATATTCAGCTGATCCTATTAAAATGTTTTCAGCGATAAAACTATACATTCGGTAGTGCCTTTGAAGAAGGGGTAATGTCTTTAAACTAATGCAGAGAAATCCACCACCCCATTAGGCACCACTGGTACTGTGAGGAGCGAATCCATAATCAAATACAAATCTTGTGGACTGGTACCTTCACTCTTCTCCTGAGGAGTGGGGTCCAGCACTTGCCAGCCGTCGTATCCAGTAGGTAAATCTGGACGGGTCATCCAGGACTCCACCCACACATGGAAGTTCCTGGAGAGACACGGCAGAGTTTGGGATTGGAACATTTGCACAGGTGGGTAGCTAAGGAATGAGTGGGTATATTACTATGTCATACTTGATGCTGTGTTGTTTGTACACAAAAAAAAGTGATGCCCAAATGAGAATATATATGATAAAAGTCTATAAAATTATAATTAGGATACTAGGGTTGGGGTGGTGTCTACAGAATATCTATCTAACCTGAATTGACTGAAATGAAGGAGGAGAAGAAGCAGCAGCTCACCATACGCTATCACTGGATAATTTCAACTCCTGGCCAGAGACGGAATAGTATTCATCAATGGTCAAATTCCTGTCTGTGTCATGAGCAGAGTCAAAATTTGTGATTGTGCGTGTCGGAATCCCCAGACACCTCATAACTGAAACGAAAGAAAGGAAAGTTCAATAACACTGCGCAGTAAAGACAAGTTAATAATATATAATGTGCTATAATCCAATTCAACACTGTTTAAGGAAAGTAATGCATTTAGTGCATGTGTCACTGTACTGGAATGTCAATTAAGTTAAACAATGGGGTGGGGTGTGTGCCACGGTCACAGAGATCCAGCACTGAGTGCTTGTGTGGCCTTCCTGTGCAGGCGTGGGGTTCTCTGTGCTGTTGTAGTGCTTACCTGTGCACATCACTGCAGCGTAGACCCAGCACTGCCCGTACTTGACCGGTCGGCAGCCGTTTAGGGACCACTGTCGGAGGATTTCAACACTCCCAGTCCATCGGGATGGAGGAGTCCCGCCACGGTAATCATTGCCCCAGTGCCCCAGGAGAATCCCCCGATCACCATTGCAATTAACCTGCCAGGGAGGACAGACTTGTCAAACTCTTATTTCTATTTAGTTGATTTGGTCTCTTGACAATGATCTATTGAGACTTAATGCATGAAGCTTTAGTGCACTGAGCAATGACACTCCTGTGAATAATTTTAAAAAAGCAGTAGAGTACAAATAGGTAGGGCTGCCTAGTTCTGTAATACAAGCCTGTGCAAAAGCAGGCCTGCGAATGTATATTGACCTTCCAAATAAAAAATGACCATAGGTAAACAAACTCCAACTGCCCCGAACCCCACCCAACTATAATTCATCGTTCATGTCTCGTTCCTTATCAATCCTTACCATTGCACTCACTACCCTGCCCACGTAGGTCGGGTCGCTCCTTTTTGAACAGTCCAGGCCCGGGTTTGTGCTGTAGTTGGGGCTAACGTCTAATAGCTTCAGACATATATCCACAATGTCTTCTTCAAACTAAAGTAAACAAATAAATACAATTGAATAAAATAAATGAATCAGTAACTTCCACTGTTTAAATTGTGATTTTGGACTGTCATTGCATTTAGTCATGCATCATTAATTGTGGAAGTCATTAATATAAAAGCATCAAGGTCCCCAAAATAATTTTGTAAAATGTGACCTCCCCTGAGCAAGGATATCGGGAGAGGGGATGATAATACTGAAGCTAATGCCAGGAAGGTTCGCAGAAGCATTCGTTTGGTTCACACAACACCTGTCCAAAATTCCATCCGCTGGGTGAGAAACTTTCTGCACATCCTCTATACAGAAGCCCCTGTTCGTTCATGACGTACTCCTGCTTTTCATTGTCTTTCTGCATGTGCACGGAGTCATCTGCAATACAGACACAGATTACCTTCAGACTGGAAACACAGTTGTTTGCAATGGGTGTAAAACTGCACTTGCATGTGCCTTAAACACAGCATATAGTATCTCTTGGCAAGGAATTTAAAACATCTACAATCCCAATTCACAGCAGTCAAGAATGAAGGCAACACCACCCAGTACACAGATTGATTGTGATTGTGTGATATACAGACAAACAGTTTGTTTTACCTGCACACCACGGATTAAAGAGCAGGATGAACTCTCCTAGCGCTGAGGTCTGGGGAGTTCCTTTGGCGGCCTGTAGCTTTAAGGAGTATTTGCCGATGCTGGCGTTGGCAGGGGAGGTGACAGACAGTGTCACTGAGGAGGAGGAACTGTTCTGCACAGCTGCGCTCCATGAGCTCCTGATTGGAGGACCGGACACTCTGAACACTGCTCTAGTTCCAGAGGCCTCGGACGGGGATGGTCCTAAACGAAGGAGACACAAGAAAGCATGGCAGGATGAGAAGGTAGAGCAGTGACAAGCTTGGACTCTGTAGATTCAGAAAGCATGGCAGGATGAGAAGGTAGAGCAGTGACAAGCCTGGACTCTGTAGATTCAGAAAGCATGGCAGGATGAGAAGGTATAGCAGTGACAAGCTTGGACTCTGTAGATTCAGAAAGCATGGCAGGATGAGAAGGTAGAGCAGTGACAAGCTTGGACTCTGTAGATTCAGAAAGCATGGCAGGATGAGAAGGTAGAGCAGTGACAAGCTTGGACTCTGTAGATTCAGAAAGCATGGCAGGATGAGAAGGTAGAGCAGTGACAAGCTTGGACTGTAGATTCAGAAAGCATGGCAGGATGAGAAGGTAGAGCAGTGACAAGCTTGGACTCTGTAGATTCAGAAAGCATGGCAGGATGAGAAGGTAGAGCAGTGACAAGCTTGGACTCTGTAGATTCAGAAAGCATGGCAGGATGAGAAGGTAGAGCAGTGACAAGCTTGGACTCTGTAGATTCAGAAAGCATGGCAGGATGAGAAGGTAGAGCAGTGACAAGCTTGGACTCTGTAGATTCAGAAAGCATAGCAGGATGAGAAGGTAGAGCAGTGACAAGCTTGGACTCTGTAGATTCAGAAAGCATGGCAGGATGAGAAGGTAGAGCAGTGACAAGCTTGGACTCTGTAGATTCAGAAAGCATGGCAGGATGAGAAGGTAGAGCAGTGACAAGCTTGGACTCTGTAGATTCAGAAAGCATGGCAGGATGAGATGGTAGAGCAGTGACAAGCTTGGACTCTGTAGATTCAGAAAGCATGGCAGGATGAGAAGGTAGAGCAGTGACAAGCTTGGACTCTGTAGATTCAGAAAGCATGGCAGGATGAGAAGGTAGAACAGTGACAAGCTTGGACTCTAGATTCTGCTGAGCTGAAACTGTCAAGGAAGTGAAACCGGAACAGACTACCTGAAAGAAAGTCATGTAAACATACTGTGGTAACAGATTCTGATTAAAACAACACAAGCTTCTTTTGAAAATGCACATACTCAGTACATCATGCTGCTGCTGCTTTCTCAATCTGGCCCCTTAGGGATCTAAAGAAAGTGTCGTCATCAGAGGCAGAGCAACGTTTCATTAGTTCAGTAGCTACCTGTTTCTGCAATCAGCTGCACCTTGTCCACTTCCGGTTGGGACCCCCTGTGTAAATTCAGAGTGATGGTAAAGGCCTGCCCTCTCCTCAGTATCAGGCGCTGTCCGGTAATCTCGCTGGTGTGGTGAGCCTTGTTGTTCGCCTCATAATGGAAATTGGTGCTACTCACAGCTGGAGTAATAAATACAAAATGTTTTAAAAAACATTGTGTTGCTGCAGGTCTCAACATTGTCAACGTGGCTTGGAAGCATGTTACAGGAGCAGTGTTCAATTTGCACAATTATTGTGGGGGGAAAAAAACCTGACATACTCGTGAGAAAACTCAAAGTTAATTAAAGAATGGCAACTATTCCAGAGTCAGTGAGGTCAAGAGTCTGTCCTCAGCAACTGCGTATTCACCTGTTCTCATGATGCAGGTATAGTGGAAGTTTATTTTATTTTCACTTTAATTAGGGTTGTATTAATTAAACAGATTAATGTCATGAAAGTATGCTGCCTTCTAACTCTCTGATTAGCCACAAGAAATATTCAGAAAAAAACAGCATCTGCTCCAGGCAGCGCCCCAGGACATCCCAGCACTTTCCTTAATGATTACACCCAGCAGGTTAAAACATGAACAACACAAAAAAATCAACAATAACAATAATAATCATTTAGAAGTACCTTTTCTGACACTCTGATACTAGTCACACATTAGGTATAAATACGAAACGGCTTGCAACAGTTCTGAAATATTATATACCATAAATACTCCAAATAACCCACAAGATGCACTTTACAAAGAAGTTGAGCAATTTGCTTTAATCTGTTGTAATTACTAGACTTGTGTAAGAAGTCTGAAACAGTTTCTATTCCATTTGAACCTGAGGATCCTCAGTGGAAGACAGGCAAGAGTGCAACAGTATGACTCTGTGCCAAAAGCAGAGCCGTGGGCTTGAATGCTGTGCTCTGACCTAAATCCTGCCATGCTGCAACTGCAATGCAAACACTGAGACTGAGCTGAAAAGACAGCAGAGCGCGTATAACCCCACATCTGCAATGCAAACACTGAGACTGAGCTGAAAAGACAGCAGAGCGCGTATAACCCCACATCTGCAATGCAAACACTGAGACTGAGCTGAAAAGACAGCAGAGCGCGTATAACCCCACATCTGCAATGCAAACACTGAGACTGAGCTGAAAAGACAGCAGAGCGCGTATAACCCCACATCTGCAATGCAAACACCGAGACTGAGCTGAAAAGACAGCAGAGCGCGTATAACCCCACATCTGCAATGCAAACACTGAGACTGAGCTGAAAAGACAGCAGAGCGCGTATAACCCCACATCTGTAGTACTTTAAAAACATGTTCATATTGTAAACTGCACTAGAATGTATTATAGGACAGTGTAGTGTTGTTGGACAGCACTATATAATATATAGTGCTGTCCAATATATATATATAATATATAGTGCTAGATAATATATACAATATTTAGTATATTATACACAGTATGTGTGTGTGTGTGTGTGTGTGTGTATATATATATATATATATATATATATATATATATATATATATATATATATATATACACAGTATAATACACTATATAATCTGTATAAATATTAGCTCTATGTTAATATTATAAAAACCTACAGTTCGGTCTGGCAAAGCACCCATGAAATAAAATGTAAGTATCCATTCGATTTTTTTTTTTTTTTTGTAGATTCAGCTGTTGATCAGTAATTCATTCTGCATCTGTATTGAAACGAGCAGTTTGGTTGTTAGAGTTGTAGTTATTTTTGTTTTACTCACCAAAAGTCATTTTTGATCTTCAGCTTGAACTGTTGTTTGTCTCAGAGACGCTTCTGTTTTGTGCTCGGGAGCTGTTCTGCTCTGCTGTCTGCCTCCCTCTCCTTTTATTGCATTCCATACAGAACAGGACCGTCCTCTTTTAGGTGTGAAATCAATTTTAATCAAGGAAAAGAAAAAAAAAATCTGTCATTCCAAGAATCTCTGGCTTTCTCAACTATCAGAAACACCCCCTCTAGTGTTAGGATTGTGCACATGCATTTTCATGTCGTTTATATCTTGCACTTGTCATTTAATTATTATTATTATTATTATTATTATTATTATTATTATTATTATTATTATTTATTTCTTAGCAGACGCCCTTATCCAGGGGGACTTACAATTGTAAGCAAATACATTTCAGAATCACAGTACAAGTAATAATACAATTAAGAGCAAGATAAATACAATGACTTCGGTTCAAGCAAGTACAAGTGTGATAAAATACAATTCAATAATACAGCAGATAACTGTGACAGTGATTGTTACATCAGGATATGATTAAATACAAAATAATACAGATTAAACACTTGGCAGATTACAGTACTCTAAGTACAGCATTAAATGCAGTAAAATAGGTGGCAGATAAGAGCAAATAAAGCACATTTAAGGAAGGGTGATAGTGTCCCAGGGGAAAAACAGAGGAGTTCTACAGGTGCTGTCTGAAGAGGTGAGTCTTAAGGAGGCGCCGGAATGTGGTCAGGGACTGGGCAGTCCTGACATCTGTAGGAAGGTCGTTCCACCACTGCGGAGCGAGGGTGGAGAAGGAGCGGGCTCTGGAGGCAGGGGAGCGTAGAGGAGGTAGAGCCAGTCTTCTAGTGCAGGCGGAGCGGAGAGGTCGAGTGGGGGTGTAGGGAGAGATGAGGGTCTGGAGGTAGCTGGGTGCAGTCTGGTCAAGGCATCTGTAGCTAGTACAAGAGTCTTGAACTGGATGCGAGCGGTGATCGGTAGCCAGTGGAGTGAGCGGAGTAGTGGAGTTGCGTGGGAGAAGCGAGGCAGAGAGAACACCAGGCGGACAGCGGAGTTCTGGATGAGCTGGAGTGGACGGGTGGCGGACGCAGGGAGGCCAGCCAGGAGGGAGTTGCAGTAGTCTAGGCAGGAGAGTACCAAGGCCTGGACCAGGAGCTGGGTGGCGTAGTTGGTGAGGAAGGGTCGGATTCTTTTGCTCAGGAAGAATCGGCAAGTGCGTGCCAGAATGGAGATGTGCTGGGAATAAGAGAGGCAGGGGTCCAGGGTGACTCCGAGGTTCTTAGCGGAGGAAGAGGGAGAGAGTGTGGTAGATTCCAGAGGAACAGAGATAGAGAGATCAGAGGAGGGGGAGGAGGAGGGAAAGAAAAGGAGGTCAGATTTAGAGAGGTTGAGTTTGAGGTGATGCGAGTGCATCCAGGAGGAAATAGCAGACAGACAGGTAGAGATACGGGAGGAGATGGTGGAGTCAGAGGTGGGGAAGGAGAGGAAAATCTGAGCATCATCAGCATAGAAATGGTATGAGAAACCATAGGATGCGATGAGGGGGCCCAGGGAGCCCTCTTTGAATGATCAAGAAGGAGGCTGTTTATAAAGTCATTATAAAAGTCATTATAAACCTGCTTGGAAAAATCCTGCTTTCTGATTGGTTTGCTGCGTTCTATCAGCCATACATTAATCCCATTAATCCACACAACCTTTCAGCACAGATGCATCAACAAAACCATTATTCTATAACGTTTAATGTCTGTAAATTAGCATTAATTTAAAAGCTAAAATGACAGAACCACAATCAAATTTTGATCTTTTTAATAGAAAACGTTTGACGAATGCTATGAAGATCAATTTCCCGAATCTGACAAAGTACCGGTACCAGTAATTAACTTTACTTTAAAAGAAAACCTGTAACAGAAACAGAACTAAATCAACTTGAACTTAAATGAAAAAAAAAACCACAATAAAAGCTTTTGGTCTGTGAACATCATAAAAAAACTAGCTTCAAGAAAAAAGTTAACCTGTTACCTTTCATTTACTTTCACAGGAATGTTATGCTTCTGTGAGAAATAAAGATGGCAAGCAGTACAGCATTTCCAGCTTCATTAGTCTGCGAGCTGGTATCAATCGCTTTGAATGATCCGCTCTACAGCAGAAAAGCTAGCAATGTATTCGAAACAGTAATTAAAAAACTGAGACGAAGTGGAAATGACAAAGCGACTCACTATCCCCCAATAACACCCGCAGACCTGGAGAAGCTAAAAAAATCGTGTTGGACTTATTTATGTAGTTTACAAAGTTATATATGACCATTAATGAATTAGTATAATAGGTTAATGTAATTGATATACAGAAATGAACATTTTAATAAACACATGCTATATTTACAATTAAACGTATGTTAATATATAAAAATGTTTTGTGCATAGTGATATTTACTGTTATTGAACATATTTGCTGTGTTAATTTAAAAAGTAAATAAATATAGTAAGGGTTTGAGTTAGGGTTATTTTAATTATTATGAATTAATTCAATGGGCAGTCATGTCTTGCTAAATAACATGAAAGTCCCATTAATGTGCACAATATTTCCTGGTACCCAGGTATTGCCCTGACATGTCTTCAGCAGTTTACTGCTCTCAGACACGGTGTCCTTAATGCTACCAGGTGTGGCAGATCATATGAAATAAAATTAAAAGTCATTAAATTTGCATGACTGTCTTTCCTGAGGAGTCATGTAGAGAAATACAAAATTGTGTAATGATATTCAGGCATGCACACAAGTACAACAGAATCAGTGCAGTTCCACTGTGGCTCTGGTCAAGCTAGTTTCTGCAGCAGGTACAGTTTTAGTACCCCATGCTCATTCACTGCACGCACTTTACAGCACAGTGGCATCAGGATGCGTTAAACTTAAAACAAAGTCTGAGACTGGTGTTAGGGTTTGGAGCATTAGATTTGTTTTTTTCGTAATTATTTATATTTTTTACTTTTAATTCCTCTTAGGTGTGACCCTAAGCATGCAATCCTGTCATAAGGTGTGCCTGTTTCATAGTGAACAACATCATCATGGCAGCGATGGCAGCTTAGTTTTAATTCCGAGGTGTGCGACCTCACGCATATAATCTTTTCATAAGGAGTCTCTATTTCATAGCGAACAACATCACCATATTTGTTTAAAAAGGTGGCCTCCCCTGCAAGAACAAAAATCACCTACGAAAACATGACACATGCTGCTGGTAAAAGGAAGGTCTTAAGCTGAGGGAACTGCAGTTCTGTGTGTCGGGTCTCAAGGGGCAAACGAAGGCGAGCGAGTGCAGCTTGTATACAATATATATAGTCTTTTTTAAACACCTCTCGAAGAAGGGTATATGTCCAGATCCTCCTGAAATAAATTATTTTCTAATCATTTAACCCTTTGTGTACTGTAGGCAAGTTACCACAACCCAGTCCCTTTCCTCTGTTCTACAGTGTGACTCAATCTCCTCAAACTCTCCCTTTCCCCTTTGAGTGAAGCCTAGGGTATATATACCCACAATCTCCTAGCCCCTCCCCCGGAATATAGCATTTTATATAAACATATAAAACCCCTTCACAGGAAATGGGTAGACCGTGAATATCACCTTTACTGCGTATGCGCGGATTTCTGACATTACAGGGAGGGTTCATGGCACCAGTCAGTGTTGCCAGATCAGAGGTTTTCCCGCCAGGTTTTTATTCCTTACTCAGAGATTTCCGAGGGTAAGAATTTCACAAAGATTTTTTGATAGATAAATATGGATTTTAAGGTTTTATAATGATTTAAAATCCACTCAGGTTCATAATGGATTAAAAACCTCCCGGGCCCTCCCTTTACAAACATGGCAGATGTGGTTGTGATGTGAAATATCACGTGCCAATGTAAGAAAACGTGCAACCCCAGGAGAAAATATACAATGGTGCGAAGCCCAGGAAACTGCATTCCTGAGACATACACGGTTCTATCTCCACTTTCAAACCTGAAAGTGCTTAAGAGAAGGAGGTGTTTGCAATGGCTCCACCGTGTAAGCAGAAATACCAGTTTGAGAATTTGAGGCTTTCAAAGGTGAATTAAAATTATTTTGACAACTTTACCACATAGATCCCCGATTTTCAATTTAACATGATTACATTCCAAATTTCACTATATATTTTGTATAACTAAAGAAAACATTTTGTGTATTGTATCTGTGTCAAATAAAAATGTGTTGTGCATAGGAAATCAAACCACTGTCACTAAAAACCTTGGAAAATGGTAAAAATAGGCAAATTAGTGGCTGTCTTATTGAATTTATGACTTGAATATGCCGTGCATGCAATTCATTTAAAATAGTAAGAGTAAAGGAACACATAGCCACACATGGTAAAATGAATGAGACGTTTTAGAAGTTGTTTAAGATGTCTAGTTAAAGCACAAAGTGGTCTAACATTTTCACACAGGAGTGCCTATTATTTCTATATCACTGATTACTGACCGAAAATTGAAAATCTCACACCCAGAGGTGTTCATGCAGGTACATCTCTGGGCATCAGCCTATAGAATTAACTAAATTTGCTTCAAAAAGTCAAATACAATATGTTAATGCAAAAACTCACATTGAGGCCATCTTGTATAAAGACCACAATTAAAGCCACTTGTTTAACTTAACGGAAAACAGACAACATTTGAAACGAGACATTTCGAAATCTAAAATGAAATACTGTTCTCTACTACTAGTATGGCTTTCAGTAGACTTTTGCGATATAGTTTTGTAGTTTCTTTGATTACATGATGTTAAATAAAAGATCTAAATTATGTTCATATAGTTTTCTTTTCAATTATTTCTCAATCCCGAAATTCTAGGTGATACAGATAGCTGTAGGTATATAAAGGATATGCATGGCTAATTTTGAGGTGGTCTAATAAATGTGAACACTACGTGTTGTATGTAAATACAAATGCAGATGCAACTGAGACTTCACAAATGCAGATTCATTTGATAGATTACTCAAATGCATTTGCCAAAATATCCTTAATAACTCCTCACCAATAATTGCAAAAGGAACGCCTAATCTAAATCTGGAAGCGTTTCTCTATCAATTCAAACTACTTCCTTCATGTGTTCTAAAACCCTTGTGCATTCTCAATTAACCCTGCAATTACTTTAACAATGTATGATCTTCATTCCAGTAATATGTGTGACAAAGCTATAATCACCACACCTGAAGTAATTGTATGGAGATGGAATTCTCCTGGGTGTCATCCACAGCTGCAATGTAATCCTTCATGCATTCAGCAAAATAAATGTTTTGCTCCAATGTGTAATTCAGAACACATTTAGTTGTCTTTATGAAATTCAAACCCAAATATTCCTTAATGAATCTCTGCCTTTTGAGAATGTAACACAGGAACATTATTATTATTTATTTCTTAGCAGACGTCCTTATCCAGGGCGACTTACAATTGTTACAAGATATCACATTATTTTTTTTTTTACATACGGTTACCCATTTATACAGTTGGGTTTTTACTGGAGCAATCTAGGTAAAGTACCTTGCTCAAGGGTACAGCAGCAGTGTCCCCCACCTGGGATTGAACCCACAACCCTCCAGTCAAGAGTCCAGAGCCCTCACCACTACTCCACACTGCTGCCCAACACATGTATTATATTGTGACACACCTGGGAAATATTCAGTCCTTGTAAATATAGCCACATAGCCACAAATGGTAAAATGAATGAGACGTTTTAGAAGTTGTTTAAGATGCACAATTAAAGCACAAAGTGGTCTAACATTTTCACACAGGAGTGCCTATTGTTTCTATATCACTGATTACTGACCGAAAATTGAAAATCTCACACCCAGAGGTGTTCATGCAGGTACATCTCTGGGCATCAGCCTATAGAATTAACTAAATTTGCTTCAAAAAGTCAAATACGATATGCTAATGCAAAACCTCACATTGAGGCCATCTTGTATAAAGACCACAATTAAAACCACTTTTTTACACCACTCCAGGTTTCCTCTATTGACGCAAGTGTAAAGCCAGCCTCAGTAATAAGGACAGCCCTTGTATTCAGTGTCATTTACACAGGGGACATGCCCCCCTTGCTTTTTCAACGACGGGGTGGGGAATTCCACCAAAAACTATGTTAAATGACACTCAGCGCTAACTGATCGAATCAATTGAAAGCTATTGATGAGGCAGGTCTCAGGTAAGGCATGCAAATAAATATGCACATTGTATATGATAAGGCTTAATGTCAGAAATGAGGTAAGTTTTGCACAACCTGACTGTATATAAAAGCAATGATTTTAAAACTATCCAAATCTTTACTGTGTGCACCGGGCCCATAGCAGGGCTGAGTACAACTGCAAATAAAAATACTAGTACAGACTTGTAAACCTTACAAATGCAAACACAGCAGTATGCTATTATTATTATTATTTGTTTATTTAGCAGACGCCTTTATCCAAGGTGACTTACAGAGACTAGGGTGTGTGAACTATGCATCAGCTGCAGAGTCACTTACAATTACGTCTCACCTGAAAGATGGAGCACAAGGAGGTTAAGTGACTTGCTTAGGGTCACACAATGAGTCAGTGGCTGAGGTGGGATTTGAACTGGGGACCTCCTGGTTACAAGCCCTTTTCTTTAACCACTGGACCACACAGCCTCCTTGTACATGCTAATTCATTACAACACCCATTTGCTTCTGTTGCTTTGATGTGTTGACGGAAAATTAAAATTCTCACCCCCTGAAGTTTTCATGCAGGTACAGCAGGTATAGCAAGTTCAAATGAGAGAAAATAAAAAAAACAGTTAATAATTACATTTGAGAGTGATTATGACTAAGAGCAGTTAAACTTACAAATATTTGGTTATAAGAGTAAATTCCATTGAGTAAGTAGTAAGTACAATAAATTAATAAAAATGATTTCAAATAAGAGCAATTACAAAAAAATACGGTTACCTTTAAGGCTAAAATCAAGTACAAGATACAGAAAATAGTTCTAATTGAGAGCAGTAATAGAATACAGTGAAGTGTGGAGCAGTTCAGTGCAAGTACAAGCTGATGCAAGTACTGGTACAATTGGGTATGAACAGGTGTGTCTTGAGGAGGCGATGGAAGGTGGTGAGGGACTGAGCAGTCCTGATATCCGTGGGTAGGTCGTTCCACCACTGAGGGGCGAGGGTGGAGAAGGAGCGGGCTCTGGAGGTGGGGGAGTGGAGGGGGGGTACAGCTAATCTGCCGGTGGAGCGGAGGGGGCAAGAGGGGGTGTAGGGAGAAAAAATACTGGAGATAGGAGGGTACAGAAAGGTCGAGACAGCGATAGACAAGAACAAGAGTTTTGAATTGGATGCGAGCAGCGATAGGGAGCACAGCAGCGGAGTAGCGATATAATTTGCAATATAATTTAGTAGTTTCTTTGATTACATGATGTTAAATAAAAGATCTAAATTATGTTCATATAGTTTTCTTTTAAACTATTTCTCAAATGATACAATTCTAGGTGATGCAGATAGCTGTAGTTATATATAGGATATACATAGCTGATTTTGAGGTGTTCTAATATATGATGTGCACACTATGGGCTAGATGCAAGGATACTCGCAAAGTGATTCGTGCAAACCCACCATAATGCGTCCGTAAGTGTGTTTAGCAGCCGTAAAGTCTGATTTTAGCGGCCAGTAAAAATGCTGCGTATGTAAAGCATGGTGTTCACCTGGTGTTCTGCACTCGCTATCAAATTTGCATGTTGCCATTATTAATCCATTAAAATTACATTGAAATGCATTCAAATGAAGAAAAGAGCATGGAATTGGGCAGGATCTGGATATTAAGCGGGTGCAAACATTATAATGTGATGTAAGGATTTTGCCTTGCACTTTGGCAATTGCTGACCCTCCAAAAACTTTACACCTCTTCTCACAAGGTGCAAACCATTGTAGAAGCGAGTAACTAAGAGCTGTATAAAAGCACACTCCTGCAGAGACCTGTACTTGGCTTCAGGTTAGCTGCTGTGGAAAAGGGCAAGACGGAGAAGATTCAATCCCAGGGTCATCCTACACCTAAACGACTCCAGCGTCAATCTAGGGGCCGCTATCCCTGCACATGTGAAAGTGCTGTGTTCTCTGCACTACTTAGCCTCTGGTTCCCTTAAGACCACAGTTGGAATGTCTGCAGGAATAGCCCAATCCACCTTTTCCAGAGCGCTAGGCAGATTTCTGGATGTCATGCTGAAAGGGGCAGGTCAATACATATCACTTCCTAAGGATACTAGCATGACTGATGTTGGCTGAGGCTTTTCCAAAGAGCTCAGCTTCATGCTGAGTGACCTCAGCCGTAAGGACTCTCAGCTCCTTCTCAGAAAATGTTTATTTTATTTTCTGTGTGCCAAGAGGACTTTGGTGCCCTTCCTTCTTCTGACATATATATTTTTTTGGTTTGGATTTTGGTTGATAGATTACTCAAATGGATTTGCCAAAATACGTACTGAAACTCCTCACCAATAATTGCAAAAGGAACACTTAATCTAAACCAGGAAGCTTATCAATGATCAATTCAAACTACTCCCTGTTATAACAATCTCCTTTCATGTATTCTAAAATTACTTCAACACTTGTGCATTCTCAATTAACCCTGCAATTAATTTAACAATGTATGATCTTCATTCCAGTAATATGTGTGACAAAGCTATAATCACCACACCTGAAGTAATTGTATGGAGATGGATTCTCCTGGGTGTCATCCACAGTTGCAATGTAATCCTTCATGCATTCAGCAAAATAAATGTTGTGCTCCAATGTGTAATTCAGAACACGTTTAGTTGTCTTTATGAAATTCAAACCCAAATATTCCAAAATGAATCTTTGCCTTTTGAGAACGTAACACAGGAACAAACATGTATTGCATTGCGACTCACCTGGGTAATATTCAATCCCCTGTTTTGTGAATTCCATTAATCTACTGATAATATACTAATAATATACAGCTTCAGTGTTTAAATACTGCTGGACTAACGAGCTTCCTGCAATTAAAGGGTCACTTTCATATAAACATGATTGCATTTCATTTCACACTATATATTTTGTATAACTGTAAAGAAACCCTTTTGTGTACTGTATCTGTTTGTCGAATTATTGAGCTCCATGAGGGGAGTATCTGTAAATCTATCAAGTGTATTTATCATGTAATATGTTAGCGTGTGGAAGAAGTATGGCAAGCCAAATGATCATTTAGAAGGGATATCTCAAATTGATTTATAGATATCTCTAAATCATTTCCAGATATCTTCAAATGATTTAAAGATATCTCAAAATCATTTTAAGATCTCTCAGAATGATTTCCAGATATCTTTGAATGGAGATTTAAATGAGTTATCTAAAACGATTTCCAGATATCTTTAAATGGAGATTTAAATGAGTTATCTAAAATGATTTCCAGATATCTTTAAATCATTTTAAGATATTTCTAAATAACTTCCAGTTCATTTAGCGATAGCTCTCAATGGAGTTCATTCAAATCATAGAGGATTTTCACAGGAAGTCATTTAGCGATATCTTAAAATGACTCCCTGTTCATTTCCAGATATCTCTAAATGATTTCGAGATATCTCTAATCAATCAGTTAATCAATCAATCTTTATTTTATATAGCAGCTTTGTGAGTTGGATGGCTGGTGGATGACGTCACTGATCTGGACGGAGTCAGCCACGCATGGCAGTACTGGGGTAATGAATGCGCTGCTTGTGCTTTTATTAACAAAACAAAATGTTTAAACAAAACAAAACACTTACAAAACAAAAGGGCATGTTAGCCAAAAGAAACAGAAAAACAAATAATAACAGCAGTGTGGAGTAGTGGTCAGGGCTCTGGACTCTTGACCGGAGGGTTGTGGGTTCAATCCCCAGTGGGGGACACTGCTGTTGTACCCTTGAGCAAGGTACTTTACCTAGATTGCTCCAGTAAAAACCCAACTGTTTAAATGGGTAATTGTATGTAAAATAATGTGAAATAATGTATAATGTGATATCTTGTAACAATTGTAAGTCGCCCTGGATAAGGGCGTCTGCTAAGAAATAAATAATAATAATAAGTATC
This sequence comes from Acipenser ruthenus, assembly GCF_902713425.1. Taxonomy (NCBI): domain Eukaryota; kingdom Metazoa; phylum Chordata; class Actinopteri; order Acipenseriformes; family Acipenseridae; genus Acipenser; species Acipenser ruthenus. The sequence goes on along the minus strand of NC_081206.1, from coordinate 1,291,171 downwards.
ATGTTGGTTCAAAAATAGCACGCGCAGCAATTGTTTCTTTTAATAATTATGTTTCCTCCTCTTTCTCTGACTCTCCTTCTCCACTGGTTGCAGCCCAAGCTGCAGGTCTTTATAGTGGTGACCGAGGGATTAACTAGCTATCAATTATCTTATTATCCCTCTGTCACATTTTGCACAGGTTTCATCATGTGCTTGACTGACAGCCAGGTAAACAGTCAGTAGCTGACAGTCACGCAGAGAATGAAACCTGTGCAAAATGTATCAACTGTTTTCAATTTGCTACTTGAGGAGCTCAAGACATGTGTGACTTCTCAGTAGTCCTATTTAATGACCAGTATGGGGACTACATCAGCTTTCTACAGCACCTGGTTTTCCAGGCAGTCTCCCATCCAACTAATAATCAAACTCAAACTTGTTTAGCTTCTGAGATCAGACTTACTCAAGGTAGTATGGCCGATGCTATAGCTGATGAAAAAATTTAAATACTGTAAATTAAATGTATAAATTCAAAAATGAACCAAAAGTAACTGTGCAGAGCACACCACTTAGAGCCCACTGGTCAACAAAGGCAATCATGTCGCCAGTGGACTCGCGTTGGCGTGCTCTAAAGAAATCGGGGATCTGACCAGGGCCCTGACGATGGCTCCACAGTCAAAGAGACCCTCCCCAGTGATCTTGCGCTTCCTGGTCTTGTAAATTGGCATTTTGGCAAGAGCCAGGAACAGATTCACCAGGAGGTTCCTCTTCTTGGTGGAGTGATATCTAGATCTACATCATTATTGTGATTACTGTAAATAAAGTCAAACTGAGGGCATGTTTCCTATGTATTCCCAAACCAAAATACATAATTGTTGTGGATTTTACTGCTGAATCTGTCAAAGGGAACAATGACAGAAAATCATTATGATCACCCTGGAGGGTTTTTAAATGAATCACTGAAACTGGGTGTGCAGGCTTGGTGGGGTTGGCATACATTCCAAAGAAAACTGGCAGCTGTCATAGTAAGTTAGTAACTAACTAGAAATGACTCCTTAGCTTACATGCCTGTAATTGTGTGTGCTGTGGTACTGTAGTACTAGACACTGGAAGGTCAGTCACCCGTCAATCTGCAGGACAAACCAAGGGGGAGTCAAATACAGCATTGACAGCAGGTGTCTTCTTTCTAAACAAGGTGTTAGAACGTGCTGTACAGAGGTATATATTTCCCAGATTAGGGTTACCATATGACTCCAGGTGCACTAGGACAGTTTGGGACAAGTGACACCCCAGTGCATTCTGGTAAGTGTAGTCCTGCTGTGAAAGGTGCCCGGGACAGGGTCAACGTACCAGAATGTCCTGGTGTACATGAAGTCACATGGTGACCCCAGCCCGGATCCCTAGTAGAAACACAGTGGATAATGAAATTGCTCTTACCCTCACACCTAACATAAAACCCAAGCCGACTGAGGAGCTATCATAGTGACAGCTTGTGGCAGGGCTGATGCTGGTGTAATGTGTGGGGGTGTGGGGGGAATATTGGGTTGGCAGGGAGGGTGCCAGAACACACGTGGGAATGTGGCTGGAGCCATAAAATGGAGTAATTGATGATTAATTAGGCTCCTCAATTGTATAAAAAGGGAAATCTCAGCGGTGTTTATCTTAATGTTGGTGTTAAGGTTGATGAAGGTAGTTGAGATGTGTGCTATGCTGTGTGCTTGGCTGTGTTGTGTGCTGTGCTGTGCTCTGCTCAGCTGTGTTGTGTTGTGTGCTGTGCTGTGCTCTGCTCAGCTGTGTTGTGTTGTGTGCTGTGCTCTGCTCAGCTGTGTTGTGTTGTGTGCTGTGCTCTGCTCAGCTGTGTTGTGTGTTGTGTGCTGTGCTGTGCTGTGCTCAGCTGTGTTGTGTGCTGTGCTGTGCTCTGCTCAGCTGTGTTGTGTGCTGTGTGCTGTGCTCTGCTCAGCTGTGTTGTGTTGTGTGCTGTGCTGTGCTCAGCTGTGTTGTGTTGTGTGTTGTGTGCTGTGCTGTGCTCAGCTGTGTTGTGTTGTGTGCTGTGCTGTGCTCAGCTGTGTTGTGTTGTGTGCTGTGCTCTGCTCAGCTGTGTTGTGTTGTGTGCTGTGCTCTGCTCAGCTGTGTTGTGTGCTGTGCTGTGCTCAGCTGTGTTGTGTTGTGTGCTGTGCTGTGCTCAGCTGTGTTGTGTTGTGTGCTGTGCTGTGCTCAGCTGTGTTGTGTTGTGTGCTGTGCCTTGTGCTCAGCTGTGTTGTGTTGTGTGCTGTGCTCTGCTCAGCTGTGTTGTGTGCTGTGCTGTGCTGTGCTCAGCTGTGTTGTGTTGTGTGCTGTGCTGTGCTCAGCTGTGTTGTGTTGTGTGCTGTGCTGTGCTCTGCTCAGCTGTGTTGTGTTGTGTGCTGTGCTCTGCTCAGCTGTGTTGTGTGTTGTGTGCTGTGCTCTGCTCAGCTGTGTTGTGTGCTGTGCTGTGCTCAGCTGTGTTGTGTTGTGTGCTGTGCTGTGCTCAGCTGTGTTGTGTTGTGTGCTGTGCTGTGCTGTGCTCAGCTGTGTTGTGTTGTGTGTTGTGTGCTGTGCTGTGCTCAGCTGTGTTGTGTTGTGTGTTGTGTGCTGTGCTCTGCTCAGCTGTGTTGTGTACTGTGTGCTGTGCTCTGCTCAGCTGTGTTGTGTGTTGTGTGCTGTGCTCTGCTCAGCTGTGTTGTGTGCTGTGCTGTGCTCTGCTCAGCTGTGTTGTGTTGTGTGTTGTGTGCTGTGCTGTGCTCAGCTGTGTTGTGTTGTGTGTTGTGTGCTGTGCTCTGCTCAGCTGTGTTGTGTACTGTGTGCTGTGCTCTGCTCAGCTGTGTTGTGTGTTGTGTGCTGTGCTCTGCTCAGCTGTGTTGTGTGCTGTGCTGTGCTGTGCTCAGCTGTGTTGTGTGCTGTGCTGTGCTCTGCTCAGCTGTGTTGTGTTGTGTGCTGTGCTCAGCTGTGTTGTGTTGTGTGCTGTGCTCTGCTCAGCTGTGTTGTGTGCTGTGCTGTGCTCTGCTCAGCTGTGTTGTGTTGTGTGCTGTGCTGTGCTCAGCTGTGTTGTGTTGTGTGCTGTGCTCTGCTGTGTTGTGTTGTGTGCTGTGCTGTGCTCAGCTGTGTTGTGTTGTGTGCTGTGCTGTGCTCAGCTGTGTTGTGTTGTGTGCTGTGCTGTGCTCAGCTGTGTTGTGTTGTGTGCTGTGCTGTGCTGTGCTCAGCTGTGTTGTGTTGTGTGCTGTGCTCTGCTCAGCTGTGCTGTGCTCACCTGTGTTGTGTTGTGTGCTGTGCTGTGCTCAGCTGTGTTGTGTTGTGTGCTGTGCTGTGCTCAGCTGTGTTGTGTTGTGTGCTGTGCTGTGCTCTGCTCAGCTGTGTTGTGTTGTGTGCTGTGCTCTGCTCAGCTGTACTGTGTGCTCAGCTGTGTTGTGTTGTGTGCTGTGCTGTGCTCAGCTGTGTTGTGTTGTGTGCTGTGCTGTGCTCTGCTCAGCTGTGTTGTGTTGTGTGCTGTGCTCTGCTCAGCTGTACTGTGTGCTCAGCTGTGTTGTGTTGTGTGCTGTGCTGTGCTCAGCTGTGTTGTGTTGTGTGCTGTGCTCTGCTCAGCTGTGTTGTGTTGTGTTGTGTGCTGTGCTGTGCTCAGCTGTGTTGTGTGCTGTGCTCTGCTCAGCTGTGTTGTGTTGTGTGCTGTGCTCTGCTCAGCTGTACTGTGTGCTCAGCTGTGTTGTGTTGTGTGCTGTGCTCTGCTCAGCTGTGTTGTGTTGTGTTGTGTGCTGTGCTCAGCTGTGTTGTGTGCTGTGCTGTGTGCTCAGCTGTGTTGTGTGTTGTGTGCTGTGCTGTGCTCAGCTGTGTTGTGTGCTGTGCTCAGCTGTGTTGTGTGTTGTGTGCTGTGCTGTGCTCAGCTGTGTTGTGTGCTGTGCTCAGCTGTGTTGTGTTGTGTGCTGTGCTCTGCTCAGCTGTGTTGTGTGCTGTGCTGTGCTCAGCTGTGTTGTGTTGTGTGCTGTGCCTTGTGCTCAGCTGTGTTGTGTGCTGTGCTCTGCTCAGCTGTGTTGTGTTGTGTGCTGTGCTCTGCTCAGCTGTGTTGTGTGCTGTGCTGTGCTCTGCTCAGCTGTGTTGTGTGCTGTGCTGTGCTCTGCTCAGCTGTGTTGTGTTGTGTGCTGTGCTCTGCTCAGCTGTGTTGTGTGCTCAGCTGTTGTGTGCTGCTCAGCTGTGCTGTGCTCTGCTCAGCTGTGTTGTGTGCTGTGCTGTGTGCTCAGCTGTGCTGTGTGCTCAGCTGTGCTGTGTGTTGTGTGCTGTGCTCAACTGTATTGTGTGCTGTGTGCTGTGCTGTGCTGTGCTCAGCTGTGTTGTGGCTGTGTGCTGTGCTTTTCATTATCTTTTTGTGTGTTTTGCCTGAACCTTTTGTTTTGGCCCTCGTGCCTGTTTATTTGCTTGTTTGTTAGTTGTTGTTAATTACAGTGTGCAATAGTGCTTAACCTGCAGCTTCTTGTGTCTGAGTCTCTCCCTGACGGTAACAAGCCTTACCAGTGATGCTGCCCTGTTAATGTTCTCACGCTGGCACCATGACCTTGTGTGACTCCAAACACAGACACTAGGGTCAGTTAGTAAAGCTATTTTCTTCACAGCTAAGTACTTGCCTTTGATTCCCATATGGGGCGGGTCCGCAAGGTTCAGAGGAAACGCTGTACACTGCCAGCGTCTTCACTTCCACCGTACATAAAAGACACCATACAAGGCTGCGCTATTCAACAGGAATTTAATACACACAACACAGATAATTAACAGAACTTCATTTTCATATCCAGTGTGAAACAAACAGGGATCACACTGACAGTCTGAAATACTTTCCCATCAGCGCAGGACGCACATATCTTTATTACTGACATAACAATACAACATACATATTATCCACCTCAGTGAAGTGGCTATGCTTCCTTTCTTTACCCAAGAAGTTTATTTTGATGGTGCTGTTGTCAGTCAGTGCTGCTGACATGGTGTTTATGGACATTTTACAGTATTTGGTTTGGTCCCTATAACATGAAGGGTAAAGAAATCTCCCTGTGTGATGTATGCAGCCTATTAGCAATCTTAATTAGTAATCCCTAACAGGCTATATGTGTGAAAGGTGTACTGATTTGGCTGCTGCTCAAATCTCATGTGTGAAAAAGTAGATAACGAACTTGGTACAGTATGACTTATAAAACTATGACCTAAATGTGTGTGAACAGTACGCCCTCTAGTGGTTCATTGTGTATATTACTCTAAACACTACTCTATTTTGGCCCAGCATACAGGATACCTGTGCTAAAATACATATAGTCTCTGGTTCGAATCCAACCATCCAACATATTTGAATGTTAATTGCTATATGCAACAATTCTGCAATGTATTACAAGAATTAGGAAAAAAACATGCATAATAAAGAAAAGATCCCTTTGGTTTCTCTGTATCTTGAAATAAAACAATACTGATAGGTGTAGAATACATTTCTGTACACAAAAGTAAAAGATGATCCAGACAGACCTCGGATCTAACACAGCATGTATGAAACACTGAAGTGCCAGTGTTAGTATCTGTTAACACTGTCTTTCTGAGAGTAAGCTGTTATTAAATAAATATAAAAAGGTATGGACAAGCCGAGCCGGGAATGTGCCCTTGCAGATTGTTGTGATCCCCACCTCCTGACCCTGTCTCGGCTGCTTCACATGTGCACTAACACTTGCTGGTGTGCTGCAGGGGCGAGCGCACACCCTGCAGAGCGCTGCTCTGTCATTATTTAGGTGGGTTAATGGTCACGCTGGTGTAGGCTTTGATATCGCAGAACTGGTCGCTGTTGAAGCCCACGGTTAGCATCCTGGAGCCGGTCTTGGTGGGAGTGAAGGGGATCTGCAGCCTGACCCTGAGCTGAGGACCCAGAGTGCCCACGCTGACAACAGGACAGAGACAGGCAGGTTAGAATCACATAGGATGTGGTCAAGACAGGCAGATACATTTTCTCTTTCTCTCTCTGCTTGTAATAAGCCTGCTCCACCCAGTCTGTCTGCAGTCTAGTGTTGAGCTATACCTTCTGTACCAATGCTCTGTATCCTGTAATTTGGGTTCATTGAGTTGGTTGTGTGTGTGTCCTCTTTGCTATTGGTTGTAGGCTGAGAAGCTCTGACTATCTTTGACAAATTTTTTTTACACAGAGAATTGTGAGGGTCTGGAACCAACTCCCCAGTAATGTTGTTGAAGCTGACACCCTGGGATCCTTCAAGAAGCTGCTTGATGAGATTCTGGGATCAATAAGCTACTAACAACCAAACGAGCAAGATGGGCTGAATGGCCTCCTCTCGTTTGTAAACTTTCTTATGTTCTTATGAAAAACTGAAGCTGTCCTGCTCCGGACATCTCCACACTATCAGTCAATTGAAACACAAACTCCCTCATAAATGAAATATTAAAACCTTTCACTGCTTTCCTTTATGATTTCTTCCATTCCTGTGTGGCCGCTAGAGGGCAATCTAGCTACAGTATTTGGAGGTGTTGCGAGATTAAATATTGATTGTCATTTTCTGTGTTGCTATTCCAGCATCACTTGTTTGCGTGTTTTTTTTTTAACTCAAGGTTGTATTAGGATGTGGTCAAGATGAGAATTTTCTGCGACATTCTGCTATGTAAAAATAAACCTGAGCAGGAAGGGGAAGTTATTGAGAAGGAGATACGTAGACTAGGTCATATGAAGGCTGTCTGAACTTTGCATTGAAATGTCTGTTTGCAGAGTATGTGTGAGTGAGTGTCTGGACTGTCAGCATGAGGAGGGGCCGCCTCATGAAACAGGGGGAGTAGAACATAAAACAGGCACATGTTAAAACCGAGAGAACTGTTACAATGAAAGAAACGTGCTTACAGAAGAAAAAGATGGAAACAGCTGAGGTATACATGGAGCACAGCCGGAGTGTGATGTTAGAGCAGAGGAAGAAGAGAAGACTGCTTCACGTTGCATCTCTGGAACTGGCAGATATGCACACCTCTTACCTTTTCTGTAATGCTTACTGTTAATCTAAATTTAATACAGCATTCCTACTGAGCGAATACTTTGGGTCAATCCGCAACGTAACTGCACAGTGACAAATGAGAAACAGCACCGGTGAACACCAATGATAACCCCGCTGGTTTACTTACCAAGTGTCGATGGTTTTGAACAGAAGGCCACTCCCAGTCAGAGACATGGTGCAGTCAGTCAAGGGCTCAAGCAAGGGGTTGAAGAATGTTACCTCAGCCATCATGGGCTGGTACTGGACAGGATCTCCGCTCACCTGTCAAACACGACAAAGAAAGAAGAAGCATTGGGAAACATTAAGCAGTGTCAGTTTTTCTAGGCACGGCTCCTTGTACAGCTATGGTCAAAAGTTTTGCATCACCCTATAGAATTAACAAACCTTGCTTCATGAAGTCTAAGGAAACCTGAATAATGTTAACATATTGAATTACATACTACTTTGTAGATTTCCATATACTTAACGGAAAACTGACAACAATTTCAAAATCTAATATGAAATCCTGTACTACTATTATGGCTTCCGGTAGACTTTTGCGATATTGTTTTGTAGTTCCTTTGATTACATGATGTTAAATATAAGAACAAAATGATGTTCATATAGATTCTTTTTATTTTGTATTATGTCTCAATCCTAAAATTGTAGATGATGCAAAACTTTGTCCAGAGCTGAACATGCAATTAATTTGAACCCATCTGGAGCGGATCATTTTGCAAGAAGCAGGGCCCACAGTCCAGTAACACCAGTAACATAGCAACTTAAGATCTGAAAAACATGAAACACCCACCTGCAGCAGGAGCTCGGGACTGGAAACCACGACGTTCTTTTCTGTGAAACTCGTCTCACGGCTGCCGCCGTCTTCCACGGCGATGGCAGTCAGCTTGACGGTGTTATTGTGACGCAGGACTCTGCCGTACTGAGAGTAGGCAATACTGACAGGGAATTCCGTCTCTGAAAGCACAATGATACCAATACAAAGACTTACACGCCTTTCATCTGCAGAGAACACACCTCACTACACAACAGCTTCCAGATTACACTTCACAGAATTCCACTAGTGGTCACTAGAGGGCAATCTAGTTACGGTCTTTGGAGGCAGATTCATTACCGGTGACACAACCCTTTATATGAAGAATGTTAACTGGCAAACCCTAGAGGAGCAAAGTCTGAACAGTTTTGAATCTGTGAAGAGAAATTCAAATGGATTCACTTATAACAGATACCTAAACTAAAGTGTCCCCATATGTTCAGTGTTTCTGAAGCATGTGTAAAGGCTGTTACTGCAGTTCAACATGATATAACACTGAGCATTTCTAACACACAGAACCGTACCTGTATTGGGACCGATCTTTGTCGTTACTCTTCTGCTCCAGATTTGACAGGCAGGTCTCCCGGTGTACAGCATGACCTGGGCGTTGAGGTTGAGGGTCAGGCTCTTGGGGGTTTCACTGTTGTTGAATATGACGAGGGTCACAGCGATTTCTTTACCGCTCACAGCGTGGGTTTCTTGAACAAAATTCAGCTGCACCCCTTTGGTGATTTGATACGAGTCTGAATGCTCAAGCATATTCTTTGAGATCCGGCTACCTCTTTGAATAGCCTTCTCGAACACAGCTCTCTCCTTCACAGACCCTAAGCAAAAAACAAACAGCAAGAGCATAAGAAAAGGTATGAACGAGAGGAGGCCATCCAGCCCATCTTAGCTTGCCCGGCTCCTCGTAGCTGATTGAACTTTGTCAAGTTGGGTCTTAAAGGATCCATGTGCATCGACATCAACAGGACTAGTTAACCCATTCCACACCCTCATACAGTATAGTAAAACGTGAGATCTCTGAACGGTCATTCAAGTTAGGGAAGACTTCCCACAGTTATTCTGTTAGCTTTGCTTGCTTTAATGTAAGGATATATGCAAAAGGGGTGTGCACGAACACAAAGCCAAAACCTTAACAGGTTTAACGATCCCGAATGTGCAGTGAGACCTTCCACACACCTTCTGGGTATTTGTACAGATGGGTGATGTCCTCTCGTTCAGTACTTCCCACAGCCTTGGTGCTGATGTTCTTCCCAATAGTTTTGATGTCAGAGCTGTCCCGGATCATCGTCCCATCAGGCTTGACGACCCAGCACACCTTGTCAGCATTGACCTCCGCAAACACAAAGGCGACGTCGTACTTCAGGTCTGTGTCTCCCTCCAGGATGGCTTTGACTGGGGCAGGACCACAGCAGTGCACACCTAGAGAAGCAGCATTCACAAGGGTTGCAACTCTTATCATCATTGTGCAAATCATCTCATTGGTCACTGTGTTAAGCAAGCGAATATTTTGTCCGGTCTTGTGATTATTCATTATGTCTACTTTAGTTTCTAATTATTTATGACGCAGCGATTTAGAAGTTTTTTTTAGTTATTAAAAAAATAAATAAATAAATAAATCAAATAAATGTTACGCAACAGTAGGATTCAAACTTTTATATTCAGCTGATCCTATTAAAATGTTTTCAGCGATAAAACTATACATTCGGTAGTGCCTTTGAAGAAGGGGTAATGTCTTTAAACTAATGCCGAGAAATCCACCACCCCATTAGGCACCACTGGTACTGTGAGGAGCGAATCCATAATCAAATAAAAATCTTATGGACTGGTACCTTCACTCTTCTCCTGGGGAGTGGGGTCCAGCACTTGCCAGCCGTCGTATCCAGTAGGTAAATCTGGACGGGTCATCCAGGACTCCACCCACACATGGAAGTTCCTGGAAAGACATGGCAGAGTTTGGGATTGGAACATTTGCACAGTGTGTGTGTGTGTGTTTATGTGTGTTGAGGTGTGTGTGTGTGGGTGTGTAGGGGGTGGGGTTAGTACAAACAGCTGGCCTCAACTCAAACACATTACAACTCCGAAAGAAACACGGAGAGTGTGCTGGAGGTTCCCAGCGGAGTCTGGCCCTGTAGCTTATGTAATAAACTGTGAGGAGGCTGTGAGCTGAAGGGAGAGACAGCAAATCCATGAATGTTACGTGTCACATCACAGCTGAACCCGCGGGGCGCGGTCGCCACCCCTCTTTGAAAACGTATCCCTCCCAATGTGTAAGTTAGGTTCCAGGCACATCTACAATAGGGTTATTTTTGTGTTCGCAGAAGGACCATGCTTTGCTGTGCTTTTACTACCTTTATAAAGGGTAGTGACACTCACCACATGCTGTCATTAGATTCCTTCACTTTCATTCCGTATCTCAGAGTGTAGAACTCATCAATAGTCAGATTACCGTCCGTGTCATGGGCGGAATCGTAGTTTGTGACCGGGCGTGTTGGAATCCCCAAGCACCTCATTACTGAAAACAAAGAAATCCATGAGCATCTAAAGAGCGGAGCTCACTGTCATGATATTACATACAAGCACTAGGAGATCCTCCCCCACCCACCCAAGGCACGCTGTGTAACGGTACAGACTAACTGGCATGCAAATGTACGACAGCCCTGACGTCCGGTAAGTATTGACAAGTGAGCCAACATTATGCAAACACACTTCAGTGTGGATAGTTAACAGTGATACAAACACACTTCAGTGTGGATAGTTAACAGTGATACAAACACACTTCAGTGTGGATAGTTAACAGTGATGCAAACACGCTTCAGTGTGGATAGTTAACAGTGATGCAAACACACTTCAGTGTGGATAGTTAACAGTGATGCAAACACGCTTCAGTGTGGATTGTTAACAGTGATGCAAACACACTTCAGTGTGGATAGTTAACAGTGATTCAGGTTTTTTTGTAGATGAGTGAATATTGTAATTCACTGACTCAGCATCTCCTCCCTGTTCTAAGATGGCAATCAGTCTCAGTGTTCCAGGCGCAGGTGGACCTGCCCTGAACACACCCCTGCAATATTAAAGCAATGGTACATCCTCTCATCTTTACCAGTGCACATGACCGCAGCGAAGACCCAGCACTGCCCGTAGCTGACCGGCTGGCAGCCGCAGCTGAACCACCTCCGAAGGATATCCACGCTGCCGTTCCACCGGGAGGGAGAGACGCCATCGTAGTACATCCCGTCCCATCGTCCGTTAATAATCCCTCTGTCATCGACACAGTTCACCTGCGCGGACGGGGGGGGGGGGAGCACAGGGGAACTGTTTAAATCTGAACTGATCGGCAACATTCATCATGAGAAAATACTAAATAAATATATAAAACAGAAGCATTGTACAATAATGCAGGAAACCATTTATCCAAGATAAATCCAAACAAAACAATAAAAAGTACTTTAGTTTGTATCGCTGAAAAGGCTACTCACCATTGCACTCACCACCCTGCCCACGTAGGTCGGGTCGCTCCTTCTTGAGCAGTCCAGGCCCGGGTTTTTTCTGTGTTTGGGGCTGACCTCTAACAGCTCCAGACATATGTGCACAATATCTGCCTCAAACTAATAAAAGAAAAAAGAAGAAGGTACTGTGATGCTGGACTGCAGGGCGCCGTGCTGAGGAATCAGGGGCACAGCAATGGGCTGGTTTGGTGTATATGTAGTTTCCACTTAATTCTGGCAAAAATAACTTTGTAAAAACGTTCGCTACGCTGCTGATCTGTCATGCACACAGCAACACCCTCCTTCATCATGGAGCTCAGACTGCTGTACATCAGCAGCACCCCAGCTTGTTCTACTGATTTATTACACTGACAGGGTCAGCTCCTTGCTCAGACAGGTGTAGGAGAAGCCTGGGATCTCTCACAGTGATTCAATGACAAGCCTCTTCTTCTCAATGGAAACGGTGACAGAATGCTGGTTTACATCAAGCGTTCATCAAGCCTGCACATGCAAAGGGTTATGCCCTATACGTTTCCCTGTGTGGCAGTTTGAGAACCCTTAGGATAGTGATTCATGCTGTTTGTGTGCGGGTCTGTCTGTCATTGTGCTGTACATTCTTCCACGATTGCATCGTGTTATCTTAGCCCTGATGCCCTTGTGAAAAAATGTAATCCACCCACACAGCTTCTGCAACACCTTACAACTCCCAGGTTCCTCATTTCAATTCACATGTAAACAGTGTTCTATCTACTTTGTCAAGAAAGAAAGCGTTTTGCTGAATTTGATACATACCTAATAAAAACAGTGCTGTTTGCTTGATCATCACAGGGTCTATTTTAATGATCTAAAACAGTGGCCATTCTTTCTATTTTTTTTTTTTTTTTTTTTTTTTTTTTTACAAAACAGGCTGGAGGCCTGTGTTCAGGTGCTTGAAACTAGCCAGTTGGGAAATACGTAGAAACATGAAGTTTTCTGCGTTTAAAAGTGAAACCAGCATTTCTGGTGTCGCTCGTGGTTTGGCATAACCACTGCAGCTCATACCTGTCCAAAGTCCCACGGCGTTGCCTCAATATGCTCTGAAGTGCCTTGATACACAAAGCCGTGCTCATTCATGACGTACTCCTGCCGCTCATCCTCATTGGCCAGAAAGACAGAATCCGCTGCAGGTCACAAATGAAGAGTTTATTAGGGTCTCACGCATCACAGGACACCACCCTGTTTATTGATGGGAAACTTTATTAATTACAAACTTTCTTAAAACATCCTGATGAAACCTTAGCACTACTAGCAGTGGAAACACAAACATCTCACAGTGGAGCTCACACTAGAACACTAGTGTGGTACTGAAATGCATTACAGCACTGTGCATTTGGTCATGCCATAGTAACACCATTGGTAAGTCAAAATATGTCAAAAGGATCAGACCACTGTAGATTGTCGAATGCCCTTTGTAGATGCCCTTCTGTTACAGTTATCCCTGAACACAGAATTAAACATGTTCCTCGTGGCACCTCTAATAGAAGGAGACTTTGTTTCACCTGCACACCACGGATTAAAGAGCAGGATGAACTCTCCTAGCGCTGAGGTCTGGGGAGTTTCTTTGGCGGCCTGTATCTTTAAGGAGTATTTGCCGATGCTGGCGTTGGCAGGGGAGGTGACAGACAGTGTCACTGAGGAGGAGGAACTGTTCTGCACAGCTGCGCTCCATGAGCTCCTGACTGGAGGACCGGACACTCTGAACACTGCTCTAGTTCCAGAGGCCTCGGACGGGGATGGTCCTAAACGAAGGAGACACAAGAAAGCATGGCAGGATGAGAAGGTAGAGCAGTGACAAGCTTGGACTCTGTAGATTCAGAAAGCATGGCAGGATGAGAAGGTAGAGCAGTGACAAGCTTGGACTCTGTAGATTCAGAAAGCATGGCAGGATGAGAAGGTAGAGCAGTGACAAGCTTGGACTCCGTAGATTCAGAAAGCATGGCAGGATGAGAAGGTAGAGCAGTGACAAGCTTGGACTCTGTAGATTCAGAAAGCATGGCAGGATGAGAAGGTAGAGCAGTGACAAGCTTGGACTCTGTAGATTCAGAAAGCATGGCAGGATGAGAAGGTAGAGCAGTGACAAGCTTGGACTCTGTAGATTCAGAAAGCATGGCAGGATGAGAAGGTAGAGCAGTGACAAGCTTGGACTCTGTAGATTCAGAAAGCATGGCAGGATGAAAAGGTAGAGCAGTGACAAGCTTGGACTCTGTAGATTCAGAAAGCATGGCAGGATGAGAAGGTAGAGCAGTGACAAGCTTGGACTCTGTAGATTCAGAAAGCATGCCAGGATGAGAAGGTAGAGCAGTGACAAGCTTGGACTCTGTAGATTCAGAAAGCATGGCAGGATGAGATGGTAGAGCATTGACAAGCTTGGACTCTGTAGATTCAGAAAGCATGGCAGGATGAGAAGGTAGAGCAGTGACAAGCTTGGACTCTGTAGATTCAGAAAGCATGGCAGGATGAGAAGGTTCCAAAGGCACCAGAAAGCCTAAAAACGGTGTCTACCAAGATTAAAACCACAGGTCACTAAATTACAGTGCAAAATCCCACAGCTGCAATTCACCCACCGACAAAGGGCTTACTTTAAACTCTACAGCAGGTATATACTGTGTGTGGGTCAATGTGCTCTATAAAATACAAAGGTGAATGGTGGACAGTCTGTAGTTTTTGGAAGGAACAAGACAGAATGGAAAAAAAAGCATGTGTGTGCGTGTGCGCATAACCATGAAACATAAAACTCAAGCCTGTCCAGTAATGAGCTGTAAAAGCTCCATCACTATCTCTTGTACGTGGTGCTCCACAGGAAGGTGTGCTGTACCTGTTTCAGCGATTAAGTCCAAGGTGTCGCTTCGCTCCTGGAAGGTCCTGTTCAAGTGCAGAGTGATGGTGAAGGGCTGGCCTCTCCTCAGTATTGGGCTCCTACTGCTGACCCCCCTGGTGTGATGAGCCGCGTTGTTTTTCTCAAAGTCAAATTCAACGCTCCTCACTTTTGAAGAGGTGGGAAAAGAAAGGTTACATTGCCCGCTGTTTTGCAGTTGAATGCAGGAGTAGAATTCTAGATTCGGAAAAGGGATTTAACCCTTTCATACATTAAATATTGAAGAAGAAAAAAAGACATTTTGCACACTTAATAAATATATTTTTTCATTGAAAATGTTTTTAATTTGTATGCATTGCTTTATATGGGAAAAAAATGGCATGCTCATATGAGGTCATCATGTCTCCATGTAAAGACTAGAAGAGAGTTTGTTTTGTATTCATCAATACTGGACAGAAACATGCATCACTAATGAATTATTGTAGCATCTTATTACAACACTCCACTGTTTATAACCCAGCATGCTAATATAAAAACAACATTGCAACTATGCAGACGCAGTACAGTATGATAGACACATGCTGCCCCAACAAACTAGTCCAGTAAATACAAATAAAGCAGTTCTGTGCACTGCTGAAAAAAAACTATTTAAAATCCAGTTTCCAGAATCCAGTTTCTATGTTGTACTCACCTAGTAAAGCCATATCGCCCTGCGTTTCAATAGCCTGCTTCCAGATTGCGTATGCGTGTCTCTGATGAAGCTAAAGCTTGCTTGCACTCCAGCTGCCACCTCGACCTGTTCTTTTATAACGCTCCTAACCAAACAGACCTGCCCTGTTCTGGGTGGGGTATTATCCTAATGATCTTGCAGGGCTTCTTAGAACTGAAAAACAAATTTGTGGAATGCAGGGAAGGAGGCGTGGGAGAGGCAGTACCCCCCCCCCCCAATGTTGCTAGTTTGGAAGACGTCATGAGGGTGAGTCTACAGAGAGGGTACGGCTACTTTCTCATCCTACTGTGACTGACAAAAAAAAAAAAAAAAGCCAAACCTTACAAACACTCAATCACAATATGAGGTAACCCTTGTAAGAAAGTAGGTTTTGGACAAAGCTTTCACCAGTGTGCTGGTACTGATGAAGGCACGAGCCCAAAACATTTCTCTACCTAACTTCGTTTATCAGCTTCACTTGAAACGAAACTTTATTTTGTATTTATTTATTTTTAGAAAATGATGTACACTGATGCACAAAAGAAACGCAACACTCAGGTCTAATGTATTTAATCAAATATTTTAAACATAGATATCAAACAAAATCGCAGAAAATGTGAACAGAAATACAGATCAAAGAATCGGGATAAGTTTTCAGTGCGACACACTGCCAGAATGGAAACATAAAAAGAAGGAGCCATTGCGTATTGCTGGTATTTATTTATTTAGACATAAATGACATAAGTGTTTTTTTCTTCCATTTTCCCCCATTGACTGTTGTATCCCTGGGGGTTTAAAATGTGTATTATTAATACTTTCTGTAAAAAAAACACAGCAAAAAGATAAACCAGTCAGTGGAATACAGATATAAAAAAATGAAAGAAATTAAAATACACGGCTGGAAACAATTAGGGGACATTCAGAGACATCATGCATTATAAATCCTACAGCCCTGTATTGAAATAATGCAGAAGAGCCCTGTCATGTTAATGAAAAGTCCAGGTGAGTCTCCAACAACACAGTCTGTGCCCTCCCCCCACACTGGGTCACTACGCTGTGTGCTCACCACAGACTGAGACAGGCCTGGCATTGAATATGCAGACTGGACATGCATGAATCGATGCACAAGCATGCTTAATACACACGGCTCTGAATACCCCCCCCCAATTGTTAGCATTGTATTTCAATTCAGCCTAATAACCATGCAACAGCTGGCTCAGAATGACCACGCAACAGCTGTCCCAGCAGAGGTGCTGTTGTGTGTAGCGGGATCCTGCCACGTGCATGTCATTGATTTGCCTGTAATTTGTGAGTTGTATTGACTTGTGTTTCAAGCGGGGATGCTTTTCAGAATGCCGAAGCGCTTCTTTGGAAAGGTGCACAGGCTCTTCTGGTTCTTCTGGTTCTCAGAGCGCTCTTCCGGGCTCTTCTGGTTCTTCTGGTTCTCAGAGCGCTCTTCCGGGCTCTTCTGATTCTCAGAGCGCTCTTCCGGGCTCTTCTGGTTCTCAAAGCGATCTTCCGGGCTCTTCTGGTTCTTCTGGTTCTCAGAGCGCTCTTCCGGGCTCTTCTGGTTCTTCTGGTTCTCAGAGCGCTCTTCCGAGCTCTTCTGGTTCTTCTGGTTCTCAGAGCACTCTTCCGGGCTCTTCTGATTCTCAGAGCGCTCTTCCGGGCTCTTCTGGTTCTCAAAGCGCTCTTCCGGGCTCTTCTGGTTCTTCTGGTTCTCAGAGCGCTCTTCCGGGCTCTTCTGGTTCTTCTGGTTCTCAGAGCGCTCTTCCGAGCTCTTCTGGTTCTTCTGGTTCTCAGAGCACTCTTCCGGGCTCTTCTGGTTCTCAGAGCGCTCTTCCGGGCTCTTCTGGTTCTTCTGGTTCTCAGAGCACTCTTCCGGGTCTGGAAGGCTCTTGGTTCTTCCTGCGGATGATCTCAGCTTCCACTTGAACATGTGCAGCTGTCGTATGCTGGTCTTCTGGCCATGCCGGGCAGCATAGTCCATCGCCGTCGCCCCCTGCCGGTCCTCACTGAAGATATCGGCCCCGTGCTTGAGGAGCTCGTCGATGCACTGGCTGCGACCCCAGGCTGCTGCAACGTGGAGAGCAGTCAGGCCCAGAGGAGTCTTGAATCTCACGTCGGCACCTGAAAAAGAAACGAGATAGCAAAGTTAGCAGCGGGCAGGGGTTTCCCAGCACGAGGTGGCAGGACGGAGATTCTGATCCAGTGCGAAGTTCACATAGAAAGGGAGAAAAAACAATAAACCTAATCAGGGGGACCAGGTGGTTAAACACCCTAGTCTTTCAGCTCTGGGTTCGAATCTGGAACAGGTCGTTAGTGACATGAAGTGAAATGAGGAACTTCTCTCCTGGCAGCATCAAGGAGACTGAACTGCTCCCACAACCCCTGAAGGGTGCTCCCATCGGGGAGACTGAACTGCTCCCACAACCCCTGAAGGGTGCTCCCATCGGGGAGACTGAACTGCTCCCACAACCCCTGAAGGGTGCTCCCATCGGGGAGACTGAACTGCTCCCACAACCCCTGAAGGGTGCTCCCATCGGGGAGCTGATATTGCCGCTGCCAGTTAGGGTTACCATGCGAGTTCATGCTCACCGGGGCAGTTTGGGACAGCTCAGGCTTTTTAACTCCCACCCCAATGCATTCTGGTAAGTGTAGTTTACTCTTAAAGACAAGAAATACAGATGAACCTGCTTTATATCACGATTGCCGTGCAGCCGTCATTTCTCAAAGGACCTATGATGCATGGCGAGTGCTTTTTCAAAAATCGTGATAATAAACAGGGTATGATATTAAGTGAGGTGATATAAAACGGGTTCATCTGTATGTGAAAAGTACCTGAGACAGGTTGAAAAGCCTCAACTCTCTCAAACTGTCCCAGTGAACATGGAGCCAGATGGTAACCCGAACTGCCAGCGACAGCGGGGCCCTTAAGGACCCTCCCTGGACGCGGAGGGCCTCAATCGTTGCTTGGAGGAAGCCAGTCTGGTACCGTTCTGCAGGAGGAAGCACACTGCTCCGTGGTGTCCTCTGTGTGCGCTGATGTACAGAGCGCAGGACGCCCTCTGAGAGACCCACACAGCTCTCTGCACCGCGTTCATTTGTAACGAGTTAGGAGTGGAATACGAACAGTCCGCTGCTGTCACTCCCGCAGCCTTCAGCTGTCAGGCAGCAACAGAAAATTAAAACAATTTGGGTGACTTTTCATAAAAAATATATATATTTAATTTTTTAGAACAAATAATACATTCTTAAAATGTAGGCTGTCCCTGAGTCACTGTGGCAAGGATACTGTACTGTAACAGAAGTCTGTTCACACCCAAGAACAGACTTTCTGTGTGTCAAGGTCACCTCACCCACCCCCCCAGAGTTCAGCTTCACTTTTTTCTCCCACACTGTATTTAGCTGTATTGAGAGCACGATTGAGCCATTCTGCGTTGGCAGGTGCTGCAGGTCTAATGATGATATGAGGTAAGATACCTTTTCAACATCTCCCTCCACCGCCGCCTTCACCAGCCTCATCCAGCCGTCATAGTGCCACACCCGCAGTGTAATCACCGCTCCCGGGACGATGTCATTGAAACACACCGTGGAGCTGTTCGGCAGGTCGCCTCGAGTCGAGAGAGAGAGAGAGGTAATGTTAAAAACTGCAAGACCCGACCCGCGTAGGAGAAAGCGTAACTTTGTTCATGGAAATATAGGTGACTTGTCGGGGCGTGTCGGGGCGGGTCGGGGCGGGTCGGGGCGTGGGGCGGGTGATCCTGGGGTTCTGAAAGCGCACAAGTAAAATAATGACGGTGATTAAGAAGAAGTGTACACTGGTTGCCAGGGAAACAAGAGGCAACACGAAGTATTCTTCATTTGTCCTGCGATTATGACTCTCCCAACTCGACACACCATGCCTCACCTGCGCAGTCAATGCTGTGTGAATTACCCCGCACCCAGAGGACAGGTACCAAGTCACCTCTCACATCACACACAGCAGCATCAGTCGAGCAGTCCAGTTGTATACTATTGAATTGATACTGTGTAATGTAATAACTATACTTGTGTAGAAATTAAAATTACAAAGACAATAACACAATTTATTCACAAAAAAAAAAGTTTAGCATTCACTTCCAATATTCGATCTAACATGGCCAAAGTGAAAATACAAACCCTGGGTCTTCCCCGTAGCTTGGACGATGGAAGTTATTCACAATATTTCCAAACTGTCTCAGTTTAATGAAATCGGGTCACCTTAGCTACATCATAACGAACGCGCGTACGTGTGTGGACGAGGCTTGTAAAATTGGCCTCATAATCTATCTATCTATCTATCTATCTATCTGTCTATCTGTATAGATAGATAGATAGCTATATTATATAACCCGCACTCTTTCTTGTTAAACATTGTGTCGTTTAGTTTCTATTTTTTTAATACTCCTTCCTGTTTCACACAGTCCCGCCCCAATCAGACAAATACAGCAAATCAGCAGGCTGTATAGGTCTGATTGATGGAAGCGATCCGTACGGACAGGTGTGTGTGATAGTTTAGGTAACTCGTTAGCGAAACAATTCAATTCCTTTAGAGACAGTTCACGCAATTCATACTGACTACACACGCTCAATAAAATCAATTCATTTGCCGTTTAGAAAAGGGCGTCTGTATGTCCCGGAATTATGGGGACCAGCTGGCAAAAGCGTGAACGCGTCTTAAAGGGCAGCAGTGTGGAGTAGTGGTTAGGGGCTCTGGACTGGACCGGAGGGTCGTGGGTTCAATCCCAGGTGGGGGACACTGCTGCTGTACGCTTGAGCAAGGTACTTTACCTAGATTGCTCCAGTAAAAACCCAACTGTATAAATGAGTAATTGTATGTAAAAATAATGTGATATCTTGTAACAATTGTAAGTCGCCCTGGATAAGGGTGTCTGCTAAGAAATAAATAATAATAATTAAATCAAGTCCCAACACCAGCTACTGTTCACGTTGGACCGGGCGAACAAGGCGTGCCAATCCGGCTTCTGCTTGGCAGCAGGTCTCAAATCGAGTGTCTTCTCCAGGATGAAGTCCCCGGGAGCTGGCATGTGTGAGCTGACAGTACCCGACATGATCGCCCGGAGCAGCGCTTCCCATCCCGGGTGCTGGGACCCCCAGTGTCTGCTGGTTTTCATTCCAACCGAGCTCCCAGTTACTGAACGAGACCCTTCATTGAACTGATCGTTTGCTTAATTAGGACCTTTCTAATTGTTTTTCCGCTCTTAAACAGTTGCAGATTTTGCTTTTTTTTTCTTTTAATAGTATTTAATCATGTGCAGTGAATTACCTTCGTCCAGGTAGGAAAGCCTTTGCAAATTGGAGGGGATGCCGGCCACCAGCTCCAGGGAGTCTTTGAGCTCCCCTATAAGCGTCTGGCCGCGACAGTGGGGTACTTTAAACAACTCCCCGGTATCCTGGAATCTCGTATACAGACTGTACTGCTGGGGGCTCGGGCCGGTCTTACCCGACTTCCTCCTCACTCGCCTCCTGCAGCCTCTGCTGATCGATATCCTATTTGATGCTGCAAGGCTTGTCATCGTATTGCACTAAAACAGCATAATTTATACCGAACAAATACCAAATAAGTAAAGCTGAGAAACCGTGCAACTCATGGAGCTCACCGCACACCTTTCTTTATCCTCTGTTTGGAATGCAAAGCTCCTAGGAAACGAGCACGCACACACACTTCCAAATCGACTCGTGGAATCAGGAGTTAGGAACTGGAACACACACAATAGCGTGCCTGTGATTCGAAAGTGGAGTGATTTGCATCTGAAATACTAACCGATTGCAACACTTATTAGGACAGGCTCCAGTTGATATAGATAATGTATGCAGCGTTTATTATTCTGCTGGAGGTGGTAACTGGAGGGGCAGAAGATGCACGTTCTTTTTGTATGCATGGTTCTGTAGTTCAGTAAGAGCTAACCTGTTCAAATGTTTTCCCTTTCTTTAATGTTCTTGTAAACTCCACGAGTTTTTACTTACGCTTTTGCAACGTACAGTAATTACTTTATTATGAATTAGTTTAGTTAAATCCGCCTGTTTTCCCCCACTTTCTAATAATTTATAAACAGTGCCCATATTTACTTGAAAATATATGATTAAACTTGACACTTGATGCGTTCTATTTAAAAGTATATAAAGTTGTTTTTTTTCCCCTCCCCAGATCTTGTCTGTTGGTACACCTGTTCCAAATGTAGCAATGCCTCTATTCCCATGAAACATATTTTACTATTGATAAAATCCACTTCCTTTGCTGTGCTGTTATTAGCACCAGTAATATGCTACAGTCCTCGTGTTCTTTAGTGGAAGATCTTTTGGCTTGGCATGCATTCAGACATTTCAATTTGCAATATACAGATCTTCCAAAGCCTGCAAACAAATCCAGTTGCTTCCTAATACTTCACTTGATTCTTCAAACTCCTTCATTCTGTGGATCTTCTACTTACCTTTTCTCTTCTTAATCCTAAACAATTAGGAGAACGAACTGGACTAATATATCATTATTACAGTTATTATCTTTACAGATGTGGCACGAGGGGCTGCATTTATTATATAGTAGGGATTAGTAAAAATAAAAACCATCAGATTTCATTTTCTGCAAAAGATTTTAATTAAAATGTGTACTGTTGGCGATTGGTAAACGTGGTTTCAATATTTTAAATGATTTACTTGTGCATAAACATTTCCCACTTTCCTGTGTAATTACATTTTTGAATCTAGACATTTTCCTCCACAGACATTACCAAACTTATGTTTATTGAAGGCTAATCAAAAAAATACAGAAAATTATAATTAAAAAATTAAAAATTGACAATTATTTTTAAATGGTTTGAAAACTGCAAAGTTAGTATACAAAGTATTTTAAAATCAATAAACAAGGTACATTTAGAAAAACAAATTAAACTCTGCATAAAATATTTATAAACATTTCTATAACATTAAAAAGTTCAGAGACCCTGACAAATAAACACTGCTGAGACTTAGCCTCATTCCGACATTGTGATCTGTGAATGAGATGAACAGAGGTCTGAAAACATGAACCCACAGGCTTTAGAACTGCCCCTTTAACTGAGATCTACCCGCTCGCTACATGCAACCCAGTGCTTGCTGAAGGCGATACACAATGCTCCCACAAAACAATACACCAACCTTCCTTTACAAAGAAAAATAAATAGAAAAATCCTTTAAATAAACGTGCGACAATCCCAGATACTACCCACCCCCTCTACTGGCCATAGTACGTGCGGTCCCAGACGTGGAACAGACAAACCTCAGGTGCCTGTCCACCTGTGAAGCTGGTCCTGCAGGGATCATCAGATGGACAGGCACTGGGAAACCACACTGCTGCTGACTCAGCCAGACTGACTGGTCCACCCGTTACCCACGAAGCTGCTCCTGCAACCTGTCTTGTTCCGCTGCTCTCCCATCACAAGCACCCCGGCTCAAACTCATCCTTTCGTCTGTTTGCTGGGCTATTGAACAGTCCACCACACTGTGCCTCTCCCATCCTCCAGCAGGGTTTACTGGGTTCTGCTCTTTGCACAGCTATCTGATAGTACAGTTCAGCCTGCCCTTTCCTCCCTTCACAGAGCTCCACGCCCACTTCAAGCTCCTGTATGGGTTGAATCATGGGGGCATATCCCAGATTCAGACTTCTCTGTTTTCTCCATTTGCAATCCCAACATAATGCCAGATGGCATCGGGCACACCCCGAATAACAAACCCAACACAGTATCTGTGTATATATATATATATATATATATATATATATATATATATATTGTTGTACTCTACTGCCCTCTTGGTGGCTGTGAAGGCACTGCTATTTTAAATATCACACTTAAAGCATGGCAGTATGGTTCCTGCATGGATCGCTTTAGTAAACCGTAGTGCTTTCTACTTCCACAGCTGAAGGCAGAGCAGCCTTTAACTTGCACAAAAAAACACAAATGTGTGTCTGCGGTTTTACAGCAGGAAGAAATCGACCCAAACCATGTAGTGGTTATATATGGAGCTGGACTGAGTGGCTGTGGGTTTAATCTGCTCGACATCATACTTAGCCTACCTCCTAAATACATTTTGTGGGTCAGTGGTCTCCTGTTTTAGAAGCCCATTTGCACACAACGGCGGTAGGGAACTGCAGCTGAAGCTCAAGTCCTGCAGCTGTTACAGGAAAAGGAGACAAGCACAGTGTCAGCTACGAAAAGCCCTGTGACTTGAGAACAGAGCGAGACATGTCCTGGTCATGTACGGGCAACTGAACTGTGTGGAGCCCTGAGTGTTTGCTTTCTTTTCTTTTTAAAACATCTATTTCTTTTTTTCTAAAAATAAAAGAACATAAATAAAAAAATATATATTACAGTAAGCTTAAAAGAAAACCCTTGAAACTATTTATAAATACTCTTTTTATATTAAATGCTTATACTGTAATACATCGGGCAATCCCACTTTCTGAGCAGCACCATTTACTGAAATAGCGTCGGCGGTTACCGTGTCGTCTTCTCCAACAGACTTTACTATATAATATATATACTGTGTGCATTGGTTTTCACCTCTGCGCGGCAGACCACTGCTACCCCCGTCCCACAGGAGAGGAGCCCTCCTGCTGAACACAGCCCGGGATGAACTCAACCCCACCCGGGTCACAGTGCTGGCTTCTGAACTTGTCACCTTTGGGGCGTAGAGGGCACACGAGCGCTGTGGCATGTTCAGACTGTGTGCTGGCTTCGCTCCAGAGTACTATTTGTTGTTTTTTTCTCCATTGATGTGTCATTAAATTAAGGCAGCAGTGTCCTCTGTGCTTGCTGATGGGTCCAAACTAGCGAAAAACCGGACATCCCTGTCCCGGTCAGCCTGCAGGGCTATCACAGTCTCTTCAACAGTCTCCTGATGGGGGCAACCTGCATCCTTGAAGTACGCTGGGGAACACAAAACAAGAGAGCACGTGTTGGGAGTTAAAACCACAAGGGAATCGGCTCTGGTTATAAAACGTGGTCGGCCAGCGTGCTCACATTGTAAGCCTGCTTTGCTTACAATTTTCTTTTCATTTTCTTTGCCAATGCGACCTGCATGCAAGGAGGACGCAAGCCTTCTACGAATACAGCAGATGTTGAATACATTAATAATTCACATATTAGAAGTGCTGCCTTTGCATGCATATTTACCTTTCTCCAGTACAGTCTGCCGCAAAGCCTTGGCTACAAGCACTCGGACGTTAGCCACAGGGTCTGCAGACAGCGTAATAAGACTGGGGAGTAAGTGCTGAGCAAACTGGCCCATGGGCATGCAATCCTCTTCTACCACAGCCTGCAGAAGAGACAAGAGAGGTGATGAGCAGCAGCAGCAGCAGCAGTGTTTCTATCACCATATTCAGAACAGTGCTACTCTTAAAATCACGACAGATTCCTCCACTGTCCAGTCTGTCCAATCACTTGCTGCACTAGAAGATGTAGTTAGCATGTGGAAGTATTTCCTTCATTGTCTTACAAGTATTCAGAGTTTACACACTCAAATAAAAGAGTCTTAAATTTGTTACACTAGGGCTAGGAACTTTAAAATTGAGTTCAGATGCCTAGCAGTGATTACAATGTCGAATGCAATACAGGTTTTTGTTTAAGTTACTGAACATGGTGAAAGTTGTCATGGGGCTCACCTGACAGATGAAGGCAAAAGCTTGTCTTCCCACCCACTTGGGGCAATGGCAGAATCTCATTATGAGCTCATTGAGAAAGTTCAAGCCCAGGTCATTGGCCCCATTCATGTAGAACTTCCTCAAGATCTCCACCACCTGTCAGAGAACAGTTTTGACAACATTTAACAAGGGAGGAGTCGTTGCACCCTTTAGGAATGGGTTTCTGCTTTGGATCATACAGATTTACAAGACTTGAGAAACGTGCAGATTTAAAACCACAAGAACGATAACAGAAAGCTCTCCTACCAGCCTGTAAGAGATCCATCGGACTTCAGAGACTTTATCAGAGCACAGCGTCAGTGCGATTTGCCTCAGATAGTCGTATATGTCATTGTGGCTGTACAGCTCAACGATCAGGATCAGCTGCCTGTTAAAACACAGAACAGAAAATACATGAAGACACAATGCAAAAAAATGGAACCCTGCTCAAAGCTTACATAAACTGCATATCGCACCACTGTCGCAGAAAAATCAAATAAACAGAAAAGAACTATCGTTTGCCTCACTCTGCCAGCTCGTATCTGAACCTCCAGTTGCGGCTGTTATCAGTCACCATGAACTCCTGCAGCTGGAACAGGTACTCCCTCCTCTTATCAGCATGAAGCAGCTGGAAATCAAACCAGTGAAAATGAACACCAAAAACAAGCAAGCATTCACACCCGGCTTGCTTGCATCCCAACCACAAAAATCAACAGAACTTACAGCTTATTACAGAGTTTCATTATTACAATATCGCTCACACACAGAGTGCGTGTTTATTAGCATTGTAACAAAGCAGCTTCTCTTACCTTGAGGAAATCGTAGAGGTGTTTCAAGACTCCGATCCGCACCTCATCCAGGTCTTTCAGGAAACCGTTGAAGATGGGTAGGAGATCTGCAGCTGTCAGCTGCTCTCCCAGAATCACAGCCAGCTCGTGGATTGAGAAGGCCAGGGTTCGACGCACTTTCCACTACGAAGGAACGATTCAAGCACATTATGAAAACCGTGGGGACTTTCATGGCATTATTCCCTCAGACAGGAGGGAATAATGCCATTATTACACATATGTATGCACTTTTGTAGCGGACAGTGATTGCACGTTTATAGAAGTTAGTACTATATTGGATTACAATTCTTTGACAAACGTCTGTATCAAAGTCTTCAGTATAGCTCTCGTTTAAAACCTCCTGACTATGAAGCAATATAGGTAACGGGATCAATTATCTAAAATGTTTAAATACTGGTTTAAATAACACAACTAGGAACAATCCTGACATTTCTGTAAAGTTTAAAAGATAAGAGAGACTCTAAAAAGACACGAAAGAGGCTCTCCGGCACTGTGGAAGAGGTTGGTTTCCACAAAGGCAAAAGACAGCTGTGTTAAGATCCAGCACGGTTCAGAGGGTTCCTGCTGATCACTTCTGGCTGCAATGTACCTGCACATCGGTAGCCAGGGTCTCGTAGGTATCCTTCAGGCAGTGCCAGTTCTGTCGGCCCAGGGTCAGTGCCACGCCCGGCAGGCTGAAGGCACAGTGTTTGGCTATTTCAGTGTCCACAGTCTGGGCTCGGGCAGGGTCTGTCATTGACAGGTACTGGTCCAACAGCTGCTGCGGGATGACATTCTGAGCAAGGGAAAGGAAAGGGGATTTGAAACTTTTTTTTTTTTTTTTTTTAAATCAAGTGGCATGCACCAGCTGGGATGTGTCATTTCACAATGTGCTGAAACTCACCTGAAGCTTGGATGTCTCTTCTTCAAACAGCAGATCAGGGTCCTGCTCCCTGTGCAGCTCCTGCGCATTCTCAATCAGCTGGGGCGTCATCCTCTGTGGCAAGAAAAGGAAAGGATTTCATGTAAGAATATGCATTTCTCCACTGATCAGCCACTGTGAACTGCATCCCATCATTCAGTGAACTCACATTATCATAAGGGTCATAATCAAGGGGAGGTTTCTTCACAGGGGGCTCAACACCAACATTTGAATCTGGTGGGGCTTCACTGTCTGAAGGGTCCGCACCATCTGAGGGGGAGGCTAGCAATGGAGTCTCATGCTGCTCCTGCTGCTCCTGCTGCTGCTGTGTTGTACCGCAGGAATCCTGACTAGCCTCTGGCAGCTCCTCTTCAGAGTGTGCGTCCAGCTGGGCTGCTTTAAGGGCAGCAGAGAGGACTTGTACCTGTGCTGTAAAAGTCAACGGGAAGGGTTCAAATACAAGCTGTAGCACACTGCAGAAAATGAACACACAGAGAATCGACAAACACAAACTGGGGTCTGCAAAGGGTAACAAAAAAAAAACAACAAAAAAACAACAATTATGATAAAAAAGGCCATTATATAATAGGATTGTTTTTTTGCACAACTTAAAGAGAGAGCTCATTGATTGCTAAAAAAAATCCAAAGCATCACCCGGCAGCTAAACTGCCCGAGACCCGAGGTCTTATGATGCGCACATGGCATTTACTTACAGAGCACTTTATTGAGAGTCAGGCCAGCCCACCGAGACACAGGCGGCGTCAGAGAAGATCACGAAGGTGCCCTGAGCCCTCCTTCTCATCATTACCTTGCACGTCGGGGTCATCCATGTGAGGCTGCAAACTCTCCAGAGCTTTCTGGATTTCTCTGCGGGTAGCTGGTCCCTCGGAGCTCCAGACGGATTCCCTCTCCCCCTTCTCTTGGGGCTGCAGCAGCTCCAGGTCCAGGCTGATGTCTGGGAGCGGAGGTCTCCAGTAGTTAAAGGAGTTGTAGGTGTCCTCGCTGCTCTCCGGAGACGCTTCTGCACTGTTGTTGCTGTTCTCGCTGGCAGCTGGAAGACAGCGCTGCTCCTCTGCTTTGCAGGGGGCGGGCGATGCTGGCTGAGCACCCCGCTCTTCAGTGCAGTTGCTAGGGGTGATCTGTGCAGACTCACTGCCTGCAGTGGGTGCATCTTTGCAGTTTTCAGACTCACAGCGATTCTTGTCTTGTTCTCTGCAGGTGGAGCCCTCAACAGCGATTTCAGACCTGAAAAGCAAAACCAGTACTAGTAATTAAACGCCACAGAGCATATCAAAAAGATAGGGATCCATCCATGCTCTTAGATGATGTAAACTAAAGAGCAGATCGAAAGGAACTCAGTAAAAGAAACCAGTAACAGGAGCAGTGTTTCAATTAGTATACTGTACAATCACACTCCCCTGTATTGAGAAACACAAGGTGTTTGCAAGAGGCTGCTTACCTCCCTGCTGGAGTACACTTGTCTTCTTTGAAGTACAGCCCTGCGCCTGCGGGATTCGCAAACGTGGAAATAAACCGACCGAGGGACTGGAAAGCAGCCTGGCGAACCTACAATTGAAAAAACAAAATGTTTTCTATCACTCGAAAAACAAAACAATTTTCCTACCATGATTGATTCCATGCTGTGTGCATTCTGGCACCCAAATATTGGTATTTTAAATGAATCTACAACCACCACTCCCACCTTTTAAATTTATGAAATAACAAAACACTGTCCACTTAACGAACATCGTTTTGGAAATATGAAACAGCCTATATTTGTATGATCTTACCCATCTGGAGGGATCGCTGATGAGGCTGATGAAGAGAGGGGACAGTTTAGTCCGCCGGACCTCAGGGCAGGTGGAGTTGGACACGGTCATAAAGCACTCTGCACACGCCTTGCGTATACCCCACACGCTGTCCGAGCACAGCTCAAAGAATTTAGCAATCTGAAAGAAAAAATGCACACAAATGTTAAACGTCTTTCTTATTTAAATAAGGAAACAAGGCTTGAAAAGTACAAAAGATCAAACAGATTGTAAAATGAAACCCTTGGACTCTGGACGGCTTCCATCTCGGATTCACCAGTGAAAGAGAAAGCCTCTGCTGAAACTGTCTGCACTACAGCAGTCCTGGACAGCACTGCCTGCTTAGCTCCAACAACAATGCACCACATGCACGCCAGTTTTATACACACTTACCAAATGTTTTTCTGTGGCATCCTGTCCAACAATGCTGCAGAAGTCCCCAAAATTAGCCGCACATACCTATTAAGAAAGAAGCAAGTACTCACAGGGTGCAAAACACACTTTACAACAAAATGCACGCAACTTACAGAGACTGGGGCTGAATGAATTTAAAATGAGAACGTTGCTATTTTGTTATGAGCACATAGACACAAAGCCTGTTTCATATTGAATTCAGAAGAGTAAATGCTCCTTGCATGAAATGTTGTAGGATCTCTTACCTTACGAACTTGGAACAACCTTCCGTCGCTGCACAGATCGCAGAATCGATGCAGAAGCAGATGTTCCACGGTGTCCTTGGTTAACATCGAGACCAATTTACACATTATCTAGAAAAAAACACAAAACATACAGAAAATGATTAGAACCAGAGCTCCTCAAATTACAAGACTACAAGCTGTGCTCCTCTGGTAGATAATACTCAATCTTTATTGTTTAATCAGTTACCTTAAAACCTCAAAAATCAAACAAAACAGCACAATACAAGTCAAGCGGAATACAGTACGCACTGCCACGGCCTCTATCTTGTAGTCGTCGTCGCTGTTCGGTGTGGTGAGGTCCAGCAGGACAGGGCACACCTTGCTCTCAACGTCGTTCTTGCTGATCAGACCCTGCTCCAGCAGAACCAGCAGCGCAGCTTGGCTCGTCTTTCTCACCTGCAGATTCACAAAAGAAAACAGGCTTGCTTTCCAGCTCTAGTCAAGGATCTACCAGGGGCACGGAGCCACAGGACAGACCCTGATCAGCAGGGCTGGGTTCAATTCCTCTTTAAAATCAATTTGAATTGATATTTTAGAGACATAATTGTTGCGATTGTTCAACTGCTTTCATTTGAAGCCAATTTAATTGACAAACAGCGCTGCCACTGCGATAAGCTCGTTTTAACAGAATGCTGCCGATTGCATACTTGAGCAATGATGCGTTGGAATTGATTAAAAGGGAATTGGAACTGATTTTTAAAAGGAACTGGAACTGAAAGACAGGAATTGACCCCCGACCCAGGTCTATAGTGATTTGCTGCACGGCAGACACGTGAAGGTAGATCTCCTCACCTGGTTGTTTGGGTCGGTCAGGTACCTCACCACAATAGGTACCAGGTACCTGGAGAAAGCCGCTGGGAAGTTGGGTCTCCTCTCATGGAGAAACATGGCGATATTGGGAACCTGCTCCATCACTTCAGCCCGCACTGTTGGCTCTGGAATCACAAAACAAAAAACAAACACACAAGAGTGTCTCGCTTTTCCATCTGCTAATAAAATGACAACGACAATCAAATCCATAAATGTGTGGATGTTTACCGATTCAACAATGCAGACCAATATTAAAATGTGGGGCCCATTTATAAATTCATTACAAAAACAGATTTGTAATGCATATTACTGTTGTCTTACTACAGTGACTTCAAAAAAAAAAAAAAAAAAAAACGTTTGTTCCTATCCCTATTAGATAATAATCATCACTGACGGTATTGGGGTGTGGGTTTAGATTATATATTTGAGAATATGTCTGGATTATAAGATTGCATGTACGTTATTTATAAAAAATGTATAAAAAAATAAAATCCAGAATAACTAGCGTAATCTATAATTTTATTTTCAGTTTAAGACACTAAAAGTTTAGCTGCTGGAGTCTTTCCAGAAAGTGACCTGGTGCTGAAAAGGTTCAAATGAAATCCGCACACAGGTATCCCAGCTCTCATGCGCTCCACACATACCTCCATCTTCTGACATCCTGGCAACAGTCTCCATGACTGTGAGGAAATCATTTTCATTGTCGCTGAACTCCCGCAAGACATCCAGCAACCCCCTCGCCACGATCTGCCTGCGGAGCACAAGCAGCACTTGAGTCAGAGTCAGCTCCTGAACTCTGTGCGCTCAGCCAACAAGGAGGAGGTAGTGAAACAGCCCAGTACTATTCAAACCTTTTATTAGCATGCAAGGGTTTCCTTGAGTCAGCACAGAGCTGACTGCAGCGCCACACTTTCAGCTCTGCTGCTGCTGCTGATGAAGTTTCTGATCTCGCTCGCTTGTCTGCTATCTGTTTGCCTGTTGTTTTTGCCTGGCAGTGCGAGGCTGAGGGGCAGCTGGTTTACATGTGGTTCATTATGGGTTGTCCCTTCATAACTTCAAAGAGGTATACAATTACGTACCAGTCCTTAAAAGATAACTGGGCTCTACTGAAGTCACCAACAACAGCAGCTCTAAACATTGCCCCTGGTAAGTTTTTTTTTTTTTTTTTTAAAAAGGCTTTTGTTTAGTGTCTTAGTTATTTAAAAATACAGCTGTTCTTTCTAAATGTATCTTTCCTTATTTAAGATAATCTTGTTGTTTTAATACATTTTCAAGGGTTAGGAATAATACAATAAAAAAGTTACTGCATTTTGGCACTAGAAGAAGGAAGAGAAAGCAGTGAAAAGAGCATTTGTGCCACATGTGTGTCTTTAACTGGTGCGCTAACATAAAAACTCTAAGCTGTTCCAGAGAGCGAATTCCTAACAGAACTGAAGGTGTAAAAAAACGTTCCAGAAGAAACTGCTACTTCACTTAACAGCGTATAATTATACAAATAACTCTTTCATTCCAGATGAAGAACTGCGGGGGCCTCCTGGCGTTTTCCACAGGTATCATTAAGCAGTTACAGCTTTAGCTTCAGGAAAAGCATCAAAACCACATCAAACATGCACATTCATTTGAAAACCACCAGCCTCAGTAAAGAGAAGCATTCTGCTGGGAGTCCTGGTGCTTGGCAAAGCATGCCGGGGCTGGGTCTTCTCTCCTAATATAATCCAAGCAATGCCCCACACCAGACACATGAAGTGGCGCAGTTGTTCCTCATTAAAGGCATGGGCCTGATTCAATCAGCACAATAACTGGCTCAGTTACAAGGGCTGTCATTTGCGCTTTCTGGACCAGTTTTTGCTAATATATATATATCTTAATTCCGAATGGCAACAATTAGGGTGGAGGTATATTAACAGCTGGTGTGGAGTAGTGGTTAGGGCTCTGGACTCTTGACCGGAGGGTTGTGGGTTCAATCCCCAGTGAGGGACACTGCTGTTGTACCCTTGAGCAAGGTACTTTACCCAGATTGCTCCAGTAAAAAACCCAACTGTATAAATGGGTAATTGTATGTAAAAATAATGTGAAATAATGTATAATGTGATATCTTGCAACAATTGTAAGTCGCCCTGGATAAGGGCGTCTGCTAAGAAATAAATAATAATAATAATAATAATAATAATAATAATAATAATAATAACAGCTGAGCATTCGATGAACACGCTTTTCAAAGCATGGGCTAGCATGCAAAAGCCTTCAAAATGAAGAGCACTTTCCATACACTACATTAAACAAGATCTTGCTGGGAGACGAGGAGATGCTTTTCATGCGTCAGAACAACAAAAACAAGCTGACTGAGCATGTCCAGGAAATCCAATACAGTACATTGGTTTTCCTGGATTTGGAAAATTGTCAAGATACGGCGCAACAGTGACACCGGTGGTCACACAAGCCATTGCGGCAGCTTCTTTCGTTTTTTTGTCACTCAGCTAGTGAAGTGGCTGTTCCTCTTAATCAATGGTTTCATGTTCTCCTTACAGAATATTATAGAGGAGGGACAGACTGTAGATGTCTTTCATGCTTGTGCTAGCTTGTGTCTTGTCCAACACACATTTTGCATAGCTACTTGTGTGGCAAAAAAATGACCTCCACACTTTGAACAAAAAAAAACTAAATCTGGAAATCCTTCTTGAACAGTAAAAACAAAACAATTTCAGTTTAGTGCCGAAGTATAAAAATCCCCCCGGTATCCTTTATCAACACTATCGCATATCAGACATCAATGTTTCAGTACTGCTTTTATGTATGGTCATTACATTACATTGCACAGTAGTTTTTCTTTTGGCTTATTGATACGTAGCAGGCAATGTAATTTAAAATGGTATGCCCTTGTCAATCTTACATAACTGCAGTTTGCATAGGTTTTACCGATCCTGGTATTTTATTGGCACATGACTTCCCCAGTCTTGTTCGTAAATGCCAGAAAATCCCACTCATGAGACCTTGTCAAATCGTATCAGTGAAGCTCACTTTCACAAGGCTGAAACACCGATTGCCATGCAGTTTAAAAATTCTACTTTTGCATATTTCAATTAACAAGTTTAAAGTGCTGACACAAGGAACCACGACTGAAGCAGTAAAAGTCTATGATAGAGTTGCAAGTTCAATTTTTACCCAGTGGATCAAAGTTCCACTGTTGCTTGCAAGTAACCCTTTATAGCTCTTCAGGAGACTGAGTATGCACAGCAGCCACACTGATCAATACAACCCTTCTGAATATGCACAGCAGCCACACTGATCAATACAACCCTTCTGAATATGCACAGCAGCCACACTGATCAATACAACCCTTCTGAATATGCACAGCAGCCACACTGATCAATACAACCCTTCTGAATATGCACAGCAGCCACACTGATCAATACAACCCTTCTGAGTATGCACAGCAGCCACACTGATCAATACAACCCTTCTGAATATGCACAGCAGCCACACTGATCAATACAACCCTTCTGAATATGCACAGCAGCCACACTGATCAATACAACCCTTCTGAATAGGCACAGCAGCCACACTGATCAATACAACCCTTCTGAATATGCACAGCAGCCACACTGATCAATACAACCCTTCTGAGTATGCACAGCAGCCACACTAATCAATACAACCCTTCACCTTACCTGTTGAACACATTCTCGCTGAAGGCATATTTTTCCAGACGGCCCAGTGGTGTTAGATTGTCCTGCCCAGCATCCAGAAAAGCAGTTATCCGAATCCCATCACACTCTGTACCATAGTCATCAAATCCAACTGCGGTTCAAAAAAGATGAAATACAGTGAATAGCTGACTGCAATATGGAATTAACACATACAGGTTTATTTGAATGTATGCCCCCTCCTTCAAACCTCAGTAAATTACAGTCAAATGAGTGTATTCAGTGCTGTTAATTAAACCTGGGAGAAAACGTCAGCTATTTCTATCTGACACTGTTTAAAATAGACACCATCGGCTGATACAGTACACTGTATCCTTTACCACAAGCCTCTAGAGATATTAAACAATTCTGTTGATAGATGTGGACATGAAGATTTATCATTATTATTATTATTATTATTATTGCTATTCATGTTTAGAAAACCCCACTCGTGCTCATCAAGCTGCAGGGAGACAATGCTTTCAGTTCATTCTTAATCCTATTATTTCGATTCAGATTCGGTTTTACCTTCTTAGTCTAGTTGGCTCTATTTTTTCTTTTCACCGTGTACAGCCTGCTTTAGTTTCATTTGTTTCAGTATCCCAGCTTCACCCTCACAAGCTGCACGTTTACTGGGATGTGGTGTTCCAGATAGTTTCTCTTCTGATGGCAGAAGCATCTATATGTTTTGTATTGCATGACTGGTAGAGGAACTTTAATGACCAGTTTGATGCAGCAAGCCACCATTCAAATTGCACCTATCACTCGAATAATGCTGATAAACTAATTCAATACCCTTACCAAATCACTACAGTAAGAGGTATCTTTGCTTAGCAGTATTTGCATAGGGGGGTAACAGATCTGAATGAACAGAAAACATTACTGACTAAACATGCCTATGAATAAAAAAAAAAAACTTACAATCATCCAAATCATCATGACCATCTTCAAAGTATAAAGAAAGCCCTAAAGAAAAAATATATACACAGATGAAAGAAAGAAACGAATTCATGGTAATATTGCATCAAACATCTACCGGGAAATACTGCAGATGACACTCAACACCTGAATTGGCGTGTCATCTGAACTTTTACTGCAATTTCACTGACATTACATACATTTATGTAATCGTTTCTAAATACTAATAAATAAAAAGGTTTAAACGATGCTATATTAATAACAGTCAAACCCGAATGCGTTACCTCAATACACAACTCCGTTTCAGACAGACTCCGGCTTCCTACCTGCACACCTGCATACCTGCACACCTGCACACCTGCACACCTGGGTAACGCGTTGCGCAAGCAAGGAACTTCAGGAATGCAGACCACGTGATATACATACCGGTAATGACGCACAGCGTACGATACGCGGTAGTGAGTTATTAAAACATAGTCGAGTCGATTAGACTGGCCGGTAGCAGCACTCACACAATACCTGCTCTTTTACAATTACACAACTGGATGAGACACACAGAAATTTACCAGAATCGGTGCAAACGGAATCAGTGTCTTATCGCACTAGAACGAGAACGGCCTGCCCCCCACCCCCCCATACAGTTACTGTACCATCTAGCTTGACTTTGTACACACCTATTATTATTAAACGTTCAGCTCAAACACAACATCCACATGCTCAGAACATTGTATTTAATTGACAGACACTTTTAAGAGCAGTTGTGACCGGATACGACTTAAACACGGGTGTGTAATTATGTTTGAATGGGCGCTCGGAAACACACCGCCGTTTCAAAACATGACCCGACCTACAGTGCTGTGAATACGATCAAATCAGCGCCTCCACAACACGAACTACAAGCACAAACATCGCAAAGAAACACTAGCGACTGCAAACAATACCAACCCTGTGCAATATCACCACAGCATACCGCTAGTGTCAAGGAGACCTTGTTATTCAGTGATGTTTCTATTCAGTAATACATTGTTCACTTACATTTGTAAACAACACATATTAATTACTCAAACGTCGCCTATCTAAACATTCCCTGCTGAATGTAAAATGCAAGTACGGAGATAGATATATATATATATATATATAGGTTAAGAGTTTTAATCACAGCGAAATAAACTTTAAAAGCGATTAAATGTCTTTACCTGCCATCTTGAATTGAACACTGAACGGGGCAGAGAGCAAAAGCCACTTCCTGAAACCGTTTCCTAAACAGGGTTTGTGGGGTTTTTTAAATTATAAATTAAAATACGTAAGACTTGGCTATAATTAAGAGTCGTTTACCTGTGTCATATTTAAAAAAATATATATAAAAATTACGCTTCAAATATATATATAAAAATAAAGCCACGTCAGGTCATGTGACCGAGTGGGCTGTCCAAGATGGCGTCTGTTATTCGATTTTTTTTTCTCGCCGAAGTCTGACAGAAATTAACTGGGTTTTAAAATAAATTAGATGTTTTAAAAGAGTACTCGATAAAGACAAGCGGTCCTGGTGTATTTGTATTTTGTGTATGTCGGTTGTATTGGCTGCTGTTATGTTTTATTCTGTTGAAATGCTGAGAAAGTTTTGATTTGTTGTGAACGATGGCACTTCGGGAGTTGAAGGTTTGTCTGCTTGGGGTGAGTGCTTGTGTTTTTTTTTATTTTATACATCTGTTTTTATTTATTTATTTACAGTGTTTAGTTATGCTTTCAGGTAAAACGCAAATAAATCGTTTTGCACCCAGTCACCGAGGTTCAGAATGCGTGAAATACGTTTCTTTTAAAAATAAATACATCGATCTGTGTTTTTAAAAGCATCATTTCTTTTATTTTGTTCATAACAGTCAATCGGCAGTTATTTTGTTGGGGCCGAGACATCTGCATTGCAGAACAAAGCCACGCAGTCTAACAGTATGTGTTTTGTGGACATGACCGTTTACAGCCTCCCTTGGGAGATGCTTCTATCTGTTTATTTATTTATTTATTTATTTATTTATTTATTTATTTATTTATTGTTAATATACGTGAATATTTTAAACCTCAGAATACAAATAAAAACATATTTGCACGACATGTAAAGATGAATACAAATAAGAGGTCTTCGATATTAATGTACACGGTAACACCGTATTGACACACAGCCACCTAAATCGTCACCTTCGCTAAGACTTGTGCATTATTTGCATAGAATATGACACGGGTTCTGCACACAGTGCTGGGTTTCAGAACAACCCTTTTTAGGTATACCATAGAAATGACTAGTTTCAAGGAATTTGAGCCGTCACGCCCTTATCACAGCATAAATAAATGTCGCCTCAGTGTGTGCAGTAGGTTTACTATTAAGGGTTTAGAGGGTAGGATTACTCAAACCACTGGCTTCAGATCATTCTAACACGCCCTTCATTGAGAGTAGTTCTGAAACCAGCACTTTGCACAGATCTAGCCTGAACCTGAGGCAATGGTAAATGACTCCCAGCAAAACCAGTTTACTGTTTTGAATATTTACAGTTTACCCCTGGAGCTGCAAGATTACAAGCCGTGTGTTTTTTTTTCCCCCCTCAGGACACTGGGGTTGGTAAATCAAGTATTGTATGGAGATTTGTGGAAGATAGCTTTGATCCTAATATCAATCCAACTATTGGGTAAGTTAGTAGTAATTTTTATTTTTTTTGTATTTGATCAATTCCTCTATTGTTTGGTAGTTTCTATAGGTTGGAGCTGGTTGGAGTAGTGGATTAACCAGACGTTGTTTATACAGCAATCGCACAACATGCAGCTCATGTATTTATACAGCAGCAGCCACACCAAGGTGTATATATAGTGTTGTGAATACTGAGCTGCCTGTTTGCTGAGGAGCCAGCACCGTAACCACAAACCAGTGGAAAGCATTGTATCCTGCTCTCTGTTCCATTTACTGGTACCACTAATAATATACAATATGTAGATTCCTGTTAAACTTGCAAGCTTCCCGTCTGCTTCCACAGAGCCAGGTTAGCGCTGATCTTGGGAGACTTTATCTAAAGTCTGAGATTGGTGCTAATCAGGGTCTGTGGAACCAGTCCTTGATGTTCATGTATGTGTTTATGAAGTGACTTCTGTTTTTGCAGAGCATCCTTTATGACGAAAACTGTGCAGTACCAGAGTGAGCTACACAAGTTCCTCATCTGGGACACAGCGGGGCAGGAGAGGGTATGTGTGTGTGTGCGTGTGTGCGTTCGTATAGATAAATAAATCTTATTAAGACTACCTAGGCAAGTTCCGTTGTAATTGCAGTGAATCCCAGGTGTTATTGAGCCCAGGTCTGCTATGGAACCAGTGCATGCATAGTACTGACCCGGATCCCTCTCGTCTTACTCCATTCAAAGGACACGCGCTGGCCTGCCATATCATTTCTGCATGGTACAGTACCTGCAGTCTTAGCCACTTGTCACTGAAATGCAGCCATGAATGTAAATGACCCCGCTTTGCTCTACACGTGTGAACAGGCTTTGAGAGATACTTGTTTGTCACTCCTAAGTCCTGGTTTTAATTTGTAGGGACAGGGTTTGTGTTTGCAGCCAAACAGCTTGTGTCTATGGTGAATAATACCAGAGCTGATCAGTCAGCAAATTACTAGATTCAGGGATCGCTCAGCAAGTCCTGGATTTGACCCTATTCATACCAGAGGAGCACTTTGTTATTGAACCAAGAAAAAGCAGGTTTACTGGGATGATGGTGCCATCTAGGCAACTCTCAGCAGTACTGCACCCCCTGTATCTGAACTCCCTTCTGTATTTAGCAGATTGGCACTTTCTACTGTACTGCAGTACGCAGGGCTCTCTGAAGCAAGATGTTCTGATTATACTGGGAAACGACAACTGTGTGTGCATCTTGCCATGTTTAGGCGATGCAGTATGCCCACAGCTGCACTTTTTATTTTGGGTGCACATTAAAGAACACAGACAAAGACTACGTCATTCAGAATGAGGAACCAGTGCTTTTAGAGGATGCTGAGATGGCTTTGTGGTGCATTTCTTTCACTGGGTGATGGGGTGCATCATGCTGTTATTTTATTGTGTAATTGTTCTTCAGTAGCTGAGAGGATGCTGGGCTGGAATGCACTGTATGCGCTGCAGCGGTCACAATAGACACAAATACAACAGCACTGGGCACTAAACATATTATTATTTGTTTATTTAGCAGACGCCTTTGGCGACTTACAGAGACTAGGGTGTGTGAACTATGCATCAGCTGCAGAGTCGCTTACAATTACGTCTCACCCGAAAGACGGAGCACAAGGAGGTTAAGCGACTTGCTCAGGGTCACACATTGAGTCAGTGGCTGAGGTGGGATTTGAACCGGGGACCTCCTGGTTACCAGCCCTTTTCTTTAACCACTGGACCACACATATCTGGTGTAGAATGCAGAAGTGTAATGCAGCTTTGTGTAAAGTAAAAAAAAAAAAAACATTAAATGGAAATGGTCTGTAAGATGCAGTCTGTGATTGGATCCTGTATTGTCAGTGGTTTGTAAGGGGCAGTCTGTGATTGGATCCTGTATTGTCAGTGGTTTGTAAGGGGCAGTCTGTGATTGGATCCTGTATTGTCAGTGGTTTGTAAGGGTCAGTCTGTGATTGGATCCTGTATTGTCAGTGGTTTGTAAGGGGCAGTCTGTGATTGGGTCTTGTATTGTCAGTGGTTTGTAAGGGGCAGTCTGTGACTGGGTCCTGTGTTGTCAGTGGTTTGTAAGGGTCAGTCTGTGATTGTGTCCTGTATTGTCAGTGGTTTGTAAGGGGCAGTCTGTGACTGGGTCCTGTATTGTCAGTGGTTTGTAAGGGTCAGTCTGTGATTGGGTCTTGTATTGTCAGTGGTTTGTAAGGGGCAGTCTGTGACTGGGTCCTGTATTGTCAGTGGTTTGTAAGGGACAGTCTGTGATTGGGTTTGTAGTGACACTAGCACATGTTTTTTTAGGTTTGCTTGTATAATGCGGTGCTTCCAGGACTTCCAATAGACTGTTACTGTTGTAGGGCTGATTCGCGGTCTCTCAATCCAGAGACATTTGCACAACCATTCGCTTTGTACTGCCAAGCAGACGCTGCACCGCACTGTGGTATTTCTGAACCAGTTCCAAAGTGTCTTTAGGCATGGGCTGTACAGTACGTATGTAATTCATGTTGGACTAGCCTTGAACAGCGTTCAGGTATGCCAGTTGAGATTTCTGATTTCGGCTGCAGTGTTTATAATGCAGCATCTTTCATGTGGAGCCCAAAGGAAAATCCGCTCCTGTTACTCATTTTGGGCTTGGCTTTGGTCTTTTGTGACAAAATAGAACTTGGAAAATTGCTGAAAATCAATTTCTGTAATAACAACCAGAGTTTTCTCTTGATCCGTGCCACGTGTTTTGTGGAGTGTCTGAGTGGCTGTGTTCAAACTGCGGCCCATGCGTTCACATCTTCCTAGACACACGTAAAGCTGGGACTGCAACTTTACTGGTTTACTGAAACTGGTTAATCAAAACATAATTTGCTCACAGTGTGTATGTACAGTAGCAAGATCATCGCAGCGTTCCCAGATCAGTTTCCCTTTATGTGCCAGTCAGAATGGATTTCCTGTATCTCTCATACTGTGCGAGTTTGAAGCTGTGTTGAAGATCTGCTTTGAGAATATGTATCGTAGCTTTAATACGCAGCGCTCCTGGGCTTGGTGAGTGCAGCAGGAGTAATGCAATCTCCTCTTAGGTCCATCACTGCGCAAGCTGAGCCCGTGTTTCATTAAGAGTCTGTATGAAAGTTTAATGAATCCACAGCTCCCATTGTGCTGCTCTTATACTCTAAAGAAGATTTCTGCTGCAGACCCTGCAACAGCCACGCTCCCTGGGGCTTCACACTGCACAACAGCCACGCTCCATGGGGTTTCACACTGCACAACAGCCACGCTCCCTGGGGCTTCACACTGCACAACAGCCACGCTCCATGGGGTTTCACACTGCACAACAGCCACGCTCCCTGGGGCTTCACACTGCACAACAGCCACGCTCCATGGGGCTTCACACTGCACAACAGCCGCGCTCCCTGGGGCTTTACACTGCACAACAGCCGCGCTCCCTGGGGCTTCACACTGCACAACAGCCGCGCTCCCTGGGGCTTCACACTGCACAACAGCCGCGCTCCCTGGGGCTTCACACTGCACAACAGCCGCGCTCCCTGGGGCTTCACACTGCACAACAGCCGCGCTCCCTGGGGCTTCACACTGCACAACAGCCGCGCTCCCTGGGGCTTCACACTGCACAACAGCCGCGCTCCCTGGGGCTTCACACTGCACAACAGCCGCGCTCCCTGGGGCTTCACACTGCACAACAGCCACGCTCCCTGGGGCTTCACACTGCACAACAGCCACGCTCCCTGGGGCTTCACACTGCACAACAGCCACGCTCCCTGGGGCTTCACACTGCACAACAGCCACGCTCCCTGGGGCTTCACACTGCACAACAGCCACGCTCCCTGGGGCTTCACACTGCACAACAGCCACGCTCCCTGGGGCTTTACACTGCACAACAGCCACGCTCCCTGGGGCTTCACACTGCACAACAGCCACGCTCCCTGAGGCTTAATGGAAACGAATATTTTGTAGAAATACGATTTTGTAACGTAACAACATAAAAAGACTGTGTCCTTCTTCATTCATTTCTAAAAGGTTTTCATGCAATGTGCAAGTGATTTAGATTTTTTTTTCTGGTTTGTACTTTTTATTTTAAAGCCAGCGATAGTAAGCCTTTGGAAAATATTACACTTAAGAAGAAGTGCATGAGGTATTGAGTGTCTCGAGCTTTTTCAATTGGGCATGCACACTTATTCCCAGCCTGCTTTTTATTATAACCATTAGGGCTCTAATAGTGGATCTTTTTGACAAGCCAGGCTGACCCAGATATCTGCAGTACCAAACGGATTGAGATTCTAAGTAGCCTTGGCATCTTTTAGTCTTTCTCATAATTGCTTCCACGTGTTGCAGTACAGTTTAAGTAGGCAGTAATGGTTTCCAAACACACAAAGAGGTATTTGATTAATGCAGCACTGGGCTGTGAATTTGTGATTGGGATTCGTTGCCATTGTCTTTTACATTGTAATGTTTGCTACAGACCCCTATAGTAAATGGGTTGAGCAGGAGTTGGTGGAGTGCGTGTTCACGGTGTGGCTAGCGTGTGCGTGACGGGGTGGCGTTGGCTACATTGAATTAGTGTGCAGTCTTGAGTAGGGTAACAGTCCAGCTTTACTGAATAAACAATTGTATTCCAGTCCTCCTAAATCCTTTTCTGCTTGTTTCAATCCCTAACAGTTCCGGGCCTTGGCACCAATGTATTACAGAGGGTCTGCTGCTGCTATCATTGTGTATGACATCACAAAAGAGGTAACGGTTCCTGTTGCATTTTCTATCTGGATTGGTTTCACTGAGGAGGCCCCACTGGTATTGTAGCTCAGTGCACACTTTGTGTTGCAGGAATCTTTCCAGACACTAAAGAACTGGGTGAAAGAACTGAGACAGCACGGGCCTCCCAATATTGTTGTTGCAATCGCAGGAAACAAATGTGACATTGCCGATGCAAGGTAACCTTGAGCTTGTGTTTCTGTGTTAATGAACCGTGGCCAGTCTTTAAAGCAGTAATAGCATGTTGTTTTTTTGGAGTCCTGTAGCCTCCGAGCTCCTGAGGTGCAGAGACCCTCGGGCCCTCGTTCTCCTGCCAGATTCAGGGCTGCAGAGCTGCTCTCTTTCTCTGTGTCTTTGCAGGGAAGTGCTTGAAAAGGATGCCAAGGACTATGCAGATTCCATCCATGCTATCTTTGTGGAAACAAGTGCCAAAAACGCCATTAACATTAATGAGCTCTTCTTAGAAATAAGTGAGTATAGCAACATGTTCCTCCTGCTGCAGCTGCAGCTGTAAATTCCCATCGGTGCAGTCAAACCTGTCCGACCCTCTGCGTGTTTTGTTCTATTTTCCTTTTTGTTGTTTTCTTTTGGGCTGGGCAGTTACTTTCTAAGCAGAATCTAACCACCCCTCCTCACTGTAAAATTGTGCAACAAAAAAACACACTCACTTGTTATCGTTTAAACCATGCATTTTCAAAATAGATAAGCCTTGAAATAGACAGCCCTTGAAACCAATTGACGAGTCCTGATCAATGAAGAACATAAGTTTACAAACGAGAGGAGGCCATTCGGCCCATCTTGCGCGTTTGGTTGTTAGTCCCATGCTGACCTGCTGACCGATAGAAATTGTGTCTGGATCTGCCAGGTTGGCATGCTTATTGGCCCTTGCCCCACACAGTCTTAACAGCAGCGTTACATGGCAGGCTTGTTAATTAAATCTTGTGTTTTTAGGTCAGAGGATTCCGTCTGCTGATTCCAGTGCTGGAGCAGGAGGCAAGGGATTCAAACTTAGGAGGCAACCGTCCGAGACCAAGCGCAGATGCTGCTGAGGCCTTCCAGAAGCAGATCCGTGGTCGCCACCACGCAAGCAGGAGCGTTGTAAAGCCGTCTCCACATTAAAATCTCTGTTTCACAGCGTCTAAAAAGAGCTCTACAGTATTTAATCCTTCATGCTTTTCAGGAGCCATCTACACAAAGTCCCAACAAGCAAACTGACTCGTCTTCTATCCAAGGAGAAAAGATTTTTAGAATTTTTTTTTTCTGTTTTTATCTATAAGTAATTGTCCCTCGGTGTTGTACATGGCTTGTGAAGTCGAGGCTCAACAAGCTTCTGAAAACGGAAATGCAGATTTGTTTCCCTCATCCCAATGGGCTAGTGTAGCAGGTTTGCATCCAGCTTTTCACACGTCAGGAATAACGAGAGTGCTAGAAGACTGCTAACGCCTTTTCAAATCTTAAAATGAAATAACAAAAAGAAAAATACAGAAGCATTTTAAAACATAGCCCCTCATTTAGTGCTCCTAAACTGAAACCCAATCCTGGCAGCAGAATGCACCGTGGCGCTTTGTGATGGGGAGCTGAATGCTTTGCATGTGCTCCAAATTCCTGATCCGCAAAGGACTGGGATCGGACTGAGACTGGATTTCTTTCGTTGAGAAGAAAGAAAGACCATGACAAGATGGTAAC
Source organism: Acipenser ruthenus (assembly GCF_902713425.1). Lineage (NCBI taxonomy): Eukaryota > Metazoa > Chordata > Actinopteri > Acipenseriformes > Acipenseridae > Acipenser > Acipenser ruthenus. The sequence continues at coordinate 1,247,817 of NC_081206.1, read as the reverse complement.
TTCATTGAATTGTGCCAAGACCGATAAATCCTTTGAACTGAGCAGTGTGCTTTATAGATGTAGACACAGTGTTGTTATGTTTATGCAAAAGGGAAATGTAATGTAATGCAAGCACTTTTAAAGATGCCAGTGAATTATTTTAAAGTTGAGCACCCTGTAGCCCTCCCACACCAGATTGCACGGGGCCGTGTCCCGGGGGGCTTCAACGTGTCCTCTTCGAGTGTGTGTGCATGCTAACCCCTGAGTGATCCTGGAAGTACCTGCACATGCCTGCATTGGGTGGTACTTCTGTTGTGTTGTGTTCATGCTTTCTAATGTACCACATACAGGAGCCACATTTGTCTCTTAAATAACCCAGGAATAAGTCTTTATAATATCTGTTGCCAACATGTGAGTCTTATTTCCATTCCTGTCCTAATAAGTATTTGGCAGTCTGGTTTGATTGTTTTTTTCTTAATTAGTTCCGTGCAGGATATTTGGCAGCCCTGTCCTTTACAAGACCAGCAGCCTGGAGCTGCAAAGCTGTGTTCTCAATTTCACTTTGTTCTGGGATGCTCGCACTTTGAACCCCTGTGAAGCTCTTTAAGGAATAACAGCAGTGTGGTTAAAAGTGTTTCCAGCCCAATTCATAGTAACCACTGGGACTAATACCAGCGTTTTAAAAGTCCAGTTTTAACCATTGTATATACATTGGCAAGCCTATTCTTAGATCCCTTGCTGTTTCTTTACAGGAGATGTTGATTTACTGAGGTGGTGCCAGTCCCTTAATTGTTCTATAAACTTTCTTTTTTCTAAAAAAGTGTTGGCTTATAATTCCGATCAAAATAGTTTTTGATGCTGGCAGGAGATAAAAAACAAAACAAAAGGGTAAAGTGGCTTGGGAAGAAATATAATGGTCTTGGACTGGAGATCAAATCAATTTTTATTTATTTATTTTTTTACCAATAAGGTTTTCTTGCAGTTGTGGCATTTTAAAAAGCACGGCAAACATTTTAGGATCATCTTGTATTTATCTTCACCGCCCGAGTTAAACACTAAATTAAAATAGACATCTCCTTAAATCAGCTTTCACTGAATGCTTTGAGGTTGGCAGACTATTATTACAATTTCATATAATATGGGACTTGTAAGACCTGCGATTAATCGACCGTTCATTAATTCAAATCAATGAGTCCTCATTTGAAAGAAACAGACCAGTGCTTTTGGCTGCTCCGGGTGGGCTAGTGAAGGATCTATGTTTGTAACAGCTTGCTCTTTGTTGATTAAACATGGATATTTGTGATTGTGTTCACATACTGTGTAAGGAGGTCCTGGTGGCATTTCAGTTTTTTTAATCATGGTACTGACTGGCATCTGTAATGTGGTGTTACAATGATGCTGTGGTGATGAGTACAGTATGTCAGCTACATACGACCACGTTTTTAGAATGAGGAGGGAAGTAATTCAAAACGATTGCCTTTTAATTTAGTGAAAGTGAAGCTGCGCATGTCCGCAGCCTTTCACCTGCCAAATAAAACACAGCCTTGAGTCGACTGTACATGCATGTCTCTGTCTGCCAGCAGAATATCAGATTCGTTTTTAGATCCAGCGACACAGTGCACCTTTTCCGAGTCTGTATGATTTCAGTTCATCATTGACAGGCTGGTTTAGAAGGTCAGTACTGTCCCTTGGTGTTCACGCTTGTAAATATGAGTTGCCACTCCTCAGAGTTAATGCAGTTCACTTCTGTTAAATTAGCTGTTTGCATGATGCACAGAGACTGACCAAAACCCTTTACAAAAAAAAAAAAAAAAAAAAAGCTGTTTTAATGAGGCTTGGAAAGAGCATTAAATGCATTTTAATGACTGTGTTCAGCAATACCAGAGGGGTCTTGTGTGTGCCCAGTGTGTACAAACGATTGTACGGGATGAATCCAGGCACTTGTTCTGTGTGATTATGGGTTTTCCTTTCTGTGAATCTGAGATGCTTGTGTTAGGAGTCTGTTGTAGTGCCAATATGTGGATTTAAAAGCACAAAAAAGACCTGGCATGAGTGTAAAGCCTAAATGCTGTCACGCCCAGGATCCATAAAACACTTCTCCTCATGCGTTTCAGAGCTTGAAACCACTCCACTAAATAGCTTTGGTTGCTGTCGTTTTTAATGCACCTAAAAAGCATCAAATTGAAATGGTTGCTAAATTAATTTTGTACCTTTAAATTGGGATAAAGAAACGGCTCCCTGTGTGGAGTGACATGAATTGTGTTCAAAGATACTTTCAGCCACGTTCTGCTTAAGGGACAATTACAGACATCAGTTACCCCGAGTGGCTCACCTGGTAAAAACACAGCCGTGTGGTGTGCAGGGTGAGTCACACAGCGCAGGACTCCAATTCAACCACCTTTTTATCTTAGGAGGGTAACCATTTTCTGCAAATTAAAAATAAGAGCAGCGTATTATTAAAACCCAAATAAATACGGATGAGCATTGAATCCTTTTTTTATTGCATCTAAACATTATTATTATTATTATTATTATTATTATTATTATTCCAAGTTTAAAAGTGATTTGAATTGGTCATTGTAAATGTTCTTTCTGTATGAATGTTTTATTTTGATTTGACCCGGGGGGGGCGACACTTCTGTCCTGCTGTGCCAAGTTTTAAAGGGTGTGGTTTGTCATGTTGAAGTGCAATGGCAGGTCGCTACGATTTCATTGTGTCGTAGCAACGTCATGTTCTGTGCCTCTATATTGTAGCCTGTACATTAAACCGCTTCGAGCAGTGTTGCATGCTGTAACTGACGGCTGCAGCTTCAATGCATGAAATCCGGCGCTATCGCTTGGGATATTTAGTATTGTAGTTTAGGAGAGTGTGCCAGTCTTCAGTGAAAACGAGTGAGTTCTCTTAAAGGTTCTTGGGCTGGTCCTGAGACAATGTAGTAACTCCATTAGAAGTCTTATTGTTTTAATTGTAGATGCAAAAACAATTCATAAAACCACATCTGATGAAATTTCTGTATTACACGGATTTGTATCGTTATTAGTTTTTGCAGAGGCACGACAACAGAAAGACCTTTCCTTAACTTCACCTATACGTTTTGTCATACTGAGCTTTCATATTTTTACATACTGTATCGATTGTAAAAAAAAAAAAAAGCGCTTGAAATCACTGCGTTTACTGTGTATTTCTGAATGTGCAAAAGGGAAATGTTATACAGTTTACTAATAAATCCATTTGTAAAATACAGTCTTGTGTTTATTTGTGTTTATTTAGCTGGGTAGTCGTCTTTCCCGGTTCAGATCTTCCTGTGTATTTATTCCCCCAGCAACCATACCGGTATTCATTTTATATACAGCTCTGCAAAAAATTAAGAGACCACTGCAAAATTATCAGTTTCTCTGGTTTTACTATTTATAGGTATGTGTTTGGCTAAAATGAACATTTTTGTTTTATTCTATAAACTACTGGCAACATTTCTCCCAAATTCCAAATAAAAATGTTTATTTTAGCCAAACACATACCTATAAATAGTAAAACCAGAGAAACTGATAATTTTGCAGTGGTCTCTTAATTTTTTCCAGAGCTGTATATATTATTTTTATTCTGGCTAATACTGTTCATGCTGGCAAACAGCTCATTTTGTTGACACTGTAAATCACTGCAATGGAAATGCAATCTACTCATGGAAACACTGACAGGTGCATTGGAGTGAATTGAGAGTGGTAGCCATGGTGAGGTTCATGACTGGTATGCCAGTGACTGATCTGTTGACAGTGAGGGTGTTGACTTGCACATTAACCCCTATTATAATTAGTTATGGATTGGCTGGATGCACTAGATCCAGCACCAGGTGTGATCGCCCCTTGGGCTGCGTTTCCATAGCCACGAAACCCATTCTAGACCACAATGAGCTAGCTATTCCAATGACTGCTTTCCACTCCCTCTGCAAGCAGGTTAATTCATTCTAGACCACAATGAGCTAGCTATTCCAATGACTGCTTTCCACTCCCTCTGCAAGCAGGTTCATTCATTCTAGACCACAACGAGCTAGCTATTCCAATGACTGCTTTCCACTCCCTCTGCAAGCAGGTTCATTCATTCTAGACCACAACGTGCTTGCTGTTCCAATGACTGCTTTCCACTCCCTCTGCAAGCAGGTTCATTCATTCTAGACCACAACGAGCTAGCTATTCCAATGACTGCTTTCCACTCCCTCTGCAAGCAGGTTCATTCATTCTAGACCACAACGTGCTTGCTGTTCCAATGACTGCTTTCCACTCCCTCTGCAAGCAGGTTCATTCATTCTAGACCACAACGAGCTTGCTGTTCCAATGACTGCTTTCCACTCCCTCTGCAAGCAGGTTCATTCATTCTAGACCACAACGAGCTTGCTGTTCCAATGACTGCTTTCCACTCCCTCTGCAAGCAGGTTCATTCATTCTAGACCACAACGTGCTTGCTGTTCCAATGACTGCTTTCCACTCCCTCTGCAAGCAGGTTCATTCATTCTAGACCACAACGAGCTTGCTGTTCCAATGACTGCTTTCCACTCCCTCTGCAAGCAGGTTCATGCTGGTCTCGGTGGTGAAAATGTTTTTTTTTATTTATTTTTATTAACCGTATTTAATCATAGAATGTTATAATGCATCTCCAATTCTCGGCACACGTTTCTAATGAATTACAAACCTGCTTCTCCCTTCCAGGGGAAATGATTATAGCTCATTACAGGCTCAACAAGAACGCTTCTCAGAATGCAGCTGAACACGGCACCGCTGGATTTTTATGACCGGGGCAAGGTGGTACTGTAAGCTGCTGTCTGATATCTGTTTGTACGCTGAACGTTTGAACTTTGATTATAAACACTGTTGAAGCTGTTGTGTTTTAACATTGCAATCGTATTGCTCCACCCCGCTAACAACGTGGTTGTAATGTCAGCTATAACCCAGTGATAAATTATAAATTGACATCCCATTACAGCGAGTGTGAAGTTGACAAGCAGTCGCTATATCTGCTTCAGTCACCGTGTGCACGATTGGACCATGTTGAGTATCCTATGTATCCATTTTATAATGCATACATGTTTGTGACGGGGCAACTTCTCCAGCTCCATAGAGTTCACGCAAAATGCTTTAGAATTTCTAAAAATGAACTGGAAAATGTGTGACCCAGGGGGATATAATTAACCGTCTACAAAAAAAAAACGGTACAGAACACTAGCTGTTTTCAGAGAGGGGCTCTTCTTCCAATATTTCTATTAGAGTACAGTGATGTATTACTATGAGCTGGGACATGTTAGTCACACACACTGAGGCGGTGGTATATATTACTCACTGAGGAAGACAACAAAGCCTTACTCACAGCGTGGACCCGGCGCTTGTGTTGGCAAGTTACAGGACAAATAGCACTCAGAGAAAGAAAGACAAACCGCTTCCAACGGCATACTGTGAACACATGAGTAATGATGTCTACACGAGTTTACGTGACCCCTGTCTTCATGGTTTCTATAACAACGCGATGAAGATGAAGCTGAAGATGCTCGGGATTGAAGGCAGCCTGTGCCATGCCGAGGGTCCCGTGTGAGAGAATGCGCCCGCGTCTCGGATGCGCAGCACGGCAGCGCTTCTTGGTAACCTGTGCTCTTAGGTCGTGGCTCTGTGCACACTGCAGCGGGGAAACTGAGCTGCAAAGAGTTTGGAGCACTTTGTAATTGCTCTGATTTGAAATCACTCTCATCCATTCATCCTACTTACAACGTGCTCACGCCGGACTTTACTCGTAGAAGCAAATATTTATAATATAAGCTAACTGCTCTTACGTGGAATTATTTACTGTATTCTCTAATTTTCTTACTTCATTTTTTATTTTTTGCGACTGATTTTGTTGTACTTTGCCACTGCTCTTATCTGTAATGTGATACTTTGTACTGTGATATTTTATAACAATTGTAAGTCACCCTGGATAATAATAATAATAATAATAATAATAATAATAATAATAATAATAATAATAATAATAATAATACTTTAAACAGAATTCCTTCGCTTCCACCCTTGAGTTTTGTTTTCAAACTTGTGTATGCTGAACGAAGGCATAACCATTGCCACTCATAACAGCCGTGTTGAACGTTACTTAATGCATTTCCTTTATAGCAAGTAATGCGTTTATAAAACCAGGTCACTGATGCACCCCCGGCAAAGCGGAAAGAAGCCGCTGTGAATCCAAACTTATTTTGAAGAAGTAATCCATTTTGATTGTAAGATAAATCTACACAAAACAAACCAAAAAAAAAATCAGTTATTTATTTAATTTCCTTAATGATTTTATCATCTGGATTTAATTATCTTAACATTTGTAAACAAATAAATAAAAATGTTCCTAGTATATACCAATCTTAAAATAAATGCACCTTGTATTTTTTTGTAGTATGTAGAAATAGCATAACCCATTCAATTTACATGTGTTTCAATTATATTAAATGTATATATGGAACCCTCTGACGTCAAAACTACCTGAATATTCCTCAGGTAACGTCAACCCCCCTAGCCCCGCCCCCCGTAGAACTCACCTTGCCCCTCACTGGCTGCTGCGGGGCGGTGACGTCACCGGCAGCCTCTCTCTCACCTCCTTCCTGCTGCATCATCACTGCCTCTGCCATCCCGAGCAGCTCTCCAGCAACTCCCTGTACAAAAAAAAAAAAAAAAAAATACAGTAAAATAAAATCCTCCTCCTGTCCTCCTCCTCCTCCCCCCCCGAACCAACAAAAATAACAAGAAACACCACAAAACTGCTCTCCAAAACCCCGGGACATGGCCAGGCTAGAACAGGTGCTGCTGTTACAGCCCGAGCACGAACTCAAATTTAAAGGTAAGGAGACGGGGGGGGGGGGGGAGAGAAACTGAAAACAAGCAAGACGTGCAAAATGTGCATGGGAAAATAAGACGGCGGCAGCCATGTTGAGAAGGGGGCTTTCGAGCAGACAGACCGGCGCATACAGAGAGAGAGAGAGACAGCAGCTACCGTGTGCCCTTCACTTACAACAACACCCCAATAACAAGTGTATATCCACACCGGTTACACCGGGACACGCTCCATTTGATATCCCAGGCCCGGGGGCTGAAGTCCGGCCCAGTTATTTTAGCTATGTCATCTGAATTTGTAGTATGGTGTTTTTTTTTTCGGTTTCCGTAGGCCTGCGTCTGCGAGAGATTGGTTGTTTTAAATTAGCTAGATCATTACAAGGATTTTATTTTTATTCGGAAGGAGATACCTCTGTTGATTTAGGGCATTGCTCTGTATGTCAAAAGCAAATCGCATTTTTGATCGGGCTAAGGAAGGTGCTGCTGTTTCCTTGATGTCCGGCAGGACGATGCCCGATGTACCGCATACGTAGACATTCTGTATTACTGCACTGTCAGCCTGTAGACCCGTCGCATACCCCCCTCTGTTTGACATGTATTAAACACGCTGGCGTTTATTCCACTCTTACAGTTCTCTGTGATAATTCTGACACTGTTAGTCTTCAGAAAATGTTTGTGTTCAACCCCTCCTCCCTTAGTTAATGTCAGGCAGGCCTTTGTATTTGTAATATTAGCACGCTGCCTACAGTAAATCCAGCTAGTGAACGAATATGGTATTTTATGATCTGTTGGTACAGAAGTAGATGAATTCATTTATTAATACACTTGAACTGCACTCGCCACTACTGTAAATGTGTGCGTTTTTCTACTGTATATAATCTGCTGTCCAAAAATTAAAATCCACTGGACTCTTCTTTAAACTTAAAAAAAAAAAGAAAACAAATGAAATATAAAGTGTCTATGAACATTGTGAGATGTTTGCACTGTGTTCTTGTGCAGAGTCACATGCCTGAACCCGATTCTAATCCCAGACCTGAGCACAGATGTGCTCTCCTACTCCCCACGAATACAACCACCTCTCTTTCTTTCTAGTGCACCACACCTAATAGGCAGTCTCTCATCATTGTGGTGAGGGCATTTGGGTTTCCATAACTGGGGTGCACAAAGGCTCCTGTACCTGGCGTTGTTTTCTGACAGCGTCCAGCCCACACTACAATCTCCTCGTATGTGTCACCCACAATTGCAAAGCTTCTGGTTAGGTAGGAGTATCATGTCTTTGAATGCGTGTGCTGTGCACTCTGCAGGGGTCTGATGCTCTCCATTGTGATGATGACAGTTCACTGGTAATCAGGAGTCACATATAAAGAGTGTAAACTGCATGTCACGAGTCAGCCCCCCAGAAACAGACCGAACCATAACCTGAATGCAAAGAACTTGAATCTTCCAAAGCAGAACAATGGAGCTCTATAAAGCTTGAGACCTAATGAGCACTTGTGCAAAACCATAGTACAGTATCTCTTTTTAAAAAGGAAATCTTGATGGATTTGTAGCCTGCTCTGTCCGTCTGGTCATGTCAGGCAGCCTTTCTTTTTTATTTGATCTTCTGCCAGCACAGCAGTATTGATCATGGCATTCCTACCAGGAGTGATGGATGGAGGTCCCTGCGTTGTTGAATGCTAAAAGCATGCTCTCAAATGATTATTTCCCTGATTACAGTAGTTACAAAAAGGAAATGCATGCATCATCATTATTGGTCCAGAGGATGCAAATAAGACATGGCAGTTCCAGGTTTTACCGGGAGCTTGATTAGCCACAGCGTATAGGTAACAAGCTCAGATGTGTCTTACTGAACTCCTAGTGAAAACCAGGAATGGATCAAACTGGTGTGCAGTGTTATTTACTTCCCTGTTGGTTGCTGTTACATATACACGTGTAGACTGTGCGCACATGACAAAACTAGGCAGTCCAATATATTGGAGGAGTGCAAACCTTAAACAGAGGCGGTGATTTCCAATGATCCAGTTTTAAAGTTGCAGTTAGTTCTGCTGATAGACAAGCCTTCAATGTGCGCACGTTTGCCTTCAGAAATATTATTGGTATGAAGCCCCCCTTCCTATTCCTACCAGGGCCATCTTGTGTGTGCTGATCAGTGTTGCTCCCATCTCACTGTGTCCTGCAGTGCAAAGAAAGGGACTGGTGGATTCAGCCAGGTGGATTACTCCGTTCATGCCATCTATTTTGATCTGCGTGATTAAAAGTAAAATGTGATTCTTGCTGTGTTTTTTGTGTATTTTTTACTTTCTAATCATAGATAGCAGGTTGCTTCTTGCTCCTCAGATTGCAGGTGTTTTTGTGACTCGTAGGGACTGAATGATCTAGTTACACAGTGTTCATTTACTTTTAAATGATATCCCTTTCTTCAGTGCTGTAGCCTAGTTCTGTAAATATTTTAATGACACCTCAGACTCACCTCTGCAGACTTGTCAAACTTGGCACAGGAGTGAAATGGTCAAAGAGCTGCTAGATTTTTTAGGGCTTGTCGTTGTTGTGTCAGACGTGACGTTGTTTTCTCGTGTTTATTTGTTTGTGTCTTTAGGTCCCTTCACAGATGTGGTCACCACAACCCTTCTTCTCACTAACCCCTCAGACAGAAAGGTTTATTTTAAAGTGAAGACGACAGCCCCGCGCCGGTACTGCGTGAGACCCAACAGTGGAGTCCTGGATTCGGGAGCATCCGTCGATGTGTCGGGTAGGTGACTGTGTGCATGGGACTGTGTGTGTGTGTGTGTGTGTGTGCATGCATGGGGCTGTGTGTGTGTGCGCATGAGGCTGTGCGTGTTCATGGGGCTGTGTGTGTGCGTGTGCATGGGGCTGTGCGTGTGCATGGGGCTGTGTGTGTGTGCATGGGGCTGTGCGTGTGTGTGTGTGTGTGCATGGGGCTGTGCGTGTGTGTGTGTGTGTGCATGGGGCTGTGTGTGTGTGTGCATTGGGCTGTGCGTGTGTGTTTGTGCATGGGGCTGTGCGTGTGTGTGTGTGTGTTTGTGCATGGGGCTGTGTGTGTGTGTGCATGGGGCTGTGTGTGTGTGCATGGGGCTGTGTGTGTGTGTGTGCATGGGGCTGTGTGTGTGTGTGTGCGTGCATGGGGCTGTCTGTGTGTGTGCATGGGGCTGTCTGTGTGTGCATGGGGCTGCGTGTGCGTGTGTGCATGGGGCTGCGTGTGCGTGTGTGCATGGGGCTGTGCGTGTGTGCATGGCTCAGTGTGTGTGTGTGTGTGTGCGTGGGTCTGCAGTCATGGGGGAAGTGATCCAAGACAGAAACTCAATCTTGATACTTGCAAACCAGTATGCAGGAAAGTTATTTTTTTGGGTCACCTGATTAAGTTAAGCATTATTTCCATAATAATACTACTGCGGTTTCTTTTTAGTTTTTCTGCAATCCTGTTTTTTTTTGCTGGACCTGCTCAGTGGAATGGAATGAAATGAAACGTATACAGAGGCTCTAGTAAACGAGATGCACAAATATGCAGTGCCCAGCCTGATCTGACCACCTTCATTGGCTGGAATGAGATAGCATTACCCTGAAGACCAGCGTGTTCTTGCATTACTGTTGGTTATTCCCAGATGTCATTTGCCACTTGTGCAGTAACCCCCGATGGAGCTGAAGCCCTGTTCACACCCAGTAAACAGCTGCTAGCCCCACATCAAGTTTCAGGGTTGGATAAAGGGGAGGCGGTATGCTGTTACATTTCCATTTGTGAAAGCTATCTGCTGTCTTTGCATCGTCTTATAGGGCTTCTATCGGGTTTCACACTGTGGGGCTCTTGTAATGGTGGCGCTGTGACTGCCTCGCTTTACACTGACAAGCACCCCGATACTTGATCTCCTGTAGGGCCTTCAAGGAATAATAAAAACCTTGCATTGCAGGTTTCGCTAGAAGCACTTGTATAGCAGGCAGTATTTGCCCTCGGGCAGTATTTGTGTGCACTGACATTTTTATTTTTTAAATTGGATTTGGAATCTGTTCTACTGCTGCCTTTCAGCCGGATCATTACCTTCTTTACATGGGACTGTTATGACTCGTCTGAATGCAGCCCGGGCTCTGTGTTGCATTGGAAATGTTGTTCACAGTACAGGGTTATTAAATCCCATTTCTTTTCAGCCTGCAAATTGTGAGTGGCATTGCAAATGTAGATTTGTTTACCGTGTTATACAGGACAACATGGATTCTGTGAAGACTCCAGTAGCGTAGCAATTTGGGCAGTTCCAAGTTTTCATGAGCCTTAATTGATCGTGGCCTCTTCAGAAGATGCACAGTGTGCTTAATTAAGCTCTCACCAGAAGCTTTAACAGCTCAGACTGGCATGCAACACGAGTCTTTAATTATACACTGCACAAATAAAGACATGGCTTTCAACAGACCTTTCCCATCCAAGGTTTGGAGTCGACAAAAAAAAACAACAACTCTGGACTCTATTCATCTTCAGCCTTTATTAGCTGCCTTTGTTACATGTGCTAAATAAAGTGTCTGGCTGCGCTCCTTGCTGCATTGCATGGTTGCTAAGCTCATGACCCACTTTTACTGTCTTGCACTTTGCTTTAGATAGGAGGCATCCAGTTGCCAATCACGCTTATGTTGTACTTTCCAGGTGTTCAAGCACTTGGAATCTATTTAGTTGCCACAGTTAAGTGTGCAAAAATACAGGCATTTGTCTATTTTCTTTTTCTTTAGTTTTTTTTTTAATATTTAAGAATACTTATCAAACAAAGTATCACTGGTACTGTTTTTAATAAACAAAATAAAACATGGGTCTGGTTTTAATTTGCAAACTGGAGATGTTTATTTCTTAATTATGTACATGGAATGCTATAAAAAACAAAAATGCAGATTTTGCCACATCTGTGCTGTTAAAAACAGACTTGCATCAAAACGCAGGCTTCAGAGACCTCATCCAGCTAGTGAAAAGGTGGTGCGGCTTTATATCTTTCAGGTATATTTTTTGATTTTATAATTCTTACGTTTCACCTATACTTACTATTCAATCAACAGTTAATAAGCCCTTTAAAAAATAATCAACCTTTTCATGCACGGGCACAGATCACAAACACTATTCTAATCTTTATATGGGGACGTATGGAAGACCCAAACGACCACATATAACGATGCAATATTTCCTCATATAAAGCAATGGGAAAAAAATATATATATTGTGTGTCCAGAACTACTTCAAATGTGTTTAACTGTTTTCAAGAATTCATGCACAAAGAACAGGGTCCTCGTGGCAATTGTTTTTCCCTCATAAGGATTGCAAACGATGACTATGTCGGTGTGTTTTAGTTTTAATTCTTAGTGCTTTTGTCTTTTCTTCTTGCAGTTATGCTACAGCCGTTTGACTATGACCCTAATGAGAAAAGCAAGCACAAGTTTATGGTGCAGTCGCTGATGGCTCCAGATAACGTGACTGACATGGAGGGAGTAGTAAGTGTGCAACGCCTTTACTTCCAGATTGGGAGCGTTTCTGAGCTGTGTTCATGCTGTTAACTGCTGGCCCGCAGCCTTCACCATGCAGAGCCTGGCGAGCGAGGCTCATGCCAGAATTCGAGACCTCGTTGGCACAGAGGATAGAGAATGCAGAGCACACTGTCATGTTTAACTGGGCCAGCGTGATTAAAATAATTAAAATAAAATAAAGAAATGTGTTACACAGGATCCAGTAAACAGTGCCACACGCACAGGGCTGGGTGTAGCATTTTTAACACACTCCAGCTGAAAACGTTTTCATGTTGTCTCGTACCTGTCCTGAAATAGAAATGTATATTTTGTTGGGGTTAGCCCATTAGTATCGTGGATGGGGGGGGTTATGTAGGGTTATGTAGGGAGGCTGTATTAAAACCTGTCTGCTTGAATTCGGTCCTGCTCTGTAGTGAACCTGTCTGCTTGAATTCGGTCCTGCGCTGTGTTATTTTTTGTATGTTTTTTTCATCGCGGAATGCAGAAAGTGTGAAACGTCTCGAAAGCCGTGCGGTTTCCAGAAAGTGAATCAGGCACAGGTGCAGTGGGTTACATGTTCTCGGCTCTAATGCCTTCCCCCTGTCCTCTTCCTCTCCAGTGGAAAGAAGCAAAGCCAGAGGAGTTGATGGATTCCAAGCTGAGGTGTGTCTTTGAGCTTCCATCAGAGAATGAGAAAACAGTAAGTATACGCACTCCAGACTGGGACTTTCAGAAATGCCTAACGGAAAGCACAAGCCTGTCCCTGGCAAGTAATCGTTTCGTAGTGCTGATACATGGCTGCCTGTAAGGTGTTTTATACAGGGGACAGAGCCATCCTCCTGGACTGTTTCTCTGAGTCACATTCATTTAGTCATGCTTTTGTGTGTGTTTTTATAACATACACGATCATAACTTGAGAACCACAGATGCAATACTTTATCCAGCTATCTTTCGGGACCTTGAGCTGGAAAAGCCATAAAGATACTGAGCCTGTACTGCAGAGTTGTGTCCAAATCTAATAATTTAGAGACTCGTTGCAAAGAATACGTCTCCGATCTGAGCTCCAAAGCATTACAACTATGGAAGCGGGGGAAAAAAATGCTTGTTTTTTAAATTTACAGCATGATGTTGATCAGAATAAAATCACGGCGACGAGTGCGTCGAAGTCTGAATCGTCATCGTTGTTCAAGACCGCCAGCGCCGCCCTGGATGACAGTGAAGTGAAGAAGATCCTGGAAGAGTGCAAGAGGCTTCAGGCTGAAGTGCAGCGACTACGGGACGAGAACAAACAAATCAAGGTATGCATGCCAGGGAACCAAGCACTGTGCAGCCCTTACAATGAACCCTTCAGAAACGTGTTGGCTTTTTGTGATTTTATTCACTTGTGCGTGTAGAGTTTGAGACTAATAACGAGCATTTAGAATCTGTGGTTCATTATGACCTGGACATCTGAAAATGTGCATTTATCTGTAGGGTCACTAACATAGGCGTCGTTGCTGCAGCTGCAAAGGGAGGAACAGTTTACGTCACATCAAACTCCCAGCCTCCTAATCGTTTTGACAGTAGACTTCATTGAGAGAAGTTCTAAAGAGCCAGGAGTGTTTGCAGGCTAGTGCTGGTTTTACCCTTGTCCTGTTTAACACTCTTTCCCACAGGAAGACGAAGGGCTGAGGATGAGGAGGAGCACCCCGATGACGGGCAGCCCCTCGGGAGGAGCCAACGCTGCTCTTGTGAAAGAGGAAGGGCCCACCACCCGCCTGCTCGCTCTGGCTGTGTTATTCTTAATCCTCGGTGTGATTATAGGAAAACTGGCCTTGTAGAGGCAGCATGCTTGCTAAGGAAGAAATGGATTTGGATTATTGATCAAAATATGCCATATCACTGGGGTAGAATTGAATCATGCTATGTTAAAAAAATAAAATAATAATAAAAAATAATAAAAATACATAAAAAAATTATATATATATATATATATATATATATATATATATATATAAATGTAAAATCTCACAGGTCTTGCCTTTTAATTACTCTCCCCTTGCACAGATGCAGATAATGTTAATGGGGAAAAATGATAACTTGTATAGTTAAATAAATGAGTGACGTTTCCTAACACACCAGACAAGGCAAATCTTATAATTGATAAAGTTAATGGCATACCATGAATGTTTTTTAAATCCTTTATTTTAGACCTCTATACCCATGGCTGGATTACTTCTGTATAAAATCTAACTAAAGTGAAATGAACGACTGCTGGGGCTGACCAATCATAATCAGGATCTGGGGCTGGCTAATCATAATCAGGAACTGGGGCTGGCCAATCATAATCCAGATCTGGGGCTGGGCCAGATAGAAGGGTAGGAAACTACAGGCAAACTTTGTTAGTAATAGAAGATGCCAAGGGGGGGTTTGTTATTGTAAGGAAGGGCCTTGTGCAACGATGGTGTTCTCTTGTGAGAGTTCTGACTAATGAGCTTCATTCAAGTGAATGTCGATCTTTCATGTGCAAGTTATTCTTTATTTAAAAATAAAGGGCATATGTAGCAAAGCTGCTGAAAGGTTACATCTTTGATTTTTGTTTACTCTAAAGTTTGCGTTGCAGCAATATCTACTGTACAGCAGTAACATTCAACATGTAAATACAGCACTGGGAGGCATGTGGAGTACAGGGTGTCTTCCTTTGTCATGCTGAGGAGCAGCTTCTGGACTTCAGCCACAAAACTCAAAAGTTTTGTAGAGTTTTAGCTTGAAATGATGATGAGCAAATTGCTTTACTACTGTAGGACAAGGGGGAAAAAAGCAGAATAATAATCTGTTCTCGCGGAGTGAGTGTAGGTGGGTATAGCACAGAGCTTTATACAGAAATGCATGGATTACCAAGGCAATTTGTTATTCAAAACGAAAACACTGTTAGTCACTTTTAAATCGGCTCGTTGTTTTTTTTTTTTTTTTTTTAAACTTGGCGTAAATCCATTTATAAATCAGTTCTGTGGATTTAAATTATTTGTATCGTTTTTGACTCCTCTGCCATCACAACCTTCATTGTGTTATCACTGCATCACTTTTCCATGCACTGTAGTAAAAGTTATCCCTAAAACATCGTTCAGAACAAGCCCCAAGGACTGTCTTCTTCAAAAGGGACCACTTTGTGTCTAGCTTTAGTTTAGTCTATGGTCTTAAATGTCAATGGGACGGATTTCTAAATATACGCATATAAATAATTTAAATGTGTTTCGGCTCACGTTTGCATATTGTAAGAAAATGATAACTTGCAAGATGAAAAAAAACAAAACACCTCTTTAAAACATATAAAAGGTGAATGGAACTTTTCTTGATGCTGAAATATAAATATATATATATATATATATATATATATATATAATATATATATATATATATATATATATATAATATATATATACACACACATATATATATATATATATATCTACACACCCAGACACACACGCGCGCATTATGGGAATGTGCTGCCCACAGATCCCTTAGACACTGACCTGCTGGAGACTGTTTCCCTGCAACAGTACTACTTGTGACTTCAAAACTATTCTCTTCTAATCCGGTGCAACTGCTTCAGATCTATCTTGACGCGTGTTTCCCAAAACCCCTGGGTCTTCTTCTGAGCTTCGCTTGTTTTTCAAGTATTGCTAAAGAGGCAAATAAAACGAATTCGATCTTTTTTGATATCTATAAAGGGTCAAAGACTCGTGTGGTGCTGCTGAAGACTCAAGGAAACTGTTATTGGTTAAGCAGCCACGCGCGCACACACACACACACACGCACACGCACGTGTATCTGCGTCCTCTTGGTGTCGCAGTGTGTTGTAAAGGTCCACCACGACCCCAGATGAATCGTGAACTCATGACAGGTTCAAGTGCAGTTTGGAGATGGATGGAGCTTTGGGAAACACTGGGTTGTGAACGCTGTTCTTGTGATGCCCTCACGATGCTGTTTGTTTAGGTTAAAGTAGCCCCCAGAGAAACAGCCCCCAGGCCTGTAAAGCAGCTTCAGACCATCGCCATAGTGTTACCACAGAAGCCGGGCACCTGTTTTGTATGTATATAAATAACAGTCTATCTGATGAATATTCGTAGTAAACTAGTCTATGGTGTAATGCCCAACCCTGTTGGACTATGTAGCATCTTAATAAATTAAATAAAGCCCCAAACCTACATGCTTGTGTATATATTTGTTTGTTTTTGTACTAACATGTATGACTTCCTGATTTTATTAGTGCTGAAAAATATAGTGTCTTTTTTAAATGTTTTTAGCATGTGGAGATCGGTCACTGTGCGGCTTCACACTTTCTTTATAGGTGACAAGGCCAATGTTTAGCAGCTCTCTCGTCTGCCTTTTAAAAATGAAGAGTGCTTGTCTGCAGTTAACCCTCTTGTTGAGATAAAGGGATACATTATGTTACCACCCCAGGTTTACAGTGAAATTAGGGTTTTGTTTTTTTGCATGCTTTTGCTATTTTATTTAAGTTTTTAATATTTAAGGCAGGTCTAGTGTTTCTGTCTGTTTTTTGCTAACTATTATTATTATTATTATTATTATTATTATTATTATTATTATTTTTTGGCAAGCCCAAAGGAATCTGGTTCCTATTGCGGATCTGGTAGTTAGCATTCATGGCTGTCTGGTAATGTTTTTATGTTGGACAGCACACACAGAAACATGTACAATTTACAAAAAAAATGACAGGTAATTAGAATGTTGTTTTGAATATTTTTTTCTAAGTTTCAAACTAAATATGCTTTTTTTTTCCTTGGCAAGATTATATCTTGCTTCTTAATTGGGTTAAGAAAACTGTTTTTTTTATATATATATATATTTGTATGAGTTTTCTGATGACATTTTTTGGTAAACCTATTTGTGGCAGTTTCCCGCATACAAAAAACAACTTGCCCCTTTAAAATGCACTTCCTGTGAAGTTACCCGCCTCTTGCAGCAACAGTGACTTTCTTCATAACCATTCTAGTCAATAGACCAGCCGTACTCATTTCTACTCCTAATGGAATTACATAACAAGATGTGTTACATCAGTGATCGGCGCTTCCTGTTCATATGCAGCTCAAACAGTGTTTACATTCTCAACCTTCTGAAGACCTGTCTTGAAGTTCCATTCCGCTGAACACCTCTCTGTCTACCGACCAATGAGAACACAGAGCTACTGGGGATCCACAAATTATGATAGAGCTCTACCAGAACAAGAAACAGGCTTGAGATGCAAGTGGAGGCGAGGGACTGGGTGAGTGCAGAGGTGTAGACGGGTTTTCTGTGTTAAGCACAGAAATGTATTTTCACTGCCTATGAGCCACTTCGCAGGTCCCTTTAAAGACCTGCTCATCAGCCCTGTCCTTCTAGAAAATCAGTCTAAATAATTAGCATTGATTCATATGAAGCATTTCCCAGTATACATATTTCTCAGGAATTAGATTTGTTTAAAAACGGGTAACAGTTTTTTTTTATTTTTTTATTAAAGAGATTTGGACTAAACATGATCAAAGTGCCAACCGTAATTTCTTGCACATGTCGAGAGGCCCGTACGCTGGGTTTAGAAGGAAAATAACAAAACCATTGCAGAACACTTTGAAACAATTGCATATTTTCCAGGGGAGCCCAGAACAGTCCCAACGGGATCATTGAGTGCGTGTGACTCGCATCCCAGCACCACAAGATTGCAAGGATACAGCTGGAAATAGTGTGGCTTGAGGCTTCCGGCACTACAAGGACGGGTTTAAAGAATGCCAAATGGCAGGACTATTCTCTTCTGGTGATTGAATTAAATTACTTCTTTTTTTTTTTTTAAATGCTGATTGAGAATAATTTGACCATATGCAAGTTTGTACTGGTAGACAGTCAAGCCACAACTCATACACTTTCACAATGCTGAGCAAAATAACCCAAGTAATGAATAGGGAACAAAATGGAGACGTGACGGTGCCCTTTGATGTGGATTTAGCTTCACGTTGAATGTTGAAGTCCTGGCTGGCTCATCAGGAACTGATGGGGAGGCTTGTGGATTTAGCTTCACGTTGAATGTTGAAGTCCTAGCAGGCTCATCAGGAGCTGATGGGAAGGCTTGTGGATTTAGCTTCACGTTGAATGTTGAAGTCCTGACTGGCTCATCAGGAGCTGATGGGGAGGCTTGTGGATTTAGCTTCACGTTGAATGTTGAAGTCCTGGCAGGCTCATCAGGAGCTGATGGGGAGGCTTGTGGATTTAGCTTCACGTTGAATGTTGAAGTCCTGGCTGGCTCATCAGGAGCTGATGGGGAGGTTTGTGGATTTAGCTTCACGTTGAATGTTGAAGTCCTGGCTGGCTCATCAGGAGCTGATGGGGAGGCTTGTGGATTTAGCTTCACGTTGAATGTTGAAGTCCTGACTGGCTCATCAGGAGCTGATGGGGAGGCTTGTGGATTTAGCTTCACGTTGAATGTTGAAGTCCTAGCAGGCTCATCAGGAGCTGATGGGGAGGCTTGTGGATTTAGCTTCACGTTGAATGTTGAAGTCCTGGCTGGCAGGCTCATCAGGAGCTGATGGGGAGGCCTGTGGATTTAGCTTCTTGTTGCATCGGTTTAACAAAAGAAGAAAAGCGCTGCTATCGGTCTAAAGCGAGAACACCCTGGCTTGTCTCTGATGGTTAATTGGAGTCCTCAGCTGTGCCTTTGGTTTTGCAGGGAGCTAGACGTAGGTTTTGGTTTGTAGCATGCTCCTCTAAATTGGCGGCTTACTTCAAATCTACATGCACAGTAGGGCTGTTTGTGTGTGCCTCTAACAGCATCAGCAGCATATACTCGAAACACTTCCCTCCCATCTCCGGGATTTACTTCAATTTACTTTCAAATTGTCTCAAGGAAAATATGCCATCAACATTTAGGGACTGTTGTTATTTAAGATACAGGTTCATGACTTATTTGTCACAGCAGCGCGGTTGTCTTTGCCTGCATTGCCATTCAGACTATGGGCTGTGTTCAGCAAGCTTACTCGTGAGTTGTTTTAAAGAATGTTATTCTAAATAAAATAATGTTTTAGATGCATGAAACTGTTGTCCTGGAAACCACAAACAGTACAGAACAGTATATAAGAAGACGTTCTTTACTCAGAAAAAGAGACTTGGAAAAGGTAATGCCTCAGAGCTTTGTGAATGGGGCCCTTCTATGGTGGCACTGCAGTCTTTATGCAATGGGAGCAGGAAGAGGGGCTTGTGGTATTTATGGACTTTCCAGCTCTAAAAAAAGGAAACGATTTAAGGGTCTAATTTGGAAATATGGCAAAAGAACCCCCCCCCCCCCCCCCAAAATAAGAGCTTTGTGGACGAAGGATACATTTCCTTCATTTCAGAAAGAAATAAAGAAGTTTGCATTTTTCAACAGTTCTGCGTTTTCTGAGCCAGAAACCTAATGTATTTCTTATGCTGTTTTTTTTTATTTTTTTTATTAGGCAGCTGTAGCTTATATAGGCGAAAAAAATAATAATAGGATATTCTTAACAGAGCCTGGCAGTGTGAAGTGTCTGCCAGCAAGAAGCTTAGCAGCTGGAACTTCAGTATTCAGTGTTGATTGGAGCCGACACTTTTATCTGTTCTACCCCTTTTACAGCACCACTGCGAGGAAGCCGGCTCTTCAGTAAATCATACCTTACAAAACCAAACGCCCCATTGTCGGTGCTAACAGAAACCCATAAAAAGCACTAAACAAACATGCTGCGATTGTGTACGCGTTCTTGATATGCTTATTCACCAAGCAAGACCTTTGCTGTGGTACTTGGAGCATTCAGAACACAAGGCTTTTGCAGAACTGTTTCATATATTAACACTGGCAAGGGACTTTCGGATGCATTGTTAGAGACCGGGCGCAGGAACCAGGCACCAGTCACTGCACAAAATAGCCTGGCTTGTGTACTGTGCACCCAGTAGATAGAGCACTTTTAACATCACCTCACCAGCAGGGGTCAGATCTGTGACAGCACTGTATCACAAAACACGATGCACGTTAGGAACGTTCCATTGACTTGTGTGCTGGCTTTGTATCTGTGCGTGCGATGCAGGCTTCGGTACGCTCACGTTGTTGACTTTGAGCCATCCTATAAGTAAAGGTTCAGTAAAATTCAAAATCTATATAGTGGCTTTATTTCAAATCGGACTGAGGACAGACAGAGTGGGAAGCATGGCCAGGCTTGTACTGCAGAGGGTGCCTCGTGTTTTGAATGTAGTGTGGCACATGGGCATGTGAGACAGTCCTTCATTTTAAGAAACTACAGTGCATGCCCATTGTCGATTTGTCTGCCAACTTCAGGGACCACTTTTACAGGATGGGTGGTGAAGAGGTACTAATAATGTGCAAAGTACCGCGTTGTATTTACACTACAGATTAACACCTAGCAGGTCTGTATCCTTGCTCTGCTTTGCTGTTAACTGGCTGGCTGGCTGGGAACCTCCTTTGAGAATCCCTTCCAGATGTCTGAATTTTTATTTGAATTTGGTGGGAAGTCCCAGCTGCCTGTTTTATTTGCGTAACCTAATTATTCTAGTAGTTTTCCCATCTCCTTCCCCGTATGTAACATACAGTATTCTATCAGCACAAAGTCATTGCACTCTATCGGTTTGCAGTGTGTCCGCTCCAGGCCAGTCCCGGAGACAAGCACTTTCATGTTATCCTGGCTGGACAGCTGGATTGTCCCTTTGGGTTTCTCAGTAGCTGACGTTGGCCTGCCCTGCATTAACTTGTCCGTGTCAACGGCGTCGTCTCGTTCCAAGCATCCTGACCTTGCGAGGTTTTTAAAATTGAAACAGCCACAGCAAACTCCTAAAATCCATTCTTTAGAAGGACTGAACGTCTGCTCGCTTAATTACAAACAGCTTACAATGAAGTAACGGTCGGTTTTCTTCCACAAACCACAGCGTGTTTGTGAAGAACACTTCTAAACCCCCTCCCAAACACCAGACCACAATGCGAAGCAGTAGGGCATCCCCGCGTGTTTTTGTTGGAACCGTGTGCCAGCTCAGATTTATGAGGCATTAACCTTCATTTAATGAAGGATCCCAAACCCCATCCATCAGCACTGATAAAGGCTGGCTGTTTTCAAAACCCAAGCCTCGTACACTTGCTGCGACCAAACGATTACCTCATGGCGCGTACCATCACCGCTGCAAGCAGGCTTTCGGCTTAATTTGAAAAGCCTGTTTGTCTTGGACGTGACACTCAAAACCCTCCCGTCCCGTTCCAGCCAGGAACTGATCTTTAATGAAACCCTGAGGTTTATTGCTTCATTATTTCTCTTAAAATTGGAGAAAAAAAAACATTATAATAATAATAAAAATAAAAAGAAATATATAATAGTAAAAATAATACAAAAATTGAAGAGCTGTGGAAAAAGGCAGCCTTTCAAACAGAGCCAACAGAGCTAGTGATCTCTGGAAGCTGACTGCTGTAGTTCACAAGTCATCTTTACCATCAGGGTAGAGGATTTAGTTAAAACAACTTGACGTGACGACCGAGCTGAAGCAGGACGGTGCCGTTTTTAGCTGCACGTTTAACCAAGACTTGGTTAAATTGCCGTTCAGTCAATGAAAAAGCAAGCGTGCACGTGGAAGTGAGGCGGGGGAGTGGGCTAGTTCATTAGTATGCTGTGCTGTTCTCCTGGGGGGCCACTGGGTTCAATTCCAGCTGATTCCTTACTTTCTATTTTCAAATAATTGGGTAATTTACCTTCTAGTAAGTATGAAAGACAGCTTTCCTGTGGGAGCTGGTGGTGCAGTGACTTCATCTGAGGTGTGGTATCAGTTTCCAGAATATTTAGCATTTTTATTTCTTAACAACTCTGACTGTTGAAACAGGATGAGCTGGCAAAACTAAGTCACGAGTGTAACTGGTATCCATGTTAAAGGCTGGTTATCTAATCAGCTGATACCGAAAAACATAAAATGGTTATTTTTTCATGACGGGCAGTTATTGGTTTTTTTTTTTTTTTTTTTTAACAAATTAACATAAAAAGGAGCCAAGTTTTCCAGCCCCTGGTGGGCCAAAAAAGGCTCCATTGAAACTGTTATTTGATAGAGTTTGTTATTCTAGTACATAATTGTGTAGTATAAGAGAGAATGCTTTATCACGATTTAGAAGTGGCGGTCTCCATGGCTGTCATAAACAGCTCTGAAACACTGTGTTGACATCATGGAAGGCACGAGCCATCTGTTGTGATTTATAATACACCCGCTGGATCTGTTCCTAAACCATCCTAACCCAGTCTGCAGCCCTCCCTTTCCAGACGACCAGGACTAAATGATTGGATCAACTTGAAATTTCTTCAGCTGTAACTGCCAACAAAACTCGAAGCTGCTAGAACCCACGCCCTGTGTGTGAGTAACGGAGGTCTTTCCACGAGGCTGCGATTTATTTATTTAATACACTACAGACAGATGTCGTTAGCCAGGAAGATAGGAAAACAGACACTCGATTTCCAGGAAGAACCAAACCCACTCCAGAAATTATAGTGGAAAACATGTTTTAATGTATTTTATATAAAATGATATAATTGAAAATGCAGAGGACCTACAAAGCAGCAATAACATGAGCATTAAAATGAGACAAAAACATGGCAAGCCCTCTACATATTAAATACTTTAGATATGAACAGGTTTGTGTACAGCTCTGCCTCACCCTGTAGAATTAACAGACTTTACTTCATAGAGTTGCTTTGATTAGATCTGTTATTTAACATTGTGTAATCAAAGAAACTACAAAATGATATCGCAAAAGTCTACCGGAACCCATACATTATTTCCTGTTACATTTTGAATTAAGGAGAGCCTTGGCGCATCGGAAGACTGAGATCAAAGTTGAGAAGGAGAAAGCACACCAGCTCTGGAATCCAGGTCCAAAGCCTGAGATCAAGGTTGAGAAGGAGAAAGCACACCAGCTCTGGAATCCAGGTCCGAAACCTGAGATCAAGGTTGAGAAGGAGAAAGCACACCAGCTCTGGAATCCAGGTCCGAAGCCTGAGATCAAGGTTGAGAAGGAGAAAGCACACCAGCTCTGGAATCCAGGTCCGAAGCCTGAGATCAAGGTTGAGAAGGAGAAAGCACACCAGCTCTGGAATCCAGGTCCGAAGCCTGAGATCAAGGTTGAGAAGGAGAAAGCACACCAGCTCTGGAATCCAGGTCCGAAGCCTGAGATCAAGGTTGAGAAGGAGAAAGCACACCAGCTCTGGAATCCAGGTCCGAAGCCTGAGATCAAAGTTGAGAAGGAGAACGCACACCAGCTCTGGAATCCAGGTCCGAAGCCTGAGATCAAGGTTGAGAAGGAGAAAGCACACCAGCTCTGGAATCCAGGTCCGAAGCCTGAGATCAAGGTTGAGAAGGAGAAAGCACACCAGCTCTGGAATCTCACACATTGTGAAGCTCTTCTTATTCTTTCGTTTCATCTTCTCTGGAATCTGCTTCCTTTCAGCTCTTCCAGTCTAAATCAAAGCGACAGCTCTGTAGCTCCAGCGATTACCATTACTGCAGTCGCTGCTGGGTTTTGCCAAGCAGCGTTGTATTATTTTGTTTGTATTAAACTAATCCTTGCCCCGACCCTAACCTTGAACTATTTGCTTTTAACAGCTGTTACTAGGGAAATGGAGAACATGTCAGATACTGAGCCAGATATCAAAGACTGTTGTAGCTTTCTTTATCTCTGAAAGGAGCAGCGTTTCGGCACGAGGTTTTGTTTTGTGGTTCAGGGTTGCAGCAGCTTTCTGATGCTGGTGGGAGTTTCGATTCCCCCACGCACCCCCGTAGCGAGTGTCTCAGGATGTGATAGGGAGGGACATGCGCAGGAATTTAATTGTGGGAGAAACTGGAGCAACTCCTGCTTCTACCAGCAGGAGGCAGAAACAGTAACAGTTGTATACCTCTTATAACTTGGGATGCTTAGTGGTTTAAGTACCAGTAGTTCTATTAACTTGGCAGAACTGAGGTGTACCATGTATTCGATGGACCTTACATTAAAATAGGCTGTTCCATTATTATTATTATTATTATTATTATTAGCCTGAATATCTGATTAATGACTTTATTATATAATTTCTCAAAAGGCAAAAGGCAATAGCACCTTAATATATAAAAAAAAACAGTTCTTAAATACAAGGTATAACAATATATATATAAATATCTACATGTTTGCGTATGCATCCAGTTTGCACAGAATCCATCCCCGCTCTGTAGTCCCCACTCAGAGCACAGCGAGCAGGTACAAGCTGACCCCCAGCAGGGTTGCCCAGGGAGTCGCTGTGAGCACGCTGGCTCTGCCCGGCTGGCTGCGCTGGCCGTGCCTGGCAGCCGTCTCCACCGTCCCTGCGCACTGGACCAGCGGGGCCTGGTAGGAGGTGGGCCTCTTCTCAGGCCGGTCGGGGCTGGAGCCGTCGGTGGGCCTCTCGCCGATGAACAGTAGGGGGCGCTGCTTGTGGTCTAGCTGTGTTTTGAAGAGCTCGTACTCATTGTGGGGGAGCGTGATGCCCAGCGAGGCGCAGCCCTGAGTGCCGGTGATGTCCTGCTCCTCCCCGAGCGTCCAGGAGCCCGCCTCTCCGCAGGTGCCCTCCTCGGAAGTGTTGAGCATCAGCACCGAGGCCCTGTCCAGAGCCGTCACCTTGGCATGAGTCACCTTGAACACGAAGTCGGTGCCGCCGGGGACCGCTGCGGAGCGGGGGCCCCTCACGTAGCGCCCCGAGGCGTGCACGGTGAAGGTGGGCTGCCGGCACGCGGGGTCGGAGTAGTGGTGATAGTAGCCCTCCCAGGATCGGCTGCGCTCTTGGAAGATGAAGTAACGGGTGAGGAAGAGGACCGCGGGTCGCACCTCGCACTCCCGGCTCACCCACTTGCCCTGGAGCTCCAGGGGCAGGTCCGGCTGGCGGGGCAGGATGGGGGGCTGGTGCTCGTTGGAGCGGTAGATGATTCCGCACGCCGGACACGGGTGTATGTGGTGCTGTGGGAGGACAGAGGGTTAGCAGGGTAGCAGAGGTCCACTCTGTGAGCATTGTTTTTGAAGCAGCCATTCATTAAACCAGGACCATGATGTCAAGCACCCCCCTCCTTAATATACATTTTTACCAGTCACCACTGTCACTAACATTAACCCTAATGTGCATGCTAACCATAACCCTAACCCATGTTACTGGCAATGGGACTGCACCTAAGCATCACACAGCTGCAGCCTAACCAGCAGTGTGGAGTAGTGGTTAGGGTTCTGGACTTTTGACCGGAGGGTTGTGGGTTCAGTCCCAGTTGGGGGACACTGCTGCTGTACCCTTGAGCAAGGTACTTTACCTAGATTGCTCCAGTAAAAACCCAACTGTATAAATGGGTAATTGCATGTAAAAAAATGTGTAAAAAAAATAATGTGATATCTTGTAACAATTGTAAGTCGCCCTGGATAAGAGCGTCTGCTAAGAAATAAATTATAATTAATTATATAATTATAATTATATAATTATAACCCTCTCTAAACTATATCACGCAGAGAGAAAGCCCAATCCAACTTGTCTGGATAGCCCTATTTACTCTGACACACAGCCCGCTGCCACTCACTCACTCACCATGGCACTCTGCAGCGGGCGCTGGTACCCGGTGGGCCTGTAGTTCATTCTCTGCGCCCAGTCGGTGTGCACGTCGCCCAGGAACAGCTCTTCCACCAGGCGGCGCTGTGGGTGCTGCTGCTTCTCCACCCTGAGCAGCCCCAGCTCCAGCATGGAGAAGCCCAAGCCTGCCCTGCAGTCACGGCCGCTCTTGGAGTTGTACAGCTCGTAAACCCTCCCTGGCGCCCAGCGGCCCCCCCGCGACGGGAACCCCGGACAGGTGAGGTTGATCCGGCCCGTGAGCTCCTGCATGGCTGCCTGGCTGTGGAAGACGATGCCCACTTTGTTGACGTGGTGGTCGGTCTCGGTGGCTCCTCGGGTGATCCAGGATGCCTGGCGCAGTCGTAGCTTCCCCTTGATGGTCAGTGAGTAGGCGGGCTCCCGGCAGCCCCCATCCCAGTAGTAGAACTGCAGGGCTTTGAAGAGCCGGTTGGAGTAGAAGGTGTAGAACCGCGTAAGAAACTCCGGACCAGGGCGCACCTCACACCTACAGGGGCAGAAACACAGGCACCTCATTACAGTCTGTGCCTGGGGGTGGGAAACCGTATCGTTAATACACCTCAGCTGGAACACTCCTGGAAGATTCAATAATGTTGCATGAAGTTATTTTAAGCAGGATAGCTTTCGTTTTGAAGGAATGACCGGCCCCTGTTAGCAGTGGCAGGCTTTGTTTATTGTCCTGTCCGAGCAATGGCACAGTGCCTCCTTACAAATTGCACTGCTGGAGTTCTGCAGTGTAAACACAGCAGCCAACTTGCTAAGTTTGTTAAGATCGCATGAGATTAGCAAACTATAATATAATACAACATGACATAATGAGCTTATGAACATGGATTCAAATTCTAACAGAAACAGCTGCCATGCTTTCAGGCTCTCTGGAGAATTCTTATTACTTTCTGTCATGCCTGAACTGCTAGGGAGCTGAATAAGCTAACAATGAGAAGTCTCTGTGCGTGTTCGCCAGTAGATGGAAGTGTTACCCTGTGGACACCCAGTTGCCCTCCAGCTGAGGTGGTACGAGGGCTGTGATCCTCGCCCCGTCCTGCAAGTGGCGCAATTGGAACTGGCACTGCGGCTCCCACTGCAGCTTGACCGTTGTGTTCACCTGGGGGTGCGGAGCTGACGGGACGTCCCACAGCTTGCTTCCAGAGATCGGCAGCACTGGAAAGACAAAGGCGAGCTGTTTAATGACTGCAAAACCACTGGCAGCAATGTGCAAGATACAGGAGCAGAAACTGAGTCTAGATTCTCAAAGCTGTTTACTGCAAGCTGTCGTTAGCAAACAGGCATGATTCTTTTCAAATGCAAATTGGATTTTATATGAAGTCATTGTAACATGAAGTTAGTAGAAGTACATTATTTGATGGTGCATAATTATAAAATGTGAGTTGATTCAAATCAAACACCTGGCACTGCATGTGCGACTCTTCATCTGATTTCTGTCTGTTAGTGATTTGGATCAGTTGAATAAACCCCCTCAACAGTAGCGCTGCCTTCATTGCTGGGTGATTAAAACAAGATAGAGGCAGGTTTTTATCATGCACATGTGTTTTAATTGAACACTCTTTACTGCAGCACAGCCAGCTAGCTGATACGCGTTCAAAACCATTCGCAACGGAACACAATTAATCAGCACTCAGAAAAATAATATATTAATTCCATATGTTTCAGTCTTCCAAGTATGCAGAAGAAAACCATTTTATGGGTTAGCCAGAAACCATTTCAATGGAGATACAGACCAGCTTGCCACCTCATGTATCATTCTGCTAGTTTCAGTGTCTACCACCAAAATATGGATACAGCTTTCATATTTCCAGCCAAATAAATATGTTTGTAATTTTCTTCTGTAAATATTTTGGTAACTGACAACAAAAATCTGTAATACTCTTGGGATATGCCAGAATCTTAGAGAAATTCTCTTAGGGTTACAGAATAAATCAGGTTTAATTAAAGGGCTTATTCCAAGTCACACATTTAAACTGTCCATTCAGTGATCTGTTTCATGTAGACTTCTCACTAACTCTGGAGAAACAAAGCATGCCAACTGTGTCTGCAGACCAGTAAAATGAGATGAAAATGAGAATTAAAAAAACCCCTAAAGGAATAATAAAAATACCATTTTAATTTGAGTGGGAGCTGCAATTTCACTGGGACGCTTTGGGTTTTAAACGCGGATCCGTTCAATTTCACCCCATTTTTCATGATTCGGTGCCTTTCAGTGGAAAAGATTACATCTGTGATTAAACATATGGTTGCAGTTATGAAAAAAAAAAGCTTGTCACAAAATTAAAATTACTGAGCATACGAGGCTGATGCTGAGTAAATTGGTTCGCTTTTTTTCCGTGAATATAAACTGCGGTTTCAACCGTTAAAAAGTTTTTTAACGAGATGTGTGTCATTAAAAGGCTCAATCACGATCTCAGCAGGTCCCCTGCCACACCTCAAATTGCACAGAGAGCAATTACATGCAACTGCACTGGTGAGCTAGAGGCTTGATGCTTTATAATGAGCTGCGTCAGACAGCAGTCCATCACAAGAAGCCCAGCAGCAGGAGGGTATCAGCCCTCTTTGGAAACGTAGTTTCCAGTTACAGCACAGACCTCCCTATTCATGTATCACTGCTCTGAGAGGTGAGCTGGACTATGACCAAGCCTCAATGCTGGACAAGCTTCCCTCGAATGGGTCCACAGAAATCCAGGATGCTGGTTCTTGAGTCAGCAAAGTTGACTCGGTCTCTTAAGCCACGTTTCTGTCGGTGCGGTGAATCCGGTCTGTAAAGCTCCATCTCGTTCGGTCCCAGGTGTCAAACCCGGGGCTGCCTGCCTGCAGCCGGGTTCCCTCTGCCGTCTGAACTGCGGTCTGTGACTTTACTGAACGCCACGCGAAAGCCAAAGACCGGCCCTTTTCAACATGTCTTCATGCACCTGCAATCTGTGCCTTCACAGAACAAAGAACTGGGCTCATTTAAAAGCCTTCTTCCCTTGCTCTGTGCACACATTCAGTCTTTCCAGAGGTGGGAGAAGTCGCTTTTACAACTACACCAGATGCACAAGGCATGATGTAATCACAGGCTTCCAACACTGTCTGAAAAAGTTTGAAGTTTGAGAGTGGAATCCACTGTCTGTGTGTGTCTTAGCAAGGCTGTATGTGTGTGTCTCAATAAGCCTGGGCTTATGAAGGAATAAACAGAGTGAATAGGAATCACAATTCTGAACAGGACTGAGCACCACAGTTTAAAGCCAGGGCTTTCATGGTATAGTGAGGAATGCATTGAACATCAACCAGAAGCTCATAGAAGAACATGCATGTTAGGAAGCAGCAGCAGCAGCCACATATCAGTGACCTGTTTTGGACAGAGTGACATTAACTCTTAAGGCTCCTCTCCCCCGTATATTAATGACATACAGTATTTTGCTTTCCAGTACAGCCCTGAAACCCTCAGGTTCCTCTCCAGATTCATCTCCTTGATTGCCCCATTCCATCAAAACCAAACCGCCTCCCTCATTTTTTTTTTGGATGCTGGCTCACAAACCACTCTTTTTGGCAAAAAAAACAACGGCTTCTCAGCTGGGCTCCAGCCGCCTGGCTTTGATCCAGACCCCGGACTATCTTCCCTTTTCTTTGGAAGAGAGATCTTGGCATGTCAGTGCCTGAGGAATGAACCTGTCAAACTCCCCACAATCCCACAAAGTGAATCCCGCTCTCTGTTCTGTACTCCGTCCAAAGGGAGTGACCGTGTTTGTTCTTCTGAAACCAGACAAACCACAGAGTCGTCAATGCATCATTTCAAGCAGAGGGGTTCAGTGGAGGCTGTAGCGCATCACCCAGCGTAACCAGATGCACAGCTAGGTTAGTGGAGATTTGCTAGTTCCAGTTGCAGCCTCTTTAACCAATCTGAACTTGTAAAGACTGTAAGTTATTTCAGTGTTAATATACTGTAATTCCTTCCAGGTTATTTTATACTGCTGAATATATTTGTGTAGCAGTGTCCTGGTGAAGCCACATCTCCTGGGCTTGGTCACCCAGGGACTGGCAGGCGACAGGAATGGGGTTGGTAACATTCTTCCCCTCCAGTAGAGGGCACTGTGACACGTGTGATATGTCGATAGTGTGTAACCAGCCTGAGGTTTGGCTTGTAATAAGAGTGGCTCGGCAGCAGAGGGCGCCATGACTGAGGAAATAACATCATAAACCTTGAGCAGAGTCAAGTACAGGTCAGAATCTATGAGAATTCCAGGACCACCAACCCAACCACAGAATAAATCCACTGGAGCACGCAGAGAGAACGGGCCCCTTTGAACGGCCTTTCAGTATCTCAGCCCCGGGGGAGGGGTTAAACAACAGACCTGATTGGAAGATTTTCATTGGTTGGACGAGCAGAGCAAAGCAAAACAAGTCTTGCTTTGACTGTATATTTAAGAAGAGCGCGGGAGTTAGCACTGCTGTTACTGCAGACAGCACGGTTATTAACGACGCAGTTGGGACAGCTGACAGCTGCCCCTGCAAGAGAGCCCGGCTCTTTTGTACAGCACTGTCGGCACTGCGTTTCAGAGCGGGAGGTCCCGGGTTCGCGTCCCTCCTCCTCCTGTGAGAAACCGCGGTTTGCCACAGTATCAACTACATGAACAAAGGATACACATGTCTTACTTGGCAGAACAGTTTGGGAGATGGCTGCTTTCATAGATTCCACAATGTGATTCATGCAAAACTTCAGTAAAGCAATCTGGGCGACTCCACACCACTGACACCCTGCTTCAATAATTTGTTACAAATCACTGCCAGCCTTTCTGTTTCCTGGCAGGTACACTCAGCACTGCTCAAAAGGATCGTTCAGTGTTTCATTTGAGGCTCACATTACCTCGTCTATTACAGCGTGGTGTATGGTGTCTGATAAGACATCATTAGGAGTTGAAAAAGCAATGGGAGACAATGGGAGCTTTCTTCTGAAGGAGCTTTTGGACACGTGCAACTTGTTTACAGTGGACTCCTGAAGAAATCTCTCTTTAAAACACGTGAACCCGAGACCCAAAAGCTGAAGCAAGCGTGACAGGTGAATGGCTTGAGGGCCAGATAGGGGCTGGAGCCCAGCCTGGCAGACACCTCCGATAGCAGTGCTGTCTCTGTGGGGTGACCGATGGGACAGCCCAGCCAGTGCTCTCCTGTCCTCTTTCCTAGGAGCAGTTCTGCTCAGAGAATTCAGTCTTACACCAGAGGGGGCTTGGTGAGCCGTGCATCTCACACACAGCACACATCACACACATTCCAGTTGAGTCCGTGCTTACTGAGGCTCAGTTCCCATGACTAGCAATGTTTTGGTTGCTGTTGTACTCACATGTTTGGCTAAGGCAGCCTGTACTTTCTTATCCCGCGTCCTGTAATTCCAGTGCGCTTGGCTGTCTGCTCAGAGGACAGCCTTCTCCGAGCTGCGCACCATATGGAACCAGATGACAGCAATTTTTTTTTTTTTTAAAAACCACTAAAAAAACAAGAAGAACAAAAAAAAAACGCACACGCCTCGTTTTTCATGCTGCGCGACGTGTTGAGTAATGAGGTTTGATTTGATTTATTTCACAAAGCCTTTTTGCAGTTTGGAAAAGCGGAACAAGAAAACCTCTGGAGCAAGTTTAGTAAATGCTTAGGGAATCAAGCCCAAAGCGTCAGTGTCTTTGTGTGGTGCAGGTGGCTGCCTGTAGACCTCCACGGTTCAAAGCCCCACTCAGCAACTCAGCTCTCTTTATTAGAAATGTGCTGCCCATGTTGTTGTTGATTGCTGCTCTGAGTCTTTGCCAGTCATGTGGTGGCAGCATCCTCATTCCTGTCCTGATCACAGCTCTTGCTTCTTTGAATTAAAGTGGCGTGCATGGTGGCGTGATTTCAGAGACAGAGCTGCCAAACAGACCCCTGGCAGAGCAGGGGCATGCTTAATAAACAGCCTGGTATCTAACAGAAAAAGGCTGCAGCTCGTTACTTTATTACGTTTCCTGTAAAGTCTGTTTTGATGACGTTTTCATGACTGTGTTTATAGAGGTAAACATTGTAACACAAATCTAACTGAATGAAGAAATAGATTTTGTAATTTTATTTTAGTTTTCTCTCTAATAACCATTTTACAAACGCCATCTTTAGTAAAACATGATTTGAAGCTTCTTAACTGGCTTGTACAAGCGCAACAAGTATCTAGATTGACGTCGACACAACTGTGCAGAAACCCGGATCATTGCTGATAAAGTAGCCTGATAGCCTTGATGAAGCTGGAACATCATTAGAATGAAATACTGGTTTCCTGCAGCCAGCTACTAGCGACAATGTAACAGCAGAGACTTCAGAAAAGTAATGAATGACAAGCCGCAGCTGTCAGACCCCATGCTGTAAAGAGATCCTCATAGGCACAGAGGAGTACACTGTACTGTAGAAACCTACTGGATACAAAGAGGTATCTTAATTGAAAAAAACACAAAGATCCAAGCCTACCACACACACACTCACACTCACACACACACACACACACACACTCACACACACACACACACACACACACACACACTATCATGTAATCATGCAATCACTCAATCAAGCAACCAAACTCACCCTCTCTGATCAGCTTATCTCAAAATAACCTTAAGGCAGACCCCTCCTCCCAACCCCATCCCACAGCTTGCACTGTGCCCCCCCCCCTGCCCCCCGTGACATCGGAATTCACTATCACTTGTCAAGAGCCTTGCTGCAGAATGCGGAGTGGATCAATCGGGCTGATAAGATTAAAGCAAACCGCTGATCAGAACCAATCAATATAACTCCAGTACTGCTGATCCTTCCATTGCTAGTATTTCAGTATTGTACTGGGTCCATTGATTCAGCACCGGAATATCTCAGAGATGCATGATAAAACATGATGCAAACAAAACTAAACTAGTGCATGGAATAAGCATTGGAAGAACATGGTGAAGGGCACGTGCAGACTCCAGCCAGCCTCCTGTTTCGCTGAGCTAATGCACCCTGTTTGAATTAGGACGGGGTGTAATTACACTTCACATGTGCGGTATAATCCGATACTGCAGCTCTCTGGCCTCCTCCCTGCTTTTCTCTTACTTGTTTACGTGAACGTCTGCAAACAGGCAATTTTGCATCCTATTCTTTCAAGCAGATTTCAAAGTTTGATTACACTGAGCCCGACCAGTTTAATCAGCCTGCTTTTCTCTTACGGAGCAGGCTTCCTGAGGCTTGGTGATCTGGAAGCTGCACAGAGCTAGCATCTGCAAAGAAAGAGGCTGGAGGCGTTGTATTCTTTCTAATCCTTGTTGTTACTAGAAATTAACTTCACGCTCCATAAACTGCTCTGCTTTCATCCCCTTCACTGTCACCATTATGACAAGAAAAATTAGGACTCAAGAACAGTGTTAAAAATAAAACAAGACTGAGGGTGGCTTCAGTGCAAGTTATGTTGGTTTATTATTCCTGCTGTTACCAGAACCAGCCCACCATCTACTGTCAGAGCCCAGAGACGCAGCTCCTCAAGAGCACTTCACTGCTCTCAGACAGAGGCACTGGAGCGCAGGGAAGGGAGCTGGCAGAGCCCAGAGACGCAGCTCCTCAAGAGCACTTCACTGCTCTCAGACAGAGGCACACACTGAATGGGGATAATGGAGGTAAAACTACAGAATGTCAAACGTACAAAAGACTTGTACTCAGTACAGGGGTAGGAGGGGGGGGCAAAAGGGTCACAGATGTTGTATTACTTCTAAAGACATCAATGAGAGAAAATGCGAAACAGCACCCCAGCAGCCTTATAATACTGTGTTACAACACTCTTCAGATAACACTTCCCTTTGCTGTAAACAAACAGACTCTGAAGCCAGCCCTTGTCATAACGTATCCGAGCTGAGAATCTGTCAGGAAACGGAACGTCGGGAGCTGACGGCAGCCAGGACCCAATTAAGGAACAGTAAGTGGGATTTGTAACCCGGTTTCCAAAGAGAGCAACCAGACCTCCAAGTATTAGGAGTCTACAATGCAGCACAAGCCTATATACCCTTCACAACTACACATGGAATTGCATGTAAAGAATTCAGCCTTTATCTGCTTGGGGATCCTGGAATCAATTTGCAAAGCTTTTGCTTGTAAGATATTTAAAGACATACTTATTTTAAAACTTTTTTTTTAAGTTTGTATGACCAAAATGGACCTGTTTAACAGAAAAGTTTAGAAACATTTCACAAATACTAAAATGTTATGAAATCGATTAAACGTTTCTTTTTAAAAATCACATCTCATTAGTCAGAGCAATACAATTATTGAGAATGCAGGTTTCATTTAGAAAACAAGACATTTCGAAGGCTAGACTCTGTTTTATTGTATTAATTTCAAACCGATATACAAGTATTCTATAAATCAAGCCTCACTTCTGCACTCTAATAAAAACATATTCACTGTTTTGAAATAGGCATCATTACAATTATTCCGAGGGGTATTTTACTTCCTCAAGAAACTATTTAAAGTAAGAAGTATTCCAGTATTATTTTAAAGGGAGTGTTTAAAGTGTGACTGTCATTTCGCTTTTTTACTGACACGTGAAATACTGTACTGTGCTGCCTACGTTATAGAGACTTCGAAAGCATTTATCATTGGGACGCAGTGGAGAACTGAAGTGAAGCAGCCACCCACTGCAGGGAGAAGGCATGAGAAGAATCAGTGACCCTCAGGCATCAGAAACATCCTCTGTACTCACCCTCCAGAGCCCATGCCACCGACAGAATCTGGACCAGGTGCGCGAGATGAGCAAGCATCATGTCAACAGCCGTCTGAAAACAATTGTACACTCCAAGAACGAGACTGACTCTCTCTGTGTCTCTCTTGCACACTCCAGAAACAAGTCTATCTCTCTCTGTCTCTCTCTACCTCTCTCTGTCTCTGTGTCTCTCTTGCACACTCCAGAAACAAGTCTATCTCTCTCTGTCTCTCTCTCTGTCTTCAGCTGGTGCCCCTTCTGGAGTTGTAACCCATAGCAAGTCTTCACAACGACTCTCTGAGATGTCTTAATTCCCCAAACTTTTTAACTGAAATGCAGCACAA
This sequence comes from Acipenser ruthenus, assembly GCF_902713425.1. NCBI lineage: Eukaryota > Metazoa > Chordata > Actinopteri > Acipenseriformes > Acipenseridae > Acipenser > Acipenser ruthenus. The sequence goes on along the minus strand of NC_081206.1, from coordinate 1,212,796 downwards.
GAGCCAAGTCTTCTGGTAGGATATCCACAGATTCGAGGGTGAAGGAAAAGTAAAAAAGCAATGGTCCAGGATATTGTCCCTGTCTCTCTGTCTCTCTCTCTCTCTCTCTCTCTCTCTCTGTCTCTCTCTCTCTGTCTCTGTCTCTCTCTCTCTGTCTCTGTCTCTCTCTCTCTCTCTCTCTGCTCTGCTCTGCTCTGCCTGCCTCTCTCACTGTGCCCCTGCACCAGAGCTACTCCTCAGTTAAATGTTTGAAGTGGGAGAGGAGTAGGAGGAGACTGCTCAGCCCCTTCCAGAATTCACTCTCAGGGAGGATTGAGAGCAAGGTGCTGCAGAGTTGTGGAAGCTTGCCTGCTGCTCAAACTCAGCGGGAGACTGTCTGGGCCCTGCTTATCTTTATACACCAGTTACTGAAATAAAACAAGGGTGTGTGTGTGTCAGTGTGTGTGTGTGTGTGTGTGTCAGTGTGTGTGTGTGTGTCAGTGTGTGTGCGTGTGTGTCAGTGTGTGTGCGTGTGTGTGTGCGTGCGTACGTGTGTGCGTGCGTGCGTGCATGTGCGTGTGTGTGTGTGTTACTGTTACACTGAAGAAGGCATTTAGCTGGAATGTTTGTCCACTTTGTAAACTATTGGGCTTTTATTCCTGAAAAGGTAAATTAACAAATGTAGTGTACAAATAACATTTTTAAAATACCATTGTTGGCGAGTCCTACAAATTGACGATGGCAATCAGATAAAAAGTGTATTTTCTTTAGAGAAACATCGATAATGTGATGGTTCCTTTAGCAGGATGGACAGGGAGCCTGAAGAAGGGGTAATGAGGCTGAGATTGAGACACTGAGGTATAAGAGAGCAAGCTGTGTAAAAGTAGACTATCTGAAAGCTTCAGAAGACATACAGCTGCTTTTATCGGGGACCCCACCTGGCCGGGCTGTGAAACAGGGTTTGATGCGCCTGCTTGTTCAAGCACCTGTAACTGTTCAAATCATTTGTTATGGAGTTACAGACGGAGTCACGTGAGTCAGATCTGTGCAGCCACGGCTTTTGACCTGAGCCGAGCCACACGGCAGATCTCAGTCACGGTTGGCTGCCACAGTTCTCCGGGGTGATAAAGAGATCAGTGATCCGCGGGGGGAGCACCCTGACTGGGAGGAAGCCTGGGACTGACCCCGGTGTACCTCTCCCAACCGGGCTCGCTGTGCAGCACAGTACAGTGTGCTCCATGGCAGCGAATGGGAGCCTGAACACAGACCCATATATATTTTGCCATCTTCTGTTAGGGGGTGGTAGTTATGTTGCCTCTTCCAATAATTTAGTTTAAACCGGTTCCTTTGTCAATGCAGCAAAAGAAGTCTGGCTCAGCTTTTTACTCTCTTTTTTTTTCTCATCTACTTTGTATTCCGCGCACCTGGAATGATAATGGCTTTTTTTTTTTTTTTGCATAAAATGAAATAAAATGCAACACAGACTGCAAACACTTTCTCTAAAGCCTACTCTATCGGCTTTGGTTAACTTGAAGACAATAGATTGCATGCAATCAAAGCGTGGTATTTTCAGAGGGCTTATCTGCTCCACCAGATAGGAATGGTTCCTTCCTCCGACAGCGTGTGACGGTTGGTCGGTTTTGCAAACAGGTCCTGTCACGTGACTCGGGGCTTCAAGTCATGTCTCGACAGCCTGGACGACCACAGCGCTGCAATGAAATCATCGGCTCATCTGATAAGCGCCTCCTCTAATCACCGCTTATGTAGAAAAGTTATCTTCAGAATTCCCGTGGCAGAGTCGGATTGCAGGAGAACACACACACAGCAGCACAGGGAGGAGGACGTTTTCATGATATTGTGCTCTGCTCTTCAGCGACTGGAAATAAGGGCGATGAGAAGCATATTGTGATGCCTCACTTCCACCTGACTGATCACACGGGGACCCCCGACTCGTCACACACGGACCCGTGCGCGTCGGTCTCCATCTCAATCCAAAGCACTTCTCCTGGGAAAGGCACAGACTGGGGATTCATCCCCACATGTCCGACATAAACGCAGAGGAATCCCTCTGTAATCCGACCCCCGACGGCACCGAGCAGATTAATAAAGGGAGGTCTTCAGGTATCCAGAGCTGCTCACAAAGAAGGGTTTGCTGTACTACAGTAGCACTTATTAGATGCTTTGATTTATTATGCAAGGTGTAATCAGGCAGGTGTTGTAACAACAGTTACTGGTTGGGTCGTGGGATCGGAGGATGCCACTGAATCTTCAGTTCCTCTGAGCTGTGTGAGGAATCGCTGCATGAGGAGAAAATAATTGGACATTCTAAACTGGAGAGAAAGATCGGGGGTAAAATAATTGGGTACTCTAAATTAAAAATATATATATATTATATTATACTGGGGCACTGTGCTATAATAATGAAGCATGAATTACGTGCGTCTGCTTAAAAAAGAAATTGCTCTTAAATGTCTTTTAACTTCCCATTCCATGCCCTTGGAGGATCCTGCTTTAGTAAATATTTTACTAAAATGAAGAGGGATTTTCACCACAACTTAATAAGAGGCAATGGAAAACCCAACTCACTGCACAAGTACTAGAAATCACATTTCATCCTTTTTTATTTGTTAAAAACGTCTTCTATTCAGTGACTCATATTGGAAACATCCATGCTGGTGGTTCCTCTCCCAGTAAAGCCCCTTATCGGTTTGTGCACATTCTTTACTCTTCAGTGAAAGGTGTCTGCGTGCAGCCCTGCCTGTGAGCCCTGCCTGTCCACCGCAGTGCCAGCTGCTGCAGTGCAGCAATACGTGGCATGTGCTGCAGCTGTTACTTCACACTGGTGAAGGACCAACATGAGATTTTGCACATGCCTCAAAAAACTGCCTGCTTCGCGGTGGAAACCACACCTACACAGGAGCCAAACACGATCCCTGAGGGCCTCGCTTGAACACAATCTCTGAGGGCCTCGTTTGAACACGATCCCTGAGGCTTGAACGCGTTCCTTGAGGGCCTCACTTGAACACGATCCCTGAGGGCCTCGCTTGAACACGATCCCTGAGGGCCTCGTTTGAACACGATCCCTGAGGGCCTCGTTTGAACACGATCCCTGAGGGCCTCGCTTGAACACGATCCCTGAGGGCCTCGTTTGAACACGATCCCTGAGGCTTGAACACAATCCCTGAGGGCCTCGCTTGAACACGATCCCTGAGGCTTGAACACGATCCCTGAGGGCCTCACTTGAACGTGATCCCTGAGGGCCTCGCTTGAACACTGTCCCTGAGGGCCTCGCTTGAACACGTTCCTTGAGGCTTGAACACAATCCCTGAGGGCCTTGCTTGAACACGATCCCTCACCACACTTCAACAGGACAAACATTTTAAAAGTTGTTTTATCTTCATAGATTTTCTCAGTGGACAACATACTGTTCCGATTTTACTCAGCGCTGCGGTTATGCCACATACCTTCAAAGAAAGACAACCCGACCACATTGTCATTTCAACAAGCTATTATTATTATCATTATTATTCTGTTTTAGTGTTGTTGATAGCTGTTACATATCCACATACAAAACGAGCTACATATGTAATTTTATAAACCCACATGATTATAAGCTTATGCAGAGTAAATGTTTGCATATGTCCTTTTTTCAGTACAAAATGCCACAGAACCGAACCCCAAGCCAGCCTGCATACTGAGGTACCGTCCTCAAGGACATACCCCTGCAGCACATTGTTTGCTTCCCCTGCCCATGTGACCGGCTCCCACCGTCTCAGGCTGGGTATGTCTGCAGCGGGGCCAGAGAAAGTTATTTGGGGCATTCCTGTTATTGACATAGTTGCCATCTCTTGTTTATCCACGGAACTCTGGAATTCATCGTCCATTCCAGGGACTCTAGACTCCAGCAACCCTAGACGCAGGAATCTGGCTGTTCCAGAGCGAGGGATAATGCTTCTGTTATGTTAGCATTTTTCTTTTGGGATATTTAGATTGAGATTGATATTAACAAGGACGCTCCGAGTTCATTCGCAAAATGATATCGCCTTTCTGGAAACGAGTGCATTCAGTTGACTTTCTTTTTTTTTTTTTTTTTTTACAGAACTGTAGCTAAACACCAATTTAACAAGTCTGTGTTTTTTTTATTCAGCTTCAATCATTTAATTTAAGGAGTTTTTCAATAGCACAATTTTCGAAAGGATTCAAAACACAAGTAAGAAACAAGCTACTCAAGACTACTTCCGAGACGCTGCGTGAAATGAATGAGTTTTGGTATAAGGGATGGGCCCGCCACACTCTGAGACGGAAATGCATTTGACTCGTGCTATATCTTATCAAAGAAGTCTGCCATCTCATCTTTCTGATTGGCTCAGGCTCAGTTTACTGGTGTTTACAGTAACTAGGTAAAGTATAGTACATTGTAGAACAGCTGACCACAGTAAATTCATCTATGGGTCTAGGTTGCTGTTTGTATGTGGTACAATCTTTCTCTATCTCACTAATATAAGGAGGCTGTGTGGTCCAGTGGTTAAGAAAAGGGCTTGTAACCAGGAGGTCCCCGGTTCAAATCCCACCTCAGCCACTGACTCATTGTGTGACCCTGAGCAAGTCACTTAACCTCCTTGTGCTCTGTCTTTCGGGTGAGACGTAATTGTAAGTGACTCTGCAGCTGATGCATAGTTCACACACCCTAGTCTCTGTAAGTCGCCTTGGATAAAGGCGTCTGCTAAATAAACAAATAATAATAATACCAATAGAACGTAAACCACATGGATACTATTGGTCTAAGATAAAGTTCAAAGGGAAATTGAGTAATTGCATTAACTTTTTTTTTTAAAACATATATACATATATATATATGGATTTGAATGTAAACAATAACAAGTAGTTGTCATGCCGTCAAAAACCTATAAATACCTCCAATGTTTTGATTCAAACACAGGCTCCCTTGAGAAAGATATGTACAACATATCGAAACGTTGGGCAGCTGGCTCTTTGAGCTAAAATATATATATATATATTTTTTTTTTTGTTTCTACTGTATTTCCAAATCAGAAACAAATACATTGGAAATTACTGAAGCGGTCATTCGTTTCAACATTTGGCTCCTACAATATATAACATGTGTTTCATCAGCTTCTGTTTTAATCGCTTGCATTTTAAAAAAGGGATTAGCTGATCTTGTGGAAAGATAAGGCAGCTGAGATAAAACACTTGGACTGGTGACAGCTCCCGCTAGTATGGGTTTCCAGATGAGACCTGACCAGACTGCAAGAAATAAAAAGATTAAAAAAGAAACATCCATCCCATAAATTCAGGAATGAGATGACTTTGGCTCAGATGAAAGAACAAAAAAGACTTTGGGGTAAAACATCAATTTAGAAAAAAATGAAATAGCAAATGTAATGCAAATAATCTCTTCCAATCTCATACCTTGAAGCAGGTGCTTGGCACTGCGTACGTAAAGCCAATTAGTGGAATGTTTTCGACACGGAACGGGGGCTGCTGAGCAATCAAAGAGGGTCACGCCATTCCACTGCTAACTCTGAGATCATCTGCTCTGGAACTGATAAGAGTCGGATTTCTTGAAATCAGTTCTCTTCACTTCATGGATGAAGCAGCGTCATGTTTCCTGCGCTGCATAGGGGAGGTCTGTGAGATAGAGAAGGGAAAGGGAAGCACAATCTCAAACAGGCCCGTCTGTTTGCAAACACTTCCCTTCACAGTCTGGCATTGCTGTACCCCTGAAATGCGGGCATTGTGTTTCAACTGAGTGGTCAGAGCAAGTGAACAATAAATCCAAAACGCAGGTCTCACCAAAGCCAACATTATACCTCTGCTGCACGATAACAGCCTCACTGTAAACATTACTGTACGGTGTGTATTTCTATCATCAGCCGTGTGTATTTCTATTGCCAGCAGGAGAAGCTGCTGCAGTTGCTTTGCATGTTTTTTTTTTAATGGTGATTATATTAAATTCTACAATAAATAAGAATGTACAGCTTTAAAGCTCTTCTGACTTCATCTGAAATAAAGAGGGAAACACAGCATCCTGAGAAGGGCTTGTGTTATTACTCCTGTCAGTTATTTATGAGACCCTCAGCTGCCTGTGAACTAAACAAATCAAACAGGAATGCTCCTGTGAAGCCACTAAATTATCACACTGATATTAATCCCGTAGGCTCTCTCTCTGCTCCACTCCAACACATTTCCATAACGCTTCTATTGAGTCGAGGTTTCACTGGCCAGGGTTTCCTGGGGTCAGTGCAATGCTTATTGTGTTCCCTGGATACAAGGTTCATAACAAACTGCTTCTGAAAGAGGTCCATTCATCGGGATGGCAGGGAGGCTGACGTTCCCTCAAGGGTGTTGTCTTCCTGGCATGATGGCCTGCTAACTCATAGCTCCCTATCTGACAGCTCCACTGCTGAGCGCTGTTCAGAAAAGAGATGGGTGAGAAACTGGCAATGCATTGCGCTAATGGAGCCATGATTACCAGCAGCGATCGCTATTGTAAAGCACTGCAAAGTGAAGCACAGTGAAGAGAGACGGGTGGAAACTGGCAATGCATTGCGCTAATGGAGCCATGATTACCAGCAGCGATCGCTATTGTAAAGCACTGCAAAGTGAAGCACAGTGATGAGAGACGGGTGGAAACTGGCAATGCATTGCGCTAATGGAGCCATGATTACCAGCAGCGATCGCTATTGTAAAGCACTGCAAAGTGAAGCACAGTGAAGAGAGACGGGTGGAAACTGGCAATGCATTGCGCTAATGGAGCCATGATTACCAGCAGCGATCGCTATTGTAAAGCACTGCAAAGTGAAGCACAGTGAAGAGAGACGGGTGGAAACTAGCAATGCATTGTGTTAATAGGGCTGTGATTACCAGCAACGATCATTATGGAAATTCGCCATCTTTAATCTAATGCTACGATGGGACAAGCCTTAAGAGCAGACTGCCAGATGTAAAGGCTTGTGGAATGCGATGATGGTGGCTCCAGACTGTAGGGCTCATACATAGCTTTAGGCAGCAATTTCACTGATTTAAACCCAACCTAAGGTAAGGATAACCTGCTCCATCCATGCTGATGCTATCAACAGAGCTGGCATTTTCACAAATATCTGCATTCCTTCATTATCAGCTGACTGCCAACAACCCTGACACTCTGTCACTGTATATTCCCACCATGAAGCTGTTGCACTCAGCTTTAGAGTGCAATTGGTCACCTTTTGTTTCAATTCCTCTTTTAGTAACACCTGCGTAACTCTTATCGGTATCGCAAGGGGTTAAAATGGGTATTTCAAGGGGAAGCCAGGCTGGTTTTGCACAGTATCTGCTTTTGTTTTTTCTTTTTCTTCATTAAAGCGGGGAGGCGTGTCGGCAGTGAATTACGTAAATCATTGGCGGTCTTGCTGGTTCAATGGCTTTCTAACAAACCATTAGTTCGAGCTGGTCTTCAAAGAGTCGCTCATACCACAGATCAAGTGATAGAAGAAGAAAAGAAACAAAAGAAAAGCTGTTTCACACAGTCAGGAGCAGATCAATAGAGAGAACACTTACTGGGTCATTCACACTGAGCTCCAGTGCAAAGGTTGCTCCACTGCTTTCTGTCCTGTACCAGTTCTTGGTGAAGCCCCCAGGTTGGTGTGAAGCGAGTTGTTATCTTAAGCTGATAATTGCACTTTGCTCAGTTAGACAGACTTTACCGCTTCCTAATTAAGTGAAAAGGTGCAGCAGGTTTTGGTGCAGAGGCTTCTTTAGATCTGCTCAGCTTGACTCAGCGACGGAAGGGAATCCACAGAACGAGCTCCAGGTTCAGAGATTAAAAGTGAGAAGCAGCCTGTTGTACAGACCCCCACCATCCCACCTCCCCAGAGGCCAATTTGAAGCCCTCTCACCCGGGACCCCTCCGCACTCAGTGCCCCGGGGAGACCGGGGTGGAGAGGTTAATGTGAGGCTGGGTTACTTTCCTCTCTGACTTGTGCAGTTCAAAGGAGTTTATCAATCATGTCAGCCTGCCCTGTAGATAGCATCAGCAGCCCTGCTCTACCTGCTGCACTGAGACTGAACCAACTAGGGGAACAAAAACAACAGCTATTGTTCAAAAGGAACGGTCGTGCCCTTAACCAGGAGGTCTGTTTATTGTCTTCGGAAAACCTTTCACCCTTGAGGTAGCCGCTGCTTTCTTAACGGGGGGCTGGCTGCAGTACCCGCATGGACGTCTCCATTATCCACGTGTGCACAAACACACAGACACACATGCATACTGTATACACAGTGAAATACGGTTAACATGTATTATTAAAGGGCTTGCTGAATGCTGCACTAGACAGGATGACATCAAAGGTGTGGACTCCCGTTCTTTGTTCTTTCATGTCTTGTTTATTGAGTGGCTGTAAATCCAGGGACTCGTGTTTTCAGAGTGACGGCTCCAGCAGCAGCGAGCGTTATTTTTATCAGGGTGGGTTTCATAGCGGATCCCTCTGAGACAGCTCAAGAAAGACACGGTGAGGACGAACCTTTATCACACAGTTATCCCAGATTGTTACTATCCATACCTTTATGTACAGCACATCATATTACAGTTCAGTTTGTATAAGTATGCATTTCAGGTTGAAGCCTCTTCAGCATACAGTTTCACGACAGTGCCTCTGGTCTTGCTGCTTGCTGGATCATGCTATATATTTACTGAACAATCCTTTAACTTGTCTTATAAATAAATCAGATTGACTCAATTGATACTAATGTTGTATTTAATGTATATTATTGTTTTTAAATGGTGCTTTATTTTCAAGTCGGTTTGTTTTACTGGGAACTTTACACAGTCAAACTTTAGCTCACTGAACTATGGATGCTACAAACAGTAACTGTGTGAATCACTTTCAATGCCGTTGGATACAGAGTAGTGCCGCGCCACTGACTACATGCAGTAGTTTCTCATTAAAACAAGTTTACTCAATCAAACAGAGTGAAGCTCATCCAGTCTACAAGACTAAGGGCCTGGTTTCATTAATCACGCCCCCCCCCCACTCCCGTCCCGCAGCGCATCCTGCCTCCCACCCCCTTTTTCATCTGAGGATCTCGTATCTATACAAACTGAGCAAACCAGTGCAAGATGTCAAGACTTCAAAGCGGCATGCAGTGCATTCAACATGTTAGGACAATTTGTTACTGTAACTGGATGTTAAAGAAAACACTGTGCAGACAGACGTGAGATCAAAGAGACTCGGGACACAAGAATGGCAGCGTGCAGCTGGTGGGGAAGGGGAGGGTTCAGCTCTCTTGGGAGTATCTGATCGCTGGCTGTGCCTGAGTGCAGGGATCGTTGGGAGTGTCTGATCGCTGGCTGAGCGCAGGGATCGTTGGGAGTGTCTGATCGCTGGCTGTGCCTGAGTGCAGGGATCGTTGGGAGTGTCTGATCGCTGTCTGAGTGCAGGGATCGTTGGGAGTGTCTGATCGCTGGCTGTGCCTGAGTGCAGGGATCGTTGAGAGTGTCTGATTGCTGGCTGAGTGCAGGGATCGTTGGGAGTGTCTGATCGCTGGCTGAGTGCAGGGATCGTTGGGAGTGTCTGATCGCTGGCTGAGTGCAGGGATCGTTGGGAGTGTCTGATCGCTGGCTGTGCCTGAGTACAGGGATCGTTGAGAGTGTCTGATCGCTGGCTGAGTGCAGGGATCGTTGGGAGTGTCTGATCGCTGAATGGAACACCCACCGACAACAGACCCGTGCCAACAGAGTGAATATTCTTACATTCAAATGAATCTCTATGAGCCCCCACAGGCTGACTGTGTTCATAAATAAAGCAGTGCAGGTCTGTGGATGTGAAGCTGGGGAATTATTTTATTAAAGAGCTTCATCGATGAGTCCTTAGCGCTACAAAACCTTTAGGTGTGACCATCCGCCGTCACCTTAGCAACAATAGAAGAGCAACATGAAACAGGAACTCCAGCCAGTCTGTGACTCACTCGCAGGTGAATCTCTGCAGTTAGATAGAGCTGCGCAAGGAGGCAATGATGTCATCTCTCATGTTAAACCCAGTTTTTGTTCCAGAGCGGTTTCCCCTGGCGATCACTCCGCTTCACCTGATGATTGTCTCCAGACCTGCCTCCCACCTGGAGAGCTGAAGACCCAAAAAGCAGGTCCGGGCAAATGAGAGGATAAAGTGCAACTCAGTATAGAAGGTGTGTTCTTTCTTCTAGTACAAAATGCGATACGTGCTATTGAGAAAGCACGCTGACGTTTGTGTTTCTGAAACGAAAACTCACCTCCACCCAAGGACTTTACTTCTACACTGTCATCTGATCCTGATATTGGGGGTGGTGAGTCTTACTGGCTGAAACTCTCTGTGGTGCTAGCTTTCTAGTGGGGATTTCACGGCAGAAATATCATTTGACCAGCTGTTTCTCCAAATAAACACACCAAAAACGAACCCTCGTACCATAACACACTTGCTGGCTAATTCCCTGTAGAGTTCTGATATTTCTAGTGCCACAACCTTGAAGGATCTCAGGTTAACATATTATATTACTGCAGATTAGAACCACAACAGTCCATGATCCCTTCTGCAGTTAAAGTTACTGGTATACTATGGTACAAGCCAGTGCAGTGGAGCCCAGTAAAAGCCTAGGGAAAGCAGGGTAAAGCATAGCGAACATGGTCCATCACAAAGAATGGATTACGTTTCCTATGCTTTACCACGTATGGGAGTATGGTAAAATATAGTAATAATCATAGTTAACCACCGACTGCCGTACCTCCTCAAACTGGAGTCTCTTTAGAGTCGCTGATACTGACTTTGGCATTAGCAAACTCTCTTCTAACTCTCTAGAACATTAGGAATCTAAGGAAATCCCAGAACATTAATTTTTTGGGACACTCTGTACAAGCCATTTCGAAGTTGACAAAGTCAGTACCGGCCACATGGCCTCCTACTCTACATATTAATAGAAATTCCAACACTAAGTATTCACAACTGTCTGTTATTTATAGCCATATACCAAAATAACCCAAAGATTACTATATTAACAAGTTATAAATCACACGAGCATAGCCTGTTAGCGGCTCATATGAAGCTCTTAATCTAAGCGAGCATGGATTGAGTTTGGTGATCTTATGGGCTCAGTGTGATGGAGTGCTGGCTGACATCGCTGGAGAATCTGGGTAGTATCCGCAGTGCTTGAAGGTGGTTCAGCCCCCAGCAGCGACCCCTCAGTCTGAACTGCGTACAGCAGCCGGCACTCTGATGCTGTTATCATGCAGGAGCGCATCCCTATATAAATCGAGGTCTAGGCACTTACGCTGCACATCCTTGTAAATTGCAACGGTCTGTTATAACTGTTGCCTTCTGAAGAACAGTATGATAAACTGCTTAGTAAAACTACTTGCTTGAATACCGTAGTGAAACACTGTCAGCTACTTTTTAGGTGTTATAAAGCTGAAACAAACAAAAAAAAAACACACCCAGTTAAAAAGCTTCAGTGCCACCTATTGAAAGTCCTCCTAAGCTCTGCCGGCTAGTTAAGTGAAGTGGGGTCTGTTTTAAAGGGAACTTCTCGATGCTAACAGCGGGGTTCATCAGTCCCCTGGGATGCACAGGCATGTATTAAATGAGCACAGCAGAGACCCTAAGCGTTCAAGAAGAGGACTTTGAGAAAAGAAAGGTTTTAAGTTTCAATTTACACATCTGTGGTAAGTCAGACTCCCATATATCTCTCGGAAGGCTTCCAGACGAGAGGGACATAAAAAACAACTGAAACCCCGACCACCTGCGAATCGAATCTCGCTTCCAGGGAGAGCAACCAGCCCGCCTTGCAGTCCTCAAAGCAGGCTGGCACCGAGTCGCATTGACCTTTGGCTCAGCGCACTTAACTGCTGCCATGGTCAATTATCTGTCTAGGATGGGTATCATTGCCTCACTGCAATCTTCATGGTGTTGCCAGAAATGGAGCAACGTGCGCAATCATTTTTGTCCAGGTTGTCACCCCAGAAGTAGAGTTGATGATCCCTTGAGTACAAACTGAAAGACTGGTGCAATGATACCCTTGAATTATGCTTCCCCGATTATTATTATTATTATTATTTGTTTATTTAGCAGACGCCTTTATTCAAGGTGACATGCAGAGACTAGGGTGTGTGAACTATGCATCAGCTGCAGAGTCACTTACAACTACGTCTCACCCGAAAGACGGAGCACAAGGAGGTTCAGTGACTTGCTCAGGGTCACACAGTGAGTCAGTAAGTGAGCCGCGATTTGAACTGGGGACCTTCTGGTTACAAGCCCTTTTCTTGAACCACTGGACCACACAGCCTTCTATTAGGTGTGTGTCGACCAGCTTTATTATTGCTTTATTAAAGCATCCTAAGACACGGGTCCTGTGTGTGGACTTTAAAGATCCCAAACAACATGCAAAACTTTATGAGTCAAGTAAAGCGTCAGATTTCTGTGAAGCTTTTTGTCTGAAACGTTTGAGTTTTATTTATTTTAAAGCTCTCCTGTGCTGACAAGCTGACCCAGTCTAGTTAAACGCTCTTCCTCTCCTCACCAGCTGGCTCTCTAGGTTGCCCTGAATAAATGCTTTCAGTCAAATCAGCGGTGTCTCTGGGCTGGTCAGGTTCCCCTTAGTGTATCGCTGGGCAGGCTTGCTTGACCAGAAAGAATGTTCCACGACAAATGTTGAGTGTATCAGTTCCCTGGTGCCTCCCCAGCAGGTATCAGGGTTTCAGTGCAAACCCACAGACATGGGGAGGCTTTCCAAGCCAAGCTCATTGAGAAGCCAACAGCTGCAGGAAGGGGCAGTGTGAAAACTGGCATCAATCTTCCTGTCACTGGCCTGGCAGCTTGAGTGCGTCGCACGTGTGGCGGGCAGTAGGACCTTGTTAGCAAGACCCGAAGCTTTCAGCTCTGGAATAACTTTCTAAATAGGGCATCGGGAATCTCCTGTTAGCACCCACGCTGCCCAACACCCCTTAAAGACAGAGGGCTTTTATTATGATTGATCATTTATTTAGTTTTATCTATTTTGCAAGAGTTAAATGGTAAGGTCTCCCCAAGTTTTTAATGCACTGTACCCACCAGACCTGACATGCACTGTACCCACCAGACCTGACATGCACTGTACCCACCAGACCTGACATGCACTGTACCCACCAGACCTGACATGAACTGTACCCACCAGACCTGACATGCACTGTACCCACCAGACCTGACATGCACTGTACCCACCAGACCTGACATGCACTGCACCCACCAGACCTGACATGCACTGTACCCACCAGACCTGACATGCACTGCACCCACCAGACCTGACATGCACTGTACCCACCAGACCTGACATGCACTGTACCCACCAGACCTGACATGCACTGTACCCACCAGACCTGACATGCACTGCACCCACCAGACCTGACATGCACTGTACCCACCAGACCTGACATGCACTGCACCCACCAGACCTGACATGCACTGTACCCACCAGACCTGACATGCACTGTACCCACCAGACCTGACATGCACTGCACCCACCAGACCTGACATGCACTGTACCCACCAGACCTGACATGCACTGTACCCACCAGACCTGACATGCACTGTACCCACCAGACCTGACATGCACTGTACCCACCAGACCTGGCACCCAGAGTGCCACTGGAACAACCATGACACCGTCTGGCAATGAGCTGGCCGTCCGTCCCTTTGCAACAGCTTCCAAATGTCTTTGCAACACCATCAGCAGCTCCCAACCTTGAAGCGAGGGAGCCACGTGCTGCAGAACTCTTGAGCATTCAAACAATGTAATTCCGTTTAAAAATAAGGTCTTTTTGGCAAATCCCGATTGTTTCTGCTGGCTGTCTGTGAATAGAGTCACGTCTGCAAGTGTTAGTTTAACATTCTCCAGCCTTCCTGCTGCGGTCCACGTTGGTATTTTAACCCATTTACTCACATTGTCAGGTCATACCAGGATGCCAGCCAAAGAAAAGAACCACTATTGTTAACAAATGTTTTAGAGAGAGGGTGGGCAGCTAAAACATACAAGACATGGAGCCCTTAAAGATAACAGTTTGGTGGTATTTTTCAAAGCGTGTGCAGGAGGGATTGTCTTTGTCTGAGTTCAGAGAGAGCGGAAGCATGCTGTCTCAGTGTGTTTATGAAATCCGAGAGGGTGCTGTGTTTATTTTAAAGTTTATGTTCTGCATATTGAAAGCTGCTACTCTTTGGCTGCTACTGGAAGCTGCGAGTCTGAGCAAAACATCCATGTTCCTGTAAAAGATATCCAGGTGTTTGCGGAGCCTGTCTCTCTCTCTGACAGCCGCGCTGCTTCATGCTGTTGATCACCATGCCTTTGAATTTAAGTGAAGTGTGTTTTGAGAGAAGTTACAACAGGTGAGATTTTTCTTTCCTGAGTTAAATAATAATAACAATAATAATGTACTGGTGATTGCTCAATCGCACCATGAAGGGAAAGTGAAGTTTCTTTGTAATCAGGTACTTGACGACACTATAATTACAAAAGGTGTCATTATTACTTCTCAGCAGCTTCAAAGAAAAAAAAAACTGGGACGAAGATCATTGCAATTCTGTTTAAATTACCAAACCACGCAATGCTTTTGTTAGCAGGCGCTTCTCTAAAGCCTCTGTAATGACAGTGGCGCCATAAATACAATTTCATCCCAGCCAGATCTGAATGTTAGTGTTAAGAAACGGTTTTCATTAACAACAGTAAAACATAACAATTTGAATACATAAACAACTGTACTGTATTCAAAAGAACAGAACCTCTTTAAACAGTCAGCAGTTAAAGCTGTCTGAACAGAGGCCCATACCAATCCCCCTTCAGCGTGGGGTTTTAAATAAGAAAGAATGGGAGCATGAGAAGACAGCTCGCAACAGTGTGAGCTCTGCCTGTGGTAAACCACCCCAAAGTGAAAGACACACACTCATTAAGCCCTGGAGACTCCAGGTAATGAGGCCCTGATGCTGGTTAATGAGGGAGGGGGCGCTGAGAGGGAGCCAGGGGGGGTTAGGGACAGGAGGAGGCGAGAGCCCTGAACTTGGGGAGACAGGTGTGCACAATAGCAGGATTAGTGAGAGACTGGTGGTAACGTGAGGCAAGGTCTGAGGAGAGCGAGGACCGGTAAGGAGCGATAAGGAAACAGATAAAAAAAAAACACCTCAAAGTGGGAATAAATGTGCCGCAGCAGACAGAACATTTCAAAGCATTAAATTCACGCTGCGACGGGCTCTGAATTTGGTATGTGTAAATGAAGAGGGTGGTGTTTTTAAAAGCCCCTTTGAGTTTTCCTTGCTGGAGTTTATTTTGTACGCTGAAGAAGGCACTAGCCCTTTTAAATGTCTTATAGTTTTTTTCCTTAGAATTCTGATTGAAGTTATGGATGATTCATTTTCTATTACAACACATACTCACTAACATTTTCAATTCTATTGTCTAAAAAAGAAATAAAAATTGTTGCTGCTCTCTCTCTCTCCCTCCCTCCCTCCCTCTCTCTCTCTCTCTCTCTCTCTCTCTCTCCCCCTCTCTCTCTCTCTCTCTCCCTCTCCCTCTCTCTCTCTCTCTCTCTCTCTCTCTCTCTCTCTCTCTCTCTCTCTCTCTCTCTCCCCCTCTCTCTCTCTCTCTCCCTCTCTCTCTCTCTCTCTCTCCCTCCCTCCCTCCCTCTCTCTCTCTCTCTCTCTCTCTCCCCCTCTCTCTCTCTCTCTCTCCCTCTCCCTCTCTCTCTCTCTCTCTCTCTCTCTCTCTCTCTCTCTCTCTCTCTCTCTCTCTCTCTCTCTCTCCCCATATATCACGCTTGTCTTTATCTAAATGCAAGTTTTCCTGTGAGCTCATTGCTGAGTGTCCCTCCCTGTCCAGGTCTAGCTTTCTCTGCAACAGCTGCAGAGATCGCAAATCTCTCCCCCTCTCAGACCCACTGCTTCTCAGCACTGTTAACATTCCCCAGAGATGCCCATTAACTGAAACAATTACCCCGTGTAATCTATTAGTGATTACAAAGGAACAGTAATGGCACCGCAACGAGAAATTAAATCTCCCGAGTCTCACAGAACAGCTTTACTAATCATACAGCCCCTTCTCCATCTGGTTAATGGCCTCTTATTAAATGGCTTCAGTGCCTGGACTTAGATAAGGCAGCAATTCTGTAAGTGGGCGCTTAAACACAGCCTCTTTTTTTAGGGTGTCTGATAGTGGTAGAATGCAAACCAGTACCACAGAATTGTCATGAAAACCAAGGCAAAAGTGGCCAGCAAGTTCCCATCAGCATCACAAAGCTACTGGTGAGCCAAAGCAAGCACAACAGCTCCCTCGCAGCAAATCCTTGTGCAAACAAGCATCTCTTAATCTAATCTGTCTCCCCCTATCCGCTCGCTCTCTCTCGCTTTGGGAATTCTGCTTGTTAACTTGTTCCTCTCTAGTTTGTTTCTGTTCCGCATATAGTATTTTGCCTTTATTTCCTAAATTGGGATTTCTCTCGGCATTATGATTTGATGACTGTTTCCCTCTTTATGTTACAGCTGAATCAGCAGAGTCGCAAAAAATTAAATAGAAACTGTATTTTGGGCTAAAATCACCCACATATGTATCCTACAGCTTTAACCACAGACATGGTGGAACTTGGCATGACCCTGCTAAATGCCAGAGGGGCGGTGCTGTCCTTTCTCTAAACGTGCGCGGAGAGGAGCGCTTGATTAATGGAAGTCTCAAACATGATGGATGTGCTTCAGGAAACCCGGGAATATGCAGGGTGCCTTTGAGAAGTGAAATCACACTCAGAAGCAAAAATCAACGAACACCCTTAAGAGTGAGATGCCTTTCCCTATGGGCACGCATTCTCAAACACAGGCATTTGTTTTAAAAATACCTGGGAAACAGCTCTGTTACAGTGCTGCTTCAAACGCTGCTCTCAACACAATATATCATGATACACCATGCTGCCTCATTATACAGTACCAGTATTTACAGGGTCTGTACAACCCAACCCAAACCAGCAGGAACGAGGCCCCGTTCGTATGAGCTGCTATATATCTGTGTATATAGATAGACAGATTGTTTTTCCACGTGGGTGGCGGTCTGCTCAACAGGTCTCTTGACAAACTGTCCTCCAGCAATCTTCTCCCTAATCGTTCGCAGGACAGCTGCACCCCTTTCAGCTTGCAGCCTCTCACTGCCTTGATTGTCCGTGCATTATCACAGCTTTCAAGTAGAGCTCCATGTGCCAGCTTCAAGTATGGGCCCAGAGTCTGTTCCAAGATATTAAGTCACAAGCAAAACTTTAGCCTGAAACCACCCAGCCACCCACAAGCAATATGGCAATCCCACCTTTCACATACCAAGAAAAACAGTGGTGAGACCCCGTTTCATTGTGGGCTGGGCAGAGGTCTAGATTTTTCCAGCTGCTTTTCAGTTTCTGCGTGGCTTTATTACACCCCACCTCTCCCGGTTACACTGCAGCTGTCTGCATCTGAGAGGAGAATGGACTTTGATTCAACAGAGAAGGTGGGTGTAGGGTTAGAACGCTGGCCTCTGGGACCTGGGTTCCATTCCCACAGCACCGGGATCCGGGTTCATCACAGGGTATAAGAAAAGGATGCCACGCTTCTTAGCTGCAGGGCTGCAGAGGGATTGCAATGACAGAGAGTGATCCTGAACCATACCGTGCAAGAGACAGCATGGCCAGCAGTATTACACATCAAACTTTTCAACCAGTCACCAATCTGTTCACACCCATAACATCTAATCTCACTCGCCATGGTTCCTTCACAGCTCAATCCCCCCTCTGTGGAGTGAGGAATGCAGTGGAAAACTTGCACATGAATACGATGAAGCTCCATGACCGGGGAACCCTTATTATTCCCCGTCAGAGACTCTCGAGGGAACCACGAGCTGATTGATGCGTCTTCTTCACGGCCGGCCAGGCAGGGTCAGCTGCACACAGCGACACGTCTTATTTCACCTCCTTCTGTTTATTTGTTTTTTCTGGACTAAGCTGTCAAACACGAACCGACGCCCGCTCGCTACAAAACCATCTGTGTGTCCAGTCGGCCCCCCAGGAGCCCGGAGCCTGAAAGCTGAGTGAGTGGGAGCCACATGGGGCCCCGCACCTGTACCCCCTGCCTCCACTCACAAGGCAAAGCCTCCCAAAAAATAACAACACACTGAAAACGAGCGAGACTGAAAGAAGACACTGAAGAGGGGAGGGGGCGGGGGTCAGCGATCACCCCTATCCGCTTTGAAGAGGGGAGGGGGACGTGGGTCAGCGATCACCCCTATCCTCTTTGAAGAGGGGAGGGGGACGGGGGTCAGCGAGCACCCCTATCCGCTTTGAAGAGGGGAGGGGGACAGGGGTCAGCGAGCACCCCTATCCTCTTTGAAGAGGGGAGAGGGACGCGGGTCAGCGAGCACCCCTATCCTCTTTGAAGAGGGGAGGGGGACGGGGGTCAGCGTTCACCCCTATCCGCTTTGAAGAGGGGAGGGGGACGTGGGTCAGCGATCACCCCTATCCTCTTTGAAGAGGGGAGGGGGACGGGGGTCAGCGATCACCCCTATCCTCTTTGAAGAGGGGAGGGGGACGGGGGTCAGCGATCACCCCTATCCTCTTTGAAGAGGGGAGGAGGACGGGGGTCAGCGATCACCCCTATCCTCTTTGAAGAGGGGAGGGGGACGGGGGTCAGCGAGCACCCCTATCCGCTTTGATGTGGAGCCGGCAGGGGGAAGCTGTCTTTGATGTAGAGTCGGCAGGGGGAAGCTGTCTTTGATGTGGCCATGAGAGAGCGATCAGTTGGAGAGTGGAATTTCAACCCTTGCATGATACCTCACAACAAGATTAAGAGGAGCAGGCTCTTCAGATTTCAATCTCCTTCGCAGCTTCCCCAGATAGGGCTGGATTCATTGCCTTGCTGGGCTGCACAACTGAGCAGAATGGATGGGTTGGGGTGGGCAACCGTGGTCAGGTGATGACTTTGTGATGCGCAGGTGGAGTGTGAGGATAAACAAACGGACATGCCTCACAGTTTTTAATCCTGATGTTAACTTAATCATACAGGCATGCTATCAAAAACAAACAGGAAGCCAGCTTATCATCGCAAGACCGATAACTGGAACAGCAGAGCACTGATCCCAAAACAAACTCTTTTTAAATGTGTTATTATCCAGGGGCTGGCTTCACAAAGCACTGCTAGTGCTTAGAAGGCTGCTAGCCAGCAAGTCATCTGATTTTCACCTGTTTCATAAACACAGCAGTTAAAAATCCGTTCAGCGAGTCTATATGATTAAAGGATACACGCTGTGTTTTCTTTACTTTCTCTGGATGGAAGTGAATTGGATTTATGCACACTGCTTTGTGAACCGAGACCCTGAAGTTTACAGCATGGGTGAAAGGTTTGGCGCAGCCAGCTGTGTAGATTAGCAGGCTCTTGCTTGCTGCACACAGCCTGTCAATCACAGTGAAGGACATCATTCACAGCTGAGGCGTCGGGTCTGTGCGCCGTGCCAATCAAAACAAGCTGAGACAGGGTGGCAGAGGAGCACCCTGCCTCCCCCTGCTTGCCTGTGTAAACCTTTGGAATCCACAATCTCCGTGAGCTAAAACAAAGGCTTTCGGGCTGCAATTGAGCTAAATACTTCCAGGACGAGTCAGCCTTTTGTCAGACTAAATGTCTTTTTCAGTGTGAGAAACATGTGTCCACCTGACCTCGTTTCTCTTAGTTGTAATGATGTCTTTCTACCTTCATTACTGATAGATCTGTACAGTTTCTCTAACCCTACAGCCCCTTCATATCACGGTATGTGCCCCTGCATTCTAATGGGACCATTATCTCAAGCAGCTCCACATTCCAATATGAAAGACAGAAGCCTAACTGTAACTGAAGCCTTAACCCCTAACCCTTGACCTGTCACGTCTGAACTCTACCCCTAACATTCTGATACGCCAGATGATCCGTCAAGAACCTCCTCACCTAATCAAGGGTTCTTTTTCTCGTTCCTGCCATGCTGTATAGAATCCTAGCATGAAAAGGGTGGCTCAGTATGCCCTAAGATCTCTTCAATTCGTGTTCCTGACTGATGGAGCAAAGAGACGCACAAAATAGACCACAAGAGGAATATTTGCGTGTGGCTTTGTCTTTCTCAAGTCTTCTTGGCAAAAAAAAGATACGTAACAATTTTCTCTGCTCTGTTCGGAGAAACATGAGAACTAACCTGAAGCACGTCTGTGTGCCGGCAAAAGTGAAAAAAGCTGTCATTACTGGATTTGATTTCTGCGTTCCGATGTCCATGGCTTTACACACTGCAGTGCGATAGGCGTGAGACTGCCCACAATGCTTTATCATCTTCAAATTGAACCTGTCAGGTTGTCCTACTCGTAACCATTTACTGTTCAAAAGACCAGCTACACTGTTACTGTGAAAACAGAACAAAATGAATAACCTGGTGTGCGAGTCTACTGCACAACAGCAGTGTGATTAATGAGGATGAGAGCATTAGCCCTCCTATCTCACTGTGCAGTGTCACTCAGTGATGTATCTGCAGAACCAAGGGAAGCAGCTGTGTGGAGGACGCAAGCCCCAAAACTAGACAGCTTCACAGAGATCAAAGCCAGCTGGCACAGGTTAAAAACTTCAAAAGGCCGGTTCTGCTCATTTGTGCTTGTGTTTGGGGTTGGCGGTCTTTACATGTAGTTTTAAGTTACTGTGTGTTGACAATGTGCTCATAATCCAGGCAAGACTTTGTTGTGTTAAAAGCACAATGTTGAGTTATTGATTTTTCAAGGTTTATCTTTTTGTTTTTCTCAACATACCAGACCAGTCACTGAAACCGATAGTATAACTAGTGAAATGCTGGTAGGTGAAATAACAAAGGATGCATGCTTTTAATATTTTAATATTCCCCATAAATATAGGAGTTCAGGGATTCTCTATAATCTCAGCAGGTTTAGCAGCCTGTCTGTTCCTTGGTTTGGATGAGGATCAGTTATGTCCTCATTCACACTCTCTTTGTCCTTGGCCCTGGCTATGCCTCTTTCTAACAAGGTCTGCTCCTCTTGGGAGCCCATGTACACTCGTGTTGTGTAACAGGAGGGAGTGCACAAGCTGACAGGAAGGTTATTGTTCCCCAGGGGTGCAAGCAGCGTGTTTGTCTGGGTTACGGGTTCAGGGCTTAGGGGTGAGGGTTTGGGTCAGAGGGTCATCAGTTACACACTGAAACCCAAGCCGATCTCTAAACACCAACCCCCCCAGCTAGCCTGGGACTGGGAGTTTGCATGGTCAGCTCCTGGCTTCTCCACCCTGGTCACTGGGACATCTGGGGCAGCTGGGGAGAATATGTGCTCATTCTCAGCATCTTCAGGTTGTGTTACAGCCTGGGCTCTGGGGTTAAAAGGCATCAGCATACAGAGACTGCAGTGTCTGGGTCCTGCCTGGTTAAAGCGAAAGGTGCCGCAACATGTCACGGTCCAGGCTGACGGACAGGACCTGGGCGCTCCCAAAAAGATTGACATCACATTTAGAGACGGCCAGCGTGTTAACTGTTAAACATTTAAAAGCAACGAGATCAGCAGGGAGTGTGAATGACTGCGAAATGTCCTCATCAACTCATCGGAAATGCCAGCATGGCAGGAAGATGCAGGTAAATTAAGAGACATTCCCCGGATATCACACTTCCAAAACAAACACAGCTGAACAACCAGAGAGCTCTGATACTATCAGGTGAGAGGGAGCTGGTATCTGATGAAGTACAGTGACACTGGCACCCAGAGCTGCTCTGTACCAGGGTAAGGGTAGGGTGAGAGGGAGCTGGTATTGATGAAGTACAGTGACACTGGCACCCAGAGCTGCTCTGTACCAGGGTAAGGGGAGGGTGAGAGGGAGCTGGTATTGATGAAGTACAGTGACACTGGCACCCAGAGCTGCACTGTGCCAGGGTAAGGGGAGGGTGAGAGGGAGCTGGTATTGATGAAGTACAGTGACACTGGCACCCAGAGCTGCTCTGTGCCAGGGTAAGGGGAGGGTGAGAGGGAGCTGGTATTGATGAAGTACAATGACACTGGCACCCAGAGCTGCACTGTGCCAGGGTAAGGGGAGGGTGAGAGGGAGCTGGTATTGATGAAGTACAGTGACACTGGTACCCAGAGCTGCTCTGTACCAGGGTAAGGGTAGGGTTACCAGCTTTTAAAAGAGACACACACCAAGGACTAACACAGTAGTTGGAACAAGGCAATCCTTTTTGACAGGACCCTCTTGAAATGAGATGTGTATCTCAAGGGTTCTGTCCTGGTTCAATAAACATCTGAAATGCAATAAAAATCTGAAATGCTGTTAGTGAAAACACATTGAATTACAAGAAAGAATAAAAGTGGTGTTAGTAAGCTTCCGAGTGACTTGATGTGTTGCTCCATGACTAAATGTAGCATGTAATGGTGCAGTACAGTAACACAGAGCCCTGGAAAGATCCTGTAAGCAAACCTCTCCAGCATCCTCGCTGCTTCCTGATGCACTTCAGCTACAAAACCAGCTATCTGAACACAAGCGCGTTTGTTCGGATCTGTTTATGAACAGATTCTGGGTCACTGGATGCATTTTGGTTACTGGCTACGGAAATGACCTGCGTCTTTAGATACATGACCTTCACAAAGCAGCCTTCCTTTGTGTTTCCAGCACTGCACAGTGCACAGGAGGCAGCAGGAGCACGTTGTGACAGTGTGACGGGGGATTCTGTCACAGGGTTTTCACAATCCATTACAGAACAGAACCCCTTGGCTCCTTTACTAAAGAGTTCTGGTTTTGCTCTGCCCTCTGCTCGTGGGGTTCAGGCAGATCAGTGTGTGGAGAGAGAGCAGAGCAAACCGCTGTGCTGATGAAACAGAGAGATTAAAGTGCACCATTCACCGGGCTCAGTCCCGCTGTCTACTGTTTTCACAGGTGCATTTCTGACAGCTTCGGGATTGCCCAGGAGAGTCACTTACTGTTTAAAAGAAGAAATGCAAAGCTTCTAAACTGAGGCGAGACGGGTTCAACAGACATGACATGACCTCAAGTTTACTGGACTGCCAGCGGGGCGACCGCAGCAGCTTTGATTAACTATTGCTTTTGTGAATTCTGCAACCTCTCCGCCTCTTCTACAACCCCTCTAGAAAGTCTTCACTTCCAAACTGCTGCTGCATTTCATTGATATTATAGTCCCTTAAGGGTAAGCGTAGTGCTTATCTGCGTCTGCACCACTTTTCTTGTGTGTGTGAGGGGCAGTTCTGCATATTAATGACTGTATAACTGTATAACACTAAAGGGTTGTTTCTTAATATTGTTGTACGTATATCATATGTAGGGTAGTGCTGATCAGGGTCTGTGAAACCAGCCGTACTGTACAGAAGTGTGCACCAGCTTCATATTTTAGTGTGAAAATGAAATGAAACAAATTGGAAATGCATGGGGCTGATGGCTCCTGCAATGGAAAGCAGTGTGTAGCTGCCTGCCACAGCGCAGCTATACCCAGCACCTGTGCTAATGGCAGGCCTCCACACTGCTCTGGGGCTCCTGTGCAGCGCAGGGGTCCGGTGATGTCACAGCTTGGGTTTCATCTGCACTTTTAAACTAACGCTGGTGTTAATGAACACTCCCCTCACTGTGGTCTGCATCTATCTGGGCTTTCTCATGCTCGCCTTATCAGATTCCTACTGCAACCTCCAGGGGTCAGCTGTAATGAAAATGATTTGTGATCCCATTAATCAAAGGGAAGACAGGGGTGTCGATATTCAGAAGTGTTATCTGAGAACGAAGGCTTGTCGTGCCAGGGGTGTTTGAATTGCAGGGAGGAGTACAGAGGTCCATGAACTCATTAATGATAATGCACAGTTCAGACAATGTAGGCTTGGTTCAGTATATATATATATATATAAAGCCCAGGGATACTGTATATGGTAATAGAATTAGACAACATGGCAAACCACAGTAAACTATGGTAAATACGTACTGTAGCCATTGGAGAAGCATGGGAGGACTGCAAAATTACTGTGCAAATTGGTTCTAGCCTAATTACTTGCTGGTCCATTGCAGGCAGGCTGATTTACAGAAACATGTAAGGTATCCCCTCACAGCGATGCGTTAGTGAAAGCAAACAGGGATTAGCGTCCTCTTCTGACACCCAGAGGCCGTGTGGGGAACTGCCAGCTATTCTATTAAAATGACCTGTATTATTCCAATTTGAAACACACGATCGCCCCCTGCAGGCAACATGTGGTAAGACGTTTACTGAGATTCCGTACAGTACTTGCATCTTTTTTTAAAATTTTTAAAATTTATTTATTTTTGGTAACGGCTGAACTAGCTGTTAATCAAATAATGTACCTTTGCTTCTCTCATTTCCTGAAAAATCAAAACAGCTGAGCAATTTACTTTGCACAAGCAATGTGAATAATACACCAGTTTGGGGACCCGTTTAATGAGCCTTCGCGCCTTCCCTGACATTATAAATCTCACCTGTTCATATATCCAGTTTGTATTCGCAATGACCCGCTTTTCACGGGAGTAGCCTACACGCTGTTTCAAATGCAGAATGGAATGCAAAAAAATAATAATAAACTTTAGGAGAAATAAACATAGTTTGTATCAATAAAAAGCCGTTTTTTATAACGTGAATTTTCTGATAAAGGTTTTTTTTTTTTTTTTTTTAAATTAAATGGTCAGTTCTACGCTACAGTTCACTTGTTTTTAAGAGCGGAACGATTGTATCATCACCGCTCAAAAAAAAAAAAAAAACACCACCCGGCGTCTTAAGCAGACGCACAGCGCGGATATGTTCGGAACATAGCGCCGGACGCATCCGGAGTGCGCACAGCTGGCAGGAAGCGGTGCTTCATTTCGTTCCGTGTTTACGTGTTTGTTTCTTTCTTAAATGTTTCAGAGCAGCCTGACTCGGCGGTGCTTGCATTTCTAGAGGCAGTATAAAAGGCGTTCCCGGTGCAGGCTGCCTCGGGTTGTTGCTCAGGCTGTAGTTTGACGGGCGGCGCTGCTCGTGTAAACACTGCGCAGTCCTGCGGGATCATGGCGACCCGGCGCCTCACCGACCAGTTCATCTTAATGCGGAACAATGCCATCCAAAACAGACACATGTTGGCTGAGCAAGTGAGTAGTTACTCCGCCAGTCCGCTGAATTTACGTAGCGATGCTGCGGTGAGTCCAATATAATCAGCATCATTCTCAACCGTTTGATTGATTTAATTGTTATTATTATTATTATTATTATTGTTATTATTATTATTGTTATTATTTTAATGTGTTGCATTTAAGTGAGTTTTTGGCTTTCCGTGCGTGTGTGTGATATATACCAGTTTGCTGTATTGCTTGACAAATACATGTTTTGTAGGCTTGCCGTGTGTGTGTGTGTGTTATATAACAGTTTGTTATTGTAAAACATAGTTACTATATCTATAAAATATTGTTTGACAAATGAATCGCCATAAGAACAGAGCACAGCGCAGCACGTTGTATGACTTGCAGTAACAATCTGTTTTAGTTTGATGTTGCATCGCTTCTCCTCTACTGATGCATCTCTATGCTGTGCTCTCTGCAAAAATAATCATATACTAGGTGTTAATACTGTAGTAGAATTTGCACTGTGTTGTAAAGAGGATCAGGTTTTCAATATTGATGATCAGAACCTGCTGTTACTGGGGAGTGTCACGCTGATGCTTGTGAATGTGTTCTCAGTGCTGTTGCTTGGTAGTTTGAATGTGTGTCTGTGCTGTATTGTGTACTGGGGAGTGTCACGCTGATGCTTGTGAATGTGTTCTCAATGCTGTTGCTTGGTAGTTTGAATGTGTGTCTGTGCTGTATTGTGTACTGGGGAGGGTCACGCTGATGCTTGTGAATGTGTTCTCAGTGCTGTTGCTTGGTAGTTTGAATGTGTGTCTGTGCTGTATTGTGTACTGGGGAGGGTCACGCTGATGCTTGTGAATGTGTTCTCAGTGCTGTTGCTTGGTAGTTTGAATGTGTGTCTGTGCTGTATTGTGTACTGGGGAGTGTCACGCTGATGCTTGTGAATGTGTTCTCAGTGCTGTTGCTTGGTAGTTTGAATGTGTGTCTGTGCTGTATTGTGTACTGGGGAGGGTCACGCTGATGCTTGTGAATGTGTTCTCAGTGCTGTTGCTTGGTAGTTTGAATGTGTGTCTGTGCTGTATTGTGTACTGGGGAGTGTCACGCTGATGCTTGTGAATGTGTTCTCAGTGCTGTTGCTTGGTAGTTTGAATGTGTGTCTGTGCTGTATTGTGTATTGTGTACTGGGGAGTGTCACGCTGATGCTTGTGAATGTGTTCTCAATGCTGTTGCTTGGTAGTTTGAATGTGTGTCTGTGCTGTATTGTGTACTGGGGAGTGTCACGCTGATGCTTGTGAATGTGTTCTCAATGCTGTTGCTTGGTAGTTTGAATGTGTGTCTGTGCTGTATTGTGTACTGGGGAGTGTCACGCTGATGCTTGTGAATGTGTTCTCAGTGCTGTTGCTTGGTAGTTTGAATGTGTGTCTGTGCTGTATTGTGTTCTGGGGAGTGTCACGCTGATGCTTGTGAATGTGTTCTCAGTGCTGTTGCTTGGTAGTTTGAATGTGTGTCTGTGCTGTATTGTGTTCTGGGGAGTGTCACGCTGATGCTTGTGAATGTGTTCTCAGTGCTGTTGCTTGGTAGTTTGAATGTGTGTCTGTGCTGTATTGTGTACTGGGGAGGGTCACGCTGATGCTTGTGAATGTGTTCTCAGTGCTGTTGCTTGGTAGTTTGAATGTGTGTCTGTGCTGTATTGTGTACTGGGGAGGGTCACGCTGATGCTTGTGAATGTGTTCTCAGTGCTGTTGCTTGGTAGTTTGAATGTGTGTCTGTGCTGTATTGTGTATTGTGTACTGGGGAGGGTCACGCTGATGCTTGTGAATGTGTTCTCAATGCTGTTGCTTGGTAGTTTGAATGTGTGTCTGTGCTGTATTGTGTACTGGGGAGTGTCACGCTGATGCTTGTGAATGTGTTCTCAGTGCTGTTGCTTGGTAGTTTGAATGTGTGTCTGTGCTGTATTGTGTACTGGGGAGGGTCACGCTGATGCTTGTGAATGTGTTCTCAATGCTGTTGTTTGGTAGTTTGAATGTGTGTCTGTGCTGTATTGTGTTTCAGTGTGGTTTTGTGCCACTCTTATTTTATATGATGTTCACCTCCACAGTTACATTATCCTTGTGGCTCATTCGACCCTGCTTGCACTGATCTCACTGCACTGTCCCTTTTCTCTCTTGCTTTTTCACCTGGATGGGGCTGATGGATTCCACCAATCACCTTGCAGGAGCTGGATGAGGTACTGGCCAATCATGTTTAACCTTTGCATTCTCCTGTATCCAGACTGCATTGTTTCCTGAAAGCTCCCCCTTGATTTAAAACGGTCTTCGTTTCTTCTCCTTTTTCTTCACTGATTTTGATATGTTTGTTGAAAGGTGGCATCGTTCATCAGCTGTGTCTGGGATTGCCACTTTGCTTCACCTTTGTAAGAGCCAGCTTCAGGTGTTTTCTGCAGAGATATCCTGTGTTATTTCCCATGTCTCATCGTGTATTGAAATAGCTTCTTACTGGGGATCTGCAGATTCCTTTCCTTCCATGATCCTTTTTGCATCTTTTGCCCGTTAGTGTGATGACACTGTGCTGTGGAAAGTGTGAAACCATATCAAATATACTAGGTTAACAGGTTAAGGCAGGTTGTTTAGAAGCCATCCTTGTTCTTCTTACCAGTGCCTCGTGTCTCTCCCCCTGTTGTGTTTGCAGCTTGCTGATGACCGGATGGCTCTGGTGTCTGGGATTAGCTTGGACCCCGAGGCTGCGATTGGGGTCACGAAGCGCCTGCCTCCCAAGTGGGTGGATGGGGTGGACGAGGTAGGATATCCAGCATAAACAACCATCAAATGAATGTAATTGTTTTGTTGTAGAATAAAGCGTCTCTGGTATGAATCTGTCTGCGTGTTCTTAAACGCCCTGTTAGATCCAGTATGACGTCACCAGGATAAAGCAGAAGATGAAGGAGCTGGCCAGCCTCCACGACAAGCACATGAACCGCCCCACCCTGGACGACAGCAGCGAGGCGGAGCACGCCATCGAGATCACGACGCAGGAGATCACGCAGGTACTGCGCAGATCAGTCTGTCAGCAGGCATCTTAGAAGGCTGGTGTCACAGCTCCCCGGGAGGTAAGGTGGTTCAAGGCTGGTGTCACAGCTCCCCGGGAGGTAAGGTGGTTGAAGGCTGGTGCTAATCGGGGTCTGTGAAACCAGCCGTTGTAAGTACGTGATTATGCAAAAGCTTCTCAGTGTTGAACAGTAGAGAGTCAGGGGAGGAGGAAGTTATGGAAACATATTGAGTTTAAAAACAATGTGCCATACCTAGTGAAAAGCCCAGCTTTGTAAATTAATTGGCATATACTATATATATTCAGGACACATCCCTCCGGTTTCCTGAAACGCTATGGAGACACCTTTCAGACCACAGTACTTATTTAGTGCAAAACCAAAGTAAAACATTTGTTCCCAGAACTATGAAGCAGCTTCCACAGTACGACTTGGTGCTGCGCGTTGTTTTCTCGCAGCGTTCCACTGTTTCCAGCACAGACTGTATTGGACTACAGCGTGTAACAGCTGCTAATGTAAGTGTGTGTCTCTGTGGTAGATGTTCCACCGTTGCCAGCGCGCCGTGACGGGTATCCAGAGCCGCTCCAGGCACTGCACAGAGCAAGAGGAGCGCCTGCTTCGCAATGTGGTCTCGTCCCTCGCCCAGTCCCTGCAGGATCTCTCCATCAACTTCAGGCACACGCAGTCCAACTACCTGAAACGTGAGTGTCTCGCGAGGAGGTTCAGGCTGAGAACACGCGCAGAAACGCAGGCCAGCGAAACGGCTGCTGAACTGGTTGTCTCTGCTGAATTTATGTAATCTTGCATTTTTAAATCTTGTACTCTCAACCTGCTGCAAATCTTGCAAAACCGCAGGGATGGAAATACGATTCCTATTGCATAGCAGTTTCGCACATTCTTGGCTTTACAACGAGCTTGATTAGCCACAGTGTATAGGTGACAAGCTCAGGCATCTCTTATTAAACTCGTAGTAAAACCTGGAATGGATCAAACCGCTGTGCAACGTCTTCTTTCCATCCCTGAAACTGTACATGCTTACATACGTTAATGGGTGTCTAGGTCGTGTTTCTTCAGTTCTGTGTTTGTTTGTTGTTTCCAGGTATGAAGAATCGGGAGGAGAGGTCAAAGCATTTCTTCGATACTTCAGTACCGCTGATGGATGATGCAGAAGACACTGCTGTTTATGACCGGGTGAGCTGCTCTGGGAACTGAAACTTTAAAAAGACAGAGAATGTATTGAACCTGTTCCAGTCATTAGGGGCGATTTGTAAACCTTTTTTTCAAACGTTTATTATTGTACTTAAATGATTTATTTCCAGTTTTATAACTTAAAATATTGAAAGTAAATAGTAAATCGCCCCCATTGATTTAGACTAAAGTGAAAATATGTATATATATATATTAATGTAACCTGTGTTTAATCTGTTGTGTTGACCAGGGGTTCACAGATGAACAGCTTGTCCAGGTGGAGCAGAACACAGTGATGGTGGAGGAGCGGGAGCGAGAGATCCGGCAGATAGTGCAGTCCATCTCCGACCTCAACGAGATCTTCAGGGACCTGGCTGGAATGGTGGTTGAACAGGTAAGCGTGAGATCTTCAGGGACCTGGCTGGAATGGTGGTTGAACAGGTAAGCGTGAGATCTTCAGGGATCTGGCTGGAATGGTGGTTGAACAGCTAAGTGTGAGATCAGGCCATGCCCCTCCAGCTATAACATGATGTAATGAGCTACTCCAGGGTCTGGGTGGGGTTTCATTAAACCGTTTACAACAGGGTTGGAACAAACACCAGGACTGGAAGGGCCCCCCCTGCGCTAGATCCAGTACAGCCATTCCATGACGATCATCTCTTGTCAAGCTGATACGAGTAATCGATAGCAGAGGTTTGAGCATCAGAGCGTTTTGGGCTTGCCAGCAGTCGCATATGTTTTTTTTATGACTTACCCAAAGTATTACGCCTTGCGTTGTTTTGTTTTTTTCATTTAGTGGCACTTGTGGCTTGAGCACCTTTTTGAATCTACCCTGGAATTAAAATGTATGAATAAATACTTAATACTTATTTACTGCTTTTTTATAGGGGACTGTCCTGGACAGAATTGACTTCAATGTTGAACAGGCATGCGTCAAAACAGAAGATGGTTTAAAACAGTTACAGAAGGTATAAAGAATATGAGAGCTCTGTGTGTGTGTGTGTGTGTGTGTGTGTGTGTGTGTTTAACGCACCCCAGACCTGAAAATAACGCCTGTATGAAAGCATTATTTCTACTTTCTTTTCTTTACAGGCAGAGCAATACCAGAAGAAGAATCGCAAGATGCTGGTCATTTTAATCCTCTTCGTTATCGTGGTCGTTCTTATTCTTGTGCTAATTGGAGTGAAGTTTAGGTAATCGTGTATATATCCCTTGGCGTGCGTCGCTAGTGACGAGCCTCACCCCCGCCCCTCCCCTAAAGCTGCCTTGGTTGAATGTATCAAACCCATACTGTTTGCATTGTTAGTCTGTGCAATGAACCTATAGACTCTGGAACTCTAGTGCATGAACCCTGGGGCTAGGGCATTTCCAAGTACATAGCCAGAAATACAATGCATTGCCTAAAGAGCGTTTGATTTCTCAGAATCACAGACTGCATCCATAGAAACACTGCCCCCAATGTAATGGAACACCGGTATGAGCGAACGAATGAATTGGCGAGCGCACTGCACAGATCTCCTCACATTCATCTGAGTTGCTGGAGTCCATTCCAGGGATTCTAATAGAAGCACTGTACAGTATTGAAGGGTTCTCAAGATTAACACTGCCTGTTCAATGTACAGTACCACATTGCAAGCTCCTGTAACGGATTAGATAATGAACTGCTGTTCTAATCCATGTCAGTGTTTGATCATGTTTGTTGGGGAGTGGGTGTGGAGTAATAGGATTGTGTCCAGTAAGGGTCTCAACACCAGTCGCTTCCATTGTCTTGGACATTACCCACAACGTGGTCTCCCGCTGGGTGGGTTATTAAGAGGCTCCTTCTCAGAAGTGCCTGGATATACCTTCAAAGGATAGATCTGCAGTAAAATAAACTGTGATTATAAAGCCTGCAACTTACTAAGAATAATATTGAATTTATTTGAATAGAAAGTACTTTAGAAATTTGAAAGTAGTGGGATGTTGTTGTTATTATTAAATGATTGGTCCTATCTGAAAGCTTATGTTTTGATTTTCTGGGGCCGTGACCCTAGTCTGCCGAATGTCCTTGTCGTTTCATTCAATGCATCCTTGCTAGTCACATGCTCTCGCTGTGCGTGGTGAAGCAAAAGCACATTCTGTCAGCAGCAGCAGCAGCAGCTGGTGTATCACGGGTCTGTAGTGGACACTTATTACAAGTTCTCAAAGCTAGTTACTCCCAAACAAAAACAACTCCACTTGCAATTCTAAAACAAACAAGAAACAACTACAGAACTACTGGAATGTTATTTATTGCAAAGTAAAGAGCTTTGAGAATCTAGCCTAGTACTCCTATGTTTAAAAAAACGTACAAATCTGAGGACTGTATGTAGCAAATGCATGTTTCGTAACAGGACAGCCATCGTCTGTGCAAGAAATGTGGATTTATTTGTGAAGCGCAGTGCTGCGTGTGTTTTGCTGAGGTTGATGCATTACGTGCAGTGTGTGTGTTTCTGCAGCACCGTTGTGTTTGGTCTCAGGCTGTATGGTGTCGGTGTTTCACTGGTGTCGGATGGGTTTATCTGGAGCCCCTTGGTGTTTTTCTGAACGGTTTTTAAGGGACCCAGCTGTGCTCTTACCAGAGCAGCGGGAGTGGGGGCTATGGATTTTTAGAAGGATAGATTGCTGTATTCACTGGGTGTTGAAGTCTGCTAGGTGGAGGTATTTGAAAATGTCTGAGTGATGCTGCTTAGCATGCATTATAAATCCGGAGTCTATTGAAAACCTAACTGAATCATGTTGAATTGAATCCACTTATTCCACTGGAACTTTAAAGGACAGTATGTGGACACATTAAGACGTGTGTGTGTGTGTGTGTGTGTGTTGATTATCTTCCCTGTCTATTTATGTATTGTTGTTGTTTATGTGGGCCTGTTTTTAAAAACTGAGAAGCTTTGCTTCTGTCTTCTACAGAAAAAAAATGTGGGATCTTTAAAAAATATGTATATATATATTAATATAATAATAATAATAATAATAATAATAATAATAATAATAGTTAGACTGGTTTATTGATTATCGATGATCCTGTAAATCTATCATGTGTGTAATTCCAAATTCTGTCAAAGATTTGTCACAAAGCATAAACTGTTAAACAAAAAAAGAAAAAAACCAAACCCTTTGAATTCCTGTGTGCTTATTTAAAACATGTGTTGTATGACGGTGCTGATCAAGGGGATAGTGCAACATGAATAAATGAGTTTAACAAGCACAGTGTGAGTAATGGGTCTCATTCACTTACTGTATAATGAAGTAACAAGTTCAAACTGCAGTCTCTGGTTTTGTTCCCTGTGTGAACTCCAGACACATGTGCATGGTTCATTTGTGTAAAGTGTGCTGTACTGGTATGTCACACCTGCAGTCTGTGTCTGATGTTCCCTTTCACGGTACACATTATTTATATGAACCGTCTTCTAGAGTACTGTGATGAACCGGTGTAAAAGTGCAAGTGATAAATGTTCACGGCTCCAGCTTTTTGTTGTGGACGGCATCTGGTACCAACGTTTAAGACTCGCAGCTCTGTTTTTTTCCCTCCATATCCAGTCAATTACAATACAGAAAGCTGAGGACATATCGTCCTCCGAGTCAGCTGCGTTTGCACTTCCAGATTCCCAGAGCCAGCATGCAAGCATGTACCCCAAACCCTTCTGCAGATGTGCAGGGCAAGAGCAATGCAAGAGCACTCTAAAGGTGGAGCACATGTGGTTCAGCAGACTGGCGCAGGTCTGGGTCCTGTAGGGTTCATTTCATTTGACTCACACCAATACATTACAATATGCTTTTTTTTTTTTTTTTTTTTTTTTTTTTTTTTTTTTTTTTAATTGCTAACAATGTGATTAAAAAGGGTTTATTTAAAATTGTAAACGGTACAGTTTTCATGCACTAAAGACAGCAATGCCCTATTTAAAGATTTTTATTTTTGTACCTGTTAAGCAGTTAAAAGCTAATTGAAATGCAAGCATAGCAGATATTTTACTAAGCATGGACATCACTGAACAGAATGTGTGTGTGTGTGTGTGTGTGTGTGTGCGTGCGCCCGTGCACATGCTAACAATACTGTTAATCTAGAATCTCTTTAGTCACACAGCCTGGGATTAAATCTGAATTATGCCACTGCTATCCTGCATAGCGTTTATGAATATGTACCTGAACCAAAATTTCCAAACAATTATGATAAAGATAAATGGAACAATAGAGTGGGGGAGACTCTACAAGCACTTGCTAACTGAGTTTGTTCGTACAGATCCTGAGCAGTAAAACTGTATTAGCCCTGTACTGGACCGGCATCAGTCAAGCGTACACGCCTCGGTAAAAGATACTGTGTGTTCTGATCCGATTCGACTTTTCTTGCTGTCTGTAAATTGTAACAGTTATGTCATTAATGGACAAAAAAAAGGTGTATAATGAAGTCAATAAAAAGGATGGAATCAGCCATTTTGGGAACGTGTTTTAAATAAACTGCGTTGAAATGTGGAAAAGCTGTATCGATGTGTGTTGGTCTCTTTCTTTTTTTAGCGAGTGCTCATCAGTGCTCTAAACAGACACGGCGATTGCGGTGTGATCCTGGACGGGTTGTGCACTTTGCTAACGCCGCATGCGGCAACACCAATCATTTTCAAAATATGTTTGGCCCTAGACAGTGAAAGCCTTATTTTGACTATGAGTTAATTAGGCACATTCATAGCTGCTGAAATATTTTACCAACGCATTCTGATGTGTTTTTTTACCAATTGCACAAGAGGGCAGCAGTGTGGAGTAGTGGTCAGGGCTCTGGACTCCTGAGCGGAGGGTCGTGGGTTCAATCCCAGGTGGGGGACACTGCTATTGTACCCTTGAGCAAGGTACTTTACTTAGATTGCTCCAGTAAAAACACAACTGTATAAATGGGTAATTGTATCTAAAAAATAATGTGATATCTTGTAAGAATTGTAAGTCGCCCTGGATAAGGGCGTCTGCTAAGAAATTAATAACAAAAGAGTCTGTTGTGACATGTTTAGCGAGACTGAACACCCAAGCATAATAACTTTACAGGGAGTGTCTCAACGCCGCGGCCTCCCCCATTACACACGGTAAAACTATGTTTTGCAAAAACAACAGAGTTTAACAGGTGCGACCGAACTCGGGGCTAGCAACCTGCTTGGACGGGGGATGAAAAGTAATTCATAATAAGTCACATGGTACTTTTTCTCTACACGCTGGCCTGAGGTTAAAATCTCGAGACACTTGGCCCTGTCCTCTCTGCAGAGAGGAGGAGACGCGCAGCGCCCCACTTCCCGCGATAGAGACGGCGCCGTGCTCGGGTTAGCGTGAGTCCCTGTGAGTCAAGAGAAGGATCTCTGCGCTGCTGGCGGTGTGACGATGGCGAATATATCGCTGGAGTTTCGTGCCAATGCCGGCGACTCGGAGCCCCAAAGCCGCCTCGTCCTAATCTTGGGCCAGCTGCCGAATCTGCAGCGGGTCACCTGGGCGCAGGTGAAGGGAAAGCTGCAGCCTGCAGTCTCCGAAGAGGTAAGAGGAGCGGTGGACGCTTCTTAATATTGCAAACGAAAACAGACCGGTGCTATCTCTGCGTACACACATCATTACCGTACAGAAAACACCCTCCGATTAAATACAGCGGACAGCAACGCATGTTTACAGGTGTGTTATAGCTTGGTGTGGCGTGTTTAATATGGACGCTTTAGAAAGAGGGGAAGTATTGTTCTGCAAGAACCATTTTGCGCGGTTTTGTATTGCACGCCTTATGAATATTAAGCTGTGTTGATATATTCCCGATAAATACATTTTTCTGATTCCACGGTATCAGTATTTCTATTTGGTGCTTAAACATGGTGCTGATCATTATTATCAATGTGTACAGTTACCAGGATTACTGTACAGTGTGTGCTTTATTTCTTTTTTGTATTTAAGGATTATAGTAAACTTACACCAAGCGCTGCTCATTTAAAACGAGAACAAACCCACACCTTCTCGCTGTGATGTTGGTTTCACATCTATT
The DNA here is from genome assembly GCF_902713425.1 of Acipenser ruthenus. NCBI lineage: Eukaryota > Metazoa > Chordata > Actinopteri > Acipenseriformes > Acipenseridae > Acipenser > Acipenser ruthenus. Next base: position 1,177,479 of record NC_081206.1, on the reverse strand, counting down.
ATTTAGCGTTCTAGTTTATTTCTGCAATGCACAGCTTCCTAATATTATTATTATTATTATTATTATTATTATTATTATTTATTTCTTAGCAGGGCGACTTACAAGGCTGCCCTAGGCTGAGTGTTGAGTGCAGAGCGCGCTCCCTCAGTGCAGCCCCAGGCTGAGTGTTGAGTGCAGAGCGCGCTCCCTCAGTGCAGCCCCAGGCTGAGTGTTGAGTGCAGAGCGCGCTCCCTCAGTGCAGCCCCAGGCTGAGTGTTGAGTGTTGAGTGCAGAGCGCGCTCACTCAGTGCAGCAATTGTTCCTCTTGAAGGTCAATGCAATATCTTTCAGTTTTGTTAGTGTGGAAACTTTATGGCTGCTGTGAAACATTCACAGAGGTTTTTGCTGATGCAAATGGACTCTTGGGTTGTAGGGTGTAGGGCAAGCCACTCAGCAAAGTGCATATCGGGTTGTACTTTACACAGAGTTGTAAACTGCAGTATAACATCAGCTCAGTGGAGGACCCTAAGGGGGATTCAATCACTTTTTATCACTGTTGTGGTAAATGATATGTACGTTTCACCCACCTAATGGTGCGGCGTTAGATTGCAGACAACCATTCCTAATGACACAGACGATGATTAGGACTTTAGGTGAAGCAAGATTAGTGCTGTGAACATGTACAGTAACAGAGGTGGAAATAAGACTCCCTTTGCATAGCAGTTAGATCCATTCCTGGTTTTATTATGAGTTTAATAAAAAAAACACACCTGAGCTTGTTACCTATACGCTGCAGATAATCAAGCTCATATTAAAACATGGAATGGGTGAAACTGCTTTGCAATAGGAGTCCTGCTTCTATTCCTACAGTACACAACAACCACCTATAATATATGTATTTTTTAAATGTCTTCCCCTTATAGACATGGCAGTCTGCTCTCGGCACGTTGAACCCAAACCCTACGGATAACTGCTCCCTGTACCTGAACTACGCGACCGTGGCAGCCCTGCCCTCGCGGGTGAGCCGGCACAACAGCCCGTCGGCGGCACAGTTCCTCACGCGGCTCGTCCGCACCTGCCTGCCCGGGGGAGCCAGCCGCTGCATCGTGGTGAGTGTCATACCAGTCCTTCAGCCAGTCAGCCAGTCACCGTGGCACGCTTCCAAGTACTGCTAACAGGGGTGGAAGTAAGACTACCGTGGCACAGCAGTTTGATCCTTTCCTGCTAAGCATTTAATAACACACCCAAGCTTGTTACCTATATGCTGGGGCTAATCAAGCATGTATTAAAATCTGGAATGGGTGAAAGTGCTGTGCAATCGGAGTCTTATTTCTATCCCTGTTCTAATCACCTTGTAGACCACATAAGCAAAATCAAATATATATATGCATGCATTTTTATTTCCAAAGAGACATGACTGCAACTTTGCTGGAGAGTGTTATTATGATGTACAGTTTGCATGGTGTCTTTCCAGTACATGATCACAGGTCTGCAGTGTAGAAAGCTGAATTCCCCTTCATCTCGATGCCCCTAGAACACGAGCATGATCTCACAAAGAGGCAGAGTTCACTCCTGGGAGCTGGATTGCAGTCTCATGCAAACAGTCAGCTTGACGAAAGACAGTTTGATTAGTGGCGTCCTGTGGCATGGTCCTGCTTCAGATTTGGAAACAGGAAAGGCCTTGCGGTTTCGTTCAGCTGTTTGCGCTTGCCGTCCTGCAGATGGTTTGCGAGCGCTCGGAGGTGTTTGCCTCGGCCTGCGCCATCGCCAGGGCCTTCCCCCTCTTCACCCGCCGCTCCAGCGCCACCAGGAGAACGGACAAGCGCGTCGTCACGGTGGAGTTCATCATCGTGGGGCAGGACAGCGGGCCCGTGGATGCCCCCACGCTGGAGGTACACAGCTCACCGCCAGGACACAAATCCCAAACTCTGCATCAGTGCAGGCTTGCACAGCAGACTGGCCGTTTCTAGGAGCTTATAGGAGAGCTAAGCAAAGTGTTTTTTTATGTATATTTTCTTACCTGTTATAGGGATGGAAATAAGACTCCTATTGCAAAGCTGTAAAACCAGGAATAGATCAAACCGCTATGCAATGGGAGTCATATTTCCATCCCTGTTAATGTTAAATTGACTTAGGTCTATGTTACAACTACAAAAGCATAAGGTGTAAAAAATAAAAAGCATTTAGCATTTTGTGTTGTGATAGTGGTTGTGTGATGCAGATGTGTCATGTTTAAGATGCAAGTGTTAGTTTTTGTTTTTATAATATATATATATATATATATAATGTACACACAGTGTCTGGCGAATGCTGCCGATGGCGTGAGACTGGCTGCGCGTATCGTAGACACACCCTGCAATGAGATGAATACAGATCACTTCCTGGAGGTGAGTTGTCTTGCTTCACACACAGAACAAGCGTCATTTTAAATACCCGCTGAACCTGCACGTGGTCTGGAGGCTCCGTTGCACTATTTGCATTTTTTTTTTCTTTTTTAAATGAAGGAAATCAAAGCTGTCGGGAACGAGCTGGGAATCGTGCCCACTGTAATCCGTGGAGAAGAGCTGAAAAAGAAAGGGTTTGGAGGTAATGAAGCCGCCGTAAATGGGTCTTTCGTAATGTTTCAAGAAGTGTATCAATGGCATGCCTATTCCTACAACTGCATTGCTCTCAAGTGGATAACTCTGTGTCTGTGTAGGGATCTGTGAGGCTGCACTCCTCTCAAATTGATAACTCTGTGTAGGGATCTGTGGGGCTGCATTCCTCTCAAGTGGATAACTCTGTGTAGGGATCTGTGGGGCTGCATTCCTCTCAAATTGATAACTCTGTGTAGGGATCTGTGGGGCTGCATTCCTCTCAAGTGGATAACTCTGTGTAGGGATCTGTGGGGCTGCATTCCTCTCAAGTGGATAACTCTGTGTAGGGATCAATGGGGCTGCATTCCTCTCAAGTGGATAACTCTGTGTAAGGATCTGTGGGGCTGCATTCCTCTCAAGTGGATAACTGTGTAGGGATCTGTGGGGCTGCATTCCTCTCAAATTGATAACTCTGTGTAGGGATCTGTGGGGCTGCACTCCTCTCAAGTGGATAACTCTGTGTCTGTGTAGGGATCTATGGCGTTGGCAAAGCTGCCGAACACCCCCCTGCCCTTGCAGTTCTCAGCCACACTCCAGAGGGCGCCACACAGACGATCGCCTGGGTTGGGAAAGGGATCGTCTATGACACTGGTGGACTGAGCATTAAAGGGAAGGTATGAAGGCGTGGCTCTTGCCTGTATCAGGGTTTCCTGTTGAGCAACGTTGGTAGCGGTGTGGTGTCACTGTAGTCAGACTGATCGCTGTGGCCTTCGCGCCTGCACTGCTGAGTCAGGGGTAACCCTCAGTCTGCTCTGGGTTACAGACATCCATGCCTGGGATGAAGAGAGACTGTGGAGGGGCTGCTGCTGTTCTTGGTGCATTCAAAGCTGCCATTAAGCAAGTAAGTGTTAGTAAAAATCACACAAATCTTCTAAGGCAATGGCTTTCAACCTTTTCATCTCAAGTAGCAGTGTTTCCAGCAGGGACCACCAGGTGTACCAGTAACTGTGCAATCTTAAACAGCTGTCGTAAAACCGAGACCTTCCCCCTCACAGCCAGGTTTGTTGAGTCTGTACTCGCTTGTCTGTTGCCTCATTCTGCTGAGTGGTTCATCTATGCAGCTGATGACTGCAATTAACTCTTCATGTTTATATTTTAAATATTGTGCAGGTGCTGTGTCTGGAATTGGTGACCGCACCTTTTAATTGTGTCAGGTCGTCATTAATTTAAGTTTATCTGCCCATCTTACTCAAACTAACGATTACCCCAATGATCTGAGCTACAGACCACAGCATTGTGATTGCTGTGAGATCCTATTCCATGCATTAGGTAGTTGTATATGGGCTGGCAGGAGCTGTGATGTTATCTCTCCCCCACCCTCCTCCAGGGCTTCAAAGACAATCTCCATGCTGTGTTCTGCTTAGCAGAGAATGCCGTGGGACCCAATGCAACACGTCCTGATGATATCCACCTTCTCTACTCGGGAAAGTAAGCAATACAGAAAAGAAGATAAATAGCAATGAAACCAGACTGTTTAACAGAGTCTTCAGAATTGTACTGGGGTAAGAAAAAACACAGCACAGCCTGGAAATTTGAGACGATGCTTATCAAAGGAACTTATATGCAATTTCTGTAGACCTGGGTGAGGGATTAAAACCTATTTCTGTAGCACTCGGTGGGGGGAGCTTACTGTGTGTTCTCTGTCCTGCTCAGGACAGTGGAGATTAACAACACAGATGCTGAGGGGCGTCTGGTGCTGTCTGATGGGGTCGCCTATTCCAGCAAGGACCTCTGTGCCGATATCATCCTGGACATCGCTACACTCACAGGAGCTCAGGTACTGGAAGCTGCATCGCGAGAGTGGAGAAGGGCAGAGCAGAGCACTGCCTGTAAATGTCATGTGATCCTACATGTGCTATTGTCAGCTATACTGTCTCAGCTCCTTTTATAAATGACTGCAGCATTTATTTATTTTTGTCCAGTTTTGAAAAGTCCTGACATTCCCACTTCACGGTTGGTTTGTTTCAGAGAAAGCTATGTTTGCATTACAAGTGAAGCAGTCCGTTGAATGGGGTTTGCTTGTTCTGTGTTTCCAGGGCATCTCCACTGGAAAGTACCATGCGGCTGTGATGACTAACAGCGAGGAGTGGGAAGCAGCGTGTGTCAAAGCTGGCCGTAACAGCGGGGACCTGGCTCACCCGCTGGTCTACTGTCCTGAACTGCACTTCAGCGAGTTCACCTCCGCTGTCGCCGACATGAAGAACTCTGTGGCTGTAGGTTGATTTTTATGTTTCATGTTCGTTATTGTAACATTTAACCAGTGGGGAATCTCATTCCTAAACAAATGACTCCATTTCTCACAAGTTTTGTGGGAAGTTTCAGTATCGCATCAAATAGTACACAATGCATTCCTGGTTATAGTGAGTGGACTAGCGCACATGCAGAGCGATTACCAAAGTGCTGTTTTTATTTGTATTTCTTCTTCCTGCTTGGATGCAAGTAACCCGACGCTGCACTGTGTGTGTTGTGATGTGTTTCCAAGTAACCCGACGCTGCACTGTGTGTGTTGTGATGTGTTTCCCAGTAACCCGACGCTGCACTGTGTGTGTTATGATGTGTTTCCCAGTAACCCGACGCTGCACTGTGTGTGTTGTGATGTGTTTCCCAGTAACCCGACGCTGCACTGTGTGTGTTAGGATGTGTTTCCCAGTAACCCGACGCTGTGTTGTGTGTGTTGTTGTGATGTGTTTCCCAGGAACCCGATGCTGTGTTGTGTGTGTTCTTGTGTTTCCCAGTAACCCGACGCTGCACTGTGTGTGTTAGGATGTGTTTCCCAGTAACCCGACACTGTGTTGTGTGTGTTGTTGTGATGTGTTTCCCAGGAACCCGATGCTGTGTTGTGTGTGTTCTTGTGTTTCCCAGTCACCCGACGCTGCACTGTGTGTGTTGTTGTGATGTGTTTCCCAGTAACCTGACGCTGGTTTGTGTGTGTTGTTGTGATGTGTTTCCCAGTAACCTGACGCTGTGTTGTGTGTGTTGATGTGTTTCCCAGTAACCCGACGCTGTGTTGTGTGTGTTGATGTGTTTCACAGTAACCCGACGCTGTGTTGTTGTGATGTGTTTCCCAGTAACCCGACGCTGTGTTGTTGTGATGTGTTTCACAGGACCGGGAGAATGCTCAGAGCTCCTGTGCCGGGCTGTTCATTGCCTCCCACATTGGTTTTGATTGGCCCGGTGTGTGGGTCCATGTTGACATTGCGTCCCCAGTGCATACTGTAAGTATTTCCAGGAAGTCGCTGCAACATCACTGTTGTGGTTGTGCTTGTGTTCTTTTTATTTCCCTTCGAATGCTCGTGTTGTGGTTCGTGTCTGTTTTCGAGAGCCTCTTGCTTGTCTTCCTGTCGCCCCAGGGGGAGCGAGCCACAGGCTTCGGGGTGGCATTCCTCTTGGCTCTGTTTGGCCGTGCTTCGGAGGACCCCATGCTGAACCTGGTGTCTCCTCTGGGACCCGAAGCAGACTCTCAGTGTGAGGCGATGGAGCGCGATTCCAAGCGCAGGAGGCTGGTCTAGCCGCTCTTCACACGTCTGTGGTCTTCTTCTCTGTATCGAAATGCACTGATCAGTCCTTCATCCTACATTTGTACAACTAAATCAAAAATAAAAAGCAGTTTTAAATGTCATCGGGATCCTTTCTTTATTATTAGGGTTGAGAAAAAAGAGAGCCTATTGCTGACGCACATGTTTCACTTAAAAAAAAAAAAAACGGCACAGGAGATTTTTAAACTCTAAGCAGGGGGAAAAAACATTTTAGCTGTGGCTCTTTAACCAAAGAAAGTGAAATGAACAAGGAGGAGTGGTGTAATAAAGCATGTCACAGATCTATGACATTAGTAGAGGTTTGTCATTTACCATCATTCATTCTGTGATGACTTAGTCAGACTTTACACTTTAGTCCAATTTGCCAAGTCGCCCGGTATGGAGAAAATGTATTTTTTTTTTTTTTTTTAACTGTGTAATTCAAGTTGGAAACCTTAATGGAGCAAAAGGAGCTTGAATGCTGGAAGGAGCACTTGATTGAAGTCTGTCAAGTCCACAGCTGAATATTTTAACTGACCTTGCAGGGAAGAAATGCCTTGAAGAATCGGGTCGTCTGTATTCAGCTATTTGTTCATGTTATTCTCTTCTTGGTGTTGCAGGACTTCCAGAAGAATGCTTTCGCTTCCCTTCTAAACTCTTGAACAGCTTGCGTGCTTCCAGTTACTGTTCCCAGTGAACAGCTGTGCTGATCTGTTACTGACCCCTCTGTACACGCCCCTCTCCAGTCTGACACACAGCGACAGAAAGAAGCGCTTCTTCAATTCTAATGATGAGACTGGCTTGACATGCATCTGCGTGTCACACTTCAGCTGTGGGTGAGGGTATCTGATAACAGCATACATTGTTCCATATAGGAAGTCAAGTATCCTGCCCACAGTAACGATGAACTACACCTCCTGTGAGCGTGCCTTGCCATTGTTTAAACAAGCTTGTCTCACGTTATTAACCAAGGTTATGGAGTTCTGAGTATTATTATTATTAAAGCGGGTGTCCAGGTTCCTCAGTTTGAATGATAATAAGGATTTCTAGTCTTACTCTTAGAAGGGAGCTGTTGTAATGCCTGGAAATGATACAGCACCGTCACTTGGGTGACTAAGTGGATCTTGCAATGCAATATTGTTTTAAATAGTTCTTTATAAAGAAAAACAAACATTGCATTTGTACCACCTTGAAGCGGCTTTCACAAATAACCGAACACCTCAGAAAGGTACTGTACTACTGCCTTGGAAACAGATTACTGGAAAGAACAGCATTGGAGGAAAAAAAAGCTAAAAATGTCTTCTGAAAAAAGGAAGTATGTACGTTTAAGAGGAAGTGCGGCGTGATCATTGTGAAGCACGTGTTCCAGTAAATAGTAACCTGCCAGCTCGATCTGCTGATCCGTCATATGAGTGAATGATCTGCAACATGGCGAGGCTGCTGCTAGCGCTGTGTCTCCTCTCCTGTGTTTCAGCCGGCAGGTATTTCAACGAAGACCGACCCTGCTACAAGCCAGCAGTGAGAAAGAACCCGTTTGGAGTCAGGTATGTGCCGTGGTTCATTACACAAGTACAGGAGTACTTCACATTGGGCTCCTTCAAAATCATGAATTACACAGGAAGGCGCGGACTTTCGTGTCTGGGCGGCCCGAATGAACTGTGATTTTAATTGTTCAAAGATTTAGTTTATCTGCTCTGTGAACCGACAAAACAACTAACAGTAGCTTTCTTAAATAGCATTAACTAAATTCAGTACAGTAGTTTTTAGAAATTGCCATATCTATCTATCATATGTATATATATATATATATATATATATATATATATATATATATATATATATATATATATATATATATATATCATTTTAAAAAGACGTTTGGGCGTGTAGCGTGTTGTAATCCATACTATCTCTGGGAATAGACCGCCTTCGGCTATTTTAAAGGTTACATCTGTATCACGCTCTGAGATTTATTGTAGCTGTAGATGCGAGACAGACAGACAGAGTTGCACAGTAAACACAGTTCAGAGAAACACAGCAAAACAGAAACAAACTACACCTCTTCTCACTTCATACAGTTTTAACAATCGAGAAGAATGCGGGCGTAGCAAGCAGTCTCTGTACAGTACAGAACACGAGGGAGCTGCGGGAAAGCGGCTTGTTTATCTCGCTTTGCACAGCGGCGGCTTCCTGTATTTACTGGTAACGAAGCTGCCAGCCCTCCGTGGAGACCCGCACTAAAGCACAGCCGCCCACAAGCACTACACACACAACATCGGCGTTTTCTGTGCTGTGACTGGCATATAAAAACGGAAGGGATTTTAAAGTAGATGTATCATAATGTCCTCGCGTTTATACAGAAAAGCAGGTTTCAGTTCTTTTTGTTTTCTATAATGTCAGTGCAGCCCTGTGTGTCACATGACGCCAGTCTCATGACAGATTTCCTTGTGAAAGTAAATCAGATCTAGAACGGGACACCCAGGGCTCCAGGTGTGGCTTACACGGGGTTATGCACCCGCCATTCCAGTAAGAGTCTTTTAATTTGCTTTATAAGGAGGAAAAGCATTTCACTCGACCTGATCTGCTCATGTAACACTCACTGCCTTCAGTTCAAGGCTGTCTGACTGGCCCTATAGCAGTTCTACACAGTGCAATGCCACACACATTCCTGTAGCATCGCTAGTGTTCACAAACACAGACCCCTAATGAGGACGGAACATACCAAACACACTGCATTTACGCGAGTGGACTGCTCACTTCATACTGAGTGGGGGACTGTCGCCTAAAAATGCATCAACAAAGAAACGTTCCATTAGGATACTGTTCAACAAAGAAGTTTAATAAGCCCTTGTAGAAGTGAGTGGCAGGCTTTCCTGAAGCTTACCTCTCCATACAGCAAACTGCCTAACTGTGCTGCTTATCGCTTTGTATTAAATACACTGTTCTTTCCTCCTGAAATTCAGCACTGCCCCCCGCCCTCATGAGTATCTCAATATGGACGAGCTGCCCAAAGCCTGGGACTGGAGGAACATCGAGGGGAAGAACTACGTGAGCACGACCCGGAACCAGCACATCCCCCAGTACTGCGGCTCCTGCTGGGCCCACGGCAGCACCAGCGCCTTAGCAGGTAACGCCTCCCTGTGGCTGTCCTACTGCAACTGCACGCAGCCGTGACAGAGATACTAATGCATGCACGTTAGCGTGCTGCTAATACCTTTATATGTATCTAATGGGGATTTACAGCCGCCTAAAATGTTACAGATCTGCAGCTGCTAAATGGTGATTGTTTGGGGCCCTGTAAGTAAACTCTCTTGCCTCCTTCTCCCTACTAGACCGTATCAACATCAAGCGGAAAGGCGCCTGGCCCTCGGCCTACATCTCTGTGCAGAACGTCATTGACTGCGGGCAGGCGGGCTCGTGCGAGGGGGGCGATCACTCAGGGGTGTGGGAGTACGCACACAGCCATGGCATCCCAGACGAGACCTGCAACAACTACCAGGCCAAAGACCAGGGTACGAGTCCCACGCTTTCCACACCACACAAACAACCTGTTTCGAGTGATGCGACCCGCCCGTGTGTGTGTGTTTCACATCTGAAACTCTACAGCATGAGTGATGCGACCCGCCAGTGTGTGTGTGTGTGTGTTTCACATCTGAAACTCTACAGAATGAGTGATGCGACCTACCAGTGTGTGTGTGTGTTTCACATGTGAAACTCTACAGCATGAGTGATGCGACCCGCCAGTGTGTGTGTTTCACATCTGAAACTCTACAGCATGAGTGATGCGACCCGCCAGTGTGTGTGTTTCACATCTGAAACTCTACAGAATGAGTGATGTGATCCACCAGTGTGTGTGTGTGTCTGTGTGTGTTTCACATCTGAAACTCTACAGAATGAGTGATGTGATCCACCAGTGTGTGTGTGTGTGTGTGTGTGTGTTTCACATCTGAAACTCTACAGAATGAGTGATGTGATCCACCAGTGTGTGTGTGTGTGTGTGTGTGTGTGTGTGTGTTTCACATCTGAAACTCTACAGAATGAGTGATGTGATCCACCAGTGTGTGTGTGTGTGTGTGTGTGTTTCACATCTGAAACTCCACAGAATGAGTGATGTGATCCACCAGTGTGTGTGTGTGATCACGGACTATTCAAACACTCAGCAGACAGTTTCATTATATAACCATCTGTAATCCTTTCATGCATGGGTCTTTATAAGGGGATGGATTAAAAAACCTCCCATCTAGTCTTTATGGATGGGGACACATGGAAGATGAAAATGCACGATGACTTCATAGAAGGATGCCATATTTTCCCCTTAAAGCAATGGGGGGAAAAAAAAGTCAAAAAAGGTGTCCAAAACTACTTCAAATGTTTGGTGTTTTGTAGCTATTTCCAGTATTTCACACATTAAAGGGTTAACACATTTGAACTAACTGGAGAGCCAGCATAAAAAAGTGGGAAAAAAAGGTAAGACGCAATGAAACGGATGAAGGAAAATGAGACAAGCCTGCTTGTGTGTTCTCAGAATGCACCCCCTTCAACCAGTGTGGCACTTGCACTACGTTCGGAGTGTGCAACGTCATCAAGAACTACACCCTGTGGAAGGTGGACGACTACGGAGCTGTGAGCGGCAGGGACAAGATGATGGCAGAGATCTACGCCAGGGGCCCCATCAGGTAGCAGCTACAGGCTTGCTGGCGTTCATTAACTTTAATGAACAAATGTTCCCACCTGTCGGTTAGCCGTTCATGCTTTTCTTCAGCAGTGTGTTGTTACTTGCTTCGTGTTTCAAGTGCTGCTTTCCCCTCTCGAACGGGTCAGCAGTCAAGCAGTGGCCAATTATTTGTATTTATTCCCCCCCCCCCCAATTTGTTATATCCAGTGTTGTTTTATTTTTCTCCTCACCGCGGCACAGAGTTCAGTAAAGCAGTCTCTTGTCTGCTAAGCCTGCCCCTCCCTGCTTGAACTGAGTCTGTGTTTTTCATGCCTTTATTTTCAGCTGTGGTATTATGGCAACTAAGAAGCTGGATGCCTACACAGGAGGGCTCTACACAGAGTACAACCCCCAACCCTCCATCAACCACATTGTGTCGGTGGCAGGCTGGGGGCTGGATGAAAACGGTGATGAATTCTGGATTGTCCGCAATTCCTGGGGCGAGCCATGGGTATGTTTGAATTCCCTGCTCAAATAAGAAATCATTCAGTGGAGCTGGGAAGCAGGACCGTGTTCATAAGAAAGGTTTCACTCTCCGACCTGAACTCAAGAAAATCTTCCTGCCAGTGCTGTCGCTGTACTTTATAATTGTAAAGCCATCATTCAGACTTAACTGCAGCCCCCCTGCACAGGTGTGACACGAGCAATATACTGCATCTCACTAGGGCTTATCCTGTCCAGTGAAACACATCTTTAACAATCTATAAAAAAAATATTTAAACCAAAAAAAATAAGTGCAAGGTAAGAAATGTAACCCTGTTAAAACCCTCTCTCTCTCTCTCTCTCTGTCTGCAGGGTGAGAAAGGCTGGCTGAGAATCGTCACTAGTGCTTACAAAGATGGCAAAGGAAATGAGTATAACCTGGCTATCGAGGAAGACTGTGCCTACGGGGATCCTGTAGTGCCCGCCAATTACATTTAGAAACACTCGCTAAGATTTTACAAATGATTATGCAGGTACATAATTAAAACAAATACCTTTTTAAGGTGGTTTTTTTTTTTAAATATAGGACTAAAGGACGTCCTTGCTATGCAATAATGAAAGGGAACTCCATTCAGAACAGTGTGTTGCTTTGACGTTTCTGAACTGTAGTGGTCAGTTGCTAAGCTTTTTTTTTAATTAAATGCCAAAGTGCTTGTCCATGGCTTTTTAATTTGCTACAGTAATCTATGTATTTCTGATCAGCACAGGTAACATGCCAATTGTCTTTTTGTTACATTTTCATGCAGTCACTCTGCGGTCTAAGAGACTCTTCACAACTGCTTTCATGGCAATGATATTGTCTGCATCACATCTCACTGTTAACAGAGATTCAATTAGCACTACAATCCCATTCTGTAAACCACTGTGCATTGCCAGAGTACTGTTAGCTCCAGGTTACCTCCACTCTCATTTGGATCAGAAATGTATTGGAAGCCCCTGGAATGCCTGAAAGATAAAATGACAATCGCTATGCTGCTTGTATTATAAAATCAAACAGATTTCAGGAACAGGACATCCAGGTCTAGTTAATGTAGTAACAACGAAGGATGGAACTACAATGGGGACTTTTATCTGCCCCCATGATGCACTGATTACAAAATTAAATTATGCAATATATATTTTTAAAACATATCTGAATATTGTTTGATTGTAAGACAATTGCATCTGAATAAAATCTAGAAATATTACTGCTGTAGAGTCTTTCTTTAAAAAATAAAAAGTGACCCTTTTTGTGACTAACTTCAGATGAATGAAGGAATGAGGAAGAGTGGGCTTGTTTTTTTAATTCCTCCCAACTGTACACAACGGGACCACATTTATAGTACAGACATTAATCAATTTACATCTAAATTTATATCCAGAAAAAAAAAAAGAAAAAGGACTTGCTTTTGCACATTCTTTCCTTGTGCATTCCAAAGCTCTCAGTGTGTTCTGGTGAAGTCTATGAAGAGTCTCTCCCACGTGCATGACCTCTTGAAGTCCATGAAGAGTCTCTCCCACACGCATGACCTCATGAAGTCTATGAAGAGTCTCTCCCACACGCATGACCAGGGGTCTGTCTTTTAACACACCTCGTCCCGTCCCGTCCCAGTAGCAACAGGAGCAAAGTCCTCATGTTGTATTCCACCTTGAAAATCACTTACTTCCTCCACCGCGAGTTACACACTGAGATCAAACAAGGCTGGCTCCACAGCTCTTTGATCCAGGTCAGTTCATCATGATGAAGTTAGATTTACAGTGTGCTGAAATAGAAAGAATGCAGTCTAGTTGTAAAAGTACATTTATATCATTTCACATAACCTCTTGTAACAAAAATGTGTGTGCACGGTTTTGGACAGGCGACTCTGAATAGATACAGGCTACTACAGGTTCCATGACAAGTGGAGAAGCAGCTATCAGGAACATAGTTCAAAGTGTAAAGGAAGTACAGCCACACTGCAGTACAGATCTTACCTATAAACTCTGCTACAGCATCACACTCCCCCTCTGTTTTAATGGTCCCAGCGATGCTGTCGTTCTCTAAAATGGGCAGGAACAGCTGCACGAAGTCTGATGTGTAAGGAGGAGCGATCACATCCAGTACCTGGAGGAAGCCAGTGACAAACCAAACCAACTGAGGTGGAACAAAACAGTAAAACGACTGGAGCAATCGTATCAGCATCACCTACATGCAGAAATGGGGATCATTTAAGACTCCCGCTGCACAGCAGGCTGAGCCATCCCAGCTTTCAGTGGAAGCTGAATTAGGCATACTGCACAAGTAGCTAACAATGAAGGCTCACAGGAAAAACCTGTAACGGCTCAAACTGCGACGCAATGGGTTTTAAATGATTCCCTGCCCTTCATACGAGGGAAGCAGCACCCACCTCAGTCACGAAGTATCTGATGAGAGAGATGTCCGTGTTCAGTTTCTCCAGGCACTTGCGAATATAGCCGACCACCGGCAGAACGTAGCCTCTGCTCAGCAAATGAACCATCCTGTCCAGCAGGGTCTTCTTCAGCTCCATCTGCACAAACACAAGGTTTCCAACATTAAGTCCATTAAGTTTTAATACACAGGCAGAGCAGCTGGTAACCTCCCCGCTGCTTACCAATCACCACACTGAAAACAAGCACTGGCAACAATAGAACGGGCTTCAATGAGGATCAATGACATCACTCTGGTCATTATTATTATTGTTATTATATATGCAGTGTCTGCTCTCTGTTCTGCAGGTTATTGGTGCACCAGTCTGCTATGCAAGCTGAGCCCTTACTGGAGCAGGAGGAGTCCCTGTGGAGCGGTACTCTGTGTACACGGAGGGTCCTTACCTGCTCCATGACGTCGAGCTGAGAGTGCTCCGTCTCAAAGAGCTTGATGAGGAGCTGCAGGACCTGGGGGTGCAGGAGCTGGTGACAGGTACTGATCTGGGGAAGAAGAAGGGATTCCCGATTGTTAAAGAGATTTAAACATAAAATCACAGGGCGGGCTACAAACGACGCAGCGGAAGAAAACATTACAGAACATGTCCGAGAGCACCGCCATGGGCCTAGCTCAGCACTTTGATTAGCAGCCCAAAGGCATCAAGTCCAGTGAGCAGGAAGGGCCACTCTCTGCAACCTATCCAATGGCCGGGGAACATGCAGGAAGGTGTGAAGGAGATATGTTCTAATGATGCTTTCCTATAGCGTGCCGTTTATGTTTACATGTGACCCGTGTGTAACTGCAAGAAACAGTTGCGATGTACCTCATCCAACAAGGCCAAGTGTACAGGAGTGTGGTCTGTCTGGAGCTGGAAATAGCGAGGCTCAGAAACTGTCCAGTCAACCCACTTCAACACACCCATCGCCACCACTGGGAACCTAGAACCACAACGTTGCCGACAGAGAGGCAGTTAATGCTGTATTCAATCAATCAATAGACTGTGTACCAGACACGTCATACTATATTGCAGAGTGTCTTCAAAGATTATTACTTCTACAGCTGCGAACTTCTGAACGTGATGCCAAACTTCAGTTGTTAAGAAGTGGAAGACCTGCTTTCAGTAAAAAGAAGAGCTGCACAGGTGGTAAGCGGAGCTCTGACCCTCCATGCCTCTGACCCAGGCAGTGCAGGGTCCCTGCAGGTGAAGGCACAGCCCGGCTCACCTGATGCACCGGTACAGGGCTCTGACCCAGGCAGTGCAGGATCCCTGCAGGTGAAGGCACAGTCCAGCTCACCTGATGCACTGGTACAGTGTGCTGAGCTCAGCCACCAGCTCTGTGGCCCCCTTGTTCTCATTGCAGCACAGGTTATGGACCGTCTCGATGGCCTTCGAGGTGGACTTCAGCTCGTCCTTGTTGATGTTCACTCGTTTGTTCTTTAAAAAAAAAAAAAAAGGAGACAAAAAACACAGGGTTCGAATCCACAGCCAACTGCAACGCATGATAATTTAAGTAGTCACTAATCTTGATCACATACAACTTAAATGGGCCAGATTTATTAAGAGTGCTCAAAATCCAATTTCCACCAATATAAATATTAAACAATGGTCCCCTATTGATCAAAGTTTTCAAGTCAATCTGCAAGCTGTAAATGTTTCAAACTTCCTGTAGTAACAAACAACTCTGGCACACTTTTGTGCCCTGAATTGAATCTTATTTAAGTTAGTGTGCCTTCTGAAAACAAAAGGTGCAATTTTCCCTGCAGCATGGAGTGGTTTGTAGCGTCAGGTGTTTTCTCTGCTCTGCTCGGCGTACTCATACCTTCTTCCAGGTCTCCACCACACTGGCTGCGTAGGCGAGGATGTGGATGTACTTGTGCTTGTGGTCCTGGTTGATTTTCGCACCTGGTTTGAAGAGGGACTGCATGAAGAGATCCAGGAAGGCTGGGACCCGGATCTGTGGAGGAAGGTGAGACAGACAGACAGGAAAAACACAGCCAAGGACTTGGAATTACAAGCTCTAGAAAACACAGAACTATAAATAAATTAAAATTGCAGATTGTTTTAAAGCGACCTCAGCTTATTATAGCTGCGTCATTGTACAGCTATGGCCAAAAGTTTTGCAGCACCCTATAGAAAGAAGTGATTTTGCTTCATAAAGTCAAATGAAACCCGCAGAACAACGTTACGTTAACATATTGAATTACACACCGCTTTGTAGATTTCCATAACAAGAAACTGACAAATTTAAAAATGTGACATTTCGGAATCTATCATGAAATACTGTACTACTATTATGGCTTCCGGTAGACTTCTGCAATCTCACTTTGTAGTTTCTTTGGATTACATGACGTCAAATAAAAGATCTAAATGATGTTCACGTAGTTCTAAATTGAACAGGCTTTCTCACGGAGCACTCACCAGCTCCACGGGGGGAGGGTCCATGCTGGTGAACATCTTGAAGAGGACGGTGATGTCAGCCGGGTTCAGGGCTCCTTTGGACAGCATGGCTCCGAGTGCCTGGCACGCACGAGGGTAGGCAGCGGCTGTTCCTAGCGCCAGAGTGATCTGGCTGGCATCATGCCCCCTGCAAGTAACAGCAGCAGCAGCACCGTCACCGTCAGTGCCATCATTACCACCAACGCTAACACCCGCGGCATCGAGAAACGCCTCCTGCTGCTCTGTTTAGCATACAGGACAACCCGAATCCGGGATCGTTCATACGTGGTCACAATGACACCGTGGATTATATTCACAAAGCGATACACTTTGTGCATGTGTTGTAGAAACACACTCTGTTCTCCTGTATGTGAGATTAACTGCATAACTCATGGGTGCTTCGAATCATTTCTATTTTCTAAAACTCCCCTTACTTACCCCTTGCGCAATAGCACCTCGAGGGGACAACACAAAGGCAAACAGCCTGCAAGTTCTCTAGAAGTGACGCTGGTTTGCTCCAGGGTACCTTTCATGAGCAGATTTCTGGACCTCCTGAGCGATCCTGCGCACTGCCGAGCCTCCTTGTTCTTCCTGGGCCAGTATTGACATCATGGACTGGGCAAACAGGTAGGTGTGTTCCCCGTGGCACACCATCTTCTACAAGAGCAGAAACACACGCACACACAACACTACTCAGCTGCAATCTACAAATCACTCAATTACACAGAACACAGCGAGGATCGAATGCGGTTTGCCGGCTGAACCCTTCAACAGTAGGGTTAGGAACCTCAAACTAACAAGCATCATACGGCTCTTCTCTGACTCCTATCTGTGAGCACGACATCAACATCTCCTGGGGGTGGAATCCCTGCTGTTCAAATATGACAACTGCAGTGCGCCTAACATAGTGTGTAGCCTCACCGTGAACTCCGGGAGGTTCTTCTCCAGGTTCTCCTCTCCCCCGTCCAGCAGAGTGGCCAGCGAGGTCCGCAGCACTCTGGAGAACACCTCCAGCTGCTGGCAGGCTGTGGAGACGCTGGTTATTTCTCCTTGGTACCCAGCGTCCGAGATGAGCTGCCAGCAACAAAACGCATGCCTCAGTAACTGAACTGCATGATCACACGCCTGCAACGTGCTTACTTTATTAAGAAGAACACAAACAGCATATTGTGGTGGAACGCAGTGTATAGACACTGGGAAAACATGCAAATCGGTTTTTTTGTTTTTTTTGTGGCTGTTTCATATTAGGCAGGATAACGAGATGCATCGTCTTCCTCCAAGCTTTTCAAGATGGCAGTGCTAATGGACAACACAGTTCGTTCTCTTCAAAGCAGAAGTACCTTGACAGTGAAGTTTAACATCAAACAGTCTGGATGAGCTTCAGCTAGCTTGTAGAAGAGATCTCGCCAGGTTGTGTGAGCAATCATCTGCTCCAGCCACGCAGGAGTCTGGGGGAAACAAATGTGGAATGTTATGGGCTGGGCGATGGCTCTACCTAAGCTTATCAACACTGAAATAGTGCATTTCAAATAATGACAAAATAAAACAAATCCCACCGTCAGCACCGAAGAGGACTGCTTTAACTACATTAATATAACCCAATCCAGGGCTCTAGACTGCAAACAGTTCTTCACTGCACAGATGGCTCTGCGTTTGGTTTTGCAATAAGGAATTCAATTGAGCCCCACCTCTCCCTCCACTGTGAAGATGGAGTCAGCCTTCTGAGGGTCGAAGTGTTTTATCAGCAGGGTTTTCAGGTGGTTCTCCACTCTCTCCTGAACCTGAGCCGGCTCCACTCCTAAAGAACACAAACAAACAAAAGGATTCTCCATCAGAACCGAAAGAGCAGCAACACCAAAGAAACTTATATAATAATCATATAATAATACAAATAATAATACAAATAATAATAATAATAATAATGATAATAATAATAAGTACATTGAACAGACCTGAATGATTCATCTTCATGATCGTATTGCAAGACCTAAACAATGTACTGCAGTCGGCTGCTGAACTGGAGGTGACTAAACACATTTGAAATCCTGCTTCAACAGTAAGCAAGCCTTTGGCAAAATGAAAATCTATTCAAGTTCTCAATTTACAGTATTTCTATTTAAATGTGCAACCGCATACAGACTACAAACCTGACATAAAACATTAGCAACAAATCCCAAAGCTCCCGGGAGGTATTCCACACTCACTTATTATTATTATTATTTATTTCTTAGCAGACGCCCTTATCCAGGGCGACTTACAAGATATCACATTATTTTTACATACAATTACCCATTTATACAGTTGGGTTTTTACTGGAGCAATCTAGGTAAAGTACCTTGCTCAAGGGTACAGCAGCAATGTCCCCACCGGGGATTGAACCCATGACCCTCCAGTCAAGAGTCCAGAGCCCTAACCACTACTCCACACTGCTGCCTCACTACTCCACACTGCTGCTCACTCCAACACGCAGGGATACGTACTGCAGTGCTAATGGGTAACCACCAGCTCCCCCCTGATCAGCTAAACCCTAAACAGCACTGCACAGGAGACAGCAGCTGCCAGTGAGTCTCTAGCCTGTAGCCAGAGGGAATGAATGAAGCTTCCTACCCATCTGAATGAGCCACTCTGCCAGCAGGTTGACAGTCTGTGCCACTGCAGTGTAGTTCTCAGACAGAAGCTGGATAACATGCTCCGGGGACCCACCAGCCTGGAAGTACCTGTGCAGCATGGAACAGACAATCATGAGCATGGGGTTTAGAGCACAGCCTCTTCACATTAGCTGAGGAGGGAGGCTAGTTTCACAGACCATGATTAGCTGTAGTAGGGGTAAATCGTCATCTGTGAAACTAGCTGCTTATGTCCTCCATCCTCAGACAATCTTCGGCTAGTTTCACAGACCCAGATTAGCCCTAATCTTGGAATAACAAATGTTAATTTAGATAAAGTAATGGATCTGTGCAGCTAGCCGAAGATTCTCAGCAAAGCAGAACCACTTCAGCACAAAAGCACACGAAAGGATTTAACTTTTTTTTTTTTTTTTTTTCTCAAAACCCTTTTTAATTGTAGAAAGCACTTGTAGTAAACACCCATTGTTAGGTGCAGATAATGAAGATGTGAGATGAATACTCACGTCTTTAAGGAGGTAAAGATGCTGGGCTCCATGATATAATCCCGACTGGAGAACTTCTCCATACATTCGCCCTGAATCTTACCATCAGCCTCCCCGTCCACGTATCCGTCGTCCTAACAGAACCACAGGGACAGCGAACCGTCAATGCTCGCGTGTCTTCACTGGCGCTGCTAAGCACTGCACGCAAAGCGTCCCCTACAGTAATCTGCACAGCGTTTGGTAAAACACTAGAAAAATGAACTTTAAATACTTTTGCAAAGGTCTAAATTAACACCCAGTAAAGGTTAAATTGAGGGTAAAAAATACGAGTATCTGTTACATTAAAACTTTACAACAACGCGTATTGTGCTAATCAACCAGGCGATAAAGCTACATGCTATTTTATTACGAGCTGTTTTTTTAAAATCCGGCTAAAAGCACATTATTGTTATAATAATAATCTGTCATTTTTGATGTGTCACGTCATCACAAAGGCAATAAAATGCCTGATTGGTGTATTACGAACATTTCTAAATTGATGAGCATTGACGCTGGAAGGAAGTTCACTCTTTTTCAGACCTTTTCCAAGCGTTTTTACAGCCAGGAAGTCCGCGAGTGTATAAACACACGGACAACTTCATATGAACGACAAGACAAAAACAAAACAAAAAGACCACTTTGTATTTAATTGAAAATGAGAGCCTCTCTCTCACCAGCGATCCATCTTGTCCGTTCCATTCTGCCGAGCTGTGATAATAATCCTCTTCCATTCTTATAACACGCTGAACGTTTGCTTAAAAAAATAAAATAATAATAATAATAATAATAATAATAATAATACTATTATATCCGCGAGCACCGGTGTGCTTTCAGTGTCTCTTATTGCATTGGGGCTGTGCAGAACTCGGCGCCTCTAAAATACGTCACTACATCAACCACCAGCTTGTACTAGAGTCAGTAGACATTTTCTTGGGCGCCTCCTGGTGGCGCGGAGAAATACCTGCAGCTTTCTTGAGCGCAAACTAGAGCTTGAATCGACCCGAGTTTCAAAGGTGCTTAATAACCAGGCTTTTTAACTGACCGTATGATACATTCGTGAGCACGCCTCTTTGTATAATACATAGCAGTCCGCCCCTGATATTGATGTGATGATGGTGATCTGAAATATCTTTATAATATACAGCACTAGACCCTGATATTGATGCGATCCAGCCCTCTGAAATGTCTTTATAATATACAGCACTAGACCCTGATATTGATGCGATCCAGCCCTCTGAAATGTCTTTATAATATATAGCACTAGACCCTGATATTGATGCGATCCAGCCCTCTGAAATGTCTTTATAATATACAGCACTAGACCCTGATATTGATGTGATACAGCCCTATGAAATGTCTTTATAATATACAGCACTAGACCCTGATATTGATGCGATCCAGCCCTCTGAAAGGTTTTTATAATATATAGCACTAGACCCTGATATTGATGCGATCCAGCCCTCTGAAATGTCTTTATAATATATAGAACTAGACCCTGATATTGATGCGATCCAGCCCTCTGAAATGTCTTTGTATGAGAGGGAAATGTTATTAACACTACGATTAGCTTCAGTGTTGAATTATTCATGTTTAACTATATATTATAAAACAGCACAGGGTGCTGTGTGAGATACAAGCTGATTTTCACCACAGACCCTTTAGGGTATTCTATACATAAATGACTGGAGGTCTCAATGGGTGACAGCAGACTCTCTTTCATTTAATTTATGTAATGGTGCAGTTCAATATAAATAAGTCGATCAGGTGTATGAGATATCCAAGAGAACAGGCATGGTAGATTGCTTGCTGCAAACTCTCAGGCGAGCCACGCCCAGGGGGAAGCTGGGGACTGCACAAGATGCCAAAAACCTTGGTCAGCTGCAAGGTCACCGTGGCAACCTTTTACACAGGAAGCAGAGGTTTTGTCTACCATGAGGTGTCAGGCATGCATTGTTTTGTGTTTACCATGTTAGCTTGGAGGACCAAGGCCAGGGGCGCCTCACACACCTCCCTTGGCCTGACCAATTACCAGCTCCCGTTCCAGCGAGGCCCCTTGATGGGGAGAACCTGCCTCTGGGCATGGGGGGGGGGGTCCTAAACTAAACCTTCTGGCAGCTCACTGTGTGGGGATGCGTAGAGACACACTCCACTACTTGCTGGGTTTGTTTCCATATTCCAGTAGAAAAACAAGAAGCCTAAGACGGGGCTTATTCTAAAACTTTTACTTCAAAGTGTTTCGTGAGGCTTAAACAATTCAGTAAGAGTTTGGAATTCCTTTTCTATAGTGTCAGGTAACGGCCATTTGCAATATATTTTTTATGGAAGTTTCATCTCACATGCCCCACACACATCCACCAGCTGTCAGTGGCAGATCAACCCCCCCCCCCCCCCCCCAAACTATACAAACCTGCTTTGTGAAATTCATTTGTTGTGTATTTTTATTGTATGCAGTAATGTTAATACGTCACAAAGTCCTCCCGCGGCGTGGGGGCATTAGCAGGATTACTAAGCATTAAAGAGAGGCGGGGGTGAGCTTTAGCACTGTTCAGATCACTCATATAGACCTGTCTGAATGAATGGACTCCTGCAGAAGGACGTGCTGGTGAACACTATCAAACATGCCTCTGTTTAAACACAGTAAGGATGTTTTGATATTTGTACCCCAATGGGTGGGGAGGGAGATCGGACTAAAAAAATCAATTCCCTCCCCAGGCACATGTGTATATATTTGCAGAGAAACATTGCTGGCACACTTTTTAGTATACAGAAGTGCCTCTGGATCGCTTCGCTGTTTCCTGTTCCTGCATAGCCACCCGCTTGCACCCCAAGTCTTAACAGATTCTTTTAACTCTTTCAATTTACACGCCATCACAAATCACATTGGAACCTAGATCCCCAGGCTGAGGTAGTGTCTGTTCTCATGTATATTCAAAAAATGATCCATTCTTCAGCTCGATGAAAAAAAAATAATAATAATCTTCAGGACTGAAATGGTTCAAACTAGATTTGACACAATGAACAGCTAGAAGCAGCATCAACAGCACAGGAAGCAGCCGGTGATACAAGTCCAGCTTGTCAGACCACAGCAGTCGTTTAAAGCACTGGAAGAAGGAGGAGGGTGGGGGGGGGGGGGGGGGAGGAGGAGGCGGCGAGGTGTCCAGTCATCAGAACTCGGGTCTCTTGTCTACAGACACTGAACGATGGATGACACAGCGAGAAGCTCGGAACACCTCACCCTTGACATCATCCATAACAACCTTGTTCTGTCTCTTATTAGCATCACCATTATCATATTATTATTAATATTTATACCAACATGGTACAATCGTGGTTGGAAGTGTGTAGAGATGATGGACCCCACGTTGAGACAATGCCTAGGATGGACCCCACGTTGAGACAATGCATAGGATGGACCCCACGTTGAGACAATGCCTACGATGGACCCCACGTTGAGACAATGCCTACGATGGACCCCACCTTGAGGCAATGCCTAGGATGGACCCCACCTTGAGACAATGCCTACGATGGACCCCACGCTGAGACAATGCCTACGATGGACCCCACGCTGAGACAATGCCTACGATGGACACCACCTTGAGACAATGCCTAGGATGGACACCACCTTGAGACAATGCCTAGGATGGACACCACCTTGAGACAATGTCTAGGATGGACACCACCTTGAGACAATGTCTACGAGGGACCCCGCGTTGAGACAATGTCTAGGATGGACCACACGCTTGATATAAATGAACTCTGAATAACCCAACAGACTAACATTTGTCTTTTTTTTTTCTTTTCTTTGTAGCAAAAATGTTGTTTTTTATGTAGAAACAAGCAATGTTTTGCATTTGGATAAAGATTTAAATGAGTTCAAGCTAAAAACAAAAAGAAAGAATAGAAAAAAAAGCACAATGCTGAAAATATAAATAGTCCAGGTCACTAGATATTGAAAGACCTCACTTTTGAAGTGGTTACATTTTGCACAATTTGTATTTGAATTTTTTTTTTTTTTTTTTTTTTTTTTAAAACTAAAACAGCATTTTTTTTTTTAATCCTTTTTATAAACCAGAGAAAAAAAAATCCTAAAACTACAGATAAAGTGTCCCTACCTGGAGCTAATGCCTGTGGATAGGGGTGACAAAGCTGTACAGCGCAGTCAAACAGATTTTACATCTTAGCTCATTGCACAGGTACAGCCATGATCAAGGCACAAAGATCTTCTACAAGTTTGTTTTGTTTGTTTTTTTTTTTCAATAAAGTTGTACAAAATAATACATTTTACAGTCTGTACAAGAATAATAATCCAACAGCAAAATAAAATAAAAGAATGGGAGGAGAGAGAGACAGGGAGGGAGAGAGAGGGAGAGAGAGGGAGAGAGGGAGAGGGAGAAGGACAGAGGCAGAGGGAGGAGAGAGAGAGAGAGAGAGAGAGAGAGAATTAATTGGAAAAGGACTGCTATCCAGTTAATGATTTTTGTTTTGTTGGTGGTTTAAGGAAAAAATAAAAAAAGGAGAGAGAAATAAAAAGGAGGATCAGTGTCTAACAGGAGACAGTGTATATGGAGATTTCATTTCATTTGTTTTTTTTACAATCACAGTCCAGAACAGTCTCCATCATCTTTAAAAAGACCACAGCAACATCCCCTTTAGAAAAAAAAAAAAAAAAAAAAAAGCTGGGACTGGTGGTTTTGTTTTTTGCACTGTCCGAACCTCTGAAGAAATGTCAGTTATCTCTTTGTATTTGATTGTTGTTGTTAGCCCCCCACCCCAATGCAGGGCCCCAGGAATCAAACATACAGGCTTGTCTTCATCATAGTCTCTTGACAAGCACGTGCCTCTGATCTCAGTGCAGAGCGCAGACAGAGCAGTTCAATACCGACGGGCTTGCTTGCTAGTGTGTTAATGCGAGGGCTGCTCTCAGTGCAGAGAGCAGATCGAGCAGTTCAATGTAGATCATTCGTTTAGTTAATGCGAGGGCGCCCAGGGAAACGGACTCCTTATCAGTGTCTGGATTTCCTTTCCCTCTGAAATCTCACACCCTCGCTGGTTCATTAGTTCCTTTCTCTTGTCTTCTGTCATCAATCCCAGAACCTTCCAGGAACTCCACACACCTTTAGAACGTGTTTTTTTGTTTCATTTATCTTTATATTTGTTAATCAATGTTAAAAGAATTAATACACAGACATGACTGTCACAAAGTAAATTTTTTTGGTGCCTTCTTGCACTGAGGAGGGGAGGGAGGAGGAGGAAGGGCAAGCGAGCGATTCTCTCTGAACCTGTGGAGAGGGGAGGGAGGTCATGAAGAGTAGGAGGTCCGGTCTGCAGAAAAGACAGCAGTTCTGTTTCCACTGCGGTGTGTGAGCAATATAGGTTTGGTTTCGGCGTTTTTTTTATTATTATTTTTTTGTATTTGTTGTTTTGTCTTATTTACTTTAAAATGAGGAATAAGGAGTCTGAAAAAACAGAAACAAGCGCCTTCCACCCCCATCACAACAACTCGTACTGGCGAAGGTGCATCCGCTGAATAATGTCCCGACAGTCATTGAACACCCTGCGGATGTTTTCTGTGTCCACCGCGCATGTGAAGTGAGGGTAGCAGTAATGCCGTCCGTCCCCGCTGGCTGTGCTGATTCTCTGAGGAGAGAGAGAAAACACGAGGGGGGGGGGGGGGGGGGTTAGACCACAAGTCAATCTTCACAAAACCTGCAGGCATGCCATCAACCATCACAACACCTTTACACACAGGAACACAAGTCTATGAAAGCCAGGCTGCCCCAGTGAATCTGGAATCAGAGACACAAGTCTATGATCTTTTTAAAAGCCAGACTGCCCCAGTGAATCTGGAATCAGAGACACAAGTCTATGATCTTTTTAAAAAAGCCAGGCTGCCCCAGTGAATCTGGAATCAGGAGACACAAGTCTATGATCTTTACAAAAGCCAGGCTGCCCCAGTGAATCTGGAATCAGAGACACAAGTCTATGATCTTTTTAAAAGCCAGACTGCCCCAGTGAATCTGGAATCAGAGATACAAGTCTATGATCTTTTTAAAAAAGCCAGGCTGCCCCAGTGAATCTGGAATCAGGAGACACAAGTCTATGATCTTTACAAAAGCCAGGCTGCCCCAGTGAATCTGGAATCAGAGACACAAGTCTATGATCTTTTTAAAAAAGTCAGGCTGCCCCAGTGAATCTGGAATCAGAGACACAAGTCTATGATCTTTTTAAAAAAGCCAGGCTGCCCCAGTGAATCTGGAATCAGAGACACTCACCAGAAACTCATCCCGAATGAAATACTTGGCCCTCGTCACGCGCGGGTCCTCGCCTGGCTCTGGTGTTGCTAAGAAAATGAAAATAAACAAATGGCCCGGTTATTCTCAAGATCTTACTTGTATCTGACTGCCTCGGACGCTTACCTCTGCCAAACAAAGCTGCGGCTAAGGCTGCTGAATAACACAATGAGGTGCTGCCATTCGCTCACAGAACAGAGAAAAGCATTAAATGGGGCACCAAGCAAGAGCCCCTTTCCTTATCCTTGTGCTCTCTGTGATGCTCTCCGTTTAGCTCTCCCGATTCCTCTTTCATTAGGACTCTGGGGGAGCCATTTTATCCTGCCACCCCACAAGTAGTTCACTTCCTGTGCAGCAGGTATTAGGACTCCCCCCACAACGAGTTCTGTGCAAGTGAGGTCCCGATACCCGCTGGTGTTTGTGTGGTGGCTGGATAAACTGGCTTTACTTGAGCGAGTATAAAGTCTGTAAAACCTAAAGCAACGTTAATAAAAGGACTCGTGAGAATGGCACACTAATAAAACGTTTTCTCTCCCTTAAGTGTATGCATCATGTTCTAGAAACATTCGGTTGTCTGGTCAGTGCCCTCTGGTGGGCATAGAAGGAACTGCTGAATGTTCCCCTGTTAAGAACATTGGTAAACCCCTCTCTACCAGGGCCTGCCAGTGCCTGAGAGTGCAGAGCTCTGCGTTGCTGGGTACTCTCTTCGAGCTCCTGTTATCAAACTGTGTGAAAGAACCGCAACGATGTCTTGAATAAGGGGTGCGACGGATACTATAAAACACTGTTCTGGGATTTACTAAAAGAGATTACATTTTTTCTATGGAGGGGAAATTTAGCACAAACCATGTGGCGTGGAGAGATTACAGATACCTGCACTTGAGACTTCCTTTACGGAAATAAATCAAAGAAAAAGGACACTCGCTGTGATCCTGCCTAGCTGCGATTCGGACCCTTGTACGGGACAGTGATGAGAAAAAGCTGAACCGGAAACGCTCGGGGAGTAGCTGTTAGCAAGTTCTCATTTATGTAAACAAAAGGAAATGTTTAAATTATAACCCTAATGTAATGTAAGAGAGGAACCTGCATAACAAAATGATGTGGAACTGATTCATAGAGGAGCTGTGAAACTATGACTAGTAACAACATGGCTATTCATCCATCATTGTGTACATAACTTAATACAATTAAAACTACTTATTACATATTAAATAAATAAACCCCAAACAAACTCCAAACTCTGCTGGCCGTACCATCATCGGGTGTAGTGTAGCGAGCGAATTCTGGAAAGTACTCCTCAATTTTGGATTTTCCTGCCAGCACCTTCTCTGCCAGTAAATCCTGCTTGTTCAGGAATAGAATTACAGAAATGGTCCTCAGCCACCTGCAGAAGGAAAAACAAAAAATCGATTGAAGCACACGCTGCTGTGCAACACTTCACAGAAACACCGGGGTCACAGTGTCGGTGCAGGCACACTGGAAAATAAAAACACCGCATCCTGCCCAAGACCAACCGAGCCACGTACAGAAACAGTTTTCTTTTTAATGTTATTGAACATTAGTACATGACTCCAGGCAGTGCAGCCACTCAGATTTAGTCCCCAATACCAGGGAGAACATGATGATTATTGCAATAAACGTTTTTTAGAAGGATTTATTTCTAGTGTGAACTGCAAACATGTCTTTTTATGAAACGGCACCCCTCACGTGAAGCCACAGTGGGGTCTGCTCCCTGCCCCACCCCTTGTATTCTGAGCTGCAGAGGTTACCTGTTGTGTCTATTCTGAGCTGCAGAGGTTACCTGTTGTGTCTATCCTGAGCTGCAGAGGTTACCTGTTGTGTCTATCCTGAGCTGCGGCCCGGTTACCTGTTGTGTCTATTCTGAGCTGCAGAGGTTACCTGTTGTGTCTATCCTGAGCTGCAGAGGTTACCTGTTGTGTCTATTCTGAGCTGCAGAGGTTACCTGTTGTGTCTATCCTGAGCTGCGGCCCGGTTACCTGTTGTGTCTATTCTGAGCTGCAGAGGTTACCTGTTGTGTCTATCCTGAGCTGCAGAGGTTACCTGTTGTGTCTATTCTGAGCTGCAGAGGTTACCTGTTGTGTCTATCCTGAGCTGCGGCCCGGTTACCTGTTGTGTCTATTCTGAGCTGCAGAGGTTACCTGTTGTGTCTATCCTGAGCTGCAGAGGTTACCTGTTGTGTCTATTCTGAGCTGCAGAGGTTACCTGTTGTGTCTATCCTGAGCTGCAGAGGTTACCTGTTGTGTCTATTCTGAGCTGCAGAGGTTACCTGTTGTGTCTATCCTGAGCTGCGGCCCGGTTACCTGTTGTGTCTATCCTGAGCTGCAGAGGTTACCTGTTGTGTCTATCCTGAGCTGCAGAGGTTACCTGTTGTGTCTATCCTGAGCTGCAGCCCGGTTACCTGTTGTGTCTATTCTGAGCTGCGGCCCGGTTACCTGTTGTTCCAAATGTTCTTGAAGAGATTGAGGGCTTCCTGCAGCCGGTTGGTCTGATTGTCCTCTCGTATAACCATGTTGTAGCTGCTGCTGGCGACTACGAATATGATCGCAGTGACGTCTGTGAAGAAAGGCAAGCATCGCATCAATCCTCTAGCTGCTGGTTACAGAACAGCGCTTCTCAAACTCCCAGCAGCCTTTGTTTGAGGGCTGACGGGGCTACAGCAGTCCCAGCTTACCGTTAAAGCACTGGATCCACTTTCTGCGCTCGTCTCGCTGGCCTCCGACATCGAACATGCTGTAAAACAGGAAACCGCTCTGTTAAAACCGTTGGTGCAGCAGGAGCGACATCGACACACTGAAATAACTCGCGAGGTTCGGGTTTTACAGGGAGGGGCTGCAACGATGCACCACTGGCACTGGAGTGGCAGCACGACACTTGGACCTGCTCGAGTAGAGTCTGCGTTTAGCTCCAAACAGGCCGTCTGTATGAATATCCGACACTCCTGCTGCACGGGATTGGTTTTTATACCTACTGGTTTCACAGACCTTGCCTTCTGTAACCTTAGGTAAGGTAGTCCAAACAGGGTCAGTGAAACCAGCTGTACAAGTCAATGCAGCACCACAAGCACATTTCAGGACAGCCCCAGACCAGCACTACTTTCAAACCACAAGATTAGTATCCCGAGGAGACGAAGCACGAAGTCTACTTACTGAAAATTGACTTTATCCACCTGAAACCTGGTCTCAAAGATCCCGGATGTCAAGACTCTGCATCGGAGAAGGTCCTGTTGAAAGAAAAGGGCAGGCGTGACTCCACTATCCACCTATAAACACGGGTCTGCAACGGCTTACCATCAACACCTGCAAACACTGCGATATAACACGGAGATATTTCATGCTGGCTGGCTGGCTGGGCTTGCTCTGTTCCTGCATTCTGTTTGCATCTAATCCCTCCATTCTGTACATCTCTTAATCAACGTCAGCACGCTGGCACCGGCTAGGAATCCTGAGTTATACAACATGCCGAGGCTGTGCCCTGCTGTGCACACATGCCCTCAATGAGCAGATTCATGGATCTGTAATTAATATGCCTTTCCAGTAATGTGTGTTTTAATATGGATTTCCTGTTTGCTGAAAGTTGCACCCCAACGCTGTTCCTCCTGTCAGCCAGGAGTTCCACGGTGCCGTTTCTGGAGACTGGTCTAGTTTTTCAGGTTATTTCCCCTGCCCAGTTCATCTGTAGACATCTCTCTGGCAACCTTCCTTAATGCCGAGGTCTCTACACGAACACTGTGCAGAGGGATTTGTGAACCCCACCCCCTACCCCCCACCAGGTTTCCGGTTGTAGGCATGATTCACCAACACAGGCAATAAATAAGAATATAAAAAAAATCATGTTCATAGACATTCATTTGCATCTCGTCACCAATAAAGAGAATTAGTAGTGTCCCCCAAACATGACAAAATGCAATTCAAAAGGCTGTTTTACTTCTGTTTTGAAAGGAGAAAGTTGTGATAATTGAATTATTCCTTCAACAGTTTATTTCTAGCTTTGCAGCATTAAGAAAGGAGATGACCTCAGATCTACATGAAGAATCCTTCACATGCATGAGAACAGGTACGACTCCACTAAAGAACAATAGAAGTGAATACGCTGTGTGCGGGGCGTCTCGTTGGGGAAAGAGATGTCCTCTCGTCTGCTCAAACTGTGGGGAATGAGGTCTCTTAAACCAAGAGAGACACACACACTCGACACAGGACGCATTCACTTCCATCACACACAACAACGCACACTGAAACCGGGAACTCCTGTGCATGCATCAGGCACGGGATGAAATCTGTACATGGGATGAGACACACAGGAACTCTGACAAACCCGGGACAGTCATTTAGAATAACACACGGAATGATCTCTTCCAACACACTGTGACAATGCTGCTCCATACCTGATCAGGTGGCGAGTAGTCGCTCTGTTTGACGATGTCAATCTTGTCTAAAAAGCTGTAGAACAAGAAGAAAAAAAAATAAACACTATAGATTAGATTGCACAGTCTAAATAAAACACACTGCTTTCAATGTCACCATCCCCTGAGGTTAAACAAATCAGAGAACACGGGGGTTGTGAGGCGACAGACGCCCCCAGCCCTGAGCTCTTGAAACAGCTACGTGGGATTTTGGAATGGTGATGTACGCCCTGTAGTTCCATGACTGGAACAGTAGAGGAGGTAGTGCGTTTCCTAGGATAGTGACAGTGGAGCAGGAAAAGCAGAGTCGTTAGCAGCTGTCCTGGCTTCAGCAATGCAATAATGAGAAGCAGTGCTCCAGTGCTGTGCTCTGTAAGGGTTTGGAGGAATTGCATTGTGTGTGAACCCCTGTTTATCCACAGCAAGGGACTCAGAGTTTACGTCCACTGCTGTTGATACTGCCTGGCTGTGCTCTGCAGTCCCACAGGTTTTAGCTTTATTGGCTGGATTTTGTATTTTCAACACTGCCACATGATAGTCGCTTACGACTGAATTGCTGCTTTTTAAAAAAGCCAAAGTTTAAACTCACAAAATGAAGTTCTCTAGTTTTTTTTTTTCTACACTGAACGCTGCTGGGCACATGGTGCAGTACAGATGAACTGCCTCTAGAGGAATATTTAGAGCAGTTTTGAGTTGTGAAGGTATACTGCAGAGGGTGAGCTGAAGCCGTCTGGAATGAAGTGCTGCTTATCGGAATGAGTCATGCTTGTAAAACAGCTGACGAGGAACACAGAACACTTCCTGAGGAGGGGCGGGGGGGGGGGGGGCGCTAATAAAACTGAACTGCTGTGATATCATTAAACAAACACAAACTGTATTTTCCCCCGGAAAGGAAATGCTAAATCACTGTTGAATTTATTACCTACCTACTCCTGTGGTGTTGAAACTAGGGGAGAGGAGAGTCTCGCCTTGAGCAAGAGCTGGGACTGACAGAAGGGCAACGAAGGCAGGTTGGATGCAGTCACCTGCCCTTCCTCTGAAGCACGCCATGGCCGGGTATCGTCAGCCCAGGCGCAGAAAATGCCCTTCAGCTCCCACAAAGCTGATAATGGCTTTATTATAAATTCATCTTGTTAACAGAACTGCAGTAGGGATAAGTTCTTCGGCTGGCTTTCCCTGGATTACAAATGCAAACTGCTAGTCTCGGCGCTGGCATGGGCCTGTATCAAGGGCAGGCAGGCAGGCTTGCTTTCAAGTCCCTGAAGTGCTTGTATTGGGTGTTACTGGTTGCGACTCCTAGTACAGAACTCCCTCACATCCTGTTTCCATGGATACTCAATTTCACAGTCTTTATTTTTTTTGGATGTGCAGGGATCGCTGTACTGGCAGTTCTGATATCACCTGTCAATAACATGGAAGGGGTAGCAATCTATGAACTATGAAAAAAATAGAGGCAATGTTCTGCATGATAAAGATGTTCAGTATCTTCATAGTTTAAAACAGGTGTGTGTCCCAGGTAGTCAGTACCACACTGATCCCTGTAGTCTGAATGAGGCGATGGTTCAAGCCTGTAACTGCTCGTCCGCATGAACCTGGCTCTCTTGTACAGCGGTTAAGCATGTGCAAGGTACTGTGATGCCAGCCGGTCTCGTCCCGTCAATCCCTGTGCCTGCGTTAGGAACCCCGCTGGCATACTCTGCACCGCTGTACTGAAATGTGTGAGAATGAACGCAGGATTGAATTCACTGCAACACGAACACATCATACAGTACACAGTGCATTTTATTTTCCACTGATCATCAATATGTCTAAATAAGGTTCAGCCTGCTTACTGGAACTTTAAACTGGAGCCTGATGCCTGCAGGACGACTGGCTCTGGCACAAAGAGCTTTCATACAACTGCACACAGCTGTCCTGACCTGTGCAGAGCAGCAACGCACACAGCTGTACTATGCAGAGCAGCAACGCACACAGCTGTCCTGACCTGTGCAGAGCAGCAACGCACACAGCTGTCCAGACCTGTGCAGAGCAGCAACGCACACACCTCCGCAGGGATGAGAAGGGTTAATGAGGTCCCAGGGAGTGGCCTCCTCAAATTCCTGCCACGGGGGGCGGGCGCTGCCGCTGCGGTTTTGAGGAAGGATTATTGAAAAGCTGAAAAACGTTAGGACTTTACATTTGGATTCTTGCTGTGGCAATCAAGGTTACAGGACCTTATATGGCAGAGAGGACAACAAGAGCAAGAGGGAGCAGAGCTGTGACACTGAACAGCAACGCAGTTCACTTACAGGAAAAAGAAGCTTTGAACCCGAAAGGAATTTTTTAATTAATTTTTTTTTAACTGACATCATTTGTACGCGTGTAACCCTTAACCCTGTGGGTGCGTACGCTCTTCTCACATCACACAGACTGAGCCTCGATCAGAACAGCGTGCTGTCCGTCGCTGATATCACAGGAGGGACAAGTGCTGCTCCAAGACGAGAGACTGTCACTTAAGAGAACAGGGAGACAGCAAGCAGCTGGAGTGTGTCTAAAGGGGAAAATACTGTATGTGCAAAAACTCACATGAACCCCAAACAACGCACTGCACGGAATGTCAACAATTATAATTACACAGCTTGACGGCAACGCCCTTAAAAACATACAGGGCTCGCTTTGAGGATGATAAACGTCAGCGCTAGAGTGCAGGAGAGACGAGAATTAAACAAGACTGCATTTATTTTTTACTAAACCTGTAAATAAATGTTTTTCCACAAGATATCTGAAGCTCTAAACAGGGTAAGGTTCATTATTATTATTATATATATATTTTTTAATTAAGCAGCACCCTTTCCTGCCATCTTGTCTCCTCAGCCTCCTGTAGCACAGATCACTGACGCAGAGTGAGGACTACAAGCTACCAGGAGACAGGCTGCCATAAAAGCAGCTTTCAGCTCCACGTGTACAGCTGAGACGCTGCTGCTGCCACATCACAATCCACGGCCCTGCGAAGAGAGAACGTCTCCCCATCGCTAGCTTCTCTGCTGGCAACAGCCATTTTGTCAACACAGTGCCAAGAGGCAACTGCCCGTAATAAAACACTGTACAACGAGTGCAATCCAACATGGAGCCCACGCCAGGATAGGAATAGTGGGAGCGCTATTCTCAGCTGCACTGATTCCAAACGAGCTTGTTACAGCTGAAGCGAGCACAAGGGCAGGGATAGCAGGGTTCACACAGCAGGAAAGAGCAGCTTGTATTTATTAGCAGACAACTCTCACATAAGAGGCACAGTATTTTTGGGTAAGGATGCACCAGAATATTAATTTTGGTTTGACTAGTAGTGCAGAATTGAAGGGTGGGGCAGGGAATCGCCTTCTGAATTGCAAATACCACAACAATGAAAGCTACAGTGGACTGGATACTGGATTCAGCTTTCATCAAGGAACACGACATAGGCTTCTGAAACCTCTGAGCAGGCTGCATTACATTCTGCTCACAGCCCGAAACAATAACGGGATCTGCCTCCTTTCAGAACGCCCCTCTGTATAAAAACAATACTACTAAAATCAGTCCGACCTAAGATACAACACAGGCTTGACATTATAAGCAGAGTCCAAAAATAGTTCCCAGACGCCCTGGCCTCCAGCACAGTTGCCATGGCGACGGAACCACAGGCACTATAAATAGACTATCAGCGCAAAAGCAAGATCTTCAGAGAGACAGAGACGTTTGGAAGAGGGCCAGGCCAGCCCAGCCCCAGCACGGCAAACAAAAACAGAGTCCCAGGAAGCAGATACAGTGACACAGGGCCTGGACCTGCACTCAAGACCTGGGTGCTACTGACAAAGCTATCAAATCTGCCAAAGGTTATGCACGATACATGATGAAGCCATGTCCCTAAACAGCTGCTACCACCACTATTCTATGTATGGCTCACATGCTACATGTGTTACAGCGACATGAAAAGGACTGGAAATCACTCCTTTAAAAATCAAGAACATTTTCCTTTAGGAAGGTTTTGGCTGTATAACAATGCAGGAGGGTGTGTGTGCGCCAAACTAACACACGGAACATGGACTGGGCCCATGCTGAAAAGCAAGGCTCAGTTTTTATAGATATACTGTAGACAGACAGAGATATGCATTACCTCCCTCCCAGTGACATAGCAGGCTTGCAGTAGCTGTTACACGTGCCTGGGATTGTTTGGCAAACACAGAAGTTACAACGTGATGACTACAGCCCCTGAACTGCAGCACCTGCCAAGCAAGCAAAACCCTCCCTGCTCGTCTGCACTGCCTCGACTTCAATTCAGTTCCTTTACCCTCAGCTTTGGAAACTGCTGCCTACTTCCTTCCCTTCTGTTCGCAGTCTTGGTGGGATTACCTCTGATTCCCACAACTCATCTGTTGTGAAACCTTCCTTTTATCATCTCCGTAACATTGCCAAAGTACGTCCCTATCTTTCTGTATCTGATGCGGAGATCCTTTGGCATGCATTTGTCACTTCTCGACTGGACTACTGCAATTCACTCTACTTTGGTCTTCCAGCACGTGCCATTAATAGAATACAATTAGAACAAAATGCAGCAGCCAGGGATCCTTTCCAAATCCAAACACCATGATGACATCACTCCTCAGCTGGCCCTTCTTCACTGGTTACCTATCAGATTAAGGGTTACTTTTAAATCTCTTCATAACTCCGGCCCTGAATGCCTGTCCTCCTTGTTGTCCCGCTGTACCCCCACACGTAATCGGGAGATCCTCTGACTCTGTCCTTTTAGTAATTCCCAAGAAAAAGCGTGTAACTCTTGGCGGTCGTTGTTTTAGCTCTGCAGCTCCTACACTCTGGAACGCTCTTCCCTTCTCTGTTTGAGCTGCTCCCACCCTCTCACTCGTAAAGGCAAAGCTACAAACTCACCTTTTTTCACTTGGCTCTTTCTTGATCTTTTTATTCTATTCTGCTTTGCTGTTTCTTCATTGTAAATGTTCTTTTTAAAATTATTGTTGTTTCTCTTATCTGTGATTACTTACTATTTATTTAGGTCTTTTCCATTTGTATTGTTTGTTATTTTTTCATTGTATTGAACTGTTTTAATGTTAAGCGCTTTGTGAAGGTGGCGCACCTTGAAAGGCGCTTTACAAAATAAAATGTGATTGATTGTGGTTGAGACGATCCTCCTACGAAACACATCCCGACACCCGTGCTAGCACTGACTGAGCACTGTGTTTAATGTGTAATAAGATGAAATGATCATCAAATGAGGGAGTGCTTTGTTAAAAGGAGACGGAAGAGCGTGGAGCGATACCAAGTGCAAGTCGTTTTTTTTTTTTTTTTTTTGCATCATTCCAGAATGAAGGGCGATAGGTAGCTGTGCAGGTGCGTGCCTGCTTAGGAAACTCGTTTCTTTAACCATCGTTTTTATCTTGGCCATCTTAACGTGATCGGGGTAGCAGTGAATTCATACCAACTAGAAATCCCAGTTAGTCCTCATTCAGGAACCGCTGCATGGTCGCTTCTCCCCAGTGATTGAGAGGTCTCCAGCACTCTCAGGAGAGCTTCCTCCTCCAACACCACAGTGCTTTATTTACTCATGTATTATTAAAAATGAGTTGTTACACCGGGTCCCGAGCCCCACAAGCTCTTCTGCGTACTGTGCTTGGATTAAACAGCACCCGAGCCAAGGGAGGCCTATATTTAGACCATGGCTAACGAGCTGCTGTTAATTGACATCTGAATGAACAGCTAGTTCTAACAGGGGACGTTATTAGGGCTCAATCTGTGGTAATTATACTTGTGCTGTAATTCATATAGTCCTCTAAGCCTCGAAATAGTTCATTACAGACACTCAGCAGGCCTGTCCTCCTTGTTAGATAGCATTTCCAGGTTCAATCAGCCAGAAGCACAAGCAAAACAGGAGTGGGACAGACAAAACTAGAGAAAAGAAAAATCCCTGAACCACATTAGGAGATTAATGAATCACGGTTAGCAACCTTTTTTTTTTGTAATAAAAAGGCCAAAATAAATGACAAAGAATGGTTAAATTCACCCCTGAGAGAAGCAGGTCTTTGTTTGTGAAAGAGTTAAATAAAAAGCAGGAGGGCTGCGTCTCTCAGCTTGATAACGGCATTGCGTTGGTAGAGTCTGGAGGACAGCCCTGCTTGTGGCTTACTCCGCACTCCGGAGGCAGATGAGAGGACAGCCCACCTGAACATCTCTTTGTTCCAGTTCCTCCAAAGGGACAGTCCCTCGATTTATCCTGAAGCATAACCTGCTGGTATGCCTTCACCCCCAGCGCCCCCCTCCTCCTCCTCCCTGCGTTCCTCACCCCCCCTTTCTTCTGCAGCACTGTGTTGCTATAAATAGCTCTCAGCTCCTCCGACTGCCTCCCGTTTACATAAGCGGGGGGGGGGGGGGGGGGTGAGGGAGCGCGTTTCCGCCTTGCTAGCTTTGGCTCTGCCTCTCCTTTACATAAGCATGTTGTGGAGTTTGCAGGGGGGGAGGGGGCATTTCCGGGGGATTCATGGAGATCAGCAGCACTGCAGGGAGGGAGAGGGAGAGGGAGAGGGAGACTGCCCTTTTCATTGACAAGCAGCACATTGCCACAACCCTGCTCTGCCTGGGTCACAGCCTCGTTTCCCTGCCCTTCCCCATGCAGCGGGAATCACAGACTCCAACAGTCTATCTGAAGCCATGCTCTCCTGCAGCGGCAGAGCACGTCATGCGTGTCTGTTACGAGTACAGATACTTGGCAAGAAATAACACAATACCATCTCGCTTGATACAAAAAGGCACATTGGCCCATATTAGATCTCAATTCAGGGATTTTAAAAAAGTAGGCACATGTATTTATCTTAGTGAACAGGTAGAGTTACAGAGATGTAAGGTAACTTGCAGCATTTCCAGTGTACACCTTATAAACTGAACACAAAAAAATATATGTCAGAGCCTTCTATTATGAGAAACAAATTCAACAGGAGAGCTTCCAGCTGCTTAACAACAAGAAGAAATCAGAAACCAAGCTTGTTAGATCCTGTATGCCTATCTTTAAAACAGAAACGCATCCTTGCCCTGCAGAGCCAGTGAAGAAACAGAATAAAAAGCAGGCAGTCAAAAGCATTAGCTTAATGCATTAATGCATTAGCTTACTAAAAAATATGTCACAGTTAATACAGGGGATAGGGAATGCTTCTCTCTGTATTCTAGAACAGAAAGAATTAGAAGCCCTTCCTGTGCACTCCTGAACATTTCTTCAGATCCCTGTCCAGGTGGAAGCGGTTCTTCCAGTCGGGGGCCGAGACAGAGAGCCTGCGAGACACGAGCTCCCCAGCTGGAGGAGCCAAGGCAGGGACCGAGCAGGAGGACAGCAGCCCCCCCCCCCCCCGTGCTGCTCTGCGCAGCGGCACAGGCAGCAGCAAGCCCAGCTAAAAATAGCCTCCCTGGTCTCCTCACAATCCGCCATTATACAGAACTTCAAAAGGTCAGCCGCGCTGAGCTGGAGAGCGCTGGAGAGCTCTGTTGCTGCCACACATGCAAAAACCCAGCGAGATGCATCGGGACCGAGCCCTCCCCTGCATCCAGTCAGGAACAGCTGCCTGCACTGCACACTGAACACACTGCAACCTCTACTGCAAAAGCACGCAGCTGTTTCCTCAAATCCCAATTATTATCAACATTATTATTAGGATGTTTGTCAAATGTGTATTTTGAATTTACAGATAATCAAATTAGGGGGGTGAACACTGAGCCAGATGCTGTAGCAGAGGTCAGGACCCTGCCATAGCTGGGGGGTTTACTTGCACACACACACACACACACACACACACACACACACACACACACAGTCTTTGTATTTCTACGAAAGAGGTTAGCAAGGTTAAACAAGGTGCTGTCTACAAGTGTTGGACCTGCATGGTGAATAATGCAGAGTCTGCCAATGCATCTGGGGCCATATTCACAAAGCATTTACCACCACATTAATGCAAAAAGACATTAAATTTAAGAGCAGCTACGTGCACCTTAACTGTGCCTGCTAGCTCTGCATCAGGGCAATCTAAAACAGTGTTCTCGCTGTGGACAGTTTACTGCTTGTCCCTGTGCAGTCCTGTGTCATTAACTTATACAAGTCTTCGATGATTACAAAACAGGCAGTCAACTGCTGTATTTATCTGGGTCAGAAAGCAGAGAAGAGACAGCATTATACTATTTATAGAGCGGCGTACAAAAGAATGCATGTTTAAGGCAATTTTGGGCAATATGACTGTCAGGAGACAGGAAATACGTTCAGTGAGGTCCAGTCCTGTGAAGGGAGAGGAGATGAGGAAATTTAACACGAAACGTTTTTGCTGGTAACACAGCTGTAGAGAAGTGAACAAACAAGCCGACAACTTGAGATAGGAACGTGTGGGAGAATAGAGACAAACCCCACAACACACACACACGTACGTTTTACATACACTTCAGGAAGCTCTTGCATTTTCTTAAGGCTTCTAATTGGTGCTACTAAGCAGAACTGCTGTGCACCCAAGCAATGATTTCTTTATCACCAAAGCCTTTGCAAATCAGGGGAAGTTCAGAGTCCTGTCAGGTTTATTTCTACACACACACTAATCTACTGTAAATAGTTATTTAGGCGAGTTTCTACAAGCCCCCATCATAACCCCACTGTTGATCCAGGCAACAAATAACCTGTCTGGAAGCCTCCAGCTTGCTCCTGCTACAGTGCACTTCCTCTCCTGCCTCTCTCAGTGACAGTCGCTAATGTAACGGGCAGTGCTGAGTGATACACTGCCGTTCCAGATTCTGTCCTGTCCTCTGTCACTGAGGTGACAGGAGGTTTAAAGCTCTATACCCACGAATGCAGACGGGCCTGGCTCTTTTGCATGGTGGTTAAGATGCTCGTTTGTAGTGCGCCAGTTTGTGCCCAGCCTTTGCCCTGTTACCCTGACAATGCTGCATGACTCGCCCTGCATTTCTAGCCTGGGGCGTCTGCCTGTGCAACACAAGCCTTGCGCACCGATGGTCAAAAGACTGAACTGCACCCTTTAGGATTAAGACGTACCCAGATATGCAGGTCCCCATACAAAGCGGGTATCCCGAAGCACAGCTACACTGCCAACGTCCTGAATTAGGCAAAATACACCAAGTCTCACGACTTCATTTACAGAGCCAAGCTCTCAATGCCCCTACTGGGGCCAGGTTCAACACGCAAGAGAAAAAGCTGCTTTTTGTACTTACTATTGTGCACAGTCGATCAACTGGTATTCATTAGACCTCTCGTAGCAGGCTTTTACTCCTTCATCCTGCCAAAGGATCTTTGTGTGTTCGTAGAACTCCTAGGAGAGAAAAAGGCACAGCATATGAAAACAGCAGCCATGGTACGCTTTCACTTTCATCTTGAGCTACTCGTGTATTTCCTCTTACAATATATTTGAAAATGTATCTATTAGCCAATACTGTGCGGTGGTTTGAAATGCGATCGAGATTCATAAATGTTAAAATAATCTTTCATTCACCCAATCATAAAGGAAGTGTACGGAATTATTTTTCATTCTAAACCTGCGCGCAAGCACACACACACAGACACACGCACGCAGACACAGATGAACGCAGACAGACGCACGCACACACACAGACAGACAGACAGACAGACACACACAGAGCAGTTCCTGTGAATCTCACGATCCTGTCTGGTAATGGACAGCTGTTCCATCGGGGGTGCTCACTCTAAGTCACACCACATCCTGCGTTTGAGGCGGTTACAAGTCTAACCACTGGCTTTAAGTGGTTAAAGGTCAAACTGCAGTGTGGATTCTAAGGCTGAGACGATGCAAAAAAGGCCCTGCTTCTCTTAACGCAATCATTTTTTGCATTACGCGCAGAGCTTCTCTGCTCCCCTCAGGTCTGACTCGCTGACTCTGCATGCGATTGAGCTCACCTTCTCCCCCCTGCGAGTGTTTACTGAGGGGATTGGATCTGTGCAGGAGTCTTCAAAGTAACTGAGCAAGTTAAGAGCATTGTGCTGGAATTACAAATACTGTAAATCGACAGAGCTACAAATACAAAGCCTTCTGATGTTTGGCAATTATTTTCTAAAGTAAGACAGCAAGAAAGTAAAGAAAAGTAATGTTTGGGATACTCCGGTAACACAACTAATGCAATAGATTTTGTAATTACTATATGCATAAACAGAAGTAATAAATTTAATATGCATAAGTTATTAAAGCATTGCTAGCAATGTTACAGTAATCTACAGCTCCATGTGTATTACTGTGGTTTTCTTTTGTGTTTTTTTTTTTTTTTTTACCCTTTCATAACGTCGATAAAATCGATGCATCTGCTTTTTTTGGAGCACGATACATCGATAGTGAGAAATGAGGCATTGCCCCAGCCTTAGTGAATTCCAACCCCACTGTGATCAGGCAGGGGAAGGGCATCCCAAGAGAACCAGGATCCCCACAAAGACAGACCTGAAGTCTTCCATGGAGCCCCCTAA
The DNA here is from genome assembly GCF_902713425.1 of Acipenser ruthenus. Lineage (NCBI taxonomy): Eukaryota > Metazoa > Chordata > Actinopteri > Acipenseriformes > Acipenseridae > Acipenser > Acipenser ruthenus. Next base: position 1,136,979 of record NC_081206.1, on the reverse strand, counting down.
GAGGCCGTCATGTGACAGTCAGCTGCAGCTAACTCCTCAAAGCTTTATATTCTGTGCAGCACATCACATCAAGCGATTCATTGCCTTGCTGTGCCTCTACTGTGTGCCCTATTAAAGTGGCCACTCCCTGCCCAACCTATTTCAAAATGAAAGCTAAACTATGCAGAATTCCCATCCACTCCTACTCCCCGTATCTCCGTGCTCAGAAACAAACAGACTGCTTTCTTTGTTCTGTTAGCAGAACAGAAGCAGACATGTGAAAGATAAGTAAAGGAACAACAGACAGTGGAGCAGGAGGAGTGCAAACACCTCATCACATTGCAAAAACAATCTGCACACTGCCACCATCATCTCTTCTGTCAGAACTGTTCTTCTCTTATTCGACTTACAGAACCGAGCAGGGTTTAACTCGGGTTCCCTTTAGTATTGCACTGCAATGCACCGGCTGTCATTCTAATCCAGTGGTTTACAAAAAGGTTTGCACGACAGTGACCCCTGTAGGAATAGGTAAGCTTGTGCACCTTCAGTTCCTCCTGCATCAAGAGCCAGCTGTATCGGATGGGTCACTTTCCTCTAACAAGTGAGCATTTTAAACCAGGAGAAAGGAGACAAAACTCCAAGCCCCTATACAGACACACACACAGATTGCACGCCAGGGGAAAGCCCTAGGGGAAGGGGGTACTTATTAACTTGGTTTGCACGTTTTCTATTACAAATCTGCATTGTATTGTGATATTATGCGTCGTAGTAGTAATAATAATCACAAGCATTATTATGTTACATAACTATAGTGTTGAGAAGCGTTTAAATATACAGTCCCCAACCGAGACCTGCACTTCCCAATATAGCTGTGGGTGTGCGGATTCTTTTTCTGTCCCCATCACATGCCCAGATCATCATTTCACTGGGCTGCTGTTCCAAGAACTCGCATGGAGGAAATACCTGTGTATTCATTTAGTGAAAAGGAACCTGTCTATCCGGTTTGCAAAGGAGGAAGCTAGTAATACAGTTCACAACTCCTCAAATATTTCCTGGGACTCATCCTACAAGTAGCAGCTTGATGCGTTTAACAATTTGCAGACGCTGTGCCCAACAGGGCTCTTCCGGTCACGTCACTTTGGGTTTGTTCACGGGACGCTGGATCCAAAGCCATGCTAAACATGCACAAGGCCGTCAGAATTTCACACACACGGCATAGAGTTCAACCAGGGTTTCAATTCTCAATTGTCCCATGACCCTTATTTCTCCCTTCTTCTATCACACCATTTTTGAACCCTTTCAATCCTGGAGGGATTTCAAAGTCCTACCTTATCTTAAAGTACTGACGGGACTTTGAAGTCCTAGTCACCAAAATGTATGCAGAACATTTGTTCTGTCCTGCTCTCAGGTATAAAGGAGTTCCTTTTTGAACGACGGAACTTAATTTCGCATTCTTCAGCTCGACAAAAAGAATTCAGGACTGAACGAGCACAAAAAGCTGTTTCCTCAATTTCTGTTGCACTGGAACACAAGGTTGATAGAGTGCTAGTAGGCGAGGTTCAGACCAATCCCCTGGAGTTAATCTCAGAAGATGACATCCCTATAAACACCAGGCAGAAGCACACTTATTGATGGAACCCCCCTCCTCCGAAGTAAGAGCATGTGTGCAGAACGCAGCAGGAAGTGTCAGGGGCTGCATCGGTGGTTTACTCGCTCTTCGTGTGAACAGGGCTCCAAAGCCCATTGGGTGACACTCTCCTCGCTGCGCACCCTTTCCCAGCACTGCTCTCCGGCTTAGCTGTCATTAGTGGTGCAGCAGCAGCAGCAGCAGCAACCCGCTTCCTGTTCACACGCTCAGCCTGCGAGCCGCCACACCCCTGCCGGTGCTCGGCACGGGCATTAACCCTTTCATGCGTGGCAACCTCATATAGGAGCAGATAAAAAACAAAAAGTAGTCGTCTTTATATGGGGACATGTGGAAAACGCAAATACACGAAGACCTCATATGAGAATGCAACCCCACCCCATAAAAAGTAAGGGAAAAAGTCCCCAACATGAGACCTCCACTGTAAAACTCCAGGATTCAAAAGAACACGATTGAATCACTTCTACTATCCAATAAAAGACACCACTTTGAGCAGACACTTCCCATTCGAATAGGAAGGCATCGCTTCACAGAAAGGGATTCTGGAATTCAATTAGCATCCTGGGGCAGAAGAGCCGGAGAAGAGGATCACAGGGTATCCTTCTTAATTGCAACCCAAAGATCTTTTAACAAGCAGGTGTAAACAAGCCAGGAGGCCGAGCGCGATCCTCGGAGGACTATTACATGGCTGCTGCTGGGACTCGGGTGCGACTATTAGTGGCTGCTTAATCAGCTCAACTGGGAGAACAGCGTCATGCCAGAGTTGAGCACTGAGACCTACACCCTCTGAATATGAACAGGTTCAAAATCCAAGTGTGACGGACGTAGAGACAGGATCCTCCATATATCCCCCCAACTCTAATACGCAAGATATACAAAATAAAATAATAATAATAATAATAATAATAATAATAATAATAATAATAATAATAATGCTCCTCTTGCTCCCCATCCACCCATACAAAGAGAAGTGTATCCACATGTGCAGGTGTTCAGCAGTTCAACTCTAGAACATGAGTCTAAATTTACATCCGTGTAATGAAATCCCAAAAATGTGGCTTTCTAGCCAGCTTCTAAAAGAGTTCAGCTAACGAGTTCAATTTGAAGAGCGACAGACCCTCCATTCAGACGTGAAGAGCGCCTCGCTGCCCTTTCTAAATCGGGAAGCTTCATTATTGGATTAAAGGAAGAACAGGAAGCCAACTGTGTGCTTCAGAACTTTGACAAATCACAATATTCTTGTTAAAATTGACTCCTCTTGGTCCTCCGTACAGCTGTGAATGAGGGGGTGGAGTGACCAGCCTGTGAATGAGGGGGTGGAGTGACCAGCCTGTGAATGAGGGGGTGGAGTGACCAGCCTGTGAATGAGGGGGTGGAGTGACCAGCCTGGCCCGGCATTCAAATCCAGTGCTACTGTCCTGCAAGCCGGCCTCCCCCAAGCCCCTCTGAGGTGAAGATGGCTCATCTGGAAAGTTGCATACAATCTGACTCATTTCATACAGACAACAAAACACATTTCAGATGTGACTCAAGGCCAATGAAATGTGAAAAAAACAACTAGATAACAGTGAATCCGTCTCTCGTTCGGGCACTGGAATCACACCCCTCCCCTTCCAAACCACTACCTGAAAAGGAGAACGCATCCTGAAGAATGACTTACCGCAGTGAACTCAAAGTCCTTCTGGTTAACTAGGTTAAGGATGTATTCGATCCGAAACTGGTTCTCGGGACTGGCTAACTGGACAGGCGGTGCCAACGTGCTCATTGCTGCCACTATCGTCTGTAAAACACCAGGAAGAGAGATCGATTAGCATCACACGCACGCACACACACACACACACACACACAGAGAAAAGGCTCACGAGACGAGGAACTGAAACAACTTACCTCTATAGCTTCTTTAATATTATTTTTAATGTCCTGAATTTTCTGTTTTTTCTCTCTGCAACCAAAAAAAAAAAAAAAAAAATCAATAAAAAAAAATCAGTAATGCAATCTACATTAACACAGGCCCTTAGAAGTAAGGGTTTAAAATCACTGGAAAAGGAAATGAGGATAACGTGAGAATAGTGAAACAGTGACCGACTTCCACAGTACAAACTCTACAACCCAATACAGAGAACCTCTTCACTGGTCGTTCATTCTGTCCAGAGCAGTCACAGCAGCAGGGCTGATGGCACTGATGAGGTCAGCCCTGGCACAGCCTGTCGATAAATCAGAGGTTTCCATGCTGGCTGGCACAGTCCCTGCCTGCCTGCACAGGTCCTCTCCTCTCCGATTAGAGGAGGGGAGGGATAGAAGACATGGCGCCCTGTTTATCTCCCAACCTTGGGCAGCTGGGCCAGGCAACGTCATTGTGATGCACGCTTGTCACATTGCAAAACAGACCCACTAAATCATTCCGCTTTCCCTGGAAAAGCAGCGTAGTAGCCAGCATTCACAAGGCTAGCACAACTGCTTCACACAGTCAAGAGCACTGGGAGATCACACAGGGGACAGACAGTATGAAAGTGAGGGAGAGCCTCCCTAGTCTTTCAGGGTACAAAATCCCTGTGCCAATTGCGTCCCCCCCTTCAAAATCACGGTTAGCTTATCCAACTGCATCTACGTTAAGCAAATGGACTATTTCTGGTGCTACCCAAAAAAAGAGCCCTCGGGCTGGCCGTGTTTAGGATGCTTCAGTTCAGATGGGAATCTGTACGCTTGCTTTGTACTTCCTACACACAGCGTTACAAACTCAAACACAAATTACATAAGATGAATCAAATCACTCCAGGGATGGAAATAGCAGTTTCACCCATTCCAGGTTTTAATACAAGCCCCAGCATATAGATAACAAGCTCAGGAGTGTCTTACTAAGCTCACAGTAAAACCAGGAATGGACTAAACGCTATGCAATGGGAGTCTTATTTCCATCCCTGCGATCAATCACAAACCCCTGCTTATCTACAGTAGCAGGTGCTCCCTAACAGTCGGATGGGCTGCAGTGCAGGAGACTGGAAAGCAGTCTGGGAAACTTGCCTGCTCGTCTCTTCCTGTGAATAAAGTCTAAAACAACAAATCTCCAAGTGCGACACAGACCACGTCTCCTTCCTGATCACCTCATCACAGATTTCAAGGGTTAGTTCAAGAGCAAGGACATCATCACCCTCATGATGTAGAATGAACTGTAATGCAGTGTAAATAACTCCCTCCCCCTCCCATACACAAGAGCGAAAGGGATACCGTAGCATGCAAACGTTTCAAATGCAACGGTGCTGATAAACTGCAGCACCGGGACCTTGCAGAGAGGTTGATCTGCACTGTATAAAGTGACTGGGTACCAGAGGCCTAAGAGAGTGGATTCAAAACCTCGTGTAGCGGTCTGCATGTTTGCACAACACAAAAAGAACTTCCAGCCTTCAGGCACTTTTTTTTTTTTTTTTTAAGTAGCAACAGACATTTTATACAGTGCTGCATTGGCATCGCCTCTTGAAAGTCCTCAGATGACTTGCAAACCCAATGACTTACACAAGGAGACGGTACCAAGGCCTCTGCACAGCTCCTCAGGTTCTGACTGGAACGCCATGGTTCTGACCAGGCAGCTGTGTGCTTTCTAATGGAAAAAACACTTCTGCCGTTAAGACAAGGTAGCTGTGAAGATGGTTTTGAAATTCGATAACTGGAAGGGTTTTCTGCCTTGCATGCCGATGTGCGCTCAAACACAGTTCTATTAATAGCCAGTGCATGGGTGTTTGGGGGGAAAGGTTTGCAACAGAACAATCTCCAATTGTGCTTTGTGTTTTCGTGCCCCCTCCTCGCAGTTACGAAGGCGTATGCCAGATTTAAAAATCAATCCAGCAAGTTATGAGAGTCACACGCTTTCATGGTTTTAAAAAAAAAAAAATGGTTTTGCTGTTTTTTTGCTCATGATATTGGAAACAAACCTCCTCTGTGGAGCCTTCCAAGTTCCTGACTTGAGCAGCTCTCACATGACACAGTGGTGGTGGGGCAGACAAAACTGTCCTGTATGTGTAACACCACTCATCTGCTATTCAATGCACATTCACTCCACTGTTGCAAGGTACAAGAGTGCAAAACAATTGTCTGCATTAGTGTAAACCCCATCTTAAATAAATGAGTAAAACATGTATTCTTTGTAACATACAGATACACCGCAGTGAATTACAAGAAAGTGACTCCACTGAGGGGCTCTGCAGCATTGCAAAACCACAAGAGCGCAGTGACAGTGGTGAAAGGGCACACAACACACAGACGGAATTATTTTCTTGCGATTCACTGGATAGGTTTTTACACAATATAAAAAGTGTGTAAAAGATGTAAAAGCAATTCATGGGACTGCAAATCAGCTCTGCTAGTGTTGTGTGTAAGGAAGCCTCGAGGACCATTGGGCAGGTTGGATTTGTGCAACGCAAAGAAATGCAAATTCAGAGCAGGGTGAAAATAAATCTGTCCTCATGGATAGCAACAGCTGGACACAGGCTTCAGGAGATGAAACCCTGGACTATCCAAACCCAATGCTTTTTTGCAAAACTGTGCAGAGAACGTCTTGAACGAGAGGCGCCCATTCAGCCCATCAATGCTCGTCCAGTTCCTAGTTGCCGATTGATCCCAGAAGTTCATTAAAGTCGTCTCTTGCTGGACTCCCCAAAGCCATGGTTTTGCTGTAAGCCATCTTTAGCTTTGTAGTGGCGTCTACTTGAGGCTCTTTCAACGCCTTGCATTCCTGGTTCCTGTTCCCAACATGCTATCAGTGATTGAACCACAGCTTACTGTAGAAGTCTTCTCTTCGTGGCTGTGCTAGAACTACACTCCAGGCAGAGTGAATTCATTTGCTAGCGACCCAGGAGGCTGTCTGCACTCAGCAGGTCCCCCGACAGGGAGCTGTGAAACAATAACCTGCCCCCTGGAGCGTAAATGAATTAAGAGCGAGGCCCGAGCCACAATCCTGCCGGGAGTCTTGAATCCCAGGGCAGGCTGCTTCACTACCGCAAGATACACGCTAGCTCCGAGTCGCAGACACTGGCTCAGGACTTCCACAAACGATACCGGACAACTGCTGCTCCCGATTCACGCTGCCTTCGGATCCTAGCGGACATTACCCTTTTGGAAGCGTTTTCCAAGGCAAATCAAAAGCACAGGCTGCTTGCATTGGAATGATACATCCCTGACCTGCATCATTCCCATGTTTAAATCTCTTCATGATGAAAAAAGTCGACGACCGTGAAATATATCAACAGAAGAAGGATGCACAGGCAGCCCCATGCTACATATCACCAGAATCGGACATTCAAAAAAATAAAAATAAACAAAACTAAATGGATGTTGATGGAGTTTCATAACAATTGCATAAGAGGTTATTTTGGTATATGTACCGCGACCGCCTCCACTTTGCAGGGGATTTCATCCCAAGTGGGGTGAGAGGTAGGATCCCTCTCGTAGGGCTGCTGAACTCACTGGTTCTATTAAGAGAGTGATCAGAGCTGCTCTTCACAGTGCGAGGGTCAGAAGAACGCAACATGCACTGTATGCCTCGCGAAGTATCAATAACAAGGAAGAAAAAAAAAAAAAAACAAACAAGCGCGCACACACACACACACAGTCAAACCGAGGGGGAAGCTGCAGCTTAGCTGAATTGGGGGGCTCCTGGTGGCACAGGAAAGAGAGGCTGTTGTGTTTACATACTGCATGCATGTGTGAGAGAGGAGATGAAGGGCCCGGCTGAGCCGCCACACTGCGACACAAACACTACACAAAATCCAGCAAGGAAACAAGAGCGACCCCTCTGCATATTCAACAAATTAAACTCCAGGATTAACAGACAGTAAAGCCGTCCGGGTCAGGCTTCTTAAAAAAGTAACTATATTAAATACAAAGAAATCATTGAAGCCACCAGGTTTGAGGCATCGGACAGTTAACATGGAACGCAAATATATTCAGCAAGAGGTTCTTAAATGAACGAAAGCACGGCAGACTTCCTTACTGTCTCAGCGAACAACTCCAGCTCAAAACGAGAGTCCAATAACCACAACCACAGCACTGCTTGAAAGCTGATAAAAGGTGGCGATAGAGAAGAGTTTGCATTCTCTGTTCCTTGTAGCAGAATGGACTTGGTACTTTTGAAGATTGTAAAAACATGTTCTTTCTTTCAAGGAGCGAGCAAGTCACTTGGTACATATCAGCAACATACCTGCAACGTGAATTGAATCACTCAAACAACTGATCCTTATCGCGAGTTGTGACATACAGGAGACGCCAAAGCTGGTAATCTCTAGGGGGAAGCTCTTGTCCTTGGGTCCAAATCAATTGGCCTGTGCAGGCACTCATTTCAAATACAATATAAAACCACGTAAAAACATCCATGAGCTCATTAAAAATAATAATAAAAGCAGTTAATTTTATATAAACCAAACATGCCGTACCAGTGATAGCGAAACACTGCCATGCAACTCCCCCAGATAGCTTTTACACTGGAATCAAATCCATGGCACTTCATCGTTTTTTTGTGTTTGTGAAATCATTGCCTAAGTGACCAATCAGATTAAAAGCAGATTGTAAATATGCAAAAAGGCAGGTCCACTGAGTCACGCATACGACTGGTGCATCAGACGCATTGCTCCTTCACACGAACAGCTGCAGCCAAATCACAGTAAAGCAGAAGCTCAGATCACTCCAACATGCCCACGTTTGAAAGATATGCGGACAGGAAAAACTGGCAAGTGGAGGTTTCAGAGACTTGAGTTTTAACAAACTGCAAGTCTGATAGCGGGTGCCTACATGGCCTACCTTCTACCTTTCGTATTCGTAAAAGCAGATCTACCACAGATCATCCCCAAGCTTTTGACAAAGAGTACGTGCGCTACAGTAAATGGGAAAGCCATGTGAAAGGACTGGTGAAACTTTAATGTAATGAAAATTAGTAAGACACAACACTAAATGCAGGGTTGGAAACAAAACTCCCATTGCATAGCAGTTTGATCCAGTCCTGGTTTGACCGAGTTTAATAAGACACACCTGAGCTTGTTACCGATAACACTGTGACTCGTAGTTAAACCTGCAATGGGTAAAACTGCTATGCAATAGGAGTCTTATTCCTATCCCTGAGAACAAATGATTGGAGTGTACAAAATGTAGTCAATCCTGTTTTACCACTCCGTGCTACTCAATGCTGCAGCACGCATGACGAGACTGTGCAGGTGGAAAGGTGTGTGTGGGTGACTGCTTGCTGCTTGGCCTGCAGCACATTCCCTTCATGCCAGGTCTTCCTCTGTGATAAACACCCTCCATTCTTCTCATATCAGTCAGTGGCATGCACCATGACAGGCTATTAGCCCACAAGCCATGACCCTGCTGACTGTGGACAGAGCAGCAGGACAGAACTACAACATGTACTGCACTCTCTGACCAGGATCCTGACCCCCAAACTAATAGCTTCGAAAGAATATATACTGGGTGGCCAATGATGTTCCAGACGAAGCGATTACTGTTGCTTGGGTTCAGCATCCGACGACTTGAACCACAAGTTAAACCAACGCAACGCACGTGCAGTATGGGCAGCTGCACCAGCTAAACAAACACGTGCCTTTACAACAGGCACAGCACATTGTGATGCAGTTCAAGATCTCCGAAGGTTCCTGTACACTTACTCAGCATTGAATCCGTTGACGTGCAGGATCCTCATCTGTTTGACTATAGTGCTCTTCCCAGACTCGCCCGCTCCTGCAAAAAGGACAGAAACAGTCAGGACCTCCAGAAACAGTGGCAGCGTGGTGCAAGCACGCAGATAACAGAAAACAGAGCATCGTGTGCTTTCACCATCACACCTTTATGAAAAGAAAGCCAACGACAATCTGCTTAAAACAGCCAACTGTCGTTTGTGGATTTCCCCTATTCACCATCCCACTATTAGGAGAATAAAATAAATAGTTAGCATATCAGATATAGTTAATATGCCCCCCCCCCCCTTAGGAATCCCAACTGCGCATCAACAGACTCCTCACTGCATTCACGTGGAGGTAAAAGGGGGGGCGATCGCTCACACGGTCACATGACTTGAATGGGGGAAGGTCTATTCAATGCTTTAAATCTACTGTCATGAATCAGTTACTTTACTAGCACTACTACTCGTACAGAGAATCTTTGTCCTGTTTATTTACATTCACTCCGGATTGGCAAATCATTGAAGTAGTGCTCTACAAATAAATCATGGTACCTCTGCTACTCACATGGTCTGACTGCAGCTAAACCATTGGTTTCTTTGAAACAGCTGCATATTCCAAACTGAAGAATACAATACAAGCAAAAGAACCAGAATGACCTTCAGCAGAAGAAAACGGGGGTCCTGGTGAGAACACTGAGAAAACGGGGGTCCTGGTGAGAACGCTGAGAAAACGGGGGTCCTGGTGAGAACAGTGATCGTGCCAACAGGATCAGACTGAACCTTACGGGCAGCGCTTTCAGTTAGAAAGGAAAGGATTCTTAATGTCTCGGCAAGAAAAAGAAAAAAGCTCCCCAGCCACCCACCATTTCTTAAAGCCTCACGAAAGGGTACGCAGCACAGACTGGTTCATATCTGCTTAAACAGGCCAATTATCTGAGATACTGCATAAGAGCAAAGAGAGAGACGGGGGGGGGGGGGGGGGGGGGAGATACAGGGGGCTGCATCGTACACTAGAGAGAGAGAGAGAGAGAGAGAGAGAGAGAGAGAGACAGGGGCTGCATCGTACACTAGAGAGAGAGAGAGACAGGGGCTGCATCGTACACGAGAGAGAGAGAGACAGGGGCTGCATCGTACACGAGAGAGAGAGAGACAGGGGCTGCATCGTACACGAGAGAGAGAGAGAGAGAGAGAGAGAGAGAGAGAGAGAGAGAGAGAGAGAGAGAGAGAGAGAGAGAGAGAGAGAGAGAGAGAGAGAGAGAGGAGAGAGAGAGAGAGAGAGAGAGAGAGAGAGAGAGAGAGAGAGAGAGAGAGAGAGAGAGAGAGAGAGAGAGAGAGAGAGAGAGAGAGAGAGAGAGAGAGAGAGAGAGAGAGAGAGAGATGAATCGAACACCCGGGCCCTATCGACAGCAGCAGAAGGAAAGGTGTTGGATGTTCTCTGAAGACTCCTCTGCCTGGGGTTCCTGTTCCAGTCGAGCCAGGGCAGAAGGAGAGACACAGACAGAACAAGACAGAGAGAGTCTGCTCTTGTGAAATGCAGCGTCTCCAGCGAGCACAGCCCAGGCCCTGCTGCACTCCACTCTCTACACTCTGCTCCTCCATTTTGTACAGTTCAGAAACTGATAAAAGAAATGTCCCTCATCCCAGCAGTACGCCTTGGATTTGTAAGATCCCATCATCACTGTGCTACTAATACTGCAACACAAAGCTTTCCGATCACACACTGACACCCCCACTGCCGACACAGGAGAGGACCCCACACTTGCGTGCACTGCTCTGCTCACTCATTTATTTTTAAAGTTACACATACACACACAGTCCATGCAACTCAGCTACTGCCAGCTCTAAATAATCCTTGGTTTATGTGCCACAGGTTTGAAACCCCAACATGCACAGCAGCTATAAACAGCACATCTCTAGAGCTGCTCCATTTCTATGTAATAATTCCTAATCGAACAGCGTGTCACCTCTGAACCTGGCAGCACACACCTGGAACGTGTCACACAGGGGACGGCAACAGCACCCCCCTTGCATAGCAGCTTGAGCCATTCCAGGTGTTACTGTGGGCTTAATTAGGAGCCACCTGAGGATTCCTCCCCGATGGCTGATCTGATTAGACTCCGGTGTGGCTAATTACGCTCAGACTCTCCCATTCCTGCAAATGTAGATTCACTGCCACACACGGTAGAGGCACTGAATGATTTCATACCTCTACTGTAACGTAAGAGGTCACAGCCAAACCTCTGCACACCCTTGTCATCTGGTTTAAAAGCCTTGCTTTCCGATCGGAGTCCTATTCTAGCTCATCCCAAACTCATGAACACAGTATACAGACACATGCCCTCACACACAACCCCCCCCATTATACTGTTGCTATGTATTTACTTCCAGGAACAGCAGCTCCACACTCTGTCACGCAAGTCATTCAGAGTCCCTGCAGGCTAACTCATACATCACAAAGGGGGGAGCTCCTTGAAGCTCAAACAAATTGAAATATACAGAACACGGCTGTTACGGTTTAGTAGACACTCCTACAACCAGAAACAACTGCAGGTGTCTCAATAGTGCCAGTGACTACTAACTAAACAGAGGACCGATATCAACTGGGGGGGGGGGGGGGGGGGGACAGAAAACACTATCCCCTCTGTTACACCCCCCCCTCCCCCCAGGTTGCAAGTCAAGTTTCCATTGCCCCTGCTAGACTGGTCTGGCTGCTCCTACAGAAACGTGGTCTGTGCTCAGGTTGCTGTGAGGTCCCTTGTCTATGGTGGAGGGTCTGGCTCTTGAAGGGAGGGGTTGTAAGACTCAAACATGCAACAGTAATGGTATCTGTGACGCTGCACAGCACTGATCTTGAAAGAGGGATAGCCATGCCTTGACCCAAAGCCGGCTCACTCAATACACCAGTTCTGGAACTGGGAACACGGCCCTGGTCTTGACATCACAGGAAGAATCGGGTGTTCTCTAGCGGTGTCAGGAATCATGCTCGATGTGTCTGTGTCATCCATGCTTTACAGAACTTCAAATGAAAGAACTCCTATTGAACGGGACTCCAGTCTGGCAACCTTTACAGCCAAATCCGTCCCTTTCTGGTTACCTTACACTGCTTCTACTACAGCACAAAAATAATAAAAAACAAACTGCCGTTTAAACAACTACCAGACAAACACTCCGAGTATTATTACTACTACCAGGACTAGATGACACGGGCCCTTCTCTGCTGTACATCAGTCACAGCAATGTAATATTTAATAACCAGTTCGGTAAGTGCTTGTCCTGGAACAGGATCAGATCAAGGAGAGTGTGTTGAATGTTATGTATCACCAGGGGCAGGCCTCGTTCATCCATGTAAACAGTATCTGTGCGCTCCATGTTAGTACATATTGTTTTTACAAAATAACATCCCAACAATAGCGATACTGATGTGAAGTCTATTATTATTACTACAGTAACTTACACTCGGGACTCTGTAGTTCAAGCAAATCAATCAAATTATATATATATATATATATATATATATATATATATAACATGTACACAGTAGTGTTTTTATATTCACATGTGTGTGATAATGCCTGATGACAGTACAGTTCTTTATTTTTCTCCTCGCAAACCCACCCAAAAAACGCAACAATAAGTCTCTATTTTATTACGATCGTTGTATAAACACCCGATTATATTTCACCTTGATACACATTCTGTGTCTCAAGCAGTTTGTACGGTTTTTTTTTTTCATTTTTTAATCTCGCCTGTGTCGGATTTTTATCGCGGCGGAAGAACCGTGCCTCACACACGTATCTAGGCATTTGGCAGCTCACAAAACACATTTGTTTGGTTTGTTTACAATGAAAAAATCCCATGGCAAACAGAATATATCACCCACAGTATAGGCCTATATAACACAAGGTATTTTCTGCCGATATCGGCGTGTCACCTGCGCTTCGCTCGTCGCGGTTTAAACAGTATGACGGCACATCCAGAATAGACATACGCGCACATACATGAAACACACACACATGCATGTTTAAAACACCTACCCAAAAGCAGCAATCGGTGCGTGGCCCGGTAGATCTGCTTATCTTTCTGTAACTGTTTTTCTATCTTTTTGTTGGCTTCCCTCTGCGCTTTATCTTCGTTTCGCTGGTCCTCCGTCTTGCTGTTCCCCAAACACCCCATCTTCCAAAAACCGTGGAGGGGTGAGGGCGGAGAAAACACACACACACACACTCACAAAATCTCTAAATTCAACAACAAATCACACCATATAAAAAAAAAAAACGGGACACTTTTTTTTTTTTTTTTTTTTTAAATCCAGTCAATGTCTCTCTTTTTTCTGGTAATATTTAAAACAGATTTTTTTTTTTTTTTTTTTTTGAAACCCCGATTCCAATCTGAAGTCTGTACGATGACGCCGCCCGGGCAGTCCCCTCTTCACACGGACATTTCTTCTTATATTCGGTGTTTATTATTGTTATTATTATGTATTTATGTATTTATTATTGTTATTTAAATGATAAACATGTCGTACTTTTGTTTTCAAAACGTTTAAATAAACAGTTTTGCCTTTTCGAATCCCACACGACGTTCTCCTGTTAAAGAGGCCAATTAAATTCCTTCCGAGAAATCCTTCGTTTTTCTCAAAATTGTATTTTATTTTTTCACAAAATACCTCACAAAAATCCCATTAGCAACGGCGAATTCCTCTCTCTCTCTCTCTTTATCTTCATCCACCGGGAGGGAGAGAGGAGAAAACCAAAAAATAATAAATTAATAAAAATCTCCGCTAAAACGACGGCATGTTAAGCATTGCAAACGTTTATTTCTTCAGTAAAAAAAAAACGCAAAGCCGCTTCATGCGTCTCCACACTGACTCAACCGGAGTATTTCTGACACACACGCACACAGATAATTGTATTTTTTAATATATTTTTTGTGCAGTCTTCCTCCTCCTCCCCGGTGTTGCTTGCCTGCTCGTTTTTGCCCAAATCCAGAAAGGCCCTTCGTCTCTCTCTCTCTCTCTTTTTTTCTTTCGTTTATTTTATTTCCTCACATCTGTAGGTTTTCCGCGTCCCCTCCTCTTTTTCGGATTCTTCCCGGTACCTGGGTTTTTTGGGAAGTCTGTTTTTCCCCCCCTTTTCCCGCAGGTAGGCGTTGTGTGCCAGTTCAGGGTTGCGCTAGTCCCTCGGTGGATGGGGGTTCAAATACATGTGCATGTATGTCGCGCTCTGTCTCTCCCAGTATAATGTATTGTGTGCGTGTGCTGCGCAGAGACTCCTCGGCTGGCTGGCGGTGTTTTATTGCTTTCCCAGCCGCTCTGAAAGGCTGTTTCTTCGGCTGTATTATTGTTTTCCTTCCCGTGGGTTTGTACAGCGAGATAGATTGCGGTGAAGACACGGGGTGGGGCAATGTGCGCGCACGGAACCCTGGGAACGGAGAGGCGGAGTCACATGACACCCGAAACGTCAGCAACTGCAACCCGGCAACGAAAAGGCGCTCCCTTTAAAAACGACTTACAATGCAAACACAAAAACAACACACAACACAATACAAAACACAACACAACACAAAAACAAAACAACACAACACAACACAACACAACACAACACAAAACACAACACAACACAACACAAAAACAACACAACACAACACAACACAACACAACACAACACAAAAACAAAACAACACAACACAACACAACACAAAAACAACACAACACAACACAACACAACACAACACACAACACAACACAACACAACACAACACAACACACCACACCACACCACACCACACCACACCACACCACACCACACCACACAACACAACACAACACAACACAACACAACACACAACAACACAACACAACACAAAAACAAAACAACACAAAAACAAAACAACACAACACAAAAACAAAACACACAACACAATACAACACAACACCACACCACACCACACCACACCACACCACACCACACCACACAACACACAAACAACACAACACAACACAACACAACACACAACACAACACAACACAACACAACACAAAAACAAAACAACACAAAAACAAAACAACACAACACAAAAACAAAACACACAACACAATACAAAACACAACAAAACACAACACAACACAACACACAACACAATACAAAAACACAACACAACACAACACAACACAAAAACAAAACACAACACAACACAACACAACACAAAAACAACACAAAACACAACACAACACAAAAACAAAACACACAACACAATACAAAACACAACACAACACGATATGAGGACGCATGATGTCAAATGACTCTGCTTTTTCTTCAGTCGACGCGACTTCCACAGGGCACGGCTATAAAATCCAGGATACCCACATAATGAAAAGAAAGACAAGAGCGTGTTACTACTTTACAAATACAAACACGTTTTTTTTGTAAACCCCCCCCCAAAAAAAACTATACGTTACATAATTAGAAATAACACATCATTTACGACATTTCAACCCCTAACTATAAACTTTTATTATTATTATTATTATTATTATTAGAAGAAGAAAAAAAAAAGCTTTGGAAAATCAAGCTTCTGGGATCCTTCAAGAAGCTGCTTGATGAGATTCTGGGATCAATAAGCTACTAACAACCAAACGAGCAAGGTGGGCTGAATGACCTCCTCTCGTTTGTAAACTTTCTTATGTTCTTATGTTCTTATGTTTTTACTGATACAGTATTTATTTCTAAATGGCTGTTTTTATGCATAGTGAATAGTACCCCCAGGTGGCCAAAGTATGAAAGAGCAAGTCAACCCTGAATTCTGAGCCGATCCTTACATTTAAAAAGTGGTGCAGTTTCTTTTAAGGGAGGAAATTGATTCAGTGTCTCCTCTGATCCTGTTTGGGTTTGTTTTCGGGCTGATGCCCCCACACCAGTCACAAGCATACCCAGTACTGTTAGGGAGCGTTTGCCACAGTTTATAGTTTACTTCAGAGTGGGGGAAAAAAAAAAAAAAAACTGGTGCTACAGAACTAGAAAATATTAACTGTGAGCTCTATTCACAAATCTTTAAGTCCTGAGTCTTTTTAAAAATTAAAACTCTGTTTCTATGAATGAAATCGATTTTGATATTCGTGAAACTATTCTGGGCTATTGGTAGTTTCATAAATATCAAACTTTTATGTTACTCATAAAAAACTAAAACAAACAAACAAACCCCTTTAACCCCTTTGAAGTGCCCTAACTGATATCAGAGTCCTGTGCTGTGTCTGCAACGGCACGGCTGGCTAGGCATCCCTGCCTGCAGGTGTGTATCATTACACTGTGCTGTGATACCCGATGGCTGGAGAGCAGGGGGCAGGAGGAGGTACAGCAGCCATGCATGCTGGAATGTGTCCCAGCTCCCCGCTCCCCACTCCCCGTCCCCTCAATACTGGTTAAACTGTTCCAATGTATTGCACAACACACAGTTAAACACAACACAGGGGTTTTGTATTCAATGAGATATATTGTCTTTGTCATTAATGTATCAAACGTTTATATATATATATATATATATATAATTTTTTTATTTTATTTTAATTATCAAATACCAGCTCATATTAATCAAAATGGGATTAAAAAAAAAAGTCCCTAATGTAAGATTTTTTAAATCTTGAAGCTATGGGAATAGGGGCCTGTTTTATGCACTGCTTGTCAAACAGTATCCCAGCCCCCAGCCCCTAAACAGCTTCACCTCATCTCAGAGAGTCCCGCGCAGAATGAACCCCCTAAACAGCTTCATCTCAGAGAGTCCCGTGCAGAATGAACCCCCTAAACAGTTTCATCTCAGAGAGTCCCGCGCAGAATGAACCCCCTAAACAATTTCACCTCATCTCAGAGAGTCCCGTGCAGAGTGAACCCCCTAAACAGCTTCATCTCAGAGAGTCCCGCGCAGAATGAACCCCCTAAACAGCTTCATCTCGGAGAGTCCCGCGCAGAATGAACCCCCTAAACAGCTTCATCTCAGAGAGTCCCGCGCAGAATGAACCCCCTAAACAGCTTCATCTCAGAGAGTCCCGCGCAGAATGAACCCCCTAAACAGCTTCATCTCATAGAGTCCCGTGCAGAATGAACCCCCTAAACAGCTTCATCTCAGAGAGTCCCGCGCAGAATGAACCCCCTAAACAGCTTCATCTCACAGAGTCCCGTGCAGAATGAACCCCCTAAACAGCTTCATCTCATAGAGTCCCGCACAGAATGAACCCCCTAAACAGCTTCATCTCAGAGAGTCCCGCGCAGAATGAACCCCCTAAACAGCTTCATCTCAGAGAGTCCCGCGCAGAATTGACAGCACTATTTATAACCCTTCTGCTTTTAGATTGTTTTATGTAAATGTAATTTAGCCTGTGTTGAACTGTATTAAAGATGAGAGCCATCAGCCGTTCTGCATCCCCTCCTTTACTCATGGTTGCTCTGTTTGGTGATAAAACTGAAATGCCACCCTACTGTAGCCTTACACATTAAGAGGCACAAACTGACCTTGTCTTAAAAGGGAGATTTCTGGCAAGTGTCAGTGTCTGAGGATAATAAACACTGGACCATTAAACACTAGCACCACA
This sequence comes from Acipenser ruthenus, assembly GCF_902713425.1. Taxonomy (NCBI): domain Eukaryota; kingdom Metazoa; phylum Chordata; class Actinopteri; order Acipenseriformes; family Acipenseridae; genus Acipenser; species Acipenser ruthenus. Next base: position 1,119,114 of record NC_081206.1, on the reverse strand, counting down.
AAGCTTAAAAAACATTCAGATACTGTAGCAAGAACTCTGCACCCTATTCACTAGGCTTTCAATTGTGAGTGGTTTGCATTTCGATATCAATATATTTGAATACACCTGGGCATATAGGTGGTGGAATCAAGTCTATTGTAACTGCATGTCTTTGCCCTGTCCATATAAAAATACATACAGAATGTAAAGAAAATGCATGCATTCTATTTTCAAACAGCTCACATTCTCAATGGAGTTCGGTAGCCTGTTAGCTATTCTAATGAAAGCAGTCAAATACTATTTAGTAATTCATTATCGGGACATTGGAGAGAAGATTCACCCTGAAAAATCGCATGTGCTTATTTTGTATTTCCAGTAACATTAGCTGGCTGTTCCAGTTTTGCAGCGTTAAAGTAAAGAAGTACATTGTGTCTTGTGCATTTTAGCGGAAGGAGACAGTTCTGTGTCACATTCGTCACAGAGGACTGCAAAGCATCCCCTTTGAGAGGGAGTTCTGTACAAGGCTGAAGCAGCTAGAAACATGTCTAAAGACGTACATTACATATGCAATGGGCTGTCTTTCCTTGTTTGAAAGCAAACAATGCATGTTTCTTACTTGAGGGACCTGTGCCGGGGTGAGACAGTGCTGGAGTGCAGCGCAGAGCTTCCACATCATTAACCACTACCTTGGGTTTCTTAGTTTTGAAATATTTTTTTTTACTGCAAACAGAAAAAACTATTTTGGTTAAACTATTTACCCTGCAGCCATGCAATCAAGACCAAAGAGTTCACAGATTGGTCTGGAAAAGAGTTTCATAAATGAACAAAAAAAAAAGAAAAAGGAATGATCTCAACCCTCGTCCTTTAGAGGCTTCTCCAGGCAATGATGTCTGCTTGGAAACCAAGTGCCACAAACTGCAAGGTTTTACTCCTCCAAAATACATGCAGCAGTGACAGCATAACTACTACAAACAGGTGAAAATACCCACGTCAATTCCCCTTCCCAACATGCCGTGCAACATCAGATCTGGAACTCTCTTACCTGTTATGACAATAGCAAGGTTAGCAAGCTTTGTGAGTTTATTTTTCATTTTTACAAACTGTAATATTTCGGTTACTACTGTATTTTTAAACAGCCTCTTTAAACAGCACTTGATATCCCAGACAGTAAAATCCATGCACCACAATAACAGGCAAGCAACAGCAACTGTGCAGTTCCATCTCACAAAGCAGGGGGAGTGAAGAGATATGGAACTTTAAATGGGTTTGTGGGTGTGCGTGTGCGTGCGTTTCAGTTAGTGTGTGTGCGCTTGTCAGTGTGCGTGCGTGTGTGTTCTCTATCCTAATAATGCAACCCTCAGGCTTTTTCCTGGTATATGGAGCCCAGTTAAGTTCCTCAGATATCTGAGATCAGGGTATATTTGTCAGTTGCAGGCTTAGTCAAATAGTTCCCCACAATGAGGCATTCACTGGAGTTAAGGAAGCACCACTTTCCATACCAGCGATTGTTATCGTTTTAACAGAACCTCCTTTAAGAACACGCATATTTAATTCCCAACAAACACAGCACACATGATCAGCTGCGTTTCAATAAAGCAATTTACACAACACCCTTTGAAGTGCGTTTCTCTTTATTCATTCGAAACGTCTTGCAAACAGACGTACTCTGAAAGGGTTAATAATTTCAATTACTGAAGTCAGCTCACTTTGATAGACGACGTCACAAAAATGTGCGATTTGTCTACTAATCTTTCACTGCTGCCTCCTTTTAAAATAACTCAAAAGTTCCTTAAACAAAAAACAAAAAAATCTGTAAATAAAAAAAATAAATGCATTGATTTAATTCCTGAGGCCGACTATGTTGAAATAAAATTCTAATTTGGAATCTTTGGAAATTTTTCTTTTTTGCAAATGTTACCCCCATATCATATTTCCTCGTTCAAAATATGAAGCGTTGTTCTGTTACTTTATTCAAACCCAGAACAAAGCATACGGCTGGAAACACCCAGGAATTATTGTGAGGGGAATTTCAGAAACAATCCATTAAAAAAAGTGTGTGTGTGTCTGTCAGTGTGTGTGTGTGTGTTTGTTTCAGTGTGTCAGTGTGTGTCTCAGTGTGTGTGTCTGTGTCAGTGTGCGTATCAGTGTGTGTGTGTGTGTGTCAGTGTGTGTGTGTGTTTGAGGGGGGTTGACTTTTTCAACATCAACTCGGACATTCCACACATTCCCACCTGTTTGCTTCTTCATAATCAATACAAGTTGTTTATTCCCTTTCAAACATCTGCTCACAGCTGTTTCAGTGTTTCCACTTCTCAACACAGTGTTCTGTGTAAACCTTTGCTGCCCTGCTGTATATACTACAGATTCACTTTTTGAATCGGTTACATTCATACATTCTGGTGGTCCAAGCAAGGTGGCATTGTTACATATATTTAATTTAACATGAAAAAGTATTTATAAAAAAAAAAACAACACACCGTTATTCCTAATTTCAGAACCAATTGCCGTTTCTGTTTTTAGTACCTTGTCAATTGCATTAATATTTGAATGCGCAATCATTCGTGTTTTTTCATGGGGATCACATACCTGATCGCATTTTGTTAAGCTGTCCTTTGAGTATAAGAACAATTGTTGAGAATGCTTATGGTTCGGCAAAGCCAAGAGGTCTTCAAATCTACAAAAATACAGTTTAACACAAAAACAAATCATGATTTAATAAAATATAGACTTTTCATAGTCTTAACAAACGTAACTCATTTAAATTGAGGCTTTTTTAAAACTGGGACCCTCGGCCAGGCACGTGAGATGCCAAACCCGTGACTTCTGAACGAAGTAAGTTTGCCTTTAATCAAGCAAACTGAGCAGTTATGAAACCATTGCCTTGACACATTGACCTTTCTGCAGTGTAAAAATAGAACTGTCATGAAGCTCTCGACAGAATTAGCTCAAAAACAAAAGTGCTTTCATTTTCATGCGTGTTCCTGAAACTACAGCCTGAACTCCAAGTAAAGAACACATCGCTTTCATTTCAAGCGTTTCACACTGTATTGAGCGGGGTTTTCTTACAATACTTTAAGTTAGGGTATGTTGTGTTATTGTATTTTTAAACAAACCTCTCTGTTCAGAGAAAACGAATACATACAGTAATATATAATAAGAAGTTTACACAGTCCGAAGTCTTCTCCCAAATTCCTCCCCCTTTCACTACACCCTCTCCGCACACATTTCACTGCTCCATGGCAAACAATGCCACTGCTGCTAAGTTTTGCATGCCATCCCGTTTTCTATTTACAACCCTGGGCCTAAAAATAGCGACAAATGATCCATTTGTAACCGTGGGACGTGCCCTGGCTTGGGGAGAAGGTGTCAGACGAGCCGGAGCTCCGGGCATACCGCTTACCTGAGGTCATCGTCTCATTTAAAAGAGCCACGCACTGCACACGCCCCCGTTCAGAAAGCGCGCGGGGGCTCTGTCTAGAACACTCAGGCTTTCCTGGAACCATCAGTGTGTCTGCGTTCTATAAATAACCTTATCACAGAGCAAAAAGAGGCTTCCTCTTTCTTTACTGAGTCCCAAATTAGAACCAGAGCTTCATGTTTGGAACCCCTGTGATTCAGTATCGAGTGTACCGAACCACAAGAATGGAGGGCACGACAAAAACAACATCTGCATATATATATATATATATATATATATATATATATATATATATAAATCAATAAATACATATAGAAGTCATAACCACTAAAGACTGCATTATATCTGACGGAATAACATACTGCACTAAGACCCCACTGACAAGATTCTGGATAAAGTCCTGCTATTATTTTGATCAAATCATGGCTGATCAGCTGATTTAGCTTTGGAACACTGTAGTCGATTGTGGATTACCCCTACAGTTCGTGTGGGAGGGTAACACAGTGCTAACTAAGTGCCCTTTGTTAAGGGTGTGTGTGTCTGTGTGTGTGTGTGTGTGTTTCTTTACACAGGGTTTCCCTTTCCTGGTTCCAGGGGACCCCTGTGTCTGCCAGGTTTCATTTCTGCTGAGCTCTCCAGGACTGAATCAAACCCTTCATTGAACTGATCATGTGCTTAATTAGACCTTTTTAATTGTTCTCAGCTCCTAACAAGTAGACGATTTCAAGTTTCTTATAAAATGGTATAGTTAACTTGAAATCTCCAATTGTATAAAAGCTGAAAGCAGTTGAAAAGGTCTGATTAAGCTAATGATCCATTCAATGAAGGGTCTAGTTCAGTAATTGAGAGCTCAGCTGGAATGAAAACCAGCAGACACAGGGGGACCCCAGGACCTGGACTGGGAAACCCTGACTTAACGCACTCCTCCAGTAACTGGGGACGTGACAGCCTTTCACTCCAGCATCCAGCTTCACTATGAGCCACCCGGTCCCTCCCCCACGCAGATTCAAGACTGAACTGTTAAACTCAGTACTGTAGTGGAATTCTCTAGAGTTTCTTTTAATTTAACCTCCAATACCTAAAGTGATACACAAGCAGGCATTTCTTAATGAAGTTATAGAAACCTAAATGAAAATAAAAAACGAACCATGTGCTCAGGAGCTTTTATCTTTTATCAGAATGTCTGCTGTACGCTGCAGTTCACACTGTATCCGTACTGAAACAATCACACAGGCATCCACTAGAGGGCAGTGCTCCTTGCATTTCTTCCTAAAAATGCAGCTACAGCAGGCAGGATACATTGAACATAATGACTGCTTGCACTTTTGACATTGTGTTTATCAGCACCGCATAGGCAGAAACCGATCTACCCCTATTAAATTAACATTCCTTGATCATGCCCGGCTGCAAGTCCTTTACAATCCAGCACAATAATCACGTAACACGTAGTTTGAGTTGTTTCATTTGTCTTTCCTTGAAGAAAAAAACAAAGACAAACATGCACATTCTCTAAAAGAAAAAAAAAAGAAAGAATCTGTAGCCAAACTATCCTGCCATCACGGTTAATCTTGTGTCTCTGCAGCTGAAACTACCTTTGGGAGAATGTAAACAAACTAGACAGTGAACAAGGCCTGCGTTCTAATACACTGCAGCTTGACTGCGAGTGAAACCTCCTGCCTGACCGTTCTGAATGTACATTTTTACAAAAAAACCAAAGCGTGTGTGTGCAGAGGTCAGGAGATATCTCTGGCTGACACTGTTGTAAAATACCTGAGGATCAGAGATCAGTGCAAAATTCATTCCTCGCAGCACACAGCAGAATGCACCTATGCACCTGAACTTTGGTATTTGAATCTAATCATTTATTAAGTTCACTGAAGCAATATATTTTTTCTGTTGATGAATGAATTTACTCCAACATAAATGACACAAGAGTCTTCTAGTACTGTAGGGTAATGCACGGTGCAACAGTATTACAGGGTCCTCACTTGCATGCTTCTTAATGTGATGGAGTGGGAGCCACAGCAGTGACAGCGAGACACATACACACACACACAACGTTACACACTGTGCTAATATTTCAAACCAGGATTTCCTGAATGCCTGTACTCGCCCTAACCACTAGGCCACAAATTGACGAGTTTTAAAATGTGCATTTACGAGAAAGTCGTTTTGAGGCGAGAGATATACAGGCACCAATTCAAATCAGTCATTTCCTGCAAATGTAAGACATAACAAAATAAATGAAGTAATCAAACTGCCAGGAAAATGTTTTTCACAGCAAGCATAGGTGCTCGCCCTGAAAATGCATCCTGTGAAGCTTCTTGTGCACGGTGCTGATCCACAGACGAGCTTCTTGTGCACGGTCCTGATCCACAGACAAGCTTCTTGTGCACGGTCCTGATCCACAGACAAGCTTCTTGTGCACGGTGCTGATCCACAGACGAGCTTCTTGTGCACGGTGCTGATCCACAGACAAGCTTCTTGTGCACAGTGCTGATCCACACACAAGCTTCTTGTGCACAGTGCTGATCCACACACAAGCTTCTTGTGCACAGTGCTGATCCACACACAAGCTTCTTGTGCACAGTCCTGATCCACAGACGAGCTTCTTGTGCACGGTGCTGATCCACAGACGAGCTTCTTGTGCACGGTCCTGATCCACAGACAAGCTTCTTGTGCACGGTCCTGATCCACAGACAAGCTTCTTGTGCACGGTCCTGATCCACAGACAAGCTTCTTGTGCACGGTCCTGATCCACAGACAAGCTTCTTGTGCACGGTCCTGATCCACAGACAAGCTTCTTGTGCACGGTCCTGATCCACAGACAAGCTTCTTGTGCACGGTCCTGATCCACAGACAAGCTGCTAGCAAGGCTTGGATTACAGTGCTTATTGAACAACGGTTTCCTCTGCAGCCGTGGTCTTCCACTAACAGTTGTCTGTGCTTTCTAACCACATCTTGATCGATCACTAGTTATTCTCTTAGATCTTTTCCATTGTATAAAACTGTGTGGCAGACTGGACCTTGATGTCCCAGTTGCAGCCTCCAACTAGGGCATGCCCCATTCAAACGCTGATGAGAAATCCGTACTTTTACTGAACGTACGCTCAGCACACAGCTGTGTGAAGATCTGCCCTGTGTTTAAACACTCACCCAACAGGACTACTGAATGCTCAATTCCAACACAACCATGCAACACACCCTTTCACCAGGGTAGTGTGTGTGTCAGCTTCAGTGGCATAACTGCCAGTGCGAACCCAGCATGCATAGTCCCTCTTTAAGAAGATGCCAGCTGAGCCGAAGCAGACACAGTTATTAGTAAGTGTCCGAAGCTGAAGGCATGCTGTACATTGTGGTATACAGCAGTCTAGACAGTTTGCAAGTCCACGTGATTCTTCAACAACGAACCATGAAAAAAAAGGGCAGAATATATTCAAATTGAGCCTCGCCATTGGCCAGGCACACAAGTGTTTTTTCCAGTTAGCCAGGATGTGGGGTGGGATCCTTGCACATTCAGTCCTAAGAGTTATCTAAAGCTATAGCAAAACCACTGACATGAATGGGGGGGGGGGGGGAGAGACTGCAGTCCAGGTAGTACTTCTAAGAAAAAGAGATTTGTACTTCCATGCCATCTAGAATGGCTGAGCCGTGTTAGGAGCTACATTCATGTCACAGGTTGGGTTGAAACAGGCTGGGTTGAAACATTGAAAAGTATTGACAAGCATCTCTTACAGTGAAGGAACCGGCTGTACAGTGTGAAGACGTGATATCGAGAAGCAGACGGACGGACACGATCAGCGTGTAAGGGTCCCTGTTTGTTGAATGAAGAATGAAAGGGTCAGGCTAGATGGGTCAGCAGCAGTTGAGAAACGTGAACAATATCCATGCCACAATTCCATTCATAAACCCTGACCTGGCTGCTCTGGGAAACGTGTCTGAGGAGGACTGATCCTCACAAGCCCCTCAGCTCTCTACAGCTCACACTGTAACCCCAGCCTTCTTCTACATGCCACACCCCCTTTTTATAGATGCCACACCCATTTTCTAGATGCCACACCCCTTGTCTAGATGCCACACCCCTTTCACAGCGGATCCCTGTATTACAACTTGTCCGTTTTTTGGTATACGCGAAAGGCTTTGCTCAGGTAAACTTTGAACTCACTTCTGAATAAGCAACACAATTGACATAGTTAGTTTTGAATTTGCAGAGCTGCAGCTGTGGGGCTGACTGAAACACTGCCCTCTTTATCCCCTGGCTGCAAGAACGATCAGAAGGGGCAGCTTTTTTAAAAGTGCCCTTATATTCTTTAATTTCGTCAGACAAGGGACGACTTGTGGAGTTCATGAAAGGATTTCACTTACACACATATTTCCCCCTCTAAACGTCTTTCAAACATTTGTATTTAGAAAACTACCTGAATTATGTACACCACGTTATGTTGTTTGTATCGAATGTTAAATAAAACCTGGGTGGACTGGCAGACGGCTCTACGGGTCAGTCCCTAGTGCTCTGTCTTTTACTTTACTGCCTCTGCACACAGGACGCGATGCGACAAGCGAATGTGCCGTACGACACACCGCACCACAGCAAACAAAATAACACATGGATTTATTTGTTTTTTTTTAATCTACTCACGAGTAACAGCCCCTTGCCGGCAGCAGCTCTGCCCTTCAGGCACAGTATTGAAACTGCCCAGTGAGTGTGAATCCAGGGGAGTGAACGGCGCTACCCTGACTGACAACGCTGCTGTAAAAAGTGTCTGCCAATATACCAAGTTAAATCACCAGACAGCCATTCTGTGCAATAAAAGAAAGTCAGGCACACTGAGGAAGCCGGAGCGAGCAAGGGGTGCAGCCTCCCTCAATAGTGCAGATGCTGCTGGCTGTCCCTGCACTGACACCCAGCCCCCTTGGAGTAACAGCTGTATTTTACACTTGAGAGATCTGTACGTTCTCACTGCAGTGGCGCAAATTAGACTTCTGCTCAGCTAAATGAGAATTAAAGAACAGTTGAATATCTCTTTACATTTCAAACAGGATCCCCCCATGTTCACCCAATTTCTACGAATTTCAAGAACTCGATTACATTTGAGGCAGGAGGAAATGACACCGCGTGCCCCGAGTCACTGAAAGCACCAGTACTGTAGACCAGAGCGACGTCAAATCAGGTCAATAAAGACTGGATTGGAATGGACTGAAGGAGCCGCTGCGTTTCCAGGTCTTTGTTCCAACCATGTCCTTAACTGAACCCCTGACCAGGTCCTAAAGCACTTAATCATGCGATACCCATTAAACCAGGAACGGATCAGCCCTCCAGGACCGGAGTTTAAAACCAATCCCCTGCTCTAGGCCAGTCATGTCACGTGGCTATTGCTCCAAGTGCTGGGAAATCCTGTTTTGAGCAATAAAAATGTTATTCTTTTCAAATTCAAATTCAAAGCTGAAATATTCTTGAATTTCTCAGTTTTTTTTTTTTTAAAGATGAAGAGAAGTAAAGAGATAGTTGCAACTGTTACAGTAGATACAGCGATCAGACCCCTCTTGCATAGCAGTTTCACTCGTCCTGGTTTTACAATGAGCTTGAGTAGCCCCAGTGTGTACAGATAACAAGCCCGGGCGTATGTCTTATTAAACTCCTAGTAAAAGCAGGAATGGAATCACAATGCTATGCGATGGGAGTCGGATTGCCATCCCTCCAATGAAATGCATGTGTCAGGTACAGGCGCGCATGAAGGTGGTTCAAGAACAGGAGAGAGCAAGCTTGTCCCTTTCCACTCAAACCCTGTCTAACCCTGTTTTCAGACATGCCAAGCTCACAGCATCCACATGAGTGCCAACTGACAATATATAATCGAGAGAGAGAGAGAGAGAGAGAGAGAGAGAGAGATTTATAAATACCCCAGATGAATTAGCACTTTATTTTTAGTAGTGAAACTCTTAAAGGAATGATGGGGTCTCGCTCTAAATAAGTGGAGACTTTGCTTTATTCAGACCCTTAGACTCTCCTCGTGACGTCACGTGGCGTCTCCACCTGCCAGGTGTGACCGCTCTGCCCGGAACGGGTCACACCGCATCCCTTGAAAGAGTCACACTGGATATCTGTATTATCAGCTGGTAGCTGCCCTGCGTGGCGGTACACGGTAAACAGTTAACCCAGAGTCCCTTGCACGACCAGTGCGAGTCCGTCTGACAAACAAACCCGTTAAGTTAAACGAACGAGAAGACTTTACAAACGCCGCTGTGCTGACATTGCGTTCTCTTTAACAGGGCAAACCCGAGCCATGCTAGCAGTATTATTAAGGGCAAAACGTGTTCTCTGTACTTACCCAGCAACAGCAGCCTGTGCGTCTGTTTGTATTCCCTTTTCTCGGCTTTCAGGCTCTTGTCTATGCTCCGGCTCCGCTTGTTTTCCGCCTTCATCCGCGCTTTCTCCTCTGCCCTTAGCCTGTCCCTGAGTTGTGGGTCCGAGGCAAGGTCCGCATGTCCCTGGTCCCCTTCTGTCCCGCCCGTGCCACCCCCGCGCCCCGTGTAGGCGATTGAAGACTGGGGTCCTATTACCCGAGACCTCAGGCTGTGGCACACACCCATGCTGGTGTATCCAAAACAAACACACAAAAAACAGCAATATTTATTCCAACACCACTCAACGGGACGCCACCATGCTCACAATCATAAACAGCTCTAATAATCCAGTGCGTAGTGCAGCCGGATCAGCGGTTCGGTTAGACTCGCTCCTCTGCGCTGTCCCCAAGGTCCTCCCTCCCGTCACAACACTCGCCTGTGGTGCTAGCTGCTTCCTCGCTCGGTTTAGTACAGATCTCACTCTTCTCTCCCTCCCCTTTCTCCGGGTTAATTTACAGCAACAAGGATAAAGGCACACACTTTTCGGGAACACGTGACCAGGAAACGTTTACCATATTTACCGTAATTGACAGAAAAAGAAGGACCTACGTGCTGAGCCAAGCCTGCACACCGTGCACAGTGTAGTGGACGAGAAAAGGGCACTACACACGCCGTCCCCGCCCCTCTCTGCGTCCACACAGCCCCTGTGCAACACTGAAGCTAAACACCGCTCCTGTGCGGTGCCCTGCTGCAGTACAAGTTAAGAGATATACATACGTACATAACATAGACTCGGCTTCTTATAGTTCTGCTTGTAGTTTCAGTTCCTCAAAGCTATTTAACAGATTGATTTTTTCCCCCAATACCCCCAAAAAAAACGTTGTGTCTGGAGCGAAGGGTGTTCGGTGGCTGTGGAGTTGCAACGTTTTCTATCACCTAGAATTTTAGGATTGAGACAAAATCGCACGAGTCTACCGGAAGCCATAATAGTAGAACAGTAGTTAATGTTGGATTTCGAAATGTCACCTTTTTTCATTTTTGTCAGTTTTTCGTTAAGTACCTGGAAAACTGCAAAGCGGCGTGTAATTCAATAAGCTAACGTGACATCATTCAGCAGGTTTCATTGGACTTCATGAAGTCCAATTAGGGCAGCAGTGTGGAATAGTGGTTAGGGCTCTGGACTCTTGACCGGAGGGTTGTGGGTTCAATCCCCAGTGGGGGACACTGCTGTTGTACCCTTGAGCAAGGTACTTTACCTAGATTGCTCCAGTAAAAACCCAACTGTATAAATGGGTAATTGTATTTAAAAATATCTTGTAACAATTGTAAGTCCCCCTGGATAAGGGCGTCTGCTAATAAATAAATAAATAATAATAATGAAGCCAAATGACTTCATAATAGGGTGACGCAACACTTTTGCCCGTAGCTGTACAGGGGACTTGTTTTATAAGTAATTCTGCCCACACACTGCATTGACTACAGCCCCCGAGCTCTATACAGTCACAAGATAGCCCTGTACTGCGATAACATTCACAGGCTTCGCTGTAGTACCGTTTTGCTATGTTTGTGAGTGAATTAACCCATTCTTTTCATGTGTGTTATACAACGCTATGGCAGGACACACCCCTCCTGTGAAAGACGCTATTCTTCAATGGGGCGCGTGTGCGTGCACCTCTAATGACGTGGAGATGTTAATCAATACTGTACTATGCAACAGAACCCAGCCCAGTGTCTTCATCAACAACCCTCTATATGTTATACTGGGACACTTTGAAGTGATATGCGCGCACCAGCTGTAAACTTAGCGACTTCAGTTTAGACAAAGATGGTTCTGTTGTTTGTTTATTTATTTATTTATTGTTACAAAACCCTAATACAAGGAACTGATCAGAAGTGCGTTTATTGAAAGAGCACGCATGTGACACTGTGCTTTTGTGCAGAAATACCACGTGTTGCACACAAGAATTTCAACTATGGAGGCGTCTGCAATATTGGGGTCTGTGTTAATGTTACAGCACATACTCTAAATGAAACCCCGGAGCCACTATCTGGCAGGTTTAAATATTATAGAAATATGACATTTTACAAGTTTCTTTCTTAGGTTTTATCGTTATTATAGTGGAAGCATGCAGCATAGGTAAGCATTGTAAAGCCCAGAGAGGTATGATGAGGCACTCTGATCTGACACTCTGAACACACAGCATTCACACCCTGGTGGAGCTGGCAGGGCTGATCTGACACTCTGAACACACAGCATTCACTCCCTGGTGGAGCTGGCAGGGCTGATCTGACACTCTGAACACACAGCATTCACACCCTGGTGGAGCTGGCAGGGCTGATCTGACACTCTGAACACACAGCATTCACACCCTGGTGGAGCTGGCAGGGCTGATCTGACACTCTGAACACACAGCATTCACACCCTGGTGGAGCTGGCAGGGCTGATCTGACACTCTGAACACACAGCATTCACACCCTGGTGGAGCTGGCAGCGCTGATCTGACACTCTGAACACACAGTATTCACACCCTGGTGGAGCTGGCAGGGCTGATCTGACACTCTGAACACACAGCATTCACACCCTGGTGGAGCTGGCAGGGCTGATCTGACACTCTGAACACACAGCATTCACACCCTGGTGGAGCTGGCAGCGCTGATCTGACACTCTGAACACACAGCATTCACACCCTGGTGGAGCTGGCAGCGCTGATCTGACACTCTGAACACACAGCATTCACACCCTGGTGGAGCTGGCAGGGCTGATCTGACACTCTGAACACACAGCATTCACATGGCATGACAAGTTCTGCTTTTTTAATTTTTTTTTTTTTCCAAAGAGAATGCTCCTGTGTACATTACATAAGCCGTGCTGCACAGTTTTGAAGAGAAACGTTTCTTTTTTTTTCTGAAAGAAGTAAAATATTGTTAATTTTGAATGTTTGTATATCGTTCATTTTCAATTGGATGTTCCTTAAACTAGGATGTAACCTTGAGACGAAGGGGCATTGTCAATACAACTCAATAAGGGGAAGTGGTCAAATAATCTTGCAATATTGCTGGCTTCAGTAGGACTGCTTCGGGTGGATAGATGTGGTTATAACCTTCACTCCCCCCAATCCAAATGCTTTCTTAACCATGTGGGAGCACAGTTTTATTGGCAGAATGAGAAAAACAGCACCGGTCCTGGTGTCTATCCTACTCTGTTCCACAGGGTGGCACTGTGGTTTCAACATCACTGGGCTTTTCATCTGCATCATGATCTAACAATCTGTGATGTGTGTCTTTGTCCAGCCACAGTGTCAGAATGTATCTGCTCTGCTGTTGCTGCTTTCCACATTGTAGCTCCTCATGGACAGCAGTAGTTTATTAAGCAGTGGGAGATCCTGCAGATTCTCAGTGAATTGTCATTAATAGCATTTGTCTTACCAAGTTAGAAAGTTAAAGGCGTGCTGATGTGTGTACATGTTGTAGAGCTCTCAAAATGTAACCACGACCCCTTTGTCTATAATCTTCCCCTAGTGGATTGCACCCACTAGATATCACCTTAGTACCCGTTTCTATTGCAAACCATGGAAAATAACATTTCAATATCTACCCACTATGTGGCTATTGTTACTGAGGGAATACTAGATTTTAAATAGAGGTCAACAATAACACCTTAAAGGGAAAGCACCTTATCTGGTTCTGCCCAGGTGGAGTTATCATGTCATGCAGGCTTCCTTTGATTTAACCTACAAACCAGCAAACTTATCCTGGTTTCAACCCAAGCTGCATTGTGTGTGTAACAGGACAGAGGCTGGGCGTGAACCGCTGACCCTGCACACCACAAGTGTGCGTCTAAACCACAATGCAAAAAAGCCAGCTCTTAACCTTGTCTCTTAACTTCAAAACTAAATGCATGAGTGAGTTCCTCTTACTGCTGCGGGGCACTCGGAGTTCTGCACCAGGTCTCGGACAGAGGCTAAGTGAAGAGGTTTGATATCCTGGACACATTTCTTTATTTTAAGTTTTTTTTGAGTGATCATGGAAAGAAACTTGACCCCAGCTTCCGGTTGTGGTAAATAATGGGCAACAGAGTGCGTCTCATTTAGCCGGAGTGTAATCCCAGGTATGGACTGAGAAAGCTTATTAATCCAATAAAAAAGCACTCATCACTTTCACAACTCCTGCAGGAAAGCCAGAACTGTATTGAAGCACACCAGGGGAAACAATTGGCTGTACTTGCAGATAATGCGCAGTGAAAACAAAAACTAATGCTTTTTATGTTTTGTTGTAAAATACAATTGCACTTGTTCTAAATAATAATAATAATAATAATAATAATAATAATAATAATAATAATAATAAGATATTTTTATAAGGCTCTGGTCCAAGCTTTATTCTCACCTCTGACACCAATCCAGCGTGACGTGGATCAGGTCGGGTTTGATGCAGAGGTGCCTGGGAGACTTGGAAGGGCCTTTATCAGTAGAAGGCAGCATTTCTACAATGTTCTGTCTAAATGGCGTAACCGTGAATGGACCCGATCTACGCCTCCCAGTCTGTTGGAAAGCAGATCTGAAGATGGGTCCCGTGTTCCTTGATGCACACCTTACCTCTGACATTGGGATCAGCATGCTGTCCAGACTGGTAGGAATCATCAAGCCTCTTCACAAACCATTGTCCTGCTCCACAGCACTGGCAGGCTGGAAGCAGAGGCCTCAGGGACAAAGGAAAAAAGACAAAATGATCGTAAATGGGCAAAGGGAAACTGTGAGACCCAAGGTAAAAATCAATGACTGTGAAAGCCTGGCTGAGATCTGTACAAAAAAAAAATCATATTGAATTTAAATGAGGAAAACTGGCAGACACATTTGTGTCAGAGTGCAGCTTTTGTCTGCTTTACTTATCTTTTGAAAGATCGATGGAGGTAGAGAGTGGGGGATGAGGGGAGGGTGGAGGGTTCATTAAAGCAGAAACCTTTGTTGAATATTCCTTCAAGTTTCTTCACCAGATAAAAAGGTATATTTACATTCAACCCGGTCATCTGACGTGCTGATCATGTGGAGTGACGGATTCGAGATGGTTGGACGACACCCTCAAAGAATCGTCACACTCTGCTGTTTTTCAATTCCAATTCCTGGAATTGGAATTAGAATTCATATTTTAGAGACATTAATAATTGATGAACTGCTTTCGTTTGAAGTCGATTTAATTGATTAACAGCGATTTCAAGTCAAGTAATTTTGTTGCCATTGTGAGAAGCTCATTTTAACAGAATGCTGCTGATTGCAATTTTGATCAACGCTGTGCTGGAATTGATTAGCACTGGCTGTCCCTTCGTTTTGGTATTAAATGCTCCAGGAACACCCACACCTTGAACAGTGTCTGTTATACAGAGAACGATAGTTCAGTCACCTGACTGAAGAGCAATCTTGCAATCAGCTAGTGAAGGCGAGGCAAGGAATAAGGTTTGGGGTAAACTTGTAATTTACTTAATTCATAAATTAATGGCTCGATCATATGATATTCCTTAGAACAGCACTAAAAAAATTGTATTAAATTTTGACAAGAAATCATTTTCAGGGTCCTTTGTGTTTTGGTAATGGAAGTTATGCAGGGTCATTTCTGGGAAGAGCATGTGAATTCATCCCTCTGGTTGAAAAAGTGCCTATGCTGCTTATCTTAAAACCCCTTTTAAAGGGATTACAAACCACACAGCGGGTGCAGCGGAAACGAGATTAAGAAGCACATTAAAGTTACATGTACACACGACTGATGAAGAGCAGGTTTAGTGGCTAATGCTCAGGACCGGGTATCAGGGTGATCTGGGTTCAAACAGTAACATCACTGGGACTCTGTGAGTGAAGGGTTTTATTAACTGGAGAGCTGTCTTGCTGAGTAACTTGTTGGAGTTAATGGCAGACAGTTTTGTGCTGTCACTGGAGTGAATTCCACAAGGTTAGGCGTGTTACACCAGGAACCAGCTGCATAGATTCAACCAAGGACTGCGCTTCAAAACCCGAGACCGCTGCAAACGGTACCTGGAAAAGCTTTGCCGATACCCGTCCCTTTTGCTTCCGGGTTTCTCTTTTCAATCAAGCCACAGATAGGAAGCACCGCTGGGAAGAGCCCTCAGCTCATTTCTCTCTCTGTTCACGACAAGGTGTAGCTGAATTACGCAGAGGCACCGGTAATGCAGGAGGGTTTAAAAGCTGAATGCATGAAATATATATTCATAATCAGAAGAGGAGGCGACGCGTCTGGGGGAACGGTCTTGCTGGTCCTGTTATGTTTTCCTGCTGATGTGGTGTTTTGGGTTTCAGGTTCAATTAGCGTATCCCTGGGGGAGCTGCAGAGCAGAGGTCACTGATTAATAATCAACAGAAAAGCTTGTGCTGCTGCTCGGCTGCCCCACACCGTCGCATAGACTCTACAGACCTCACGGTGCAGGTGGGCTGGCATTGGGGCGGAGTTGTACAAATGATTCAATCCTCACTTTTATTGGAATCAACTGATGCATATATTTTCCAGGAGCATCGGGAACACCAAACATTTTGCTGTGGTTTCCTGTCTAATGTCACAGATTTTCAAGCTGTGAAAAATGTTAAATTATGTTCCAGTCATGTGTTGATAAAGTTTGTTATTTATTTATTTATTTATTAACAAAATATGAGATGTCTATTTAAGTCAGAAAAGCATATTTGTTTAAATCCAGGAATTAACAATGATATATGAAGTGATGATATTACATGCTCTATCAGGTAAGAGTTACTGGAATTCTCTTTTGTTCGCTGGGTGTACTTTAAGTAAGGCAGGTGAGGGAGGCACTTTATCAGAAATTGATTACCTGCCGCATGGCAAATCTCCTGGTTATTTATACCGGGTGGTCTTTATACTTGAAAGTCAATAAAACCATAAACAACAGCAATTATCTCAAGATGCAGCTGAGCTGAATTTAAACACAGAACAAGTAAGAGATTCCTGGCATCACCGGCTGTCTCCAAGCAAACAGTAATTACTGTGACAGGCAAGACGAATGGCTGCAGACAACTGAAACGACGCTTTCTCCTGTACGCTTTCATAGAGAGATGGTTCTGGTATCTGGCCACGCTTCAGAGAAGACGATGCTTTCTCCTGTACGCTTTCACAGAGAGATGGTTCTGGTATCTGGCCACGCTTCAGAGAAGTCGATGCTTTCTCCTGTATGCTTTCATAGAGAGATGGTTCTGGTATCTGGCCACGCTTCAGAGAAGACGACGCTTTCTCCTGTACGCTTTCGCAGAGAGATGGTTCTGGTATCTGGCCACGCTTCAGAGAAGTCGATGCTTTCTCCTGTATGCTTTCACAGAGAGATGGTTCTGGTATCTGGCCACGCTTCAGAGAAGACGATGCTTTCTCCTGTATGCTTTCACAGAGAGATGGTTCTGGTATCTGGCCACGCTTCAGAGAAGACGATGCTTTCTCCTGTATGCTTTCACAGAGAGATGGTTCTGGTATCTGGCCACGCTTCAGAGAAGACGATGCTTTCTCCTGTATGCTTTCACAGAGAGATGGTTCTGGTAGGGTTAGGGTTAGGGTTAGGGTTAGCACTTTGAGACAGGGATGTTGAGGAGATTAGTCACGGGGAAAGACAGGAATTTCAAACTAAGTTGTGGGTTTTCTGGAATAGATGTTTCTAATCTGAAACTGGGTTTCATCTTCAGGAGCCTTCAAAACTCTCAACAAAAACAGAACTTGTTCCCTGACCCAGACCCAGTTTTGTTTTTGAAAGTCTATATGCAGTAGAGTAGAGCTTCTCCAATCTGGTATGTCAGTCCCTGCACACAGATGCTAACTCCTGGGCTATATCCCCTCCAGATTCGAATTGCATGACCCTCTTTAGTCCACAACTGTAGGCGCGGGAGTCTAATATCCTGCAGCACAGTATAATGCATTTTACTGACAATCCCAGGAGGCTCGTAATCATTACTTACTAACAGCAGGATCAGTAGTTACTGATATAGGTGGCAATAAAAGCCCGGCTTGGGAAGGCAGTCAAAAAGTCCTGCTCTGCATTTTAAAATGACCGCATAACATTTGCCTTACCAGCCTATTAAAATGGTCAGTTTGAGCTGGACCTTCTCTCTCTTCAGTGGACAGTGTAGTTACTTATAGTACCTTTTATCTTGGAACAGCATTTTGTAGCTGCACTGTCATTAAAATATCCCGAGCCTGCTCAGCAATCCTAGCTCTAATCAGTTTAAATATGCACCACACACTAATTGAGAAGGTTTTTTTTTTTTAACCCCAGGGTTAATCCTGATCTGCTGCTGTCTGGCGCTCGTTCGAGGATTGTAATAGTTTTTTTGGCAGCGGTTCCTGTTTGGAGATGTTAACGATTTTGGAGATTCAGGATGGTTTCGTTATTTTTTCCAATGACTAAATCAGAAGTGCTGGGAAGAAAAGTCATCACTGGAGGTCCTGCTCCTCATGGCTTCATCACAGAACCCCACGTGCACTCATTGCCTGCCCCAGGGCTCTTCCCAGTGAAACCATGCTGCGGTGCGGTTGAGGTTTGAGCTGCGTTCTCTGCGGTTCTGGAAGCTGCTACATTGAATGAGGAGTTCTAGGTTCAGTAAAAGCATGAGCTACTGTATATAAAACAGACATGTTAACGTATTCAAAATCTGCACAATAAAGTCTAATATAAATGACATAGCGGTGACTATTTTAACATATAGGTGGGTAGCGGTTTCCATGAAGTGCCTCTGATTGCTGTGTATTTACATAGTAGCTACTTAGTAAATACACATATACTCATAATTACAGTGTTATTGTGCATTGTTACAATGTACTCAATGTGTAAATGGTTTTGCATGCTAGGATCCCAACACAAACCCTTTTCTAATACAATTGTGTACTTGCATATATCGTGCAACAAGATTTCCACATGAAGTGCAGAACAACGTTGCAATGAAGTGTAAGTACACATGCTCTCAAATAAGTGACTACCCTGTAAATACACAGTAATTCGAGACACAATGTACAGTGTTAGCTCTAGGTGAATGTGCTTCTGAAAAGCATTGCATTTGCCTGTACTGCAGGTACAGCCCTTGGGTATGGGGTCACCATCAGGTGGAGAGGAGTGCGTTAAGGTTACACAGTAAAGCCACGTTTCCATTTGCCACCTGAAGGGATTTGAAAGTGATTGGAGTAAAGGGACTGCATCTCGTCATTCAGTTCAGAACACCATCTAAATCTTACCATTGTGGTGAAGCACTGCACGCAGTCTCTGTTGAATGTGAACTTAATTAGCACTTTCAGTGCTCTCTACCGAGGCTGATGACAGCCGTACACTGGCTTTCCAGAACCACACTTATAAATATCCATTAATTGAGAGCAGAAGAAGTAAACCCATCTTAAGCTGTTGCTATGTTAACAGTCAGCTGCACTTCCAACAGAATGTCACGTAGAGAGAGAATGATTCCCTGGTTCCCTTTTAGTTACTGATGAGCTCGTTCATATGGGCAACCTCAGCTGCAGCAGCTCTCGGGTTTGCATCCAGCCCCCATCCTGCAGGAGTGCAGTGCATTAGCATTCCCACAATCCTGAACTACCTGCGTCAGCTGCAAACACTTACTGCTAATGGGAAGCCAACAGCTATGAATATTAGAGATGAAAAATGAAGATGTGTCTGCTTCCCCTTGGATTAAAAAAAAAAATTAAAAATGATGAGCTGTTATAAACCGTTCAGAGAGAGAGGGGGAGACAGAGACACAGTGGGGTCCTTCTCTTTGCTTGTGTCTTCTGTGGGTTTTTTTTTTACAGCAAGAGAGGAACGCTGAGGTGATCTAGTCCTGCAGTGGTGGACACTCCTGGGGGTTGAGTGACCAGGCGTTCCTTAAAACACTAATGGCATTTACTGCAAACTGGAGTCCACTTGTGAGCACATGTGGATTATAGGGTTGATCAGTGAGGTCATGCGCTTGTGAGGAGCTTCTCTGCCTCGTTTCACACGCGGACATCCAGAACGGGCAAGGAGTCTGCTGAAGAAAGCATGTCAGTCCGGTGACTTCATGACACGCATTTGACTTTTTTCTTACGCCTTGTGGGTTTGAATTGAGTTTTTTTAAAGCAGCTCTTTATCTATCCGATCCACAGGTTCCTCCGTAGAGGACTGTGTTTTTTTTGCTTCCCCTATGTAATGCCACGATGAGATTGTGACCAGCGGCTTATCCTTTCGTATCTCCGATCCTCGTGAAGGGAACATGGCTGGGGACGTCGCCTCGGGGGTCATTTTCAAGTTGCTGCTGCCCCTCTTTCTTTTAGTAGGTAAGTATCATTGTTTTATTTTTTATAACTGTTGATCTTTTTTGGAAATAAAGACCGGATCGACAGTAGGCATATGCGTATGCTGCACTGTGTATAAAGAAAAAGAGGCTTTAATGAAAAAATAAAAAACACTAGAAATGAGATGTGAATAATTCCTTGGTGTTTTTTCACCTTTAAAGGATGGGCCACATTTTCAATGAGTTTACTCCTTTTTTATATTTGAATTTTGTTGTTAAAATGCAACAGTGATGTACAAAACTGAGAAGCAAGCGAGTGAGGGACCTTCATTTCCATTCGTTAGACGAGTGATGCTGCTTCTGTATCGCTAACAGGGGTTGTTTTCATTTACAAACAGGAGGTAATTAAAACCTGCAGTAAAGACTGGAAACATGCCTCTTACTCCCATGTTATTTAAGGGTTCTCCAGGGATCAGGCTATTTTTTTAGGTGAGATTCGCCAGCCCTGTCGATATGGCTGTTGTAAAGATCTGCTGTTCTCCAGAACACCCTTGAGTATGATACAACAGATTTCAAGACATGGAAATCACAGTATAATGAATTCTAACCATCCTTCAGGACCTCTCTCTCTGGGGTGGTTTGCCGGAGCAAAGTTTCACAATCTTCAAGAGAACTTCATCAGAACTGTTTGTTCTCCTTTCAATCTGATTTAGTTCATTCAGTAAAGATTGTTTTGATGTGTAAACTGCCTGTATCCTTTCCAGTAGCTCTCTCTCTCTCTCTCTCTCTCTCTCTCTCTCTCTCTCTCTCTCTCTCTCTCTCTCTCTCTCTCTCTCTCTGTCTCTCTCTCGTTCTCTCTCTTTCTTTCTTTCTCTCTCTCTCTATCTCTATCTCACTATCTCTCTGCCTGTATCCTTTCCAGTAGCGTCTCTCTCTCTCTCTCTCTCTCTCTCTCTCTCTCTCTCTCTCTCTCTCTCTCTGTCTCTCTCTCGTTCTCTCTCTTTCTTTCTTTCTCTCTCTCTCTATCTCTATCTCACTATCTCTCTGCCTGTATCCTTTCCAGTAGCTCTCTGACTCTCTCTCTCTCGCTCTGTTTTCAGCCATTTCCTTTCGGTACAATGGACTGTCCCTGGTTTATCTCTCCTTTCTCCTCCTCGTTCCCCTGTTCCCTGAACCCACAAATATCACCATGCGAGGTAAGTACTTAGCACACAAATCCCAGAAGATGAAAAACGCTTAAAAGAATCACTGGTTAATTCAATCAAAATGCATACTGGAATCAAAAAGCCCTTTGCTGATCAACCAATACAGAACGACAGCTTCACTGAATCAAGGGCTTCATGTGATTAAAATGAAGGTACGCAGACATGTTCACATCAAGGTGGTTTTCACTGTCATTTGTTATTAAGCACCAAGCCCCACCCTGTCTGCATATTGCATTGCATTGCAGAGTAATTCTATAGTCCTGCTTAGATCCCCTTTGGAAAGTGGATAGGCTGGGATAGATAGGAGGATATTGGGGTGGTTAGGCTGGGATAGATAGGAGGATATTGGGGTGCATAGGCTGGGATAGATAGGAGGATATTGGGGTGGATAGGCTGGGATAGATAGGATGATATTGGGGTGGGTAGGCTGGGATAGATAGGAGGATATTGGGGTGGATAGGCTGGGATAGATAGGAGGATATTGGGGTGGATAGGCTGGGATAGATAGGAGGATATTGGGGTGGATAGGCTGGGATAGATAGGAGGATATTGGGGTGGATAGGCTGGGATAGATAGGAGGATATTGGGGTGGATAGGCTGGGATAGATAGGAGGATATTGGGGTGGATAGGCTGGGATAGATAGGAGGATATTGGGGTGGGTAGGCTGGGATAGATAGGAGGATATTGGGGTGGATAGGCTGGGATAGATAGGAGGATATTGGGGTGGGTAGGCTGGGATAGATAGGAGGATATTGGGGTGGATAGGCTGGGATAGATAGGAGGATATTGGGGTGGATAGGCTGGGATAGATCCCTCTCGTTGCACACAGGATCCTCTTGATTTGTGTTTTCAGCATATTGTAATTGCCTCTGCGCAGGGTTCATTTTTCTACTGTTTTTTAATTTGTGCATGGCTGGACTTTCGGGGCTAGTAGAAGCTGGCATGTACGAGTATCGCAACATCCCCACTTGCTTGGTTTTGTCGCACAGCCTCGCATTTCAGGGATAGGTAGGGTGGCAGTTCCACTGGTGGAGGAGTTCAACTCAAGGGAGGGGTATACAATCTGAGCCCATTAGCATGCCCCCCCCCCAGACCCCCCGAGCGAAGACATGAAGGATCAATAAAGACGATTTCGCCAGGGATAATAAAACATGAAACATCCCCATGGGGTTCAGGAGACATTAAAGACTTTTGGAAAAGTTCCAGGGAACAGAAATGGAAAATGAAAGATCAGAGCGATCAGTAAGGTACAAAACGCCTTTCGGGGGTCATAAATTCCTTAAAACGCTAATCAACAGCTTATTTTCCGCAATGTTAAATTGCATGTGCAATCAAAGAAAGAGTCATGAATAAATGATAGGACTAAAATAAAAGAAAAGTTGGCCGTTGTATTTTATTTCCATGCAGGGAGACATTGAGCCCCCAGACAAGTGTTACCTAATCTCTTTTAGTGCTGAGATCAACAAAAGTGTGCATCCTGCTGGCGATACAGTGAGGGGCAGTGGAACCTGGCTCTCAATGCTTTCTCTCCCTCGAGAGGCAGTGGAACCTGGCTCTCAATGCTTTCTCTCCCTCGAGAGGCAGTGGAACCTGGCTCTCAAAGCTTTCTCTCCCTCGAGAGGCAGTGGAACCTGGCTCTCAAAGCTTTCTCTCCCTCGAGAGGTAGTGGAACCTGGCTCTCAATGCTTTCTCTCCCTCGAGAGGCAGTGGAACCTGGCTCTCAATGCTTTCTCTCCCTCGAGAGGCAGTGGAACCTGGCTCTCAAAGCTTTCTCTCCCTCGAGAGGCAGTGGAACCTGGCTCTCAATGCTTTCTCTCCCTCGAGAGGCAGTGGAACCTGGCTCTCAATGCTTTCTCTCCCTCGAGAGGCAGTGGAACCTGGCTCTCAATGCTTTCTCTCCCTCGAGAGGCAGTGGAACCTGGCTCTCAATGCTTTCTCTCCCTCGAGAGGCAGTGGAACCTGGCTCTCAAAGCTTTCTCTCCCTCGAGGGGCAGTGGAACCTGGGTCTCAATGCTTTCTCTCCCGCGAGAGGCAGTGGAACCTGGCTCTCAATGCTTTCTCTCCCTCGAGAGACAGTGGAACCTGGCTCTCAATGCTTTCTCTCCCTCGAGAGGCAGTGGAACCTGGCTCTCAATGCTTTCTCTCCCTCGAGAGGCAGTGGAACCTGGCTCTCAATGCTTTCTCTCCCTTGAGAGGCAGTGGAACCTGGCTCTCAATGCTTTCTCTCCCTCGAGAGGCAGTGAAACCTGGCTCTCAATGCTTTCTCTCCCTTGAGAGGCAGTGGAACCTGGCTCTCAATGCTTTCTCTCCGTCGAGGGGCAGTGGAACCTGGCTCTCAATGCTTTCTCTCCCTCGAGAGGCAGTGGAACCTGGCTCTCAATGCTTTCTCTCCCTCGAGAGGCAGTGGAACCTGGCTCTCAATGCTTTCTCTCCCTCGAGAGGCAGTGGAACCTGGCTCTCAAAGCTTTCTCTCCCTCGAGAGGCAGTGGAACCTGGCTCTCAATGCTTTCTCTCCCTCGAGAGGCAGTGGAACCTGGCTCTCAATGCTTTCTCTCCCTCGAGAGGCAGTGGAACCTGGCTCTCAATGCTTTCTCTCCCTCGAGAGGCAGTGGAACCTGGCTCTCAAAGCTTTCTCTCCCTCGAGGGGCAGTGGAACCTGGGTCTCAATGCTTTCTCTCCCGCGAGAGGCAGTGGAACCTGGCTCTCAATGCTTTCTCTCCCTCGAGAGACAGTGGAACCTGGCTCTCAATGCTTTCTCTCCCTCGAGAGGCAGTGGAACCTGGCTCTCAATGCTTTCTCTCCCTTGAGAGGCAGTGGAACCTGGCTCTCAATGCTTTCTCTCCCTTGAGAGGCAGTGGAACCTGGCTCTCAATGCTTTCTCTCCCTCGAGAGGCAGTGAAACCTGGCTCTCAATGCTTTCTCTCCCTCGAGAGGCAGTGGAACCGGCTCTCAATGCTTTCTCTCCCTCGAGAGGCAGTGGAACCTGGCTCTCAATGCTTTCTCTCCCTTGAGAGGCAGTGGAACCTGGCTCTCAATGCTTTCTCTCCGTCGAGGGGCAGTGGAACCTGACTCTCAATGCTTTCTCTCCCTCGAGAGGCAGTGGAACCTGGCTCTCAATGCTTTCTCTCCCTTGAGAGGCAGTGGAACCTGGCTCTCAATGCTTTCTCTCCCTCGAGAGGCAGTGGAACCTGGCTCTCAATGCTTTCTCTCCCTCGAGGGGCAGTGGAACCTGTCTATTAAAGCTTTCTCTCCCTTAAGTTTTATGTGACTCAGATTGGATCCTCCGTTCATTTCATAATGTTTTTCTTAAGGAAACACAGGGACATTCCTGCAATCCATATGCTTTACGAGCATCACCTTCCTGGCTTTACAAGCAGGATTCCAAATCACCTTCATCTACGTCCCACGAGACGGTAAGTCACCTCAGCCGTTTCTGGATGGATACAACCCTTATAAAACTTTATCACATGTTTTTTTGCATGTATTTTTGCATGATATTTTTTGCATGATATTTTTTGCATGTATTTTTCACATGTTTTTTTTGCATGTATTTTTTGCAGTTGTATCATGCTTTTCCCATGGTTATACTGTACTTTGCATTTACCATATGGGCTGTCATTGTATTAATATGCTTGACCATACCTTGTTGTTCTTTGCATTGCTTACCTATGCTTTGCCATGCTTTCACTATGCTTTATTGCACTTTGGTATGCTTTTAGTATGGGAAATGTTATGAGGGAAATATTTTACAGATTGCTGTTCGTATTGATTTGATTGAAAGCATTATCAGCAAATTAAAACCACTTTATTTACATGTTTTATTTACTGGCAAAAACTAGTTTCCAAACTTCCGTCTGCTTGTTCTTCAAAGTGTATAATTTGTGTTATTTTTACAGTGGACAATATTTTGGAAAAAATACTTCACCACATAGGAATTGTACGGTAAGCACAATCAATGTATTGGTTATTGGGTTATAGAGCTGGGTTATAGCTGTGCATGCTCAGTATTGTTATTTTCCTCTAAGTTCCCAGTTTTGCTGGGTTGTATGATATCCTCTCCTTATCTAGCAGCTGCGCTTAGTTAAGAGTAGAATCAAAGTGGGGGGGTCAGTTTACTCTGCTCTCCAATGGTTTAGTACAGCACCCTTTCATTAGCACAGTCCCTCTTCACAGACTGAGCGAGGTGAGTGGATGGAATACAGTGCGTCTCCTGGCTCCAGACTTGGGGATGTTCCTTGCTGGGGTTGTGATATACAGGCTGTGCAAGAAGCTGGTGAGACCCAGGCAACCCCTCACAGCCCATGACAACGACAACATGCAGCCTGACAACGAGGTACTCTGCACTTTGCTCTCATTACCCTGGATTTTGAATTCTCAGTTACATTTAGAATCTCCTTTAGGGACCTGAATTTACACATCTGGATTGAGATGTTTTCAGTTATATCTGGGTTCGAATGCACTACCGTCCAACGCGTATTTGGGAATCCTTATGGGCTGGCAGTGAGAGTTGCTTTGGTTGTTTTAAGAATGCCCTAGACTCTGCCCATCTTTCGCCTGGTATATCGTCATTTCTGTTTGACATTTCAGGAGATGGGACAGATGGATACAGAGGAAAGTGCCGAGGAGACAGAGGAGTTGACCTACAGCACCACAGAGGAGACAAAAGAGCCAGAAAACAGAAGACCAAAGTTTATCCTGAAGATCATTACCTTCATAGGAGGACTCCAATTATTACTTGGAGAGATCCTGAACACAGCTGGGAAGGTTGTGGTGACGATTCTGCTTGGATTAGCAGGTAGGGATTTTTCTGAAACGCCTAAATTCAGTATGAATCAGTGTTCAGGGTTTGGCTTTGTGCACACCTCTGGAGAATTACTTATTAGAAGAGAGATTTCCCTGCTGTTTTAAACCACTGTTTAATTAAATAAAATCCTGAGAAATGAGAAAAGCACTGTGCCAGTTAACTGAAATTTAATTCTGAACTGTCATTAAAAAACAACCTGATCCGCTTTACTGTTTACAAACCAAAAATTGAATTGTCTGAGAGAAAAACAAGCGATTGTATTGAAGGGCAGAAGTGCAGAGATCAGTATATATATACTGAGAGTTAATTGGATTATGTACTGTGAACACAGCTAACATGTGATGTCATGTGCGCTTCTCCCCCTGATGTCATGTGTGCTCCTCCCCCTGATGTCATGTGAACTCCTCCCCCTGATGTCATGTGTGCTCCTCCCCCTGATGTCATGTGTGCTCCTCCCCCTGCGCAGGTATAACGGTGCCCTCGCTGACGTCTGGATTGTACTTCTTCACTTTCCTGGCCGTGGTGTCGTGGTGGTCCTGCTGCAGGACAATCAGCCTGGTGCTCTTCAGCAGCCTGTGTGTCATGATGGCTATCTTCAGCATGGGGCACCTGGTGGGGCTCTACCTGTACCAGCTGCAGTTCTTCCAGGACCTCGTGCCTCCTCACGACATCTACGCCAGGTGAGAGTCCGAGCCAGTGCTCACGGCGGGCAGGGCACCACTCACCCACAGGCTTATCTGAGGCTTTCACTGCTGAACACACACTCTGGAGTCTTATTTAGAGGGGGGTGAGGACTGATGTGGAAGTCTTTCTTCCCTGTCCATCACTGACTTCCATAACATCTGTCATCACTGGATGAGAGACTGGATCAGAGCTGTTTCCGATGAGGGGGCGGGGGGGGTACATTGGAGGAAGCTCAGAACCTGTACCTGCATGTACATTTAAAGAAGAACCGGCTTTCTCCTGCTATGTCCTGTGACCAGGTTTCAGAGAAAAAGAAACAGACCAGTATTTGGGACCCCGACATACTGAACGGTCAGTATTGTGAACGTCCGCGCCCGAGAGCTCTCTGGAGGACTGGCAGTTTCAAATGAAAAGCGTTGGGTGTACTGAGCAGACGTTGTGTTATTCTTGCAGGTTGTTTGGAATGACAGCGTTCATCCAGACGAACGCCTCCGAGCCCTCCAGGCTGCAGCTGCACGCTGGGGTGACCTGGCCCGTGTTTCTGAACCCCCTGGTGCTGCTGGTTCTCTACTTCACCCTCGTCGCTCTGCTCCAGAAGTGGGTCTACATCACTGAGGAGGTGCAGAGAGCCAGCTCTCTTATTTGGGGAATTTTAAATCACTTTTGAGAAATCAACCACTGTTAAGGATTTATCAGAATGGGAGTAGATCTTATTATACTGTGTGTGGAACATGCATCGCATAACTTGCAAAGTTAAAATAACTTTTTAAAGTTTAAAAGTAGTTGACATCAGTACAATCTTTGTTAACATGTCATGCTAAACATTACTATACGGTAGCTCCGTGGTGCTTTACGAATGATTCATTACAGGCACTCTAACGTATATGCACAGTAGATTCTTCATTAATATGTATTCATTTATTTACCCAGCTATTGTTAATGTATTATTCAGTGTTAGTTTACACTTCATGGCGTTGCTGAATACAGTAGTTGCTCTAGTCACGTTCATTGCCTCTGGGGCACTGAATTGCAGAGTGTAGCTTGCATTGAGGTGTAATTCGAGTGTAAGTGCATTGAGGTGTAATTCGAGTGTAACTTGCATTGGTGTAATTCGAGTGTAGCTTGCATTGAGGTGTAATTCGAGTGTAGCTTGCATTGAGGTGTAATTCGAGTGTAACTTGCATTGAGGTGTAATTCGAGTGTAACTTGCATTGAGGTGTAATTCGAGTGTAACTTGCATTGAGGTGTAATTCGAGTGTAACTTGCATTGAGGTGTAATTCGAGTGTAACTTGCATTGAGGTGTAATTCGAGTGTAACTTGCATTGAGGTGTAATTCGAGTGTAACTTGCATTGAGGTGTAATTCGAGTGTAACTTGCATTGGGGTAATTCTGCTCACACAGCAATGTCTGCTAGTTGGCACGTCTGTGTTTTTTCTTTCTGTCCAGGTGCAATTCTCCTGCTCTTTCATGAGTGATTTTCTCTCTGTTCTTTGCTGTTAGGTCACCCTGCCAAAGTGTGACAGCAAACTCACCAACGGAGCCCACAATCTGGGCAGGATGATGTGGACTTCGGGAAACGACATGAAAAAAGTAACCAATGTCAAGAAGTATTTTGCCTGTGGAGAGGACAGAGTGGGGGTCAATATGTATTCCACATTTAATAGGATTGCAGATCATGAAGCCACCGATCAATAAAAAACCAATTTGAATCTTAAGGTTTTATTGCTACAGACATGTCCTAGTGTTGTAAAGTTCCTAGTTTCAATGGGAACAGCTGACCGCATGTTAAAGCTCATCTAAACACTGCGTGACTCTTGTTTCTTCCTTTTAGCTTCTTACCAGCATGGACGAGGAGATTAGCTCACATGAGGTACTGGGTCTTGTCTTGCAACAGCAGGCTGAATCTTTTGCATGAATGCGCTGTCCAGCCCTGCAGTGCCTGTTCTTGTGTGCCACTGAATACACCCTGCAGATGTGAACCAGGGGGGATGAGTAGGGTTCTTCCCCCAAGTTTAGGGCGTGTCGTATGTATAACTAATAGAGAAATTGTTCCGCATTTTTGCACGGGCACGGAACCTTATCGCCAAAATGGAAAATTGAAAAAAAGAACTGCTGCTTCCATCCGTGTCGAGCATTACTGCTTCCAATGAATGCACGTGCAACCTTTTAACAAAGTAATATACCAAATGTTGTGATATACTTACCCGCGGCATGCACGACACATATCTCTGATTGCTAAGGAACGTTAAGAACCTAATAACAGTGCTGCATAATATAATTCCCTGCTCCAAATGAATGTGACGGCCAGGGCCTGGGTCTCACTGTGCAGGGTAACCAGCCTGCTCTTTGTGTTCTGCCTGTGCAGCACGTGACGTATGTGCCGAATGGTAACTATCAGGACTCGGCTGGGCTGAATAACCAAGAGCAACATGCTGGAGGCTTCACCCCTCCCATATACCTGAGCTCAGGTAAGAGTGCTGCTGCTGCACTTCACTGTGGAACAGGGGCGAAGGCTGGGTGCAAACCAGCAGCCTCGCTCACCGCAAACCGCTGTTACTGACTACTCAGTGGATAGGAAGCCAGACAGTACTGTGCATTAACAATGATCCAGCAAGAGGAATCCACCTACAGTTTGAACACCTTGTGAGACGTGTGTATTTTGTGTACAAGGAAATAACAAATATCACTCGCAGGCATGTAACCGTTGCTCTGCTTTGTAGGAGTTTTGCTTCTTGTTTTTTTTTTAATAAGAAATGACACGGAATGCTTCGGAAGCTTCTTGGTGTGAATTGTGAATCGCTCTGAATTCCCAGAGGAGGATGCGGATGAGGAGGAGAGCTCTGAGGCCGACGCAGAGACTCCCTGGAGCCGTGTGGCTGAGCCCAGGGGGCTGATGGCATTCGCTCAGTTCATCATGAAGCAGAGCTACGTCAGCGCACTCATCGTCATGATGGTGGGACACCGCTTGCATGCATGCACTTTGAGATTTATCCTGCTGTTGGATGTTTCTTTAATATATTATAACTGCAAAACAAGGGTGCAAAACAAGACTCTTCATTAACCACAGATAGATAGATAGATAGATAGATAGATAGATAGATAGATAGATAGATAGATAGATAGACAGGTCTCTCTTCTCACATCTAGAATGATATAGATAGATATACTAATACACTGTACATTAGATCTATAATGTAGATTCCTATCCAGATTGAACGAAAAGACAAAACAGAAAGCATTCAGCACTTTGCGATCCTGCTGAATGAGGTCCGGTGGTCAGCTCCTGTTCTGAGACTCTCTCTCCTGGCTCACAGACCTGGAGCATCACCTACAACAGCTGGCTCACCCTGGTGCTGCTGATCTGGTCCTGTGTGATCTGGATGCTGCGAGACCGCCGGCGCTACGCCTTGCTCAGCTCCCCGTTCCTGGTGCTCTACGGCAACGTGCTGGTCGTCTGCAACTTCTTCACGGGGCTGACGCTGAGGCAGGACGAGCTGTTCCCAGGGATCCCGGACCCCGTGCTCCAGGACTTGGACCTGAAGCGGTACCCCACCCCCTGTGTGCACCTGGTTGCCAAGGTAACGGGGGAGGGGGGGCAGTCAGCTTGAAATACAAACTGTGAGGATATTAAATGGGGATTTTAGAGCAAAATGGCTCGAGATTCTCTACTGTGGACTCCAACAGTCATGCAATACTGCATCTAGAAGTGAAACAGAAAAGATAAACATTGAACAGGGAGAGAGTCGTATTCCTACTGCATCTTACCTTTATTTGTAGCATTCTAGTGTTTTGTTTTATTTTTCTGTGAAAATCCCAAGCATTCAAAGTGTGCTTTACATTTCCTTCTCAGGTCACTTACACCTTTACTTTCTGTTTGTTACTACGGCAACACCTGACCGAAAAGAAGGAGCTGGAGACGCTGAGAGAGGAGCCACTGGCTGAGGTGAAAGTGTCAGAGGCGGGTGAGGAGCTCCTGATTGGTGGAATGAGGTTCATGAGGTTTACAATGCAGACAATTAGGGGGCTGCTAGTTTATTTACTGAGCTCTTCTGCCCGCACCTCTGGAGGCCTGGGTTCCACTTCATTGAGAAAGACGTTTCTGCACACAGATTTAGAGAGGTGTCATTATTATCCCATTGGCCTTTGACCATGTCACTGTGTCAGAAGGTTCCAGGACGTGTTGCTTTGTGTCCCTTGCAGGGCAGGACGAGAGCAGGGCGGCTGTGATGGAGGTCCTGGGCTCGCTGATCAAAGGGACGCTGGTCAAGTACTGGATCTACTTCTGCTGTTCCATGTTCTTCGTTGTCAGCTTCTCCGGGAAAGTGGTGGTCTACAAAATCCTCTACATCATGCTGTTCCTCTTCTGCATAGCCCTGTATCAGGTACAGCAAGCAGGACTCTGCAGGGACCGCTCACTCCCACTGCGTTATATACAAATACAAGTCACGCATGAAAAACATTTTATTTAGAAGCGCAGCGCTAGAAATACAGGCGAGACAGCTAAGATACAGACAGAATCATGGGCGATGGCTGATTCAAACCATGTGATTCTGAGCAGCCTTTTCTTTCAGGTGCGTTATGACCTGTGGCGACGGGTGCTGAAGTATTTCTGGATCGTTGTGGTGGCCTATTCCACGGCCGTTCTGATCATCATCTACATTTACCAGTTTAAAACAGTCTCCGGGCTCTTCCGACAGACCCTTGGCATGTCTGAGGAGGGGTAAGAGTCTTCAGTGCCAGCTCATCCATTCTTAAACAGTTGACAGTATGACCTGTTTCGTTTAGCGAAAAACTTTAACAGATGCGTGGTACTGAAAGAGAGGTAGTAGGGTTTTCTTTTACACGTCTCTTCCTTTTGGGGGCATACACTACAAAAAATGAACACTTCATCTGGCTGCACCATTGCTTTATAAAGATTCATGGCATTGCTTTATACAGATGGCTTGAATGATTGCCTCACCCTGTTGAGGTCTGGGCTGCCTCACCCTGTTGGGGTGTGGGCTGCCTCACCCTGTTGAAGTCTGGGCTGCCTCACCCTGTTGAAGTCTGGGCTGCCTCACCCTGTTGAGGTGTGGGCTGCCTCACCCTGTTGAGGTGTGGGCTGCCTCACCCTGTTGAAGTCTGGGCTGCCTCACCCTGTTGAAGTCTGGGCTGCCTCACCCTGTTGAGGTGTGGGCTGCCTCACCCTGTTGAGGTGTGGGCTGCCTCACCCTGTTGTGTTTGTTTGTTTGTTTTGCTCAGGTTGAGGGATCTGGGTCTGGAGCAGTATGACACAGTGGAGCTGTTTGCCCGGATCCTGCTGCCCTCCTCCTTCCTGCTCGCCTGCATTCTCCAACTGCACTACTTCAACAGCGACTTCCTGACCCTGACCGACCTGAGCAGCATCCCCGTCCGAGAGGGGCCCTGCAGGTCCACGAGCATGTATACATGCATGCAGACAGTACACACATCCATGCATGCAGACAGTACACACATACATGCATGCAGACAGTACACACATACATACATGCAGACAGTACACACATACATGCATGCAGACAGTACACACATACATACATGCAGACAGTACACACATACATACATGCAGACAGTACACACATACATACATGCAGACAGTACACACATACATGCATACAGACAGTACACACATACATGCATGCAGACAGTACACACATACATGCATACAGACAGTACACACATACATACATGCAGACAGTACAGACATCCATGCAAACACACACACATCCATCCATCCATCCAGTCCACACACCCATGCGTGCATTAACTCAGGATACATGTAATGCTTGCTCATGCTGTTGTTATTTGAAAAGCTGTGCTTGTTCCTGATGAATCTATCCTATGCTCGTGTTAGGGATGAGTATGAATCATTATTACTTTGTTTGAATTTAACAGTAAATCATTTGCTTGTTCACATGTAATAATGCATTTGAGTTAAAGACATTTATCATGAACTGTCACCCATTTTGTTCTGTAATACTGCGAAAGGTGAAATCACTTTACAGCAATCCTATAAGTACCAAAAAATCCTGCTTGTGTGAAGGTTGAAGCTTGCTGGATTCCTGTAACGCCTCCTGCCTTGTTCTTGTGTTCCAGTGAAGACACAATGAAAGTGAACGTGTGTGTGATCGCAACAAGGTGAGTCCTGCCCACTTCTCCCCATGTGTTTCCAATTGCTTTCAGGGAATCTCTCGTTTTCCCTGGGTTGTCTTGGCTGTGTATTTTAATATCCTTGAGCTATTAGTGAAATTGAAAGCAAAAACCCCTGTCAATCTCAAGCAATTATCAAGCAAGGAAGAATGAATTCATTTAAAACTGCTCTCCTAATTCCTGTCCTATTGTTTTCCAGCATTAAAGGGATGATTCAAAAACTTAAATCAAGGTAAAAACAATAATAACGATGCTACCTTTACCACTACGACTACTACTACTACTAATAGTAATAATAACAATAGTAATATTCAACAATGATACAAATGCATTGAAACTGACATCAAATGAAAGCCAAAATATGAAAAATCCTAATTAAAAAACCATTGTCGGTGTGATATTGCTGGAGGGTTACTGATATTATAAGTGTTATCAAACATGCTCAATCGGGTTGATTCAAAGTCTTATCGCAGTGTTATTCATGAAACCTTTAAAGAGGCGGTGCTTTTGTAATGGATTGGCTCAAAGGGAGCAGCAGCTTGAATGTGGCTGACGTGTGTCTCACTGGATTCTCCTCTGACAGGTTTGGCACAGAACAGCTGAGTGGCTGGAGTGAAGACACTCTGGACCAGATGGGACTCTCTGAGCTGGACGGGCCGGGGGACGCCAGCGGAGAGGGTTGGTACTGGAACCAGAGCAAACCAATGGTTTCATTTCTTCATTCACTGGGCTCCATTCACAATGCTTTGAGGAAGGCTTTGTGAAGATTTATTCAGCTAATATGATGAATCCGATTTTAAGTTTGCAGATCACAACTGTTCTTCTGCAATTGTGTTTTATTTATGTATTTATTTCCGGTTTGGTCATTTTATTAGCACATTATTGTACATCTCTATATCCAAGCCTGGTTGTAGAGAGCCCCCTGTACCCCGATGCCTTCCCAGCACAAGACTAACACGCTTCCTCTGTTTCTGAAGAGGACATTCTCACCAAGTGGGTGCAGGTGGTGGACAGGGTGACCCTGCTGGTGCTGAAGGCTTTGAGGATGCTGCACAGAGCGCAGGTGATAGTGTGGAGATGCCTGGAGCTGCACATCATCAAGATCATCTCCACCGCCATCATCTGGATCACGCTTACAGAGGTGAGATCTCCGAGGGATACGAAGGCGTGCTGATCTGCGCGTGGCTGGCGGGCAGGAATGAGGTTTTATTGACCCCTGGTTTGCGGTGTCTTCCCTCTCCAGGTCTCCCTGATGAATTACCTCTTCATGGTCTTGTGGACGTTCGCGCTGCCCTTCCCGAGGCTCCGCCCCCTCGCATCCAGCATCTCCACAGTATGGGCTTGTGTCATGATTGTCTGTAAGATGATGTACCAGCTGAAGTTCCTCCGGCCGCACGAGTACTCCTCCAACTGCACCACAGTGAGTATCTGTGCTGAAGCATGGGGCGAGGCCAGCATGCACTCAAGGCTACTTCCTCTCTCTATCATCCAGAACTACAAAACACTCAGTCGTGCTTAAATATGAAACATTCCTGTTAAGAGTGTGCTGAAACACGCATGTTAACTGTAACATTTAGAATTGACAATCTGACACCAGAATCACGTGTGCAGGCAAAGAAAAAAAATTACAAAAATCGTCCACCAGATGGCGCTAGTCGTTATTAAAAATCGTTGTTGTTGCGGATGTGGTTGTGGTGTGATGAAGTTTTATAAAGGGTTCTGTTTTCAGAAGCTGCTGCCTGTGAACTGGAGCCACACTCAGACAAACCTGGAAGAGCTGCTGAGGAAGTCTGTGCTGTACACGGCGCCTGTGGACCCTGCAGAATGGTGTGGGGCGCTGAGGAAGTGTGCAGACAGCAGCCTGCCCTGCCTGCGGGTACAGAGCCCACCCCACCCCACCGCGCCAGGATAGCCTGATTCTGACACCACTGACCCATGAAAAGAATAACTCTTCAAATAAACACAGATACAGTGAATAGTTTAGCTGCAGGATGCCGATGGCTTGAAGCAAAACATATAGTTGTTTTGATAGTTGTTTTGATATTGTTCCATGAACATTTTGTTATTAATCTGCCCACTTCTTTGCAAGTGTACCCCGCTTAAATTGAGGGGGCTCCAGCCAGGTAGTTTAAGAAAATGCTGACTTTTCTACCAGCACTGGAATAAAACAAATTCAGACCAACCAATATAGATCGCAGGGACACCCTGGTTTGTTAACTATTCCATCATGCTTACACTGCAGATCGCAGGGACACCCTGGTTTGTTAACTATTCCATCATGCTTACACTGCAGATCGCAGGGACACCCTGGTTTGTTAACTATTCCATCATGCTTACACTGCAGATCGCAGGGACACCCTGGTTTGTTAACTATTCCATCATGCTTACACTGCAGATCGCAGGGACACCCTGGTTTGTTAACTATTCCATCATGCTTACACTGCAGATCGCAGGGACACCCTCGTTTGTTAACGTTTTTGTAAAGTTGAAGCTCGAATGTGACCTTGCTGTTTCTTGTTTGTTTGAACCTCCTCCTCAGAATCACCTCGCTATCTTGGCCCTGCTGGCATTCGAGGTGACCGTGCACCGCCACCAGCTCTACTACCGGCTCCACAACGCTCTGAAACCGCCCGTAACGGATAGCCTGTTTGAGGGCGTCACTCGGCAGCACCTGGACGATGGGGTGGTCAGCTGCATGAAATACTTCATCAACTACTTCTTCTACAAGTTTGGACTGGAGGTGAGAAACGAGAGAAACACCAACAGCGCCTTGCTTCCCTTCTAAAAGATTCCCACAGGAAAAGCACAGCAAAGTGTAATAAAAACATGGTCAAGCATAGGGAAGCATTGTAAAGAATAGCGAGGAGTGGTAAAGCATGTTAATAAACATGGCAAACCAGGGTAGACTACGGTAAATGTGTGGTATAGCGTTGAGAAAAGCATGGTAACACTGCAGAAACACTCTGCAGAAATCCTGCAGTTACCCTTTCTAAGGGCTGCTTCGCTGTACTTTACCCCCGCTGTGGTCCCCGCTCCCCCTGCCCAGGTGTGCTCCGTGGTGGCAGTGAACGTGATCGGACAGCGGATGGATTTCTATGCCATGCTCCACTCCTTCGCCCTGATCGCCGTGCTCTCCAGACGCAGGAGGAAGTCCATCGCTGAGATCTGGCCCAAATACTGCTGCTTCACTGCCAGCCTCATGACCTTCCAGTACCTGCTGTGCGTCGGCATCCCTCCTGCACTCTGCACAGGTGAGCCAACGCAGTGATACTGCACTGAGCACACACATACACGCAGTGATACTGCACTGAGCACACACATACACACAGTGATACTGCACTGAGCACACACATACACGCAGTGATAATGCACTGAGCACACACATACACACAGTGACACTGCACTCAGGGCACACACATACATGCAGTGATACTGCACTGAGCACACACATACACGCAGTGATACTGCACTGAGCACACACATACACACAGTGACACTGCACTCAGGGCACACACAGTGATACTGCACTCGGAGCACACACAGTGATACTGCACTGAAAAGTGATAATGAAAAGGTATTTTTCCAGATTACCCCTGGAGGACCGGCAGCACACCCCTGAACTCCAACCTGATTAAATGGCTCTACCTGCCAGACTTCGCCAGGAGGCCAAACCCCATCTTTTTAATATGTGAGTAAAACCAGCCCAATACACCGCAGACAGAAAACGCATGTTTAGAATGAACTCAAATGAAAGCGTTTCCTGTGCCCTTGTTTGCCCGTCTCGCTGCCCCCTCAGATGACCACATGCTGCTGCTGTGCGCCTCTCTGCAGTGGCAGGTCTTCGAGGACGAGAACACGACGGCTGTCCGCCTCCTGGCCGGCGACAACGTGGAGATCAGCCGCAGCCTGGACCCCCGGACCCTCAGCCAGTACATCCCTGTCCCGGACTTCATACACTGCAGGTCAGCGAGCGGGACACAGAACTCATCACTGTTTGATTGCGTGCTGACGTAGACCAGGGCTGTATTCTTTTGATTAAATCTCATGTGATTTGTCTCATGTGATTTCAGTAGGAAATCGTACTTCGATCTGTATCTGAATTGATGACACCTATAATAAAATGTTATTGAAGCTTCAGTAGTGAACGATGCAGAATTTCATGAAGGGATCCTGAGATTTCCAGCCTCGCACCTCCTGACTCACAAGGTCCTGATCGGGAGCTGATCTAGTCTGGTAATCCTGAGATTTCCAGCCTCAGTCCTCCTGACTGTCTCTGTTCAATGCTGAGCACTCTGATTTGATTCCCTCCCCCCCAACAGGTCTTATCTTGACATTGTCAAGATGTTCGTGTTCAGCTACTTCTTCTGGTTTGTGCTGAGCCTGATCTTCATCACGGGCACCACACGGATCAACATCTTCTGCATGGGCTACCTGATCTCCTGCTTCTACTTCATGCTGTTCGGAGGAAGCCTGCTGCTCAAGCCGGTCCGACACATCCTGAAGCTGTGGGACCTTCTCATCGGCTACACGGTCCTGGTCATCGCCATGAAGAACATCCTGTCTGTGAGTTCCACCTCCACGCTGCAGTGTCCGCTTTTACACTGAATCGCTCAAGACTCTGGAGAGCTACAAGACAGCCTCTGGGTAATCATGATGGATGAGCCACAAAAGTTGCAGCTTTCTTTAACCAAGTCGGAGATTTTGATACACAGGGAAATGGTTGAAAATGGTACTTCATTCGAATGTGAGTTTTCAAGACCCCTTTAATTAACACTGACCTTTTTGCTTGCAGCTGGGAGCCTGTGCCTATCTGCACATCTTGCTGAAGAACAGCTGCTGGTTCATCCAGACGTTCAGTATGGTCTGCACTATAAAAGAGTATGACGTCCGTAAGTGGCACATTCTTTTCTGTCTCAGCTGATACATAGTTTGTAATTTAATGCATTGATTTTGAGACAAGGGTTTAACATTTAGGATGGGA
The DNA here is from genome assembly GCF_902713425.1 of Acipenser ruthenus. Taxonomy (NCBI): domain Eukaryota; kingdom Metazoa; phylum Chordata; class Actinopteri; order Acipenseriformes; family Acipenseridae; genus Acipenser; species Acipenser ruthenus. The sequence continues at coordinate 1,081,278 of NC_081206.1, read as the reverse complement.
GACCAGTAAAGGGTGCCATCCACCCGACGGTTACTTCTCTATGCTTTCCCATGCTTGTCGGTGCTTTGCCATGCTTTCCCTTCACCCTGGTGTAGCTCAGTGACGTTGCGATGGCAGCTTTAGTCCCTGAGGTTCGTCCCAGTTAGTTTTGTTTTTGTCCGCAGCCTCCCCCGATGATGAGTGTGAGCTCCCGGAGGGCGAGGCAGGGATCGTCTGGGACGCTATCTGCTTCACCTTCCTCCTGGCCCAGAGGAGGGTCTTCGTCAGCTACTACTTCCTTTACATAGTGGCTGATCTGAAGACCTCCAAGATCCTAGCTTCCAGGTGAGGGGCCAGGACCCCCAGCACAGGGGCCTTAATGTTCCAAAACTGGTACAGTTTGCTAACCAGCGAGGCCACTTTTTAGGCAGCTTTTATTTATGCATTTATTTTTACTTTAGACGCATCTAAGACAGAACACATTTTTATTTGTATATTTTTTCCACGTCCTCAATGAGCCACCCTAGGCTTGATCTATATTCACTAAACTAAAAAACTCTTTAACATGCTCAATCAGAGTAAGCTGTCATGTCCTGTGTTCTGATTGAGTCGCCTCTGTGTCTGTCTGTTCCCCCAGGGGTGCCGAGCTGTTTGAGGCCAAGGTGAAGAAGGGGATTGCAGCGAGGCTGGAGCTGGAGAAGAAATCCATGGAACTGCTGAAGAAACAGTAAGAGTTCAGCTCTGTGCAGCTCCTGTAGAAACAGTAAGAGTTCGGCTGTGTGCAGCTCCTGTAGAAACAGTAAGAGTTCGGCTGTGTGCAGCTCCTGTAGAAACAGTAAGAGTTCAGCTGTGTGCAGCTCCTGTAGAAACAGTAAGAGTTCAGCTGTGTGCAGCTCCTGTAGAAACAGTAAGAGTTCAGCTGTGTGCAGCTCCTGTAGGAACAGTAAGAGTTCAGCTGTGTGCAGCTCCTGTAGAAACAGTAAGAGTTCAGCTCTGTGCAGCTCCTGTAGAAACGCTCCAACAAACTCCCCTTTCTCAGTCCAGATTTCAAACGAAACATTTTTTAAAGAGAAATATCTGAGTGTGCTGGAGTCTGCTTTTTGGTTTCCCTTAAGGAACAGCTGGAAGGTAACATAAAAAAGGTGGTAGCATTGAACCCGTGTCTCCTTGTTTCAAAGGCTAGGGCTCTGTCTGCTGTGCTAGGAGAGGCAGGCTCCCCCTGCTGGACAGACACATCTGCTGCATAGAGCTGTGGAGCTTGTGGAGAGAGAATGCGTGACAGTTTCACTTCAGTATCTCTATGTTTTCTCAGGATGGAGAAGATTAAAATGAAACAGAGGAAGATTGAGGACGGGAAAGCCATCGCTCCAGCACAGGGGGTCCTGCCGGAGCGGGAAGAGGAGGCTCAGCGAGACAGGGAGTCACAGACTCAGGGTACCCTTGTCACATCGACACATACTCTTGTGGCTTCCCTTGTATTGCAGAAGCATTATGTTTATCACACCTGTCCATGTGCAGTATCAGGGAATACAACCCTCATCCCAATGCCTAGCAGTCTGACCCATCACAGTATCGTTCAGCGAAATTCATTTATATAATGATATATTGAGACACAGTGCTGATGCGTTTTGTTTTTGAAATTCTCTATGCTTCTCAGTATATAATGAGGTACAATGCTGCTGTGCGTTTCTGCAGGTGACAGTGAAAAGGGGGACCAGAGTGATAAGAAGAAATGGTGGCAGCCATGGGTGAACCACACCACCAGTGAGTGTCTGAATGTTTCTCTAATCCTCTGCTGTGCCACATGAGTGCTTGTGTGAACGTCCCTGTCCTTGCATGGCTGTGCCTCCCTCCCCTGCCCTCAGTGGATCACCGCTGGAATACTGCATGCTGTGAGCACGGCACATTCATTTCAAACCCAAACAGAAAAGGAATCGTTTTTTTTTCACTGCCAGTGATCCGCAGCGGCAGCTACTACCTCTTTGAGAGCGACAGCGAGGATGACGAAGATGAACAGGAAGAGAAGGAGGAAGAAGCCCCCAAAAAGAAAACAAGCTTGCAGGTGGGGCTCCTGAATGGAGTGATTGATTTCAGGACCCAACAGGATCGGCAGGGAAACCCTGTGCTGTGAACGAGGCAACGTCACTTAGTCATGAAATTCACTGTCCAACAAGTGCTACAGGGTCTGTGGTAGAATCACAGAGCATATACAGGAAGGGTAGTGCATTCCCACTGGAACACAACTGTGTGGGGCTCAGGAACGGTCCTACTGCGATGGGTTAGGGGTAGGATTATGGGTATGGTTAGGGTTAGGGTGTGCATTAAGGTTAGGGTTAGGGTTAAGGGTTAGGGTTAGGGCTGGTTGTGGTTAGAGTTAGGGTTAGGGCTGGGGTGGAGATGTCAAGGACTATAGGAGCTGCTGTTTTTCTGGAGTCCCAGCTGCACGCTCTCATTGTACCCTCCCCTCTCTACCCTGGCAGCTGGCTTACGAAGCCTGGTCCACCAGCTCCAAAGCTGCTCTGAAGGTCAGGAAAGAAGAAGAGTCGGCTCTGAGGAAAGAGCAAAAGAGAAAAGCAAAACTGGAGCGGCAGCAGCAACAAGGTAAAGGAGTCTCCGCTTTTACTGAAGCTTTTACAAAACTGAAGTCGCCACCAGTAAGAGCTAGCATGAGACTCCAACAGCTAAAGGGCTGCAGAAATCGCTGCTAGGATCCGGTCACTGCAGGGATAAAGGGTTCATGTCTGCATTGTGTCTTTGTATTGGGAGCAGGCATGGAGTCAGCGGAGTTAAGCGAAGATGAGCTCGATCAAACCACTGACGATGACGAGGTTGTGGAAGAGGAAGGTACGGTCGTGTCTGTTGTTTTTAGCTTGTAGCTCTAGTCGACAGGTTTCTTTTTAGTATGTCTTAATTCAGTACTGTTGAGTGTTGAATAGTTATGACAGATTATTACAATCACGTTCATTAGTTTAAACTGTGGGGCTTGAGAGAGCATTTGATTTCCGTGTTGAAGTTTTAAATCTACTCAGATGATTGTCTGCCTGCAGAGAATGTGATCCAGCGTATCATAGACACAGTGAAGTTTGCCTGGGTCTTCATTCTGTCTCTCACTGACGACCTGATTGAGGGGCTGAACTCCTTCTGTAAAGACTACCTGGACATCGCCAAAGTGTTACGATTCGAGCGAGCCATGCTGGGGCAACAACTGAAAAAAGTAAGCTGCCTATTGCAGGCATCAAAGGGTTTCTTTTATACAGTCTAAACAATTGCTAAATAAGAAAGCGTGAGGCATTCCTGTCCCCTCGCCCTCCCATCTCTAGACAGCCCTCTCTAAAGAGTTTGCTCTGCTTGTGTCTCTCTGTCTGCCGCACTCTCCTTGAAGGACACAATATTATTCACGACTCCAATCATTGTCTCTACACCTTCTGTGAGGTTTGGGTCCAATCCCATAAACTCTTGATTTGATTTGATTTGATCCTTCAATCTTTTCAGTAAGACATAACTAAATGGGAAAAAGCTGATTTTTGCAAAGATCAAGCCGTTGAATGTTGCTTCCGTAGGGGAAACAGGCATCCCAGGCCACTATCCAGGCGTTTTACAGGGCCAGGTTATCGCAGCAGGCTACTCTAGAGTCACCTGCAGAGGAGGAACAGGTGACCCCCTCACCGTCTTCCCGGGGGTACCAGAAAGTGGCCAGCTCCGACTCCAAGCTCTCCTGGGGAAGCAGTGAATCCAGGTAGGCAAAAGTGCAGCTGAGCTTCACTGGAGACCAGGAAGCTATTCAGATACCTACCGACATAACCACATGGGTCCTAATGTCATTTACCCCGTGGATCTCAAACCCGTCACAGACGTGGGACATTCAAACTTCATTTATTTATTTATTCAAGGAAGTTTGACCTTAAAACCCCTTTCAGCCGTTTTGATCTGAGAAGAGATCCATAGCTCACTCGCCAGGGCTTCTGTTTGTTCAGTAAGTTCTGAATCGTGCTGCTCATGAAATGTGCTGGATTGACACTGAAGTCCGTTCCATTCAACCCATTTGACCTTCCTTACATCCGCCTGCTTACATCCCTAAGTCTCTGTGTCTTTCCTTGTCTTCTCTTTCTGAAAAGGTGCTTATTAAGCCACATTTAGATTTAGAGGTTTTCTAAGTATCTGAGATGGATTGTTTCAGTACAGACAGCATGTTGGTAGATAGAGTTCAATGACTATGAAAAAAAGTAAAATGCACAGAGGAAAAAAAAGAGAACTCCCCTGCGTGCGTCAGTGTAAAGGTTACGTCGGTGTGCAGTAACAGCGTCTCTCTCTCTATTTCGTTTCTCCAGCTGCCCGATGGAAGTGACCACCCTGGTCTCACGGCAGCCCCCCCAGGATGACCTGGAGGAGCCCCCTGCCCCTCCTGACACGCCCCCACCCAGGGCCAGCGACCGCCTCCGCAGAAAGCTCCTCAAGACCGCGAACTTCGACATGTCCTCCATTGACAGCGACAGTGTGGTTTTATGGTAATACATTTGTATTCCTGGGTTGGATTGTGCTACCCATCGATGTTATGAGGCGTGCGCCTCATTATTTGCCTTTCAGTCAAACACACATCTCTTATCTCCAGGTGAGTCCCCGGAGGCTCTCCGCTTTGGGAATTGAAGCTTTTTTTAGTCTCTGCTTGTGGCTTTTTAATTGCTTGCTGGTGTAGTCTTGTGAAACATTTGGTTACAAAGCCAAAACTGATATGCCCCACAGTGGGCAATGAGGCTCTCCTAAACGACCCCTGTGGCTCCACTCCTGTTCTAGCAGCCACACAGGCATGACTTATGAAGACGAGGAGGATGAGGAGGATGAGGAGGACGCGGAGAGGCTTCAGGACCGGATCAAGTACCTGGATCCCTTCCCTGCCTCGTTGGATGGACTGGGACCATGCCCAGTGCGGGGGGAGTCCCTGGACAAGATCGACCTGGAGAGTCCGAGGCCGCTCACGCAGGACACACGCACCCTGACCGCCAGCGAGCTGCTGCTCAACAAGTGAGTGGCAATGCATTGAGAAGGACGTTACAGCGAGTCGGTCCAATTGCCAGTGCCTTTCTTACAGCTCACAACAGCGCGGGTCAGTTTCCCTGCTTTTCTGGTGCTCATAACATGCTCTTACTGCTCAGTGCCCTGGTTGACCATGCTGTTTCCCATGTTCAGACAGTTTTCCAGTGATTTCTTACAATGCCTGGCTCAGCTCTCAGCCCCCCGCGGGCTCCTGTTTCCCTGTTGCAGGATGTTCCAGGATGAAGGGATGGGGCAGTCGGAAAGGTTCTTCCAGGACCTGCCTCGGCCGCTCAGGGTGCTCCTGGCCCTCTACAACACCATGGTGTGCAAGTCTGAGATGCTGAGCTACTTCGTCATCATCCTGAACCACATGGTGTCAGCTTGCATCCTGTCACTGGTGCTGCCCATCCTCATCTTCCTCTGGGCCATGCTGTCCGTGCCCCGCCCCACCAAGCGCTTCTGGATGACAGCCATTATCTACACCGAGGTGGGGTCTCCCAGCCGCCATCCCTCACAAATTATATATTTACACGTTATCCCCTTTAGTCACTGCATGTTTAATTGTACCATGTTAAGTTTCTTACCTGTGTATCTGTTTTATAATGCAGATGTTTTTTCTTCAAAGTTTTGGCAGGGCAGCTTCTCGATCTCCATAGAGCTCACATAAACTGTTTTAGAATTTCTAAAAATGTGTATTTAAAAATCATGATCGAAGTGGATAAAGAAGTGGCCAAAACTGCCTGTGGTTTTGCTCCAGTGTCCGGGGTTGATCGTACTCTCCACATCCTCTCTTTCAGATCATCGTGTTTGTGAAGTACCTCTTTCAGTTCGGGTTCTTCCCCTGGACCACCACTGCCTACAGAGGGATCAACGCGGACCGGCCCTTCGCTCTCCCGAACATCGTCGGGGTGGAGAAGAAGGACGGCTATGTGATCTTTGACCTGGTGCAGCTGCTCGCCTTGTTCTTCCACAGGTCCATTCTGAAGGTAAGAGCTGGCAGCGTTCTGCCTGTGCTAACTGTGCTCAACAGGTCTGCTTTTCAAACTTCTTGTAGAGCTTTGTTTAGGAGTTATAGTAGTTTGAGTAAGTTCTTGAAGTCCACAGTGTCACCGTCCTTCACTTCACATGAGCACTGAACTCTTGAATGAATCCGACTGAGGTTTACAAGATGCACAAGACCTCTGTAAGCTGTAGTGCAGTCTCGGCTGCCTACGCTCACAGCATTTGCCTTTCTGTTTCCCAGTGTCATGGCCTGTGGGACAATAAGGAGGTTGACATACCGGACTTTCTCAAAAAGTTAAAGCGGAAGAAACAGAAGAGACGAGAGCCTGCCAAGGATGAAGACAAGGGCAGAGACGGCACTTCACCCTTCGTCTACCTCCAGGGCTCCACAGGACTGGGCTTCAGGAGGCGTAAGAGAGAGGGAGACCACACAGAGGGGAAAGGTACGGAGCTTTTCAGCAGAGACCCGTGAAACCTGCAAACGTGACGCGTCCATGCTCCTGTTTTTCTCTCTGTGGTTAAAGGAAATAAGCTGGCCGATCTGCTGGGACACGTGTGTCACACGAGCAAAGACTCTAGAACGCATTCTAGAATGCTGCCAATATTGTCCCGCTACTGCTTTATGAATATGCTTCGTGGATTTAACCAATCATTTTCATTTTCTAACAGGAAACAAAGAGCCTCCCAAAAGAAAAAAGTCTCTGAAAAACAGATCCACAACCAGAAAGGGAATAATCAGGGAAAAGATCAAGAAGATGATGCTGGAGGCTAAATCCAAGTCTATAGAAATGTGAGGACTTTTCCATGGCTCCCTCCCTCCCTCCCTGCAGATGAATTGCAGTTCACCTCATGTGTTTATTCAGTGTGTGTGAATGTACGATGACGGCTTTGTGCTTCCCCAGAGCTCTCCAGGTCTACCTGCCGGTACGACAGTTCTTCTATGACATCATCCACCCTGAATACAGCCCGGTGTGTGACGTCTACGCCCTGATGTTCCTCGTCGATGTCATTAACTTCATTATCATCATTTTCGGATACTGGGCGTTTGGGGTAAGCGTGAACGCGAGCGTTAGCTTGCTTGCTTGCTTGTGTTCTTATGAACCACGCCTCGCTGACGTTGCAATCCCTCCAACGCGCTCCGGAGAGGCTGATCCAGCCGTCCTCTTGTCTTTGCCTGCAGAAGTACGGCGCGGCGGCAGACATCACAGAGTCCCTGTCGGAGGACCAGGTCCCCGAAGCCTTCCTGGTCATGCTGCTCATCCAGTTCGGCACCATGATAGTGGACCGGGCTCTGTACCTGCGCAAGACGCTGCTCGGGAAGTGCGTCTTCCAGGTGGTGCTGGTCTTCGGGATCCACTTCTGGATGTTCTTCATCCTGCCGGGGGTCACAGAGAGGTAACTGGGACACTTTAACAGGAACTGGTAGGAACACCAAAATACTCTACAATTTGGACTGTGTCTTGCTCAACTAAACAAGTAACAGACCGTCCCGTAAGGGTAACTTACAGCCTAAGCTGTCTGTCACTGGTTGCGTAACATTATCCGTTTTATTTTTGTTTGAGTTTTTAAATTTAGGTGTAAAGATCCAAGGGTCCTGTTTTGAAGGCAGTGAAATTGTTTTTTCAAATTTGTAACCTTCTTTGTAACTCTGACTCATAACTGAACTGCTCTAGTTACAAACTCACCATGTTGTTAATTGAGGTTGTAACTTTTCCCTTTCTCCGTGCAATTGCAGGAGGTTCAACCAGAACCAAGTGGCCCAGCTCTGGTACTTTGTCAAGTGCTTGTATTTTGGCCTCTCTGCCTACCAGATCAAATGTGGCTACCCAAACCGGGTCCTCGGCAACTTCCTGACCAAGAGTTACAACTACGTGAACCTGTTCCTCTTTCAGGGGTAAGCGAGGCATGCTGTACAGCCACACTGCCCTACCGAGGAACCAGATACCATGTTTTAAAATGCAAATGCATGTTTGATGTAACGAGCGCTTCTTTCATATCCCTAGTCTCCTTGTCCCCCTCGTATACCCTTTCACAACCAGGCTACCCGATCTGTTCATGAAATGTGCAGATTCCTTTTCTGGTCATTCACATTGCTTTGGTTCTGTGTCCCCACCCCGTCCCGTCCCGTATTGATGGCAGATTCCGCATGGTCCCCTTCCTCACGGAGCTGCGCGCTGTCATGGACTGGGTGTGGACGGACACAACGCTCAGTCTGTCCAGCTGGATCTGTGTGGAGGACATCTACGCCAACATCTTCATTCTCAGGTGCTGGAGAGAGTCTGAGAAGGTACAGTGTGGGGGTTCCATACTGCTCTCCTGCTGCTGTCTAGAGTAGCGTGCAGCGTAGATGCCATTGTTTTATCAGTAGCAAGTAGAACAATCTACCCATTTCATGTGATGTAGGCAAGGGTATTGATTCTTTGGGTTTTAACTACACAGGCAGTGTACAATGACTTGATACCAAACCTACCAGCCAGTTTCAGAAATGGAAGGCTGTCCACCAACCTTTTATTTAATTTTATTTGCCACTACTTATAAATACATTTCTGTCGGCTTTTAAATTGGTTACACTTTAAATCTTATGGAGCTTAAGAAAACAAAGAAGCAGTTTAAAACATGAAGCTGTGAAAGAGACCCTTGTTGCTTCACTGTGGTTCGGGTTCTGCTCTCAGTAGCTTGGCTGCTCAGTCATCATAAGGGCTCTCTCTCTTTTCTTCAGAAATACCCGCAGCCCTCCGGCCAGAAGAAGAAGATGATTGTGAAGTACGGGATGGGCGGCCTGATCATCTTCTCCCTCATCTCCATCATCTGGTTCCCCCTTCTCTTCATGTCGCTGGTCAAGTCTGTGGCCGGAGTCACGAACCAGCCCTTGGACGTCTCCATTCAACTCAGCATTGGGGGTTACGAGGTCTCCTCTGCATGTCACAGACAGAATGCATATATGGGGTTTTCAAAGTTTTCTGCATGTCACAGACAGAATGCATATATGGGGTTTTTTCAAAGTTCTGGCAACTTCTCGAACTCTATAGAGTTCACACAAAGTGTTTTAAAATTTCAGAAAATGTCATTAAATTCTGAGCGAAGGAGATATACGGGATACAGAAGCTGTAAATAGAGCTGACCCAGCACGCGGTCCCAGCATGTAACAGTATTGAATACACAGTACACATTATATATCACAGGAGGGAAAGGGCTCCCCTTACTTACCTGTGCTTTCCACTGTACTTTCTCAGCTGCTCCTTTTCAGTTTTTAAAGAAATAGCAATTGTAGTATTCAGAGATTTAACCCACGCTGAACGATTACTGCAGGTGTGTGACCCCAGACCTCTTTATCTATATTGCTCCTTTTCAGCCTTTATTTACAATGAGCGCCCAGCAGCAAAACCTGGCCCCTTATTCTCAATCTGCATTCAACCAAATGATCAACCTGTTTGCAACCAATCCAGTAAGTGTGTGATTTTTACCTTGGTTAGCTGCAGGGCTGGAATATGAACAGCAAGCTCAGACCGACAGTACAGCAATTTTGACACATTAATATACCTTTAGATTTGGATCTTCAGCTTTTAAAGAGTAGTATGATTCTGAGTTTCTATGCAATGTTAAACTGTATACTTTCGGTTCATTTCTCAGAATGGGATTTCAAGTATGTATAGCACAGCTAAGCAGGGATCCTCATGCAGGTTGCCTAGCAAGGAAAATGTATTGGCAGGCTAACAATACAGTTTGTCATCACAGGATCAAATGAACCTGCAGACGGTGCCGAGCCAATGAGCCACTGTGTGACACTGACCTGCCACTCCTTTCATTACAGTCTGCCATGCAGTTTATAGTGAACTACATGCCGGAGGATATCGTCACTGCCAAAATCAAAACCGACGCCAGCTTGCTGTGGAGCATTAGCCCAGCCAGCCGAGAGGCAATGATTGAAGAGCTGAGCAATTCATCTCAAATCTACATCACCCTGCAATGGACTATACTCAGGTATCGCCATTGGAACTGTGCCATCTAACATTCACAACACTGTGCAGTATCATTGATCATCTAACATGCAACACTCTGTGCAGTATCACTGCTCATCTAACATGCAACACTCTGTGCAGTATCACTGCTCATCTAACATGCAACACTCTGTGCAGTATCACTGCTCATCTAACATGCAACACGCTGTGCAGTATCACTGCTCATCTAACATGCAACACTCTGTGCAGTATCACTGCTCATCTAACATGCAACACGCTGTGCAGTATCACTGCGTATCTAACATGCAACACTCTGTGCAGTATCACTGCTCATCTAACATGCAACACGCTGTGCAGTATCACTGCTCATCTAACATGCAACACTCTGTGCAGTATCACTGCTCATCTAACATGCAACACTCTGTGCAGTATCACTGCTCATCTAACATGCAACACTCTGTGCAGTATCACTGCTCATCTAACATGCAACACGCTGTGCAGTATCACTGCGTATCTAACATGCAACACTCTGTGCAGTATCACTGCTCATCTAACATGCAACACGCTGTGCAGTATCACTGCTCATCTAACATGCAACACTCTGTGCAGTATCACTGCTCATCTAACATGCAACACTCTGTGCAGTATCACTGCTCATCTAACATGCAACACTCTGTGCAGTATCACTGCTCATCTAACATGCAACACGCTGTGCAGTATCACTGCGTATCTAACATGCAACACTCTGTGCAGTATCACTGCTCATCTAACATGCAACACGCTGTGCAGTATCACTGCTCATCTAACATGCAACACTCTGTGCAGTATCACTGCTCATCTAACATGCAACACTCTGTGCAGTATCACTGCTCATCTAACATGCAACACTCTGTGCAGTATCACTGCTCATCTAACATGCAACACTCTGTGCAGTATCACTGCTCATCTAACATGCAACACGCTGTGCAGTATCACTGCTCATCTAACATGCAACACTCTGTGCAGTATCACTGCTCATCTAACATGCAACACTCTGTGCAGTATCACTGCTCATCTAACATGCAACACTCTGTGCAGTATCACTGCTCATCTAACATGCAACACTCTGTGCAGTATCACTGCGTATCTAACATGCAACACTCTGTGCAGTATCACTGCTCATCTAACATGCAACACGCTGTGCAGTATCACTGCAAAATAGACGCACTCCATACACTGGCACAACCAACTCCCCATGTAAAGGTGTATGTGGTCGCCAGAGTTTTTAAACCCAGTTTCATCCGTAGCTTCAAAACGCTCCATGGTTGATCCCGTGTGTGCTTTTTCAGGAACGTCTCTCTCGTCATGAACGCCGAGACGGTTGGGAAGCACACGGTGAGGTACGAAGATAAAGAGATGATGGATCAGATCGTTCAGATGCTAAGAGGGAGCAGGAAGGAGCCAGTGTGAGTGAATCCGTCGACTCCGAGTCTTCTACGAGTAGAAGGAGCGCTACAGGGGCTCCTGGGCGTCTTGTAATCGTGTCCGTCGCTTCAGTGTCACCGTATTGATTTCTGGCCACCCTGTTTTTTTTGTCTCTTTAGGATTATCAAGTCTCTCTTGCCCAAATACATAAGAGCTCCCTCTGGCCCTGAAGCAAAGATTATCAATCGTCTCTATGTAGGTAAGCAACCTTCCACTCCCAAAGTCAAATTAATTACGACAAATCCTAAAAAATAGAGTGAAACTGACAAATGCTTGGACTGATCCCTTCCTCGGTGCTACCTGAGAAGCATACTGTATGTTTCTATCGAGTGGCAGACAACACTTAATCATACAACCTAACGTGGTAAAGCTTGAAGGAGTTTTACCCAAAAGCACTTTACTGTGGTCCATCTTTGTGGCTCTTACCGGTTCCCGTCACTGGTCTGGTCTTTGCTTCCTTTGAGTTTGTGCAGTAGACAGAGTAACCAGGCAAGCGTGTCATGAACCTGTGCTGTGTTGCAGTCCACTCTAACAGGACGGGCAGCTCCTTCAGACCCCTCGCTATAAAACTTCAGCAGGTCAACGTCAGCCTCTCCTCGGAGCTGGCCCTGGAGTGGTGGGTGGTGCGCGAGTGCCGGGAGGGCAGCGAGAGGGCGGGCCCCAGCTGTGACCACATCGAGCTGGTCATCTTCAACGACAAGGTCAGCCCTTCCAGCCTGGGCTTCCTCGCAGGATACGGGTGAGTGAGGCCCGCTAGTCATTGCTGTGTTATCCAGACAGACAGAGTCAGGCTAGTGTAGACTAGTGGATCAGCTGAGGACCTGGACTCGTGCCGTCATTCTCAGTCTGCCATGTCGATTCCTGCTGGGAGTCGTATGAAATCAGTCCATTCATTAATGCGTTCATTTCAGAACAAGAAAAGCCGTCCTTCCCTCACCTTTACAACTGAGTACCAAACAATAGAACTTCCGCAGTGTTTTGAAAATCAACACGTTAACAAATGGATTTATTTAATGCCTTTCCGATTTTCAATACTTCTTAAAGGCAGTTACAGTAGGAGTACCAGCATACCTTAGAAACGCTTGGTAACCACTGGTACAGAGAGAAACTAGCTGCTAACGTCGTCCGCCCCTCCCTCTCTCTCCCCCTGTAGCATCGTGGGCCTCTACATGTCGGTGGTGCTGGTGATCGGGAAGTTCGTGCGCGAGTTCTTCAACGGGATCTCGCGCTCCATCATGTTCGAGGAGCTGCCCTGCGTGGACCGCGTGCTCAAGCTGTGCACCGACATCTTCGTGGTGCGGGAGACCGGAGAGTTGGAGCTGGAGGAGCAGCTCTTCTGCAAGCTCATCTTCCTGTACCGCTCCCCCGAGACCATGATCAAGATGACCCGCGAGAAGGAGGAGGGAGGGAGAGACAGAGCCAGCTAGGGAATCGGAGAGGCAACTGCAAACTGGGTTTGAACATGCTGCTTAGCAGTGATGTCGGGATATTACTCTGCGATGGATCAGCAACTCATTATAATAAGACAGAGTAGTGTAACACTCGCAATCTTCATCGAGGAAACAGTGCAAACGAACAGAAGAGTCGACACGAGAGAACAATTATCAGCAAGGAAACGGCGCTGTTCTAGATGTAAACACAGGACCGTGCATGCTGCTCCTTACGCCCTTCATTCCATTTCATTCCATTTCAATCAAAGAACCGGAATATCGGACGCCAGCCCCAGAACTCCACCTCCTTGCCCTCGCATTACCTGCAGCACTGCCACTGAAACTCCCACACTTCAGACCGGCTGTCTGCTTCATCTCTCCTCTAAACCAAGCCATGGGCCCCTGTCGGCTCAACACTATAGTTTCTGTGGGTTACACACTGCAAGCATGTGCAGTGTTTCAATATCCAGACACGAGTCCTTTTTGTCAAATCTTCTGCATTTCCAACACAGTGAATAGCCTGCACCAGGGAGTATGTCTAAGTATTTAAACAGAATGTTAATAGTGTGCTGTATTCATGCAGTGATCGCAGTGTTAGTATTATTATTTTTTTATTATTATTATTATTATTTATTTCTTAGCAGACGCCCTTATCCAAGGTGACTTACAATTGTTACAAGATATCACATTATACATTATTTCACATTATACAGATATCACATTATTTTACAACAGCAGTGTCCCCCACTGGGGATTGAACCCACAACCCTCCGGTCAAGAGTCCAGAGCCCTAACCACTACTCCACACTGCTGCACTGCTGAAGCTCCATACTATCACAGCGCTGGCTGCTCAGTGTTAGTATGGAGCTTCCATGTACATGTTTACACTCTGCAAACCTTTTTTTTTTTTTAAAGCTCGTAAATATTTTGAGCAATTTTTTTTTTTCATTGTTATTATTACTATTATTGTTTTGTTGCCTAGCATTTGAGAAGAGCAGGGATTGTAAGTTACAAAGCCAGCTTTAGAAACTTCTGTGGGATTGGCAATCCACTGCACATCGTGAGAACCAGCACAGGAAATGCGTGGTGAGAGTTTAAATGACATTCTGCATTAGCAGAACGGAGCCCGTGCTTGCATGCCTCATTCTTAACAATGTAGTTCATTTATGGTGTGCGTCACTCAACTGTCACAGGAATAAAATGGCAGTGAGACTATCTGTTGTTTGTTTATCTGTTAGACATATATATGTACGAATAGCAGACGTGTATTTTAGAAATATGAATGTTCACCATTTCAGAGAATGCATAGGTTCCCTATTGTTTTGTATTATTGTAAAAGGTCACAACCCCTATTAGGACAACCACATGTTACCTTAGTTAAGATGAATGCTAATCCGAGTCTGTCAAAACTAACCTACAGTGAAGCCAGAAGAGCCGCAAGGAGTCCTTTAAGCCAGTGGTACTGTTTGGGCTTTTCTATGAGACTTCAAATAATCAACCACCAGGTGCCGCTAAAGAGTCAAATCCAATACTGACACACACTCACAAGCAAGGGACACATGTTTGTGTGAAAGCTTATGTAAAAATAATCACAAAAAATAAAACCACTTCACCTTTTTGAACATTTCTTTAGAGTTCACTATATTGATACGTACCCTGCATATCAAGGAAACGTGCAGCCAGGCGCTGTGGTTCAGCCCTTTAACTGCGCTGGATCTTAAATAGCATGTGCTGAATAACATGTAGAGGAGCCCTGCACTGGAGAGATAGATTCCACCGTGTCACTTATCAGGCTCCATGTGCTGCCAGCTTGGGAAACTGTGTGAGTTGCAATTCATATAAAAAAAAAACACATGCATGGTTTTCCACGACTCAATTACTTATCATCCCTTTGTGGTTACTGTCAGTCTCACAAACCTGACGGTAATACACTGTTGGTGTGTATAATCTATCGTAACTGGCTTCTGGTTTTACACACAGGCACCTGGAGTTCAGACCATGTTTTTTCTATGAGGCTTGTGTGGGAGACTCTTTTAAACACATTAGCAATGACTTAGTTTGACGTTACCGATTTATGGACAGTATCAACATAAACACTTTTTCTTGTGTGTTCTGACTCGAGTAGTTTTCCTTTTTTTTGTTTTAGTTTTAGTTTGAGTTGTGTTACCTTGGCTACAGCAGAGCTTGGGAGTTTATAACCTCCCACTGCTGCAAGTAATTACAGGAGCAATTCTATTTGTCTGGGTCGCAGAGGGGGAGAAAGCTTGTGTCAGTAATACACCTGAAACTAACTTTGGCAGATCTATAAAAACTGCCTGTCACAAAACTCTTCTTTGCTATACAATGGAATGCATGGGAGGACGCATTCTATAGAACAGGCCTACTTGTATTGTCGTAAACTAATACCAAGGAATGATATTTTGGTGTGAAATGAAAATGTTTTTTTGGGACACTAGCAGCACTGAAAGACCTAAGTGGTTGCTACAATTACAGTAGAAAGTATTTAGGATTATTTGTAATATTCATAATCAAAAAATAATCTAAGGTTTATTTGACATTTAAAAGCTTTTTTTTAATGTTGTTATAAAAGTTGTATTTAAAAATGTGAAACCATGTTCTGGGCGGTCTCTTTATTTACTGCGTTTCGAGTCAAACCATAAAGGAAAAGCTGCTGTTGAACATGGACGGCGCAGCTCCAAGAACGCATTGCTTTCCACAGGCACAACAATTCAACTCTCTTTCAATACAGCGTGTGGTTAGAGAAAGAGAGAAACCAGCCGAATGCAAAGCGTTCCTGCAAGCTGAGCCACACCCTCCATGCAGTATAAAAGCCCTTTCTGGTCACTCAAGTGTTAAGGGCTTGAGCTGAGTTACACTGCCTGAGTTCTGCGTCAGGAAACGTTCTGTCCAAACTCCAAGATGCGCGAGATCGTTCACCTGCAGATCGGCCAGTGTGGGAATCAGATCGGATCAAAGGTAGGGCCGTGTTCATCTGCTCGTTATTTCTGTTATAGAAGTGATCAATAGTCCAGATATTATGTCAAGTTCCAAAGGGCTTCCTGTAGGATTCTTTATAATGTTTAACATTCTAGTCAATTGCTGTATTAAAAAACATGCACACAGGACAGGGGTGCTGTGAGTGGTTAAACAGGCACAAAACAATATTGCTGAATCTATTTTCTACCCTGCTGAAATTCTGTTCAATTTAAATGGATTTTCGGCTGTGCTGTCGTGCTTTCTGATCAAGCCATATATCACCCAAACTCAAACACACCCCCACAAGCTTGTACATGGAGGTTAGAAACACTAACTTGAGTATTATAAAAGTAAAACTGAATTGCACGTAAAGCGTAAAGGCTGACGGAAACGAGGAAGTTAAAATAAATAAGCTAAAGCAGCACTTGTATGTGTTTTTGAATGGAGTCAGAGCCTGCAGTG
Organism: Acipenser ruthenus; assembly: GCF_902713425.1. Lineage (NCBI taxonomy): Eukaryota > Metazoa > Chordata > Actinopteri > Acipenseriformes > Acipenseridae > Acipenser > Acipenser ruthenus. The sequence goes on along the minus strand of NC_081206.1, from coordinate 1,064,975 downwards.
TGTGGGGTGGGGGGGTGGGTGTGTCCCAAGCAGGCTCTCTGTCGGGAGCAGACAGATAAAGAGGACCCGGGGCTGAGCAGTGAGTGCGAGGGGCAAGATAGGGATTCACAGCTAACCAGCGAGACATAGCCTGTCATTTACTATGGGGATACTGCTGACAGCATTTCATTTATATGACACTGCTCTGAGCCACGGCGTCTGGCTACAGCACTGCACAACACTGTTACATTGATCTTGAGTTCTTGTATCTTCATCTTGTCATACATAAAACTGCGTTCCTTAGTTCTGGGAGGTGATCAGCGATGAGCATGGCATCAACACCTCGGGAGGGTATGAAGGAGACAGTCACTTACAGCTGGAGAGACTCAATGTCTACTTCACCGAAGCACACGGTAAGGGCGGCCGTGGCACACAATTACAAAAACACACGGCAGACTTGCTTTCAAATTCTCTTTTATCTTGGTGAATGATTGCATTTCAGATGTGTTAGGAAAGGTATCAGAGTGCTTGGTCAGCTCTTCGGTGTATTGTTCACAATGTTTTCTTCAGTTTCTGGATTTCCTCTGCACGTGTGATCGGTTGTTTTTGTCCTTTGTCCCCGCCCCTATCAGCTGGGAAGTATGTTCCCCGTGCTGTCCTGGTGGATCTGGAACCAGGGACCATGGACAGCATTCGGAGCAGCAGAATAGGACAGCTCTTCAAACCGGACAACTTCATCCACGGTAAGTACTGCCCTGCTCGCTCGCTACACTGCTGCGCAATCCAAGCAGCTTGTGCACTGTGCCGTTCCTGAGCCAGGATCTCACGAAGCGGGGGAAGAGATCAAACCGTCATGGGCAGGTCGGATTGAGAGATCCCTTTTATTTTTTAATGGTTGTTCTGCACGCCTGCAGGTAACTCTGGAGCCGGTAACAACTGGGCTAAGGGTCACTACACTGAAGGGGCGGAGCTGGTGGAGAACGTGATGGACATTGTGCGGAACGAGTGTGAGAGCTGCGACTGTCTGCAGGGCTTCCAGTTCGTCCACTCCCTGGGTGGTGGTACCGGCTCAGGCATGGGCACCCTGGTCATCAACAAGATCCGCGAGGAGTACCCGGACCGGATCATGAACACCTTCAGCGTGATGCCGTCCCCCAAAGTGTCTGACACGGTCGTGGAGCCCTACAATGCCGTCCTGTCCATCCACCAGCTGATCGAGAGCGTGGACGAGACCTTCTGCATCGACAACGAGGCGCTCTACGACATCTGCTTCCGCACGCTCAAGCTCGCCACGCCCACCTACGGGGACCTCAACCACCTGGTCTCCATGACGATGAGCGGCGTCACCACCTCCCTGCGCTTCCCGGGCCAGCTCAACGCTGACCTCCGCAAGCTGGCGGTCAACATGGTGCCCTTCCCCAGGCTGCACTTCTTCATGCCAGGGTTCGCACCGCTGACGGCGCGCGGGAGCCAGCAGTACCGCTCCCTCACGGTGCCCGAGCTCACCCAGCAGATGTTCGACCCCCGGAACATGATGACGGCCTGCGACCCGCGCCACGGACGCTACCTGACCGTGGCGGCGGTCTTCCGCGGCCCCATGTCCACCAAGGAGGTAGACGAGCAGATGCTGGCCATCCAGCAGAAGAACAGCAGCTCCTTCGTGGAGTGGATCCCACACAACGTCAAGGTGGTCGTGTGCGACATCCCGCCCCGCGGCCTCAAGATGGCGTCCACCTTCATCGGCAACAGCACGGCCATCCAGGAGGTGTTCCGCAGGATCTCGGAGCAGTTCTCAGCCATGTTCCGGAGGAAGGCCTTCCTGCACTGGTACACGGGAGAGGGCATGGATGAGATGGAGTTCTCTGAAGCTGAGTGCAACACCAACGACCTGGTGTCCGAGTACCAGCAGTATCAGGACACCACGGCAGATATCGAGGAGGAGGAGGTGGAGGAAGAGGACGCGGGAGAGGCAGAGGCAGAGACCCAATAGAAATACAGCATGAACGATGGTTTAGAGAAGGGATGGGTGGACAAAGGCAGAAGGTGGTTCTAACATTATTATTATTTTATATAAGGCAGTCTCTTTATCTCTCTGCACACTGAGTTATGAAGCTTTTGTTCCAGCAGAATAAAAAGCTATTCATGTTTCAAAAGCAGCAATAGACAGCGTTGTTTTTTTTTTAGAGGGCTTCTAATGACATACAGCATGAGACTTTTTATTGGAAAGCTTTTTGTAATTTTTTTTTATTCCCCTTTACATTGGGGCAATAAACTTTGTAAATGTGGCCCATTGTACGTATAGCAAGCTGTAGTTATTTTGGGAGAGTATATTCAGGGCTGTTATGCAGAGCCAGGAGATGTTTTGTACGTACCAGCTGTCTTATTTCCAAGCAAGCTGCCTTGACAAAGCCATTTCTATTCTAGAACGCTGTGTCCAGTCTTTTGCTTGAAACTGAACGACTCAGTTGTAGCACGTAACAGTAGAATATGTTAATTAAGAACACAGCTACAGCAGACACTGCTAGTGCAGCTTACATGCTCCTGCAGGCGTGTTTCAGCTCATTTTCATTCATGTAATGATGTGTTTTACACTTCTGCTTACCAGGTGGAAATCCTTGCAGCTCTCTCTGTTGATTTGCTAATTTGCCGCCGACAGAAATCCTTTCAACATTGCTTTTCTAGTTCTTAGTGGTTTTCAAAGTTTGTATTGTTTTAATTCCTTTTTCTTTGTGGGGGTTTAAACTATAAGTGGTACGTGGGTGTGTGTAAAATGAAGCTGGAGGAGGAGGATGGCGTATTGTTTTTTGCAGAACTGTGTGCACAGCACAGCTGTACACATTACATGACCCCCTACAGCTCACCTGTTTGCTTTCCTAGAAAATGTAAAAGGCTCATCTTCTGCCATCTATTTAAATGATGTCACAGGTTCAACAAGGCAAACAAACTAAGCATTGGCAGTAAGGTTCAGATATATCCTTTCTGCATACTGAACACATGACTCCAGGTTTGCATTTGTCACTTAAATGTTTTACTGAAGTATTCCTCTGTTTGTAACAGTACTCTGCATTAAAGACAAGGGAACAAAAGAATGATCAGAAGAATAAAACTTTGGAAAGTTACTGTAACCTGGAAATAACATTTACTTACCACCAACACTCACAAAAGAAAAAAATATATATATTTCAAAGAAAGTACTCAAAAGTAATCTCTTTGTATACAGGTATATACATGCGATACAGGTTTGTATGCATGTGATAAGAGGTTATGTTAGAAATGAGTTACTATGTAGAAGTTACATTATACTGCTTTTCTGAAGGTGTTCATGTTTTTGTAAAACATTCTTTAATAATTTTCGATCAGTGTTCGCCAATAAATGACCTCCCAGATCAACTAACACTGCTTTCATTCAATGATGTAATAGTGAATTAACTTGCCAAGTCCACTATATGCAAAATATAAAAAACGCCAATTTAAACATGCAGGCAGTCACCTCCATATAAGCCCATAACTTCCACTAAACATCATCCTGAGCAAGCATCCTCATCATGGGGGAGAGCATCTCTGAACTCCACATGTAACAAGGTAAGGATGGCCTTGGGACAGACTGGGTGTCGCTTCATACCACTAGACTCTGATAGGATCAATGAGTTTCACCACACTGGGCAGCACTGGTTCCCATAGGGATATACTTTCACTACATGCAAAGCAGAGATTTACAGTAAAACATCTAACAGCTGCATGAAGCACTGAAATGAAGTAAAAAAAACCAAGCACAAAATATACATATAAAACTGCTTGAGCAGCGGCCTTTTATTAAGTTACTGAACTACAGGGCTTTGCTTGTCGAATTAATTGGAATCTGGTCTTGTATAGCGCATTTAACACAAGGGGAATCTGAACAGCCAAACCGGACTTCACAACCGAGAACCACCGTCCAACACTCCAAAGCAAGCCAGATCCTAGAAGATAAGAATGAACAAGGTTAGACTTCTCCTGGTTTAAAACCACAGACAACGTTTCAATTAGAAAAGCACGTCCATCATGTGTCTGCTGCGAACTGAATTGGATCAAACGCTGCCCCCTGTAGAGCGATTACTGCCACTGCAGTAACGACGCAAGAGCAAACGTCCCTCGCTTTCAAGCATTCTCAAACAATTTCACAAAAATGACATTCTACCCGCTGAAGGAATTGACAGGCTATAGGAAATGTTGCATCTCTTGCAGATACGAGGGCAATTGGCTCTCTGTATAATGTTACCTGCGTGTTAATAAAACCTGATCACTGTGACATGAAATTGTCACATCTGTTTCTTCTACTCTCAGGGTCTCAATAGATATTAAGGAACCAGTGGGTTTCGTTTTCGTACACCGTGCAATCTTATTACACCAAAAACATTCTAATGAACCCCCTACACCAGCCTGCAGCGATGCAAACACAAACTCAGCACACTGACAGGACCGCTGGAGACCACGCCATAGCTAGGAGCAGTGGGGTGGCTGTGCAGAAGCAGTGGCTTAGTGTCAATGGAAAAGCCAGAGACGTTATAGCAATTGTAGAAACAGAGCAATTTGTGAGCAATTCAAACATAAGGCAGGATTTACTATTTTACATGGCATTCGTTTGTTCCAAACAGAAATATCCTGAACTCAATAAAAAGAGGACAAAGTCACCTCTCTAGATAGGTCTTAAATACACAATATAAATAAAACATAACACAGCTTCCAATTCTCAATACTTACATGCTGCTGCCTTTGGCGGAAGGACTTTCACACTGAATCCAGCAGCCTTCTCTGCAGCCGCTTTGTACTGTGGCTTCAGTGCGGACCGCACGGCCTGGGCACAGATCGCAGAGTAGCGGATATAGCTGGGGGGGGGGGGGGGGGGTTGGGGGGGGGGAGGGGGGAAGGAAGATTAATAATACGAAATAGACTTGATCCGTGTAAAATAAAATACGACTTTAACCCGGAGATAAAGCAAACTAGTTCAGCGATTAGGAGGACGGACAAGCCGATTACTGACCAGACAATTCTCTTCATATCTGAACACGGATGACACATTGTACACAGCATTTCAATTATAACACTGCATACAATAGGTGCTTTTGAATAAAACATGCAAATATCACACTCCTCTTACACGGTGAGGGAAACCCTAACCACAGATATACAGCAATAACACAGTACTGGCTAACAAAGCCTACTGCGCTTATTTTACAGTCGAAGAGAGTGGTTTACTGCAGGATTGTTAATATTACTAATAGCCATGTTTTGGATAAACTTGACAAGCCTGCTGTTTGCGTAGTACAGGCCAGCCTTCAGCTCCACGCTCAAGGTGAAGCAAGTCACAGCTGTGAAACGCAGGACTAAGCCCGTTTCAACGTGTACACTTTCCACTCAAGCACACAGCCCCGGACAAAAAGTACCACTAGGACTGAATTAGCAATTTGGACATTAAGAGCGTCAATGCCGCTCACTCGCTTCAATTCAACAGGGCAAGAGCTCAGCAAGCTGAACCCAGGAGTCGAAAACATGCGGGGAGACAGGGACATAGACTTCAAACCCCTTCCTGAACTAAAATACACATAAAGCGCAGCTTCGTTTACCTGAGACCAGCCTGCCTCCAGTAGGACACCATTTTCAAGCAGCTCTGATGCTCCTGTCTCCTCTTCAGCAGCGTCAAGGACAGAGTCAAAGCGGATATCCTGCCCCGTCACCTTCACCGGCAGCGCTGCGGATTGGATAGATTTTCATACCGGGTAAAGACCGTGTCATGTGACCAGCGCCGCGCTCAGGATAACTCTATAATATATATATATATACATGCATTACAGAATTTATTTCAAAATTATTTTGCGCATTTTATCTGGCAAATCTGGTCCTCCTTAAAAAAATGTCGTCTTTTCATCTCTGTTTGCTAAAAATAAATAATGTAGTCAATTACCAGTTTATAAGCTATTTTTTAATCACATATATTCATATATTTTTTTACATTGACAGTGTTTTTGTTATAGATATTAATACAATAAAACAACATCCCTTTCTTTCCTTCTTTCTTTCCTTCTTTCTTTCTTTCTTTCTTTCTTTCCTTCTTTCCTTCTTTCCTTCTTTCCTTCTTTCTTTCCTTCTTTCCTTCTTTCCTTCTTTCTTTCCTTCTTTCCTTCTTTCCTTCTTTCTTTCTTTCCTTCTTTCCTTCTTTCTTTCCTTCTTTCCTTCTTTCTTTCTTTCTTTCTTTCTTTCCTTCTTTCCTTCTTTCCTTCTTTCTTTCTTTCCTTCTTTCTTTCCTTCTTTCCTTCTTTCCTTCTTTCTTTCTTTCTTTCCTTCTTTCCTTCTTTCCTTCTTTCTTTCTTTCTTTCTTTCTTTCCTTCTTTCCTTCTTTCCTTCTTTCTTTCTTTCTTTCCTTCTTTCTTTCCTTCTTTCCTTCTTTCCTTCTTTCTTTCTTTCTTTCTTTCTTTCCTTCTTTCCTTCTTTCTTTCTTTCTTTCCTTCTTTCTTTCTTTCCTTCTTTCTTTCCTTCTTTCCTTCTTTCTTTCTTTCTTTCCTTCTTTCCTTCTTTCTTTCCTTCTTTCTTTCTTTCTTTCTTTCCTTCTTTCCTTCTTTCTTTCCTTCTTTCTTTCTTTCTTTCTTTCCTTCTTTCCTTTCCTTCCTTCTTTCTTTCTTTCTTTCTTTCTTTCGGAAAATCAAGTCCTCCTACCAGCAGGGTGCGACACACAGTTTACCCGCGACTTTAAACGCACTTGACCTTTGGGATGGTTTACCCCATTCCTGCATTAAATAAAACAGAACATTATTTAAAATGTTAACACTTGTAAAAATATATGTGCGAGTACATGAAATTAAACTCAGGAGGTATCAGCTGCTGTAAAAATACCCCCAATAAAGCGTCGTGTAAGCGTTGAGTGTGACCCGGCTGATAGAGAGGACGGGGACGGGTTTAAGCACAGTTGAAGATGGCGGCTCTGCGAGCGGTGCTGTTGTCAGGGTGCGGGAGGAGCCTCCTCGGTACCCCGAAAACCAGCCACACTTCCCGGGTAAGGGGCTCTCTCACACGGGGAGAAAGCGCGGCTCATCTGCGCGGCTAACTATCGAAACTGACGAGGAGTAACAGAGGTTCATTGAAATAAATAAAGGGGTAGAGTACCGGCAAGGTCATTCGTGTGCTTCCAGTGAATGACTTTCCGACGGGTTATCTGAAGTCAGTATTATTATTATTATTATTTATTTCTTAGTAGGTGCTTCGTGTCGTGCACCTCATTAGCGGTTTGCTTAATTGGACTGTGTCTGTTGTGTTATGTATGAGATGCATTTTAAAAGGCTTACGTTAAGCGCAATGCAACTTCTCTGACAGTGTTGTGTTGTACTGTCCACGCTGTCATGTTAAAACGAGACAATATAATCGGGCTAGTAATAATACTAATAAATACTGTGAGATTTCTGAGGACAAATGTGTAGCATGAGTTATCGCAGTTGTGATGTGGGGTTAGGAGGCAGACTGGCCCGTCCTATATACTAATCTAGTGTCTAGTGAAATACCGTTTCCGCTCTGTTATAAACATGAAAAAAGCACCTATTGTCTAAGTGGTCCGGCTTAATAGATTGAGATATTATTTGTCATTCAGAGTCCTATGCGTTTGAAGTTTGTTTTTATAAAATCCTTGGCTGGGGGGAGTATGAAGTTAGTGATTTTCAAAGTGTGGTAACTTGATGAAATTGACACTATGACAGTATATGAATTAGTGGGGTTGTCAGGATCAAGCCGTTTAAAATCTGTTCTTGTGATATTTGTATTATTCCAGTTACGGTGTTGGTAGGTCAGTTATATAAAGGTCCTCATGTCACAAGGACATCAAGCGACTGTTTGACAGGTTTTCACCCATAGCCTTTGTTAATTGATCCTGATGAAATTCTCAATTTGTATTTGTTTGAAATGGCAGAATTATGGCTGGTTTTGTCAGTTTCAGATAGGTAAGATCTGGCCAGCCACCAACATGCTGGCCACATCTTACATATCTGAAACTGACAAAACCAGAGAGAGTTACGTGGTCGTTTGTCTGAAGTGACGCTTCACCATTGTTCATCACCAGATGAAATAACATGGTGGTGCTTTCTCCCCATTGATGTGCAGGAAGGTTCGCTGGGTGTACTGTACAGTATAGCTGCACAGATCCCTCCTCCAGGCTGCTGCTGCTGTGCTGACTCCTGAACAGCCGTTCTGATGCTGCTTGTTTTTTTTTCTTCCCTGTGATTCTCCACAGGCCAGCATGTCCTTCGCCAGCCTGTCCCGTGGGAGGAAGGTGGCTCTCTCCACGCTGGGCGTGCTCGCCGCGGGGGGAGCTAGCTTGGCCCTTGCTCTTCACCATTCTGTCAAAGCCTCCGAGCTGGAGCTCCATCCTCCCAACTACCCCTGGAGCCACGGCGGCATGCTGTCCTCGCTCGACCATGCTAGGTGAGCGGACCCGGAAACTCCTCCTTTCACTCCCGGACACGCCTGTTTCCAGCACATTCAGTTACACTTCCAGCATTGTCTGTGTGCCATTCTGCATCCTTTTAAAACCACTGCTATACTGTCTAATGGTACAGAGTGCTGGGAAGTGAGTAGTAGATAGAGGACTAGCCTGCGTCAGAATGGCTGGGAATTCACTGCAGTGGCTAGCTGATCTGCTGCTGCTGCAAAACAGTGCCTAATCTGTCAGGTGTTATACGATGGGGTCTGGATATAGAAAACTGTAGCGTCGTTTTAAGTGCAGGAGATCAAAGCCTGTGCTTTTCAATGAATAACATGGGTGCTGTTTATGTCCCTGCAGTGTCCGCCGTGGTTATCAGGTGTACAAACAGGTGTGTGCAGCCTGCCACAGCATGGAGTACCTGGCCTTCCGTAATCTGGTTGGGGTGTCGCACACAGAGGCTGAGGTGAAGGCTCTGGCTGAAGAGGTACGCTGTTCAGATGGATTTTCAGTAGACCTGCTTTTAAAACTGGTTGAAAAACAAGTGTGATCTTTGGCACCTGCTTCATGACAAAAAAGCATTGTGTGGCACTCTGTTTAGATTTGTTTGAAATTTCGTAAACCAGAATCTTGAGTATTCATTGGATGTGTGTGTGTTTTTTTTTTATTTTATTAGATACATTTAATGTGTTATTTCATAGTTTTTCACTCTGCGTGCAAGACACACACCTTTTTAAGATAATCATTGCGTACTGCCTTGGTGTAATAGGCCTGCGATTACCCACTAACCCATTATCAAAGCTGTCTTTAATCCCTGGTAATTCCACATGGCTGTGTTTTATTGTTTAATTAGACACTGCTTAGTGCCAGCTGACTCTGGAAGAGGAGTGCAAGCAGGGCGATTTTAACAAATTGAATTGCTATTGTCATTTTTAGAAGATGAAATAAACTCGGATCGGTTTATCTTAAACTCGTAAAGCCAGACCTCTACTGCTAGATCTGTGTATATGTGATGGTGTTCCAGAGCCCGTGTCTTTGTTTCAGTGTTGTGGGATCTGTTTGTACCTGTTTGTTTGAACGCTGCTGATTCGGTTTGCAGGTTGAAGTCGTGGACGGTCCCGACGACAATGGAGAGATGTTCACCCGTCCTGGCAAGCTTTCTGATTATTTCCCCAAACCGTACCCCAACCCCGAGGCTGCCAGAGCAGCCAACAATGGAGCTCTGCCTCCTGATCTCAGCTACATCGTCAATGCCAGGTCACTTTTACTGTTTTTACTAGAGATGTATTTCCCCTCGGGGCAGATTCATGTACAGCTGTCGGATATCCGTTATCCTAGATGGAGTGCATGGTGGTATTGGGCACATTTTGGTCTCGAAATGGCTTGATACAGTCAGACTGCTCTCACCTGTATGTGTTTAACTGTGTTTGTAGACAATGTTGGCTGATGTACTTTTACATCTGAGACCCTTCAGCAGGAAGTTAGACTCCCATTGCATAGCAGTTTGATCCATTCCTGGTTTTACTATGAGTTTAAGACGACACACCTGAGCTTGTTACCTCTACACTGCTTAATCAAGCTCAGAGTAAAACCTGGAATGGGTGAAACTGCTATGCTCTGGGAGTCTCATTCCCATCACTGTCCTTCAGTCTGTATCTGTATCGTGATTGGGTTTGGTGACTCCGTATTGCTGGAATTGACACAATGTCTTGATGGAAAGTGTTTGGGCACTTCCTTGGGAAACCAGGAGATTTAAAACAGACGTACAGGTGGGGAATAATTGTGTGTTCATTTCTGGTTTAAAATGCCCTCTCCTCTTTGCCCCTGCAGGCACGGCGGTGAGGATTATGTCTTCTCCTTGCTGACTGGGTACTGCGACCCCCCAGCGGGAGTGTCTCTCCTGGAGGGCGTCTACTACAACCCCTACTTCCCGGGACAGGCCATCGGAATGGCGCCCCCCATTTACAACGAGGTCTTGGAGTATGATGATGGTGAGACACCCAGTCCGTTAAACAATAAACTGGGAGGCTCCACAGCCTTCAGGTCTGCCCAGGTCCTCCACTCCACCCATTTGAAATGTTTTCATTCGTGAATCCTTTCTTGTTTGTTTTTTCCTAACGCAGATGACTAGGAGGGTTGGCATGTAATGTAGATCTTTATAGATTTTTATACGTACTTCATCAGCTCCAGCCGTCCTGAAGCAGTGAAGGGGCTCCACGCTTTGTACTGTAGCATAACGCCCTTGTCATTAAAGACGCATCATCCTAACAAACTGTGTTCCATATTACACAGAACAGACTCCTGCCAGTTAAATCCATGTATTTATTTATTTTCATTGCTGTACAGAAATACTGCATGAGTTAAGTGAAGGAGTTTACAGTTTTGATACTGATCAGTGAAGTATTAATGTGATACTGGTTGACTTGCAGAGGTGGTCATGTTTTGTACTGCAGTTCTGCATTGGTTCAATTTATTTATTTATTGTTTCCCCTCGCAGGTACCCCAGCTACCATGAGTCAAGTAGCTAAAGACGTGTGTACTTTCCTGCGCTGGGCTGCAGAGCCCGAACACGACCAGCGCAAGCGCATGGGGCTGAAGGTAAACGGTTTGCCTCTAAAAATCAAGAGCAATATCTTCTTGTACTTCTGTGCAAAACAAGAGCAAGATAGGTGTGACCCCCCCCCCCCCCCCGAGGGCCGTGTTTACCTGGGTTCGGGGCTCAGCAGTTCATGCATTTAGACTGCCTGTCGTGCTTTAGCAGAAAGTGTGCTGGTTCAGAAGCCACTCATGCATCTTGTTGTGTTACCGCTGTGTTTAACATAAAGATGGTGTTGTTCCTTTTTCAGCTGATCATGGGTTCCGCTATCCTCGTGCCCCTGGTGTACTATCTGAAGAGACACAGATGGTCAGTGTTGAAGAGCAGAAAGATTGCCTACAGGCCCCCTAAGTAACCTGCACCCTCCAAGCTGCTTCCCCTTACTCCAGATCAGACGGAGCACATTTCCAGTTAAAAGCGCGGGGGTTCAAACATTTTTTTTTTTTTTTTTTTAATTTTCCAAACAAACAAAGTAAAAATCAGTAGTGGAAGGTAGTTTTGTCTGCATGTGTTTTCAAGGCAACGGCCTTTCCCCTCTGTTGCTGCTACACATCCCCGTGACAAACAGACACACGCCTTGGTTAAAGAACATATGTTTTACTGTCAAATAACAGTAACGTCTTTTAAGAAAAAAGGAATCCATATGAAATGTTTTGCATTCGTTATTTTGGGAAGATGACTGCTCCAGCTACTGCCGGGTAACGCAGTAATCTCAATTCATCTGTCCACTGATGTGAGCTGTGGTTGCTGTATCTTAAAGGTTCTGTACACTTTTTGTGTAAATATTTAAAAAAAGAAATAAACTGATGTGCACAATAAAATGCAAAAGCAATCCTAACGGACTGACACGTTCATTTTCTGTGGGTGTTCCTGAATAAGACACTGTTCCTGTAAAGCACAAGAAAAGTTTGTGGGGCGGGGTGCTAACTCAATTGGATATTAATTTGAAAGCACAACATTTTTTCTTTTTTTCTTTTTAAATGTTCTCAGTGTTTTGAATCTTACTATATTACCAGGCAGGCTATTCTGTACATTTAATAACATTTCTTTATTATAATAATAATAATAATGTAGCTTCTGTTGTAAACGCACCTATGGTCCGCTTCCTTGTGCTCCCTCTTGTTGTTCTTTCTGTTTAGAGACTTGTTATTTCCAGTTGCAGTGGCACAGCAGTAAGAGAAGCGGACTGTGCAGTGTAGAGACTTGTTATGTCCAGTTGTAGTGGCACAGCAGTAAGAGAAGCGGACTGTGCAGTGTAGAGACTTGTTATTTCCAGTTGCAGTGGCGCAGCAGTAAGAGAAGCGGACTGTGCAGTGTAGAGACTTGTTATTTCCAGTTGCAGTGGCACAGCAGTAAGAGAAGCAGACTGTGCAGTGTAGAGACTTGTTATTTCCAGTTGCAGTGGCACAGCAGTAAGAGAAGCAGGCTGCACTGGCCTCCTGTAGTTCACATGGCCAACGTGTTTGCTGAACTCACTCCAGAACAGCCCTACGAAACAAGCAGCACGAATCTGCTTGTGAAATTGACAGATTTCAAATATTGATTTACAAAGAGGGGATGAAGAAATGTATTAAACGATAAGAAAATGCTGAGGGGGGAACAAACTTTGTTCATCTAAAGCTAAAAATATATATCTCCTGCTCTTTAATTGTTACACGTGTGGCTTAGTAAACTCCCATCAGCTTTGAAAGAAAAATGTAAAAGTGTTTGTGAAAATGCATTACACCAATCTAATGCACCTGCACTGCTGTAGCAGAGATCGTAACTCTCAAGTTTCATTTCTGTATGTTCTAAATAACATACTATAAAGGGTGTGAAGGGGGGTGAATTTACCAAGCAACCCTACACCTTCCACAGCATGTGCTTCAACAATCGACAGTCATGGAAAAGATGTGCGGCTGGTTTCACAGACCCTGATTCACACTGACCCTGGAATACGGTGTTAATTTAGGTAAAGTAATCCCAGATGACATCCAGCCAGGGTCTGTGAAACCAGCCATGGCGTTGCAGTGGTTAAAATGCTTACAGGTAAATCTTTACTTTTGAGATATTTTTCTGGTTAGTTTTATTTGATGTATTTATTTATTTAATATTTGAAGTGAAGTGCAATTATACATTGACTTTTAAAAATGACTCAAGATGAAAAAACTTACACTTCTGTTTTTTTTTTTTAATAATTAGTTTTTGTTGTTGTAGTCAAGGTTCTGACAGGATAATTACACTACAGCGTCAATCCCAGCAGTAAAAATAACATTTCTAAAGGTTTCTGGCAAACAGCCAGAACGTGTTCTACTGCATGACACGACACGACACTGTCTTGCGTGCCAGGTCCTCATTGTGAATGGCAATATGTTCTCCAGCGACTCCTCTGGATAAGTAAAGGTTTGATTTGATTGCTTCAGGTGTTTTCTGTATGAATTTAAACGAGACGAGACCGAGCTAGCTATCTTCTTGCTGCCTGTGTTTGAAAGAGAACAGCCTGGGTCTGCGGTAATTCAAATTAAGAGCATTCTTCTTAGGCAAGGTTTCTAGAACAGGACCCTGATTCTGATGGACTCCAACTCCCAGAATGCAGCTCTGCCTCCTCTGTATTGCGTCACTGGAGACTGGCTGGTCACAGCCAATCAAATTGCAAAGAGAACCGTGAACTATCCGGAAGTATGTAAAGGAGGAAGTGGTTGTGTTGCGCTGTTTGCGGGGTAGTGAAGATGGAGGCTCTCAGTAAACTTAAACAGTTTGACGCTTATCCTAAAACACTGGAGGATTTCAGGGTGAAAACATGCGGCGGAGCAACGGGTGAGTTGTGATGCAGTCAGTATGTATTTGTCATTAAGGGATCTTAGTTAAACCGATGAGCTCGTTCTTTCTAGCCAATGCTTCGCGGAGTCTTGTATGTACAGTATAAATTGCATTTTTAGTTAATGAAGTGGAATGAATGAATGATTGTATTAATTCGGGCGACGGCGTTCCAAAGAAAATGTCATTCAGAAATGGCTTTGCAGGCAAAGGATCAAACGTCTAGGTTGGTTTGCGGCTGGTTTCATTACTGCGGTACAGCAGGCTGGCACTTCGGACACAGGTAAGATTCAGGATGCCTGTCTGCTGTCAGACAGACCAGAGCTTCTTCAACACGTCATGTTTACAACAAACCTCGACTTCCGCTCTGCAACCAAAGCAGCATTCCAACTGAAAATCCGACGCGCGGATATAGTCCAAAATAAATGCTGAACCCGTGCTAACTTTTCAGACAGGTCATTTTATGTAGGACGACGCGTGCAGAAATGTGCATCTCCTTGTCAGTGTGTTTTATTGAAGCTCGAAGGGCGCTATAATAAATGACATGTTGCCTGTGCTTGTCATTGTGTGGAGCTTCATCATGTCAATACTGTGATGTTAAGGTGCGGTCCAGTAACGTGCATGCAGTCTAGAGATTACAGTAGTGTTCTATGACGGTGTCTTACTGTAACTCCACTCGGCTCACTTCACAGAAGGTCCTAGACCAGTTATGCCGGTGGTTTATCTCATCTTCTGGGTTTGTTTTACCTGTAAAGTGTGTTTTACATTCAGCGCGGGGAGGAGCCAACAAAACCTTACGAAAGATCTTTAGTGTTTAATGTTCACACAAAACTTGTTCTGCAGGGGTGTCCTGTAAACCTGAGCGATTTTTACATATCTGTTTGATTTCTTAGTCTCGCTGCCACACGTCATGCATTCCAATCTCACAGAGCACAGAGGAATCCTGTGTGTGTGTGCGTGTGTCTGTGCGTGCACCCATAGCGCGAGATCACCCAGTGGACAGTCAACAAGGCCAGCTTTCTGGGGGATTCTAGATTTGAGAATATGTTTGGATCATAAGATTGCATGCATGCTTTTTAAACATGTAATACAAATATTTATATAAAATGCTATTGTAGTTAATGTTGTGATATTAGTGTGTTTTCTGCTCTCTCTCTCTCTCTCTCTCTCTACAGTGACGATTATCAGCGGGCTGATCATGCTGATCCTCTTCTTCTCAGAGCTTCAGTACTACCTCACTAAGGAAGTAGGTTCACCTCCTGTGTTTGCATTGGGGTTAGGGAGGCTCTTCACTGCTGTGTTTGCATTGGGGTTAGGGAGGCTCTTCACTGCTGTGTTTGCATTGGGGTTAGGGAGGCTCTTCACTGCTGTGTTTGCATTGGGGTTAGGGAGGCTCTTCACTGCTGTGTTTGCATTGGGGTTAAGGAGGCTCTTCACTGCTGTGTTTGCATTGGGGTTAGGGAGGCTCTTCACTGCTGTGTTTGCATTGGGGTTAGGGAGGCTCTTCACTGCTGTGTTTGCATTGGGGTTAGGGAGGCTCTTCACTGCTGTGTTTGCATTGGGGTTAGGGAGGCTCTTCACTGCTGTGTTTGCATTGGGGTTAGGGAGGCTCTTCACTGCTGTGTTTGCATTGGGGTTAGGGAGGCTCTTCACTGCTGTGTTTGCATTGGGGTTAGGGAGGCTCTTCACTGCTGTGTTTGCATTGGGGTTAGGGAGGCTCTTCACTGCTGTGTTTGCATTGGGGTTAGGGAGGCTCTTCACTGCTGTGTTTGCATTGGGGTTAGGGAGGCTCTTCACTGCTGTGTTTGCATTGGGGTTAGGGAGGCTCTTCACTGCTGTGTTTGCATTGGGGTTAGGGAGGCTCTTCACTGCTGTGTTTGCATTGGGGTTAGGGAGGCTCTTCACTGCTGTGTTTGCATTGGGGTTAGGGAGGCTCTTCACTGCTGTGTTTGCATTGGGGTTAGGGAGGCTCTTCACTGCTGTGTTTGCATTGGGGTTAGGGAGGCTCTTCACTGCTGTGTTTGCATTGGGGTTAGGGAGGCTCTTCACTGCTGTGTTTGCATTGGGGTTAGGGAGGCTCTTCACTGCTGTGTTTGCATTGGGGTTAGGGAGGCTCTTCACTGCTGTGTTTGCATTGGGGTTAGGGAGGCTCTTCACTGCTGTGTTTGCATTGGGGTTAGGGAGGCTCTTCACTGCTGTGTTTGCATTGGGGTTAGGGAGGCTCTTCACTGCTGTGTTTGCATTGGGGTTAGGGAGGCTCTTCACTGCTGTGTTTGCATTGGGGTTAGGGAGGCTCTTCACTGCTGTGTTTGCTTTGGGGTTAGGGAGGCTCTTCACTGCTGTGTTTGCATTGGGGTTAGGGAGGCTCTTCACCTCCAGTGCAATGCTGCTGATGCATGCACACCTCCTTGACAGTGTGACAGTGCTCACAGCTCCAGTTTTGTCTTTTCTTGAATCAGGTTTACCCGGAGTTATACGTGGACACATCCAGAGGAGACAAGCTGAAGATCAATATCGACGTCCTCTTCCCCCACATGCCATGTGCTTGTGAGTACAAAACTCTGACAAATCCCCTTTGCAAGCAGCAAGTGCATGGGATGGACCACCGGGTTTGTTAGATCACAGCCTATTTCAGTAGCCGTTCTTCTTCTCAAACTCCCTGTGTTTCTCAGATCTGAGCATCGATGCAATGGATGTGGCTGGAGAGCAGCAGCTGGATGTTGAGCACAACCTGTTTAAACAGAGACTGGATAAGGAAGGAAAGCCAGTGACTCCAGAGGCAGAGAAACACGGTGAGTGACCTCCCATCCGGGGCGATCCTCTCACAGGACGATCCTCTCAGCCAGGGCGATCCTCTCACAGGACGATCCTCTCACAGGACGATCCTCTCAGCCAGGGCGATCCTCTCACAGGACGATCCTCTCAGCCAGGGCGATCCTCTCACAGGACGATCCTCTCAGCCAGGGCGATCCTCTCACAGGACGATCCTTTCACAGGACGATCCTCTCACAGGACGATCCTCTCACAGGACGATCCTCTCAGCCAGGGCGATCCTCTCACAGGACGATCCTCTCACAGGACGATCCTCCCAGCCAGGACGATCCTCTCACAGGACGATCCTCTCACAGGACGATCCTCCCAGCCGGAGCGATCCTCTCACAGGACGATCCTCTCACAGGACGATCCTCTCAGCCAGGACGATCCTCTCACAGGACAATCCTCTCACAGGACGATCCTCCCAGCCGGAGCGATCCTCTCACAGGACGATCCTCCCAGCCGGAGCGATCCTCTCACAGGACGATCCTCTCACAGGACGATCCTCTCACAGGACGATCCTCTCACAGGACGATCCTCTCACAGGACGATCCTCTCAGCCAGGGCGATCCTCCCAGCCGGAGCGATCCTCTCACAGGACGATCCTCTCACAGGGCGATCCTCTCACAGGACGATCCTCTCACAGGACGATCCTCTCACAGGACGATCCTCTCACAGGACGATCCTCTCAGCCAGGACGATCCTCTCAGCCAGGACGATCCTCTCAGCCAGGGCGATCCTCTCACAGGACGATCCTCTCACAGGACGATCCTCTCAGCCAGGACGATCCTCTCACAGGACGATCCTCTCACAGGACGATCCTCTCACAGGACGATCCTCTCACAGGACGATCCTCTCAGCCAGGGCGATCCTCTCAGCCAGGGCGATCCTCTCACAGGACGATCCTCTCACAGGACGATCCTCTCACAGGACGATCCTCTCAGCCAGGGCGATCCTCTCACAGGACGATCCTCTCACAGGACGATCCTCTCACAGGACGATCCTCTCACAGGACGATCCTCCCAGCCGGAGCGATCCTCTCACAGGACGATCCTCTCACAGGACGATCCTCTCACAGGACGATCCTCTCACAGGACGATCCTCTCAGCCAGGGCGATCCTCTCACAGGACGATCCTCTCACAGGACGATCCTCCCAGCCGGAGCGATCCTCTCACAGGACGATCCTCTCACAGGACGATCCTCTCACAGGACGATCCTCTCAGCCAGGACGATCCTCTCAGCCAGGGCGATCCTCTCACAGGACGATCCTCTCACAGGACGATCCTCTCACAGGACGATCCTCTCACAGGACGATCCTCTCACAGGACGATCCTCCCAGCCAGGGCGATCCTCTCACAGGACGATCCTCTCACAGGACGATCCTCTCACAGGACGATCCTCCCAGCCGGAGCGATCCTCTCACAGGACGATCCTCCCAGCCGGAGCGATCCTCTCACAGGACGATCCTCTCACAGGACGATCCTCTCACAGGACGATCCTCTCAGCCAGGACGATCCTCTCAGCCAGGGCGATCCTCTCACAGGACGATCCTCTCACAGGACGATCCTCTCACAGGACGATCCTCTCACAGGACGATCCTCTCACAGGACGATCCTCCCAGCCGGAGCGATCCTCTCACAGGACGATCCTCTCACAGGACGATCCTCTCACAGGACGATCCTCTCACAGGACGATCCTCTCAGCCAGGGCGATCCTCTCACAGGACGATCCTCTCACAGGACGATCCTCCCAGCCGGAGCGATCCTCTCACAGGACGATCCTCTCACAGGACGATCCTCTCACAGGACGATCCTCTCACAGGACGATCCTCTCAGCCAGGACGATCCTCTCAGCCAGGGCGATCCTCTCACAGGACGATCCTCTCACAGGACGATCCTCTCACAGGACGATCCTCTCACAGGACGATCCTCCCAGCCAGGGCGATCCTCTCACAGGACGATCCTCTCACAGGACGATCCTCCCAGCCGGAGCGATCCTCTCACAGGACGATCCTCTCAGCCAGGACGATCCTCTCACAGGACGATCCTCTCACAGGACGATCCTCCCAGCCGGAGCGATCCTCTCACAGGACGATCCTCTCACAGGACGATCCTCTCACAGGACGATCCTCTCAGCCAGGACGATCCTCTCAGCCAGGGCGATCCTCTCACAGGACGATCCTCTCACAGGACGATCCTCCCAGCCAGGACGATCCTCTCACAGGACGATCCTCTCACAGGACGATCCTCCCAGCCGGAGCGATCCTCTCACAGGACGATCCTCTCACAGGACGATCCTCCCACCCTGGGCGATCGCGTGTTCCTATCTTTCTTTGCTCCAGCCTGAAAGCTTTTGGAATCGTATAAGCTAAAAAGATTCTAATAATGTTTCTCGGCTCGGCATAATTCAAGACTCAGGAGAGATGCAGTTTGTTTTGTTGATGGGAATATCCAATTGAACAGACAGGGTGAGTTAGTCTGCTGCGTGTGCTCTTGTCAGTGTATTGTGTGTACAGTCGTTTGGAACAGCGTTTGACTGCTCTGGTCTGGTTTCTTTAAGAGCTGGGAAAGGAGGAGCCTGAAGCTTTTGATCCAAGCAAACTGGACCCCAACCGCTGTGAGAGCTGCTACGGAGCTGAGACTGAAGATCTCAAGTGAGTTCAACGAGCGCTAGAACCAGCACATGAGTTTCATTTCTGAATAGCCGTAAAAACGAAATTTACCAGTCTAGAGCAGGGTTGGGGTGAATTCCTGTTTTCAGTTCCAATTCCATTTCCATTTAGAATCAATCCCCGACCCCAACTCCGACCCCAACTCCGACCCCAACTCCTTCGAGGGAACTGATTGGAATTGATATTTGAGATAATAATTGCTGTGATTGTTCAGCTGCTGTCATTCACAGCCAGTTTAATTGAAGTAATCTGTTGCCACTGTGAGAAGCTCGTTTTAACGGAATGCTTCTAATTGCAGTTGTGTTCAGTGGAGTGCTGGAATTGATGTCAATTGGGGATTGATTTTCAAAAGGAATTGGAATTGAAACAAGTGAAAGACGCTCCAGCCCTGGTTGCATTGAAACGTGGCAGTCCGAGTATGAAAGCTGTCTTTTCCCTGGCGCGTGGGCAGGTGCTGTAACTCGTGTGATGATGTGAGAGAAGGCTACAGGAGGAGAGGATGGGCCTTTAAAAACCCGGACACCATCGAGCAGTGCAAGAGGGAGGGCTTCAGCCAGAAGATGCAGGAGCAGAAGAACGAAGGCTGCAAGCTGTACGGGTTCCTGGAGGTCAACAAGGTACGCAGAGCACTGCCCCTGCCCTCCACCATGCACCTGTAACACAAGCCTTTCAACAAGACACACAGAGCACTGCCCTGCCCCAGACATACACCCTGCCCTCCACCATGCACCTGTAACACAAGTAGAGTAAACGCATTGATATCTGTGTTTTCTAGGTGGCTGGGAACTTCCATTTTGCACCAGGAAAAAGCTTTCAACAGTCCCACGTGCATGGCAAGTATTTCAGTGTACAGCTTTCTTGTGTTTACAGGGTTTCGTTGTTTGACGTTAATGTCAGGAATTGAATTATGGTGTTCTTTCTTTCTTTTTATCTCAAAGCATTAAATGTGTTTTACTGTAAAGTCATTGTAATTGTTCACAGAGCATCCCCTTTGCTAAGCAGCTTGCTACAGCAGCTCCCTCACGTGGCTAGTCTACTCTGATGCACAGATATTTCCTTGTTTCAAAGCCAGGTACAAGTCACCATGATCTTTAACCAAGGCATAAGAAATATAATTCGACCTTTTAAACTGTTCCTATGTACGAGCTGGTAGAACGCAGTCCTGCTTTCACAGTTGAAACGGCAGCCTTGTATTTCATAGCGCCCGCTGCCCTATTTGTGAACATACTGTCTCGTAACACTTTGCTGTTTTGTGCACTATATTTTAAAACTGCTTGGAATTTCATTGAAATGTAATTTGTATGTTCCTGGATTTGCAAGCGCAAATTCACTTGTGTGCGTCTGAAACTGCACCCGCTTCCCCCTCGCATGTCACTGTTCACCTGTCTGTCCACGCTGAACCCCTGCTCTCTGTGTTTGCCTGCCCTGCACTGTGTCGTTCTAATTCATCGCTTGCATTTGCATTCTGTTCCTTATCTGCTATAATTAGAGCAGGCGTTTTTATTTTTAATCACAAGCTTTTGTATCTTGCTGAGTTTTGCTTTTTATTAACAGCACGCCTTTGGAGGCGCTGGTCCCTTTGCTTGTTAGAATTCATTGCCCTGTATCTTTTGCAGATATACAGTGATCCATTAAAGAGACATTGAATTAAAAGACAGCATTGGGTCAACATTAACAAACCTAGCAAGAGCTCACAATATTGAGCTGTAAACTGGTATCTATAATAACGATCTTTAAGTGTAACACACATGTGCAGCTGCCTGCCTCTTATTACCTTAGCCTGTATAATCCCAACGCAGCCTGGAATTCCACTGTGAGTGACATCTCCAGTGTAACACAATACTCAATCGCACATGGAGTGGCACGTTGCAGGTGTGCTGCAAACATGCTTCAAACTTGTGTTACCTTGTAGGTGTTTTTTTTAAAATTCCTATCAGGTTTAAGTAACCAGGTATTGCAGTGCAGGAATGTACCTTTCTGAGCAGTGATGCCAACATGCAGTATTTACACCCTCCATCACCGAGCAACAGAAGCCAGCTGGTTCATGCTTAGTGCCACGGCTGCGCCCGTGTGCCAGCTGGTGAGACCAGGGCTTTGATTGGTTCATGCGTCTGCCTATGGTGAATAGATCCTTGAAACAGCGGCAGGCTGGTAATGCAATCCTAGCTGTGATTTCAGCAGAGTGACGCTGTGGCAGGAACCAGCGCAGACAGGGCTGATGTCTTCACTTTATTGTGACGTTCTGTCCTTTCTCTCTCTCTTTCCTTTCTGCAGTACACGCTGTGGAAAGTAAGTTGCTTTTTTTTTTCTTCTTTTTGCATATTTTTATAGGACAGGGATCCCAATATATTCTTGATCCAGGTTCTATTTGTGTGGCAGCTAATTGAGCTCTCAAGTGGAAGCTCAGCTCCACCCCAGTATTACTGCTCTGCATTTACCCTGTTACTTAACTGCAAAACCCTGTGTTTGAACTCTTTATAACTGTTGCTCCCTTGCTTTGCTGATAATCTGTGCGTTAAGTCTGCTTTCAAACCCCCTCTGTCAATAAACCTTTATTTGTGCTTGCTATTGAACCCAGTTGAAAAATAATTACCAAGGAAAACGAATGTAACACAGCCTCGTTTGCTTATAGGAGTTTCGAATATCCTGTAAAAAAAAAGTACGATACCTAGAAAATATCCCTTGTGATTTATGAAGGATGTTAAAATGTCAATACTCTGCCCATTGTGGTGTTCACAATTCTTTTTCCTCTTTTAGTTCATGACCTGCAGAGCTTTGGACTGGATAATGTAAGTATTAAGGCAGTGGGTAATGGTCTCTTTACGTGTTCTGTTTGGGGGTTAACTGGATGGGTCTGATTCATAATGTACTGCAGTAGCGCCTTCAGTCACTGCATGTCTAATCAGACCATGTTAAGTTGCCTTTCTAATAATAAAAAGGTGACCGCGAGCGGACGTTAACGTTATTAACGGGAATTCATTCCAATGTGTTGTTTCCCGTCTAGATAAACATGACTCATTTCATCAGACACTTGTCATTCGGGGAGGATTACCCAGGAATCGTGAATCCTCTGGACGGAACTAACGTAGCTGCAGAGCACGGTAGGATCACGTTGCTGTGCTTCAGTATTCTTTAACCTGCATTCAGGGTAGGATCACGTTGCTGTGCTTCAGTGTTCTTTAACCTGCATTCAATGTAGTTCCTTCCCAAGTAGCTCGTGATGAAGCACAAACCACATAGGTTTGTTTCCTGACCCTCGGAGCCAGCCCGCAAGGTTTTGTTTCCTGACCCTCGGAGCCAGCCCGCGAGGGCTTGTTTCCTGACCCTCGGAGCCAGCCCGCGAGGGCTTGTTTCCTGACCCTCGGAGCCAGCCCGCGAGGGCTTGTTTCCTGACCCTCGGAGCCAGCCTGCAAGGTTTTGTTTCCTGACCCTCGGAGCCAGCCCGCGAGGGCTTGTTTCCTGACCCTCGGAGCCAGCCCGCGAGGGCTTGTTTCCTGACCCTCGGAGCCAGCCCGCGAGGGCTTGTTTCCTGACCCTCGGAGCCAGCCCGCGAGGGCTTGTTTCCTGACCCTCGGAGCCAGCCCGCGAGGGCTTGTTTCCTGACCCTCGGAGCCAGCCTGCGAGGGCTTGTTTCCTGACCCTCGGAGCCAGCCCGCGAGGGCTTGTTTCGATTAACTTAAGTGGTATTAAAGTCATTTTCCAGGGTCTGCCTTTTTACTACATTTTGAAATCAGCAGTAAAATGTGCTATTTAAAAACAAAGATCAGGTACCAGAATGTTTTTTTTTTTTTTTTTGTTTTTTTTTATTATTTCAAGAAGAAATTACAAATGAGATTCATTCTGCGTGTGTGTTTTTTTTTTGTGTGAACCAGGCAGTTTGAGACGTGCCGTTTCTGTTTCTGTTTTTTTCATTTTCCTTTCCAGTAATGGAGCTTATTAACACAACTTTATTTATCAGGACTTATGTACAGAAAGTAGTAGTGGCTAAAAGTGTTTTTTTATGCAGAGTCAGGGTGAATGCTAAACCCCACAGTCCTGGAGAAAGTGCAGATTGCGTTTCAGCATCTGATTCCCATTCCAATCGCCATGAAAGTGCCAAACGTCCCTCCGCTCTGCAGCATGGTCTTGCCAACCCCACCCATTAGTTCTCTGCCTCTCATCCCTATCCTGTAGAAAAAAAATCAGAAAACAAGCACAAAGAGTCAGAGCTGTGAATGGAGAGTTCAGACTGAGACAGTGGGTCACGGTGCTTTTAAATTAGACTTCTTCATTAATTATAAATGCCAGATACATTTTTTTTTTAGCAGACACCTTTATCCAAGGCGACTTACAGAGACTAGGGTGTGTGAACTATGCATCAGCTGCAGAGTCACTTACAACTACGTCTCACCCGAAAGACGGAGCACAAGGAGGTTAAGTGACTTGCTCAAGTCCGTGGCTGAGGTGGGATTTGAACCGGGGACCTCCTGGTTACAATCCCGTTTCTTTAACCACTGGACCATGAAGGTAGTGCAGAAATATTGTTATCAGGGATGGAAATAAGACTCCCATTGCACAGCAGTTTGATCCAATCCTGATTTTGTAACTGAGTTTAATAAGACACACCAGTGCTTGTTACCCATCAAGCTTGTCCTAAAACCTGGAATGGGAGTAACAGTTTGACCCAATCGCGGTTCTGCTAGGAGTTTAAGACGCACACGGTCCTGTTATCTAGACACACTGCGGGGCTAATCAAGCGTGTAGTAAAACCTGGAATGGCTGAAAGTGCTGTGCAATGGGAGTCTCCTTCCCAGTCCTACAGTACCTGAGACAGGAGAAGGTGCCGAACATCGCTCCGGCTGCCATTCCCACTGCAAACCCCATCATGAAGCCCATTTTAACCCTGTCGAAGCATTTGGGCTGGGTCTGTCCGTAAGGTCCAACAGCAACCGGCATCTGGAGAAACCAGTAAGAATGAAAAAAAGAGGATGACAACGCTAATAACAACAACGATTTAAAATCCTACCCTGGCTTTGTGATTCACAAACTGTTACGCTGGTTTACCAAACAAATAATCAAAATACCAGCTACGCAGAAATGCTTTGATTTTTTTTTTATTTATTTTTTAAATACTCGGTGATTCAAAGTTTTTAGAGAAAACTAGCCCGTGTGCTTCATCCCCGGTGCTGTACTAATGAGATCTGTATAATCCCTTGCGTTTTCGCGGCATGTTGCTGTTCGTATTTTGTATCGCACTGGTTTAATTTGAGTTGCATTTCACTTCTATGTTCTGACGTGTTGTTCCTTCACCTCGGACTGGCCTTGATAATAAATATTACACGACAAACATTTTGAAAGCTCCCCGTTTTCTGCTGGCTAGCGCGTTTTTAAAGGGACCTCCTTCTTACCGTGTGTGTTGAATTGTTTCCGTCTTACCAGAGCAGTCGCGTCTCACACTTTGTATATTCGTGTTAAACCCCCTATCTCTCTCTGTCTCTCTGTCTCTGTGTCTCTCTCTCCACACACGTCTGGGTCTCCTTTAGCAAGTGGCCATCTTATAATGCATTACAGGAAGTGCTGTCAATGTAACGCACTGAAGCACCCTCATCACATGACCGGAGACACGAGGCTCTGAATCGTGTGGTAGAAATGGCGACGCCTAGCGGTTTAGGCTTGCTAACATTTTTTAAACAATACCACAAAGTGGAACCTGCAAAACGTTACCATTTAATGAAACAAAATAATAATAATTATTATCATCATCATCACTATTATTATTATTATTATTATTATTATTATTATTATTATTATTATTATTATTATTATTATTATCACTGTTATTATTATTATTATTATTATTATTATTATTATTATTATCATCACTGTTATTAGTGTTATTATTATTATTATTATACGATGATAGTTGTTTGCAGGCTCCATGCGAGTCCTGCACCTCAGTACATTTCTTTTGTTGTTGATGTGGTTGAGAGTTTTTGTTAAGTTTAATTATGAATGTATTGAGGCAGCAGAGTCGTGCAACATGTTCAATTTGTTTTAGTTTCCATGATGTACCAGTACTTTGTGAAAATCGTCCCGACAATATACGTGAAAGCTGATGGAGCGGTAAGTGTGATACAGCAGGATATGAAATGTAATCCTAGAGTAGTGTATATGAAATGTAATCATAGAGTAGTGTATATATACTGTGTATATGAAATGTAATCATAGAGTAGTGTATATATACTGTGTATATGAAATGTAATCCTAGAGTAGTGTATATGAAATGTAATCATAGAGTAGTGTATATATACTGTGTATATGAAATGTAATCATAGAGTAGTGTATATATACTGTGTATATGAAATGTAATCATAGAGTAGTGTATATATACTGTGTATATGAAATGTAATATGATAGTGTATATATACTGTGTATACATGACTCTTTGTTAGACTGTGTATATTCTTTGGAAGGTGTGGCTAAATGAAGCTCTTAAATCAATTTAAATACCCCATTTTATTTCTAGTTTTTTTTGTAACTTCACTAACAGGTGTTGTTTTTCACAATTTAAAATACAAGACCACGGAGAATTTTAAAATTTGAAGCAAGTGGCTTTGAACCTTTCCTCCCCTTCGTCTGTCTGTATTGAACAGGTGGTGAAAACGAACCAGTTCTCAGTGACAAGGCATGAGAAAAGAGCCAATGGTCTGGTAGGAGACCAGGGCCTGCCGGGGGTCTTCGTGCTGTATGAACTGTCTCCCATGATGGTGAAATTCACAGAGAAGCAGAGGTAAGGGAGCTAGCGGGGTTAGGATACCATACTGAATAGCAGGGGTGTGAGGACCGGAAACATACTGAATACAGCTAGCAAACAGCATGGGAGAAACACACACTCCATACAGCAAGGGAGAAACACACACTCCATACAGCAAGGGAGAAACACACACTGAATACAGCAAGGGAGAAACACACACTGAATACAGCAAGGGAGAAACACACACTGAATACAGCAAGGGAGAAACACACACTGAATACAGGAAGGGAGAAACACACACTCCATACAGCAAGGGAGAAACACACACTGAATACAGCAAGGGAGAAACACACACTCCAAACAGCAAGGGAGAAACACACACTCCATACAGCAGGGAGAAACACACACTGAATACAGCAAGGGAGAAACACACACTGAATACAGCAAGGGAGAAACACACACTGAATACAGGAAGGGAGAAACACACACTGAATACAGCAAGGGAGAAACACACACTCCAAACAGCAAGGGAGAAACACACACTCCATACAGCAGGGAGAAACACACACTGAATACAGCAAGGGAGAAACACACACCGAATACAGCAAGGGAGAAACACACACTGAATACAGGAAGGGAGAAACACACTGAATACAGCAAGGGAGAAACACACACTGAATACAGGAAGGGAGAAACACACACTGAATACAGGAAGGGAGAAACACACACTGAATACAGCAAGGGAGAAACACACACTGAATACAGCAAGGGAGAAACACACA
This sequence comes from Acipenser ruthenus, assembly GCF_902713425.1. Classification (NCBI taxonomy): domain Eukaryota; kingdom Metazoa; phylum Chordata; class Actinopteri; order Acipenseriformes; family Acipenseridae; genus Acipenser; species Acipenser ruthenus. The sequence continues at coordinate 1,038,163 of NC_081206.1, read as the reverse complement.
CTGAATACAGGAAGGGAGAAACACACTGAATACAGCAAGGGAGAAACACACTGAATACAGCAAGGGAGAAACACACACTCCATACAGCAAGGGAGAAACACACACTCCATACAGCTATCAAACAGCAAGGGGGTTTCTTTTAGGTCTTTGGAAGACATTTGAAGTTGTTTCTTATTCATCCCCAGATGTATTCATTCATGTTTTGTCGTATTTATGTTCTTGCCAGTAGTGATCTTGGAGTGAAGCACTGTGAGAATCTGCCTGTCACAGATTCAAAGAGCTGTTTAATAATGCAGAAAGCTGTTGTGTCGTAGCACATGAAATAAGAGAAGGCGCTGATGGGAGCACAGTAAAGCGCACACAGAGCGCACCTGGATGTACCCCATTGGCAATGGGAGGGATATACATTTACCAGACTAGTACAATTTGCTGTACTAAAAGCATTTATTGAGTGTACTTCAGCGCTGTGTAAAACTGACTGCGTTGCTTTGCAGGTCGTTCACACATTTTCTCACGGGCGTATGTGCCATCGTTGGAGGAGTGTTTACAGGTGGGTGTTTTTGAGTGCTCTCAGATTGTTTGTTTTATTTGTGATGCTGTTGGTGGTTCAGCTTCACGATGCTGGTTGGGTGACGCGCCGGTCTGTGTGGTTTGTTTCGCAGTGGCGGGACTCGTAGACTCTCTGATCTATCACTCTGCGAGAGCCATTCAGAAGAAGATCGAGCTGGGGAAAGCATCGTAGTGCGAACGACGGGACTGGAGATAAATGGACATCGTTCACAGGACACCGACTACAGAGGCGTTAGAGCAATGAAAGCAGGATCTAACTTCAGAATTCAAAATCATTTCTAGCACAGCCCTTGCTCGGTGCCCTTCTCTGTCTTTGTTTTTCTTTTCTTTTAAGATACTGATGACTGAACTGTGGTGTTACTGTGTGCTCTATAAAAACATGTATATATCATTCTGTCTATAAGTGGGTAGCACAGATTACCATGTGAACCCTCAATGTGAGTCTCCTGGAGGCAGCCCAGTTATCTGTCCGGGAATGCAATTCAAAGTTATTAAGCAGTAAATGCCTGTGCAGCAGACGGTGCCAGCCAGGTAATCGAGAGTTTCATTGCTGCTACAAAACACTGAAGAGATCTCAACCGAGATCCCTTCATGAAAGAAGCTCAAGAATCTGGCTGGTAAGGTCTGGCATGAAACTGAAAAAACGCCTGGAAGTCGGAAGATCTTTTTAAATTGCGCCTCTTGGTTGTGTTGTTTGTGCCAGGTCACCCTTTTGAAGGATTAGATAGATCGATACAGAAAAGGAAACCGTAGTTACTGGTATGATTTTGTGGTGGTGGATTTTCACAACACTTGTTTGTTTTCTTGGTGTGAGGCTTTTATCTTTCCGGGTTGCTTTCTGAACACAAAACAGCAGTCGGAAACAATGCATAGATCTGTCTTTAAACTTGACGTGTCTGATTCCTGGAGTTGGTTGGCTGGCTTCTAGGATCCTCTCTGCCAGTGCATTCCCACGTGTGCAGAACAGTACTGTACAGAGCAGTGCAACACCACTGTGCACCCCCAAGCAATGCCTGGCTCAGAGTGTGAGTTATTGATTGCAGTCAGGATTGTAATGGCTAGTAAATGAAAACCTGCACAGTCTTTTGGACTTTTCAAAAATTGTAAAATAGACTTTCTGAAATAAGTTCTGGATTCGCTGTTTAAATTCTGTAGTTCGTTCGGAGTAACTCACAGGAAAAGAGGTTTAATGGAAAACATGACAGGGATCAGACACACACAGTCAATGAAAATGAGGGCTTAGGAAATCAAACTAAATGTCTCGCAGTCCACGATGTGCACGTTGCAATGGACATTTTAAAGATTTGTCATAAACTGACCCTCCTTTTCTGTGGCATTTATTAACACATCTAGGGTTATATGTAAACTTCCACTGAATAAAAACATACTTAAAAACTGCGATGAAGCGAGAGTAAAGTAATCCTCTTAATGTTTCATGAGGGATGCGGAACACATCTTAACTAATAATATTTGGGTTAGTGAGAGTGAAGCAGCAGCTGCCCTGTTTGTGTGCTTTTTCAGCGCCTGTGATTGGATATTCTCCCCGTAACTGGGGTAAGAGGGTAAGAGCTGTCAGGGTCTGTGCGTGTGGGCTTGTGTTTAGTTTCCGTGAGAGGAGGAGAGCTTTGTGCGTCATGTGATGCAGCTCATTATCAATTCAGACACACCCCCTCCTCCCTTTAGCACACAGAGACGCACGCTTTCCTAGTGATTCTCAACTTGATCATATTGATGATAATAAAACACTAACGACTGCCGTGTCAAGTATAGCTCTTCCTGTTCTTGCATTGATTCCTCGTCACGGGACACTCTCTGTCTCTCTCTCTGTCTCACTGTCTCTCTCTCTTGCTGTCTCACTCTCTTGCTATCTCCAGGGTTAGAAGCTCACACTGGTCCTGCACCCAGTCCTGGCTTTCACAACCCCCTCTGTTGAGTAGTATTATTGAAATGCCTAAATACATAGAGATCATTTGTGTAGTTGTTTGGTACTTTTTTGAGTGTAATTGTAATTCTGCTGTGATTGTATTAGCAGGTCTGATTGACCCCAGGTCTGTGCAGGAATGAACATGTTTAATTGAAGCTGTAAACGGAAGGTAAATGCGAACCTGGATTCTCCTGCTATGTTGATGGTTATCGTTTGGGATGAAGGGAGATCTGCAAGAGATGTGTTTTATTTTCTTAATTTTGTTTGGACCTGCCGGGAATGTATTCCTGAATAAAATTCTGATGCAGGTCATTTAAAACCAGATTGGATCTCTCCCTTACTATTATACACCCTCATCATGTGATCTGAGTGAAACTGAAGAAACTTCACAAACATGTCCATTCCAGACATATCAATTTACAGTACATTTTTGAAACTATATTCAAATTCACGTCACTTTTATTATACAATGATTCTTTTTTTCTCCAGTGGAACACGAACGCATCTGACAATCCACAAACAACTTTACAATGAGTTACTGTTACTGTTTCTCTCTCTGTCTCAGGGCTGCTTTTAAAATGTCTCTTATCTGCTAGCTTGTGTTACTCCTAGCGCTCCCAGTCCGGTCAGAGATTCTGTTCTGTGTTGTGTTGATCCTGTCCTCTCTCCTCCAGGCTCCAGATAAGTTTCACAATCTTTAATGCCTTACCACCCCTGCCCGACCTGCTCTCAATCCTGTCCGTGTGTAATCTCTCAGGAATTTCAAGCCCTTGTGCTCTAAGCCTCATATTATGTAGGCACTTGTTACTGTGTTTTTATTTTTTCTTCAGATTCCAGCAATGGAGAATGCAGACAGATACACACGCATCTGCGTGTAGATCTACCAGGTTTAGTTTGTTTCCTATAGAACTGCTTACAGCTGCACAGAGGTTATGTATGCAGATAGCTCTGCTGCCTCTCGGCAATGCATTTCACTGGGATTTTGTTAGATCTGTGAATGCGTGTTTGGTATAATTGAAAGCAAAAAAATACCAGCACAAATTATGTTAACCATTCTTGAAAGTCAATTATATTATGCAAAATGGATACAGTTTGCCATTACCGTGAGCACCGTGCGCTTTGATGTGTTGTGTGGTATAAAGATAATGGCTTTCGTGTCAATTTTTAGTTACAGCATTCAAAAAAATAATAATAATACTATGAAATGCGTAATGCATACATGATTTTGTTTTGTTTATATAATAGATTTGGAGATTTGTAAAAGTCTTTGTCCGGTTTGTTAAAGCACTTTCGATTCCTTTCTGGCTGTCGTTTCCCTGTTCAGAGAATGCGGTTGGTGGCTGTCCCCTCTCCCTGCTCCAGCCTCTGTCTCTCCTCGATCAGGTCCACCAGGCATTGAAAGGCTGCCGTTTCCAGTGTGCCGTCAGCCTGCTGAAGGTGCAGCGTGTAGGGCCGTCTCCCGATCCGCACCTCTCCGTCCCTTTTAAACTCCCTTCTCCCGTACTTGCACCAGGCTGCGAAGCACTCCGAGTTCCTCCACTCCCCTCCTCCGGACTCTGCCTCCTCCAGAGCCCTCCTCACCACCACGCGGGCCGAAGACTGGCTGTATTTATAGGAGCCGTTGGCCATTCTGCCGTGCTGTCCTGCGGAGACGTCCAGCAGGAAGCTCTTTCTGACACTACCTGCTTGCCAGTGCACAGCCTGGGCCCCTCCTACACACACAGCCCAGTGCTCCCCTCCTCTCCCCTCCTTTGAAAGGAACTGGATCAGGTCTCCGGGCTTGCACAGGCTGAGCAGCGCCTCCACGGCGGTGGGCTCGGAGCAGGGCCGCTCGTAGATGCACTTGCCCAAGTAGAAAGCGGCGCACAGCTCCCCGGCGTGGAGCTGCCTCTTTAACAGAGCGTCCTTCTCTGCGTCATCACTCCCAGGAATGTGCTCGCACTCCCAGGCACCGGATTCCTCTTCCCTGGGACCCTGGCCTTGCGGCTCCTGGTTAGTCAAAGCGCGATAGCTGACCTGCTGCTGAGGAATGTGCTTCTCTATCTGGTTGCCCATGTTCAGAGTGGGAAAGATCCGCTCCCGCACAAACTCTGGAGACAAACTCTTGGGTGTAGATGGAAGGCAGGGACGGAGGTAATCTGATTATGATTGAGTGGGGGGGGGCGTGTAATCCTTTCAGAAATTCTTGTTTCTCTGCCCAAGGACTAACACAATACTCCCAACACACGTGGATGAAAACACAAAGCATGCTTAATTAACTCCTGACTCTGTGTTGCAGTGGGAGGCTGTGAAATACAGGGGTCTGTATTAAGTGCATCCACACAGTCGCTGCTGATGATCCTTCCATGTAAAGACGCTTTCTGCAATGAGGTGATTGGCGTGTGGGATAGCCCAGCGCTGGCAGTGTAGAATGTAACAGAGCTAGCCCTGAGCTCCACGTTGTGCTGCAGTAAGTACAGGTAGGGAGTGTTCAGTGTGTTTCACAGATCCCCATCAGCACTAGACTACCTGGCTTACAGGACAGCTCTTATGACTGCTCTGTTGTGTTTTACCATCTGGTGAGTTAAAAGCATGTTGAACTACACGATGAGGAGGAGGGCAATGGCTCTGACGACCTTTATAGTCTCCTTCGTCACTGCTATCCTTGGCTGGCAGGAGGTGGCGAAAAGTCTTTTTTTTTTTTCTTTGTGTCTGCAAAAGAGGTTTATTCACCATAGTAACTGTAAACTGACTATTATATGAGTCAGCAAACAGGGTGCTGAATAATAGCATTTCATATCGTTCTGTGTTGAGGTTTAAACACACGTGCTTGCAGCTCTCATTTCAGAAGGCTTGGATCTGGAAGGCACGCTACAGATAACTCGTGTCATTTGCTGGAAGCCTGTTTGTTGTATTAATCCACTCGCAGATGCACAAACCCAAGTGTGCTGAATGAACAATCGCTTGTGTAGAGAAAGTGTACATATTAACCCATTCGTGTTTATTTAAAAAACATCCCGAACCTGCCTGGTTAATATCTGAATGCTGCATTAAGCAGATGTATAAACCTCCTGTGTAAGGAGGTATTGCTGCTATCAATGTTTAATGCAAAGAGCCAGTGGCGAGTGACAGGTCAATACCTCGCGACTTTATTTGTTTTTGCCACTAGGGGGCAGCACACACCATGCAAACAGCCAAATCCCGGAGTAATCTAGGCAAACTTCCAGAAAATGATGAAATACATTAAAACAAACAGACTTTATCAATTAAAATGTTTTGCTGCTGATGTGGCCTGTGTGAGTGAACGGCTGTGTCTCATCTTTTATCATACTCATAAAAACCTCATGAATACAGCAAGATTAAAAAAACGAAAAGGCACTGATTCTGAACGGGGTGGCCCGGCTCCCGCAGCGCTGATTCATTTACTGTAATTTCATTCCCAAACATCGACATCCTGTTTTAGAAGTGACGCCATTGAAAGATCATGAGAATTCTCGGATGTTGTGAAGCCTTGGAATCCTGGTTTTAGTGAGTCGTGCGTTCCTAATTTACCCAGGGGATGGCATGTAAGAAGCTGACTCACTGTAGGAAATGGATGTTATTAGTTATCAGTATATCCCATATCAAAAAAGACAGCCAGTACAGCACAGTTATTAATATGTGCCTGTTTCAGAGCCATCCGAAAATAAGCTAGAGCAGCTTCAGTGACACACGTTTTGATTAAAATCCTGCTTCAATGTCTTCAATTCCGTCTCAGTTCTAACCTCCCCTGAGATCCCTGTTTCAGGTTACAACGTGTACGTTCTGCCCTGTGAAAGGGATTGTGTTGTGCTGGTGATGTGTACCGCTGTGCGTCAAACTTGAGACCTGCGTTAACTGCAAGGACCACCCAGCCCCCCAAGAATGAAATCCTGCTAACAGTGCATTCACTCCCATAGCACCCAGCCCCCTCCCCTCCTCGCCTGTGCCGGGTTTCAGCTGATCGGAGTGAAATCCTGCTAACAGTGCATTCACTCCCATAGCACCCAGCCCCCTCCCCTCCTCGCCTGTGCCGGGTTTCAGCTGATCGGAGTGAAATCCTGCTAACAGTGCATTCACTCCCATAGCACCCAGCCCCCTCCCCTCCTCGCCTGTGCCGGGTTTCAGCTGATCGGAGTGAAATCCTGCTAACAGTGCATTCACTCCCATAGCACCCAGCCCCCTCCCCTCCTCGCCTGTGCCGGGTTTCAGCTGATCGGAGTGAAATCCTGCTAACAGTGCATTCACTCCCATAGCACCCAGCCCCCTCCCCTCCTCGCCTGTGCCGGGTTTCAGCTGATCGGAGTGAAATCCTGCTAACAGTGCATTCACTCCCATAGCACCCAGCCCCCTCCCCTCCTCGCCTGTGCCGGGTTTCAGCTGATCGGAGTGAGAAGCAGGGCAGGGTCCTGGCTGCCCGCCTCCCTCCCCAGGTCACCTGCAGGCGATCCCCTCGCCTGGGACTCTGAGTTCAGCCAGCGGCCCGGGAGATCTCAGCTGTTCCTGATTCGTGCCAATCTGCAAAACGAAAGCGGAATCAGAAACGAGACTCTCCACGAGCGAAGTGTATGTAAAGTGACTCCAGAGGCCAGGCTGCAGATAGGTGGAGGAGCCCCAGGCACTTTGCAATGAGCTTTTCTCTCGGTATACGAGTGCTCGGGCTGCCCAAGTTCCGTATCCAATGTGCACATTGTAGTGTATAGACACATGTAGTGCATAACTCTCCTGCTGCATTACCTCATGATTACAAAGCCTTGTCGCTCTCTCTCTACGAGTCCTGCCACCATGGCCTGGGTAGAATTCACAGCGTTTATATTCTAGCAAGACCGCGCGCACACAGCTGCTGTGTATCATTCCAAGCAGAGGCAGAGGAGGGCAGGACTGTACCAGCTCCACACCTACTATTGTTCCGATGTGACTGCACTCTGAAGAGCGTTTGAAAGCAGGTTGCCATCTCTGTGTGGTTCAGTGACGGTCTAGTTTGGAGAGGCACCTTGAACTTCAATTTAGTTCCTAATATACAGGGAGCAAAGAGAACAGCGAGTCCCGGTTTAGATAGCTCTGCAGGAGCTTGTGATTCAATCCCCCTGGCATTATCTGTCACTCAGCACGCCAACTTGCATACCTTTTTGCGTGAGCCATACATGGGCTGTGTGAGAGATAGAGCAGACACGTGTAGAGAGAGCAGGTGAGGCTGCAGGCCAAAGAGTAATGTTCACCCCTGCTGTAAAGGTCCTCCTCTCTCTCTCTCTCTCTCTCTCCCTCCGTCTAAAAATAGTTCCCGCCCTACCGCGAGGTGCAGTGAGGGTACAGAGTTCTCCTGTTCCCGCTGCTCCGAGTTCCTAGAAATGTTTACTGCCAGTTCAGGGTATTCGCTCCTCATGACTCTTCCCAGGAATCTCCTGCTGGTCTGATTTTCCTTGTAAGCCTCACATGTGTGTCCCATGTAGGCTCCTGAGCAGCTGTGTGCTGTCTGTCTCGCTGGGTCCTCTGCAGAGGTTCGCTGGTTACGCAACACTCCTCTACAAACACCTGCCATAGCACTGTCAATGATTTCTTTACAAAAGTCGCGTGTACAGAAAAATCACTGCTTCTCATGGGGGATTGGGGGTGGGGGAATCGGTGCAGTCTTGAGCGTGGAAGCATCCGCCAACCGAGCTCCCGCTATCTGCCTCCTTTCAAATTCCGTCAGACTCTGCTGTCTTTAGATTAAATAGAGCTCATTTTCAAAAAAACCCAAACCCACAGCTTTATTCATGCCTTTAACATGACTGACAAACTGCCGTGTAGTTACAGTGAAACAAGACAAACTTGTATGTGCTTGTCTAAAGTGTGTACAGAATGTTCTTTGCAGTAACCCTCCTCCCTCCCCAGTTCTCTACAGGGGTTTTAATGTGCATCCACTCTGCCTAGCCGCCACGCAGGGATGTTTAAAATAACATGCAGCAGACAGCTGAAGGAAGAGGCACAGGGAGCACTCTGTATGAAAACAGATGCTGGCCCCAACAACTGGGGGAAGCGTATATTCACAGCGATGAGAGGAATCTTTCCAATTCCTCCTCTGAGGTCACAGTGTTCAGTTGGTGCGGTGAGGGGATGATAGATTACGCTTGCACAGTTATGTAATCTCTGCAGTGGCTGCTCTGAGAACTGTACCTGGGAGGGTAGGGGGCCAGGGAGAGGATCCAAGTGGAAGTTTGCCCTGAACTAATGGTTCAGTAATTTGGGGCCCAGGGAGATGAAGTTTAGATCAGGGTTCAGTTCTTGTTGGTTCAGGACTCCAGCGGGTACGCAATGCGTTTTGTTAATTCACCCGTCTCATTGATTGTAACGAAGATCTTTTGATTAACAGCAGCTACAGTGTGCTAAATGCACCCGCATTGTGAAGTATATCCACAAAAATAATATATATATATATATATATATATATATATATATATATATTTAAAAACAAAAACATCCCGGCATCATGCTTAAATAATTCTAGGATTGAATCTCTAATGAGCAAGCAGGTGTAAATGTGCTGTAGTTTGTGTGGGAGAAGCACAGAGCAGAGGCATCTAATCCTCCTTGGCTTCTAGATCAGTGGATTTTGAGCCGTCCCACACCTGTTAGACCTGTCCAGTGGAGGGGCTGAGGCTGGGGGAGAACAAACAGCTGTCAGGGAGGGAAATCAGTAATTGAGAGAGAGATCGATCTCTCCCATTGTAAAATGGTATCATATTTAAACAGTTTATTATCATATTTATAGGGTTGTGATCAAATTGTCACATTTCAGCCTTTATAAATTCTGCTGCAGAACCGATTTTAAAACGTAGTATTTTTTTAAATGATTTCCAACACTGACGGCTGCGAGTGAAAGCAGGAGAGTATATAACACAGATCATGAGGGCTATGATGTTGTAAGTCTTCTCAGTGTGATGGATTTGATGCCAGGCTGCCCGCTTGAGATACCCGGTACTGTTCCTCAAATGTATGTATGAGACCAGAACTCCTGATGTCTGCTGGTGCGAATCACACATCCTTCAGATGAGTCATCCTCATGAGTGTGTGAATGGGGATTCGACATTGTGTTATGAATAGATGTTTCACCTCACAGGATTCCATCTGAAGAGCTGGTGTAAAGCAACGAGAAGCCAGGAGATGAGTAAAATCAGCAAGCGGTACTGAGAGACTGATCTTGAACTCTCGTTCCGAGGTATAACAAAGGAAACTGCGGGGGCGTTTCAGTGAAACTGCAGAAAGCTTTGCCCCCCAGAGGCTCTGTGCTCAGTGTCTGTTGAGTTTCAGTAACAGTCATCTAGAAAGGCCTGATGCTCCTGAGCCCTTATCAGTCCATTCGTCTCCCAGAACGGTTTGACCTTAGCCTTTTGGAAATTGTCAAAAGCAACTGCATCAAAGCAAGCAAACACCAGAAGATGCGTTAGCAAGCTGTGTCGAGGACCTGTCTGAGAGTTTCACTGCAGCTTAATGAGCGGGGTCAGCATTCCCAGCTGCTGTGAGGGTGTAAGCATGTCAATGAGGCGCACACTGCCACAGGAACAACAATGACCAGGAATCGGCACGGCACAGCAGAAAATGCAAACCATGGCAAAGTGCAAACCATGGCACGGTGCAAACCATGGCACGGTGCAAGCCATGGCACGGTGCAAACCATGGCACAGTGCAAACCATGGCACAGTGCAAGCCATGGCACAGTGCAAACCATGGCACAGTGCAAACCATGGCACAGTGCAAACCATGGCACGGTGCAAGCCATGGCACGGTGCAAACCATGGCACGGTGCAAACCATGGCACAGTGCAAACCATGGCACAGTGCAAGCCATGGCACAGTGCAAACCATGGCACAGTGCAAACCATGGCACAGTGCAAGCCATGGCACAGTGCAAACCATGGCACAGTGCAAGCCATGGCACAGTGCAAACCATGGCACAGTGCAAGCCATGGCACAGTGCAAACCATGGCACAGTGCAAGCCATGGCACAGTGCAAGCCATGGCACAGTGCAAACCATGGCACAGTGCAAGCCATGGCACAGTGCAAGCCATGGCACAGTGCAAGCCATGGCACAGTGCAACCCAATTGGAAGAGGGTATGATTCTGACGCCATTCATTCAGCATAACATTTGTATTCTTGCATTCAAAGTGGATTTGAATTCAGTGTCAAATACAGAACTGTTGTTTTGAAATCCAAAAATGCATGGCAGGGAAACAGAATGTGCCAATTGAATGGATTCATTTAACCTGAATCCAGACCGAGTTTGTTAAACTAATGCCTGTTGCAGTTAATCCATCTTGATTCTAAAATGAATGGAAGAAACAGGACAAAGAACTTGCAGCAGAAAAAAGAATGCAAAGACAGGGTTCGTGTCTGTTCTTTAATGAAGCGAATCAGAACCGCTTCAAATCCCCCCAACGCCTGCAGACTGTGTGGCTAATAGCAATATAGAATCTGACACACTGAGGCCCCCGAGCCCACTACGAGCGAATTATTACTGCAAGCTGGGTCACAGGAAAAGAAAGGGAAAAAAAACAACAAGCACATTCTAACGAAATCGATTGCCCTAGTGGGGCCTCTACTTCAAGGAAGTTTGGGCTTCGGGGAAGATTCTCCAATCAGACCCATAACAATCCACCACAGAGCTCACTGGGATGGGTGATAAGACACCCTGGCTGTAATCTCAGAACCAGCGCCAGCATCTCCCAGCAGCATCTGTGCATCCCTTTATTGTGTGGAGAGAGTTCAGGGTTACAGAACAGAACGTCCCGACCGCGAGCCAGCTGGTAACATTGTATCAACGGTGTAATGAATAGCAGGGGCGCTGCAGACCCCTCCCCTGAGTACCAGGGAACAGACCCCCGTGACAAAGCAAAACGTTTGTTTTGTTTCAGGAAACCAGCAAGGGGGTCCAGGGTGCAGCATTCCTGGAAGTGACTGTCCTTATCTAACGTGCAAACCACAAGCAACGGACAACTCCTTGGGAGGGGAGGGGGTGAGGATAACGTTCGTTCTGTACCGGGCCTCCGAACATGTGGTTTTGTTTCAGTTCCTGGATATTATTAAAAGGGGAAGCGGTTTTAGCCACAGTATTCAGTTTTTTTATGTGCTGCAACCCCTGCAGTGTATAGATGTACAGAACCTCATGTACTGTACCTGCCTGTGAACACTGGTGATCTTAGCGAATGGTTTGCCAGCACCGCGTTGCAACACCTCTGATTTCAAGAAGCACAGGCTGTGCTCCAATCAGTTAAAACAGGGCCTCAAAGGTGCCAAGCCCCTAAATCATGTTGAGTTGTACACTGAAGTACATTACGAAAGCCGCCCCCCTCTCTTTTACGCAGCGTGGACAGTCCTGTCCTGGCTCAGCAGCCCTGCCGCACCACCAGAAATAGAATCCAGATTTTTTTTGATTGGAATCAGCGCTGTGCTCCTGCCACACCGTGACTCTTATTAAATCTAAAACATCCGCACAGGGTTTCACAGACCCCGAGAAGCACTCATTTTGAGCTGCCTTACCCGAGCCATAGGGCAAACTCCACAGCTTCTCTGTAGTGCATGTCTCTGGCGAGCACAACGCATCCAACCCCGGGCATCGCTTCAGATCTTGGCTAAACGCTCCTGTGTTTATCATCCTTACAGCTACAGCTGGAAGTGTGCCCGGGTCCTGCAGTCACCAGAATAAAAGGCTGTTGCAAATTCATTGCCTATAATAGTAGCTGAACACATCTGGCATTTTAGGAAACCTTGCAAGTTTTCCAAGAGCTCCCTGCCAGCTGGTAACGCAACCTGAACCCACACTTACCCTACAAAGTGCACTTGTCACTCTTCTTTCAGAAGTGGATACATATTAACACCTCTATAAAGATCTGGGAGGGGGAGGGGGAGGGGGGGTTAGTGGTGGATGGGTCAGCCCTGCAAGAAGGGACCAGGAATCGGATCAGCACCTGTGTTTCATTCTGGGCTAGCCCGCGGGCCTCCAGAATAACTGGAAAGATGATGCGCTGGCAGCCTGCACTGGTAGTCACAGGCATTAAGCCAGCAGAATTGTGAGCGAGCTCTCAGTGCTTCTATACACCTAGCTTGCACTGGATTCAGACTCTGCCCTGGACTGAGTGAACATGTGATACCATGTTGATTACAAACTAATTCTTTGAGTGGGCAGTTCATCAGGTAATAGCTAATGGAAAATGGGATCACTGGCACAGTTACAATAAAATACACAAAAGCAAGGGGAGGCGAGGAAATGGCTAATATTTAACAACCTGGTTGGAAATGATCCCAAATCTTTCACAGAGAGCACTACTGTTCAAACCCCATTTGTTTTAGGATTAACTGATCATATCTTCAGGGTTCAACTAAACGGTTCGGTTTGCTTTCAAATTGCTGTTGACGACAGGAGCCAAAGTCCGCCACGGTTTCGCAACCCTGCTAGGAATCGATCTGCCAGATTCCTGGAAAACTTGGTACTTCCAGCTCTTATCCAGCGTAACGACTCCCAGGCCCCGGCTGAACTTGGCAGCAACAGGAGACCCAGTTGGAGGCGTGCCGAAAGAATTACTACACGGCATGGAGTAGAAATGACGTTGCTGCTGTCCTCTGTAAAAATAGACAGTGAATTCCCTTAGCACAGCACGCCGTGGCATTTAGGACATAAGCTGTTTATAGCCTTTAAATTCACTCCAGCGCACAGATGGAATTGCCTCTGTAGGCCAGACCTGTGGTGCCTTTTTTTAACGGGTAGAAAGATGAATTCAGAGGTCATGGGATTGAATCCTTGTACAGATTAATAAATAATATGTTGGCCTGCATTCTTCTTCTTCTCCTTCTTCCAAAAGTTTAGCATCGCCTAGAATTTTAGGATTGAGACATAATTAAAAAAAATAAAACCTATATGAACATAATACTTAACGTCACGTAATCAAAGAAACTACAAACTGATATTGCAAAAGTCTACCAGAAGCCATAATAGTAGTACAGTATATCATGTTAGATTTGGAAATGTCAGATTTTTTCATTTTTGTCTTTTTTCATTAACTATATGGAAAACTACAAAGGGGTATGTAATTCGATATGTTAAGATAACATTATTCAGCAGGTTTCATTCGACTTTATGAAGCAAATTATGTTAATTCTATAGGGAGATGCAAAACTGTTGGTCATAGCTGTATATATCTATATCTATATATCTATATAGATATAATGTCTGTTACTGCATTAACTGTTCAAGCTCTGAACTGTGGAGAAGGGGGTTTAAAATATTCAGAAAGATCAACCATGTGCAGAATTGCTTGAGAAGCTCTTTGTACTGAAAACTCATCCATACTTGTGTAGATGTCTGAACTGTGTCCCACCACAAAGGGCTGCTCCATGATCAATGACTTCCTTGCGGATTTCAAGTTGCTGTTGAGCAGAAAAGCCACGCGGTGTGTGATATTTACATCTTTCAGAGTCAGAAGTTCTTTGTTCTCTTCGTGGGGGCAGACACACAAGGAGTTGCTGTGAGCTGAAGCCGTCTTTGCTGTGATGATGATAAGTAGCTGGCACTACTTTCTTTACCTTCCTTCAGCTGCTGGCCAGTCTAACAAAGAGCCCTTTCACTGGCTTGCGGAATGCTGCGTGGAGATCTGGAATGAGGGGGTGTGGCTGCGAATCCATATAAGGGCGTGTGTTCCTGGAAGTTGAGTATCCTCTCGGAACTGAGTAACAGAAGCTGTTTTTTTTTTTTTTTTTTGTAAGTTCCTCTGCAGACAATAGAATTAACCCTTTTCTGTATGGGGTTTCTTTCTCTAGCTCAGCACCACTGGATCCCTCTAATCTTTTTTTCCAGTCCTAGGATTGCTCACCCATTGCTAATCAGTAATCTTCTCACAGTTGAGGATAAGTCCTTCTGCTAGCTGTTTAGAGATTTCAAAACACAGTCAACATGAAAACCCTGCACTGAAACACCAAGCCCGAAGCACAAAGCTGACTCATTGAAAGGCGGTTTAAAAGCGTTTCTATAATCAAACAGCCTTCGAGATCCATCACACTTCACATGACTGTTACTGGTTTCAATCTAGGGAGGTTTCATTTCTCAAAACAGACTTTTAAAAAAAACAACAACAGCAGCAACCCACTGCATTCAACTTGAATTGCATTAAAACTCTAAAGAAGTGTTTTCTACGTCCTGCTTAAACACAAAACCCAAAGCAATGCCCATGGCTGAAGAGTTTCTAATAGAGTAGCTAATTGCAAGTAATCAATCATTCCGTTCACAGGGGGGCTCCCAGTGCTGCTGAGTAACTTTACCCGAGTCCCAGCCTGTACTTCACTTACCCCTTTCATTCCAATACCTTGCCATTAGGGCAGCACCACAATGTTATGAGCCCAGAAGCCCTGGTGCTGCCTGCTGGCAGTGTGCAAATCAGCCATCTACACATGAGGCCAGATCCCTCTAGCTTCAGAAATATAGTGTGAGACGGAAAAGGGTTCCTAAAGATCCCATGATCAATCATGCAATGGGAAGGCAGGGCAGCACACTGGAGAATACTTTCAACCAGCCGTGCAGCAGCACCGTTAGAAAGGTTTAGCACAGTAGATCTGCACGCGCACGTGGCTTTACCCCGTGGTCGTGTTCTTTACCATACCACGCCTGACTTCACAGTGCTTACATGTGCTGCACCATGCTTTCACTGTGTGGAATGTTTTAGAAGGGACAACAGTGCAGTGTTACAGGATGAAATCTTACAGGATGACGAGTCATAAGCATCACTTATTTAAGGAACACAGTCATTCATGAACCTTGTAGCCTACTTTCAATAGACGTATAGTAGAGTTCTTTAGATGTGGCTAATCAGCAACAGTCAGTCTACGTGTTTTCTCCAGTCTGTAATAAATGAACTGCTGTTTTTTTTAAGGGAGATTTGTGTGTGTGTTGGGGGTGTGTGTGTTCGCTCTCACTAAGGTAAGTGCTGCATGCACAGTAACTGTTTCCAGTGATTCCACTAATTAGCCATGCTGTCTCTCAATGGCTGTGCGAGTGTATCTGACCTGAGTAATTCCTCTGTGCTCTTCCCTAGCTCACTGTGGGCCCTGCTGCCTCCCAGTCTGGACTGGTTTTGTGTTTCTCTGGGATCCTTGCTGGGAAGCTGCTGTATTCCTCACACTGGGCTGGGGTTCAGCAGTGTGTCGGGTTCTTTGTCTTTTCTTTCTCAGGGCCATTATTTTAACAACCCCTGCTGTAAAATGCAATAGCTTTATTAGCATAGCCACTGAAAAGTAAAGCCACAATCACCTGTTGGATTTTTGATTGGCACATTGCAAACGGTATTATTCTGACTCAGGCAAAAAAGGGCACTGCTAATAAATGATCATGATGCATTTAACTGTGTCTATAATGAGCTTTTTTTCTTTCTTTTTCAAAGAAAAACTTCAGAAGCCTCTTTAAATGTGAATGCCGTGTCTTTACTGCACCTGCTTGTGCTCACAGATTCCTCCAATTCTTCAAAGGGCTGGTGTTGCCGTTTCACAATGAAGTTTGAAACAGCATGGCACTTCCTACTGATGAGAAAGAGAAACACTTTTGCACACAGGATTATTCTACTGTGTGATATTTGCTCTGAGACTAGCTGAACGAAAACAGAAAACAACCATAGCTTCTAATAAAAACGACTTCTTATGTAAAGGTTTTTAAAATACTGTGCCGAGAATACTGCAGGCTTGTGGTGGCTGTGTCTTAAAACGAACAATGAATGCATGAATATATTTTCAGTTTCAACGGGTTTATTGCAGAGTTTTTGTGTTGCATTCGTTACAGTGTTCCCGGCGCCACACGCTTCCCCATGACCCTTGAAACCCGCTCTCCACTCGTTCCACGTCAATCCCTCAGCAGCGTCAGCTGATGCGTCGCCTCCCCAGAACTCAGAGGTGCTTTGAGAAAGCAATAGAAGCATGGAAGCGGTGCAGGGCCCTGGCTCTGTGTGATAATGGTGTTTAATGGCCAAACCCGTCAGTCCCTGTGTGCACCGCTGCACCATGTTAAGTTTCCTATCTAGGCTTCTGTTTTATAATGCATACGCATTTATTTATTATTATTTTTCAAAGTTAGGGCACGGCAACTTTTCGAAACTCCATATTTCACACAAACGGTTTTAAAATGTCTAAAAGAAATGAATAAAAAAAGTCGTGACCTAAAGGGATAAGCTATTAGAGCAGAGAGAGATTCTACATCCTAAATCGCCATTACTATTAAAAAATGAGTTTCCTTAATATTATTTATTTTTCAATTCCAATTTGCAAACAAAACAATTAAAAAGTACAGCAAACTTTGCATTATTATTATTATTATTATTATTATTATTATTATTATTATGTTTTAATGCAGGATCTTTGCACAGGCTGAGTGATTTCCAGACTCCCCGCACTGGGCTCGTTGCTCCAATGACTTACACAGCATTATTAATCCGCTCATGCTGTGTGGTTTTCAGTTTCAGTGTGCGTACTGCAGATAAGCGAGTGGCGCGAAACGGTCCTGGACTAGCAGGAAGTTTAATAAACCCCTGCGAGCTCTCGTTTTTCAGAGCAGTTTGTGAATGGAGGCTCACGCTGCTGCCGCGGAACTCCATTTAACTCGTATCGTAAATGCAACGCCGCTACTTCCCCATTTCCAAAACTCGCACCGGTAATGAAAGCACCAAGATCGAGTATAAATAGAACAGTCCGTTAGACAGCAGTAATAATGCGTAACAATTCTCAACCGACCAAACTAGAGAGTTGCGTGCACTTATTTTGAATAGTATTGCCATGTGTTATTAGTCGCCCCCAGCACGTCTGTGTATTGTATTCGGAACCGCACTCTTATCGCTTAATCAGTTCACGAGAAAGGATTTAAATCATGGGGTTGTGATGAGTAACACGATTGAGGTGGGTAAGTTTCAGGCTATATTTACAATAAGTCAGCTCCTGTTATGAACGAGGTTATTTCAGAGTAGTGTGCCTCAACGCCCACCAGTAGCCGCGCACCAGCTTCAGTCTGCGCACTGGTCTTTTGTTCACCAGCAATTAAGAGGTACTCAGAACAACAGCACAGAGAAGCCGTGCACAAATCAAACTGATTCATCTCACTTTACACAACTGAACTCCAGTCCACGCGTCTAGTCTTTCCCGCTAGTGCAGTTTATCGAGAACGTGTATTGCCAAGCGTTTCTCCTCTCTGGCAATGCAAAACAACCATAAATAAAGACTCGTTTTGTTGTTTGCAAAACTGGAATGCCGTTAGACAAACAAAAAACAAACTCCCCTCCCACTCTGCACAGAACTTGAGAGGCTCCCTCTGCAAATCTTACAGATCTGTTCCGGGGAATTGCACACCCTCGTGAAAGCAAACGTGCACGTTTCTGAATCTGCAATACCCAGAAAGGCATTCTATTGTAAGAGCGTATCTCTGACACACAGGAGGGACGACCTGGTACACTGTTACCAAACTGCAAAAAAAAAACCCTGGCATATGCATCTACAGAAAGGTCAAACCCCAACAAAGTTATTACCTTCTACAAGTTCCCCACAGCTAAAGCATTGCAAAGTGTAATAAAGCACAGTTCAAGCATGGTAACGCATAGGGAAGTACAGTAAAAACACAGACAATTCTGTTCTTCACGTTAAAGCTTATAAGAAAGCAACGCGTACATCTATTATTACAGATGTTTAGCAGTTCTGTTTTTCATGCACATTTTAAAACTGCTCTTGCACCAGGACTCGCCTCTCTCTCTCTGTCTCCGTCTCTCTCACACACACTTTCACTCACTCACTCGCGCACGTGAGGTCGGTTTCCATGAACCCGCCTACTTTTTCTGAGAAAGCCAAAAGCCGGTAGCCGTATTCATGCGCGGCACTACTTGCTCAAACCTTTTGCTCAAAATCCCCCAGACTCAAACGTTTTGGAGAACGCGAGTAAATAATTTACGGACAGCCGTGTCGAGACCTTTAAATAGACGCACAAAAGCAGCTCCTCAAGGCGTTCCGTTTGCAAAAGAAGTTTTGGCGCGAGTGTGCGGTGTGGAAGGATACGGGGGGTTTGACGGCGGTATAAATTGGAAGCGCTTCAGCGTCACACCCACCCGTACTCCCAATGCAGAGAGCTGCAGTCTGCTGCTGGTAATTGCTACTTTGGGATTCGTTAGTGGAAAAAAAAAAAAGACGTGGAAAAAATTAAGCACTCGCTTTTAGAGTCGCGTCTTTTTAGCTGAAAGCTGTTTCTTGTTTCCTGCTTGCCAGTGTTGCAAAAAGGTAAGTGCTTGGTTTGACTCTTTTTAATATTCTATATTAGTATTACTTCAAGCTCTTCTCTGAGATCAGGGGCATGTCAGTACTGTGCGTGGTCTGAAATATCACTTTAATTTCATTTGTCAGCAGTCTTTCACGGGTGAATCATACGTTTTGTATTTTGTAATAAAAATGTTGGTGTGTACCGGTAAAAACAAATAAATTAATAATTAAATAAATAGATTTGGCCGGCAGAAGCGGAACCGGCATTTTCTGTCTAGCCAGCAGTCCTCCTTTTCCACCATGCTTTCTGCACGGCGTGTGACACATCCTCAAAGATGGCAGTGCTGCACCGGCATGACCTGCAAACCGTCCAGCAGCCCTGTCAGACTGCGCTGCGCAGTGCACTCACACACACAATATTATTTTATATAGATATATATCCTTTTTTTTTTTTTTTTTTTTTTTGTGAAATTATAAGTGACTTAAGTTTTTTTTTTTTTTCCTTACAATTGGAAAGGCCCTGAAGTAGTTCCATGTTTTGTGCATTAGTTTGTTGTTATTATTATTATTATTATTATTATTATTATTATTATTAATGAAGGATGTTCTCGGACTGGGCGAGGTGTCCTAGCTGGCTTTCTCCTTGGTTGCGGTCACTGAGTCACACTACAGTCTCTTAGTTCCTGGGTGACTCGCTAGATATTCACATCTGGTTTTTTTTGCCAGCAAATGAATTGCAGGGTTTAACGCTTAACCTACTGGGACCAGCTCGTCCGTCGTTGGTGGAGAGACTCTTTCTTGTTGTCTCGGGTTAGAGAGAAACGGCCTGCGTGTTCACTTGGAAATCCAGCCGTGGACGTGAAAAGATCTGTATTGCCTCTCTATGCAAACTATACTGTGCATTACAGTGCTGTACTGTTTGGATGTGTGTCTAGTTGCATTAGTACCGTACTTAAACATACAGATTTTCTTTGTTAATGACGTATTAGTTCGGAGCAGAATCTTTACGGAGCCCTGGAACTTCCAGCTGTTCGGAAGGATGGGGAGGAGTGACGTCGTAGAACCGATTTGCATCCCCGCCCCCGTGGGCGGGGCCTCCTGAGTGTAAACATGTGTAAAGCCGGCTTTCTGCTCACAGTGCGAATACGGGAGCTGTTGGTCGAGCCTCCGTGCTTTAATCAAGAGACCGGAGGTACTTTGCTTACGGCGGTACAGCTGTTCAACGCCTTTCAGCTGGACGAGCTTGCACTGCTGAGAAATACGCTCCTAACAAGCTTAACTCAGTGTTGAAATTTTGTGTTTTTGTTTTTTGCAGTGTTTTGCTTGACTCGCCAGCATGCCTCAAAGCTTTTCCCCTTGTCGGGAATGGGACTACGAAGCCGAGCCTCTTCTTTTCGACGAGGAGTTTTGCCAGAACTTGATGAAAGACCTGGAGATGATCCCCACGCCCCCGCAGTCCCCTCCCACCAAGCCGGGCTTCGCTGAATCCCTCTCCAGCCTCTTCCCGTCCAACCTGGACCAGCTGGAGTTTGTGTCCGAGATGCTTTTCGAAGATCAGGACTTTATTCACCAGGATTTCTACTGGGGCAGCGACTTCAACAGCAGCAGCAGCAGTAGCCTCAGCCAGGGCAGCAGCGGCACCAGTAAAAACCAGCAGCCAGTGGTTTTGGCTGATTGCCTGTGGAGCAGCGACGCTGGGAAGAGCGCGCACGAGAAGCTGTCCGCTGGCCTGTCCAGCAGCCCGCTGCTCTCCGATATAGACACAAACATTTTCCAGGACATTGCTGCCACTACTTTGGATTGTCACAACGCCACCCTGGACTGCCAGCAGCTGGGCACAGAGCTGCAGGACAACTTGGAGCAGAGTTCATCCGAGTACGACAGCTCCCTCTCCACTGGGAGCGTGTCAAGCAGCGACTCTGGTGAGTTCACTTGTACAGTTATCATTGACCTAGATGCCTTGTTAACTGGGGCAAGCCTATAGCCCCTCCAGTTTGATTTATTGTAGAATGCTATACCCTGACACATATATTGAAATAGCAGTCTGCATATGACACCATGGTCACCTTGTCAGCTCTGTACACTCCTCTCCTGCACACAGTGGATGGCAAGAAATGTATATTCATGCAGTTTCAATGTATCAGTATTGACAAGTGCTCTACCATCCATTTAATAATACATATATATTTATACTCCTGCTGTAGCTGAAGGTTTTTTTCATACCAGGCATTAAATGTTTCTTTTTGTTTTTCTTCAATAGAAGAGGAAGAAATCGATGTCGTCACAGTAGAGAAGTGGAAGTCTTCCAAGAGGAGGGTGTGCGCGGCGCAGTCCAGGAGATCAGAAACCAGGTTCCAGACTCGTGCCGCCATGAAGAGGTGTCACCTGGAGATCCAGCTCCAGCACAACTACGCAGCGCCCTGCCCCTCCCTCAAGAAAGCAGAGCAAACGCATCACAAGCGCAGCAAGCGAGACCACTCCCCCAAACACTGCTTCAGGAGCTCCAGCTCTGCCAAGCCTTCCTCGGACATGGAGGAGGAGGAGAGGCGGAGGACACACAACGTCATGGAGAGGCAGAGGAGGAACGAGCTGAAGAACTGCTTCGTCAGGCTGCGGGACAACGTCCCCGAACTGTCCAACAACGACAAAGCCTCCAAGGTGGTCATCCTCAAAAAGGCCAGCGAGTGCATCAGGGGGCTGGAGGACGAGAAACAGAAACTCGCATCCAAGAAAGACAGGCTGAGAAGCCAGCAGGAACATCTGAAAAGCAGGCTGGAACAGTTGAGACGAGGAAAGTGAACAGTGGGCTGAACATGATGCCACGGGATCCTGGCATGGAGACAGAACTTGACATTTCATTCACCCTCGCCGTTCTGTTAAACGCGAGATCCTGTGAATACCTGTGCCACTGTTGGCAACTGTTCACGTTCCTTACATGTGTATGGGGGCCTCCACATCATAACTTGTGTAGGATGATGTATGTACACCTTGTTTTATAAGGAGAACATAAGTGTACAAGTTAGGCAATTGTACATATAGGTTGCTAATGTTAAGACATCTTAAAGGGTTAGCCATCATTTTGATTGCCTGCGTTTTGTTTTTTGTAAATGTATACAGATCCATATTACTCGTTTTAGAGTACAAGTTGCCATTAGTAATTGATTGATGGCTGCATGTCAGTTGACTGGCTGATGTATCTCTTAGACAGCATGTTTTCACTTGTGCCTTTTTAAAAGCTTCTAATTCAGTTTTGTTGCTGGTTTGTAGTTTTTCTATTAAACTGTTCTGCATGTTTTTGTTTGTTTGTTTTGGGCTGGAACCCAAGTTTAAAGGTTTGATGCCAGATTTTGCTAGTCATGCATTGCTTTTTGAAGCTTTTACCTGATTTGAGGTACGGTTTCACATGCAATTGTGTGTTTAGTGATTTGAAATTGTCAGGTTCTTTAACAGAGTTCTCTTTCCATATTCAAGGATCCTCTTCTCTTGTGTGTGTGTTTTTACCCAATTGGTATTAAAATAGCCCATATTATATAGCTGTCAGTCCTGTCTAGCTAGGTATATTAATGACGCCTGTAAATACACTGTCTTACCTAAAGTGCATATTCAGACCTGTTTTGATCAAACTGTAATGTCACATTTTTTTTGTTGTCTACCTCAACCAACAAGCATACTTGGATATGGAAAGTGCCATTTTTCTTTTTTACTGCCTTTTGAAATAAATTTAACAAGAATATTTGCATTTCAGACTTGTTTATATTTTGTATAAAGCTGTTCTTATAAAAAATCGATCTGGATAATTTATTTTTTGTTCTCCATGGACTGTTTTATCTGTAAACAACCATGCAAATTAAATTATTTTACAGTGAACAGGAGTTTTGCTTTTTTGGGTATTGCAACTGTTCATTCCCCCCCCCCCCCCCATGCTAGGTGTGATAATGACTGACTTTTTGCTTGTATTTTGGTAACACTATATATTAAAATAAAACTTTTATTCTTCTATAATAGTTGGACATGCAAATCAGACTGAATACCAGAGCCTTGCATTTTCAAAACGAATCTAAGTGGCTGATTTGTGTGTTGATAACAAACCTCGGGTGCCTCAGCCTTGGATTAGCTCTGATCCTTCATGAGCCGATGCTCTTTTGACACGGCAGTCTGAGATTCCTGCTAAAGATATGAGAGACTTGTTACGGATCTTAAACCAACTAGAATTGATCAGATATGAGTTTACTCTTAGTATTAAATATGGGATTATATATACTCTTAGTATTAAGCATTGCATTATTTATATATATATATAGCTACAGTATGATTAAAACACCAGTATAACTTCATGTTTACCATCATGGAAATCCCAGCAGCCTCCCGCTCCATTGTGAAATCCACGTAGCTGCTGTACCCTGGGCTGTTGAAAGTGAAGCAGTAAATGTTTTTTTATAGCGGTTGAAGTACAAGGTTTTCTTTTCATTTAATATTTTAGCACTTTTTTTTTTTAGAATTTGGTGTGGTTAATGTTAAACCGCCCTCATAAAGATTTTTCCCTGATAAATTCTGTGCACTTGAGTCGAGGTAAAGCCCGAGCACGAGAGGAGCAGAGTGCGTAGCTAATAACCCAAAAGGCAGATCGTCTGAGGGTTTAAACTACCTTGCGGGTTTAATAGGAACCCTCCCATCGGTGTAAAGCACAGTGTGGAGATTGTGGTAAGGGCAGTAATCAGAACTGAGGTTTGCTCTGGCTGGTTAGCCGTGGCAACACATCCGTGTTCCTGTTTCATGCACATTGCTCTAATGTGTGATTGGAAAGTTACATGTTCTGTTGTGTAATCACACACACACACACACATACTGTCGCAGCCAACATCGATGTGCTTTTGGTGGTATTTCTTACATGTCTGCTGTAGTGCATTATTTGTATTTCATGACCTCTGCATGTACATGTCGCCCCGGGGGAGTTTTTTGACCTGAAAAAAGAAACAAGGACCAGGGGTCACAAATGGAGATTAGATAAAGGGGTATTCAGAACAGAAAATAGGAGGCGCTTTTTTACACAGAATTGTGAGGGTGTGGAACCAACTCCCCAGTAATGTTGTTGAAGCTGACACCCTGGGATCCTTCAAGAAGCTGCTTGATGAGATTCTGGGATCAATAAGCTACTAACAACCAAACGAGCAAGATGGGCTGCATGGCCTCCTCTCGTTTGTAAACTTTCTTAAGTTCTTATACATTGAGCTATACAAAGTGAGGTATAATGCATGTCAAGTTACCAAACCATCTGTATGAAATGATTTCTTCCTAACGCACTGAAGAATAGTGTGTAGGTATTCCAGAAAGGACCATGTCATCTGCTAGATACTACAGGAATCAGAGCTGCGTTACGAGAAGCATTGTATGGCAGTTCTGATAAATCCACTATGATGTTGCAGTGGCGCAAACAATTGCAACTCATACAGAAATTCCAAGACAATGGTCCCTTCCTCTGGTGTTCTCTGTAATGTGGCCAGCATCTATATATAACACTCCCCCTGCCCCCCAAAACCCTGAGGCACTTGTTTTCCTAGCAAGGAAGAGTATAAGAAAAACATGCTTTTTTATTTTGTTACAGACATCCCAGTAAACAGTAATAAAGAACACATACAATTGGATGATGAAGCATAGAAAAAAAGTTCTGCAAATTCAGTGGGTCTGGAGTAAGCGTTCTGCTTCAGCGTTGGATAATCTTGGATCTTCCGCTTCATTCCAGTGCAGGACTTTGTTCCAACAGGTTCTTTAATGGTTGAATTGAACCTGCTGGCGATCCATGACATGATCAAGGAGCTGGTTGGAACGAAGTCCTGCACTGGAGCGGGCTGGATGAGCGGACTGGTAGAACCGAGTGGCCCTGCCCTGGGATCATACAGTAAAACTGCAGCTCCTCAGTGACAGTATCAGCACACTATCACTTTCAAAGCACTCCTCCTGAAGAATGCACATCATATAAAGTTTTTCTCTTTGGACAGTTACAGGCAGTTTGTCCAGGGTTTGTGACAGCTGCATTGTTTAAGTAAAGGTAAGGTACTTACTCAACCTGACACTGAAGACGCGGGAACATTCATGGCCTCCAGTAACGGCCGTGCCTTTGAAGTGTGGAGGCTGGTATGTGTACAGAGTGCAGAAATTTGCCTGGGTTTGAATATCTGAGTTGTGCATTACAGCAGCGGTGTCGAACTTCAGTCCTCGAGGGCCCCTGGCAGGGTCTACTGCTTTTCATTCCAACTGAAGTTCTCGACTAACGTAATTCATCTCATTATTTGTTCGATGTGACCTATTTCATATTTTTTGCAGTTGATGATTTTAAGCATGCTCTGGATTCAAGGCACACGAAGTATAAAACATGCAGTAATTGAGAGCCCGGTGGAAGGAAAGCCAGAAGACACTGCGGCCCTCCAGGAACGGAGTTTGACACCCCTGTTTACAGGCTGTGTTTGCTCGAAGAAGTCCCGGACTCAGCTTTTAAATAGTTGTATGTTTTCTGTTTGAGTTGCTGCTGTTTTATATAATGTTAAGAAACAGACAGCTAGTCAAATCTTATAGATCCTATACACCCCAAAGACACAGCAGCCATCTGGCTGATTCATTTATTGATAAATCATTTGAAGATGCAGTGCTAGTCCTGTGTTTTGAAATAGAATCTCCTCGGTTCACTGTTTTCTTCGGTTGTTTAGAGTTCCTTCTGGCTTGTAAGAGGTTGCAATTCAATGCACATGATGTAACGCTGGCTCAGCCAGTGTGAGCACAGCACAGTTTATCCTCTGGAAAGGAGGTCAGTGGTACATAAAGGCATTCAACTGTGAAACAGCAGCTTCCATGGATACGCACTGCAGTTTGTTTTGAACACTCATTGCATTTACAGTGAATCCGCAGTGCTGTTCATGTCTGCGTATATATTACAGAACGTCTTGAGAGCTTTGTTGACATTTTTACATCTTTTTTACATAACCACTTTTACATAACATTTTTATTTATTTTCTTTACAAAAAAAGGCAGTGCAGAGGACAGATCATCGTGACATGTGTCCCTGTGTGCTGCAGAAGGAGGTTCCCTTCAATAAACTCCCTGGCTCAGCATTGAAGCAAGCACAGCCATCAGCACCCAGTCCATGTAATTCAATTCCACATGACCCCTCTGCTGGTGTCAGGTCAAGGTCTAGGACAGGCAGCACCCCCAACGGAATGATCAGAGTAGAACCATGGGGCAGTTACCAACGTTCTGAAACCCCAGCCGAGAACATTCCAGAGCCACGCCCGCCGTTTCTCCACTGGACACTGAGGTGTGTGTGCGTGTGTGTGTGTGTGTGTGTGTGTGTGTGTGTGTGTGCGTTGAGTGTGTGTGTGTGTGTGTGTGTGTGTGTGTGCGTGCGTGCATGAGCTGAAGGCATGCATTCTCAATCCTGTTCGCAGTCATGTAACTGAGCCTGTACTGGGAGCAGCTGCTGATGTTGAGTAAGCGCTTCTAACCCTGTGCTCAGCACTGTGACAGGGGGGGCCAGCGACCCTCAGCGAGCTGTGGAGAGGGACAGACAGTTTATAAAATGGAAGGAGTGTAGTGTCACTTACATATAGAAAGACATTGTATATGGGGAAGTGAGAAATCATTCAAATCATTATGCTGATGAAGGCATTAGATGAAAGGTGTTTTTTTTTTTCATGCTTGACGTAGTTTCTTAATGGTGTTGGCTCTGAATTTCATGATTGAGTGCTTACTGCTGAAATATTGGCATTAAAACAATGAAATCAATACATGACTTAAGCACAGGCGTTTAATGAGGATTGATTTATCTCAGTCTGAAATGAGGTTTTCTAGTTTCCCAATATGCTAACACTGGTTAATCCTGCTGTAATTTGCAATGAGATCCACAGGATAACAGTGTCTGATGCAGCAGAGAGAGCGAGCCTCCCTCCCCCAGCTCCACCTGGACCCAGTGCTGGGGGAGGGGGTTTGTCTTATCACCTGGAGGCAGATGGCTGTCTGATTGATTGCACTGTAAGACTCTGTCTTGGAGGTCAGAGGTGAATGGGGAGGATACCAGTTTCATTCCAGAGTGACCATTCTAAAAGTTTACCATGGTAAATGTGATCGTTTTATACTTGCATTTATTATTTTTAATTTTGTATAATTATATTGCATCTCAGGACGTACAGAAGTGCTGGCTCTTACCCCAGAGTGAGGGTGTGTGAGTGTGTGTGCGTGCGCATGAGCATGAGCTTGAGGGTGTGTGAGTGTGTGTGAGTGTGTGTGTGCGTGTGTGTGTGTGTGTGCGTGTGTGAGTGTGTTTGTGTGTGTGTGTGTGCGCGTGTGTGAGTGTGTTTGTGTGTGTGTGTGTGCGCGTGTGTGAGTGTGAGTTTAGTTATTTAAAGACCAAGACGAATAAACCAATCAGGCGAGAGTTCCACCAAATGGGAGAAAAAGTGTCTGAAATTCACACCTGATCTGTCCTGGACCACGCTCTCAGGGAAGTGCTAAAGAAAACAAGGAGGCCGTCCTAAAGAAAAATACAACAAAGAAAAGGTTTGGGATTAGTGGCAGGAAAAAGCAAAGATGTGTGGGGCTGACATCTCCGCCCCCAGCCGTCACAGGGGACTTGTGAATTGGGGTTCCAAGCCAAACTCTGAGGGACAGCCTTGAGTACTGTGAGCAATGCAACACACTACAACACAGTACACATTCAGAGAGGGCCTTTCATGCCCAGCGTCACGCAGCAGTGATACATAAACACCTCCAAGTCGTGGAGCTGCTGCAGGTACACCGCAGACAAGACCAGGCTGTGAAGAGCCTGGGGGCTCAGGGGTCTTCACTGTTTTAATGTTGAGAAGAAGGAAAGCCATACGCAGCTCCACAGTGAATAAAGCCAGCCTGCGAGTCGTCATCGATGCACAGCACTGCACATCCCAGTCTACAGTCTCTGTTCCCTCCTATCAGCTTTAATAGTGCACTGTTATGTGAGAAATAACAAAGGCATCATTAAGGCAAGGTTTCTTCACTGAGCAATTGGAGCTGTCCAGCTCGCAGTCCTGTCAAACAGCACTGATGCAGATTTAACAGAGGGTGGGTTTGATACCCTTTAGCAACATGCTGTTTATCAGGCTGAGAAATAAGGAGCATACTTTTTCAACTCTTAGTTCAACAGCTAGTAGAAGGACCCAATTGGACCCTGTTTTCCACTGTTCCATAATGATAACGCGTGACTGAGTTACATAAGTAAATAAGTAGAGACAAACAGCGATGCTAAAATCACACTCTCTGTAACTGCACCTGTTTCATAATTAATATTCCTTTTAGCCCCCCATCCCCCCCTCTACCTCCCCCCCCCCCCCCGTGAATATTTCCTGTATGTTGTGCTTTCGAACACACTAAATAACATTTTATTAAATTGTGGTCGTTTAGGTTTTTTTTTTTTTGGTTTGTTTTTTTTAGTCTTGAGAAAGAGCTGTGCTAAGCAATGGTCCCCCCTGCTGTTAACCTTTGACCTTAAAGACTGAATCAACGCTGGAGACAATGGGAGCGAACCTGGCCGGGTCAGTCAGTCCTGCAGCGGGACTCTAAAGAGCTCTGTGATTCTTTGGGGATCTCTCCAGCTTTTGTCCGTGTTGACGGTCAGAGACGCCTGCGGTCCTCTTTCAAGTTCTTCACAGAAAACAAGCTGGGGGTGACCGGAGAGTCACAATGTCATTCCTCAGCACTGTCACGGAAGAACAAGGGCGTCCTATTCATGAAGCATTAGTCTCCTGATCGAACGCATTCACTGGCGCGGCAATCATTTACGAATGCCAGACTAGCTCTTTCACGATCAGCGAGTGACAGGCATTTAAGAAACTAAAAAGGTTCTCTTTTAAACTCAGCGCCTGTTGCTGTGAGTAACTGCTCATGAACACGTTGTGTGTGCTTGTTGGTCTTTTGCATTTTCATGGTTTTAGAGCTTTTATCATCATCTCACCGACAGGGTACAGAATCCGTAATGGCAGGGCATCACACAGCACTGCCTGTTCCATGATGCATACGGGGCTCCCTAGTGTTATCTCCTTTACAAAAAGAAACACTGTTTTCAGTTAGAGAGTAACGCTTCTCAGAGAATCGAGACACGGTGCACCATTCCCAAGAGAAATCATTTTACCATCAGGCGTGGGTCAGAGGTAAACCAGGCCTGCCTGAAGTGCTGATTCTGCAAGAAACCTGAGGGATCAAAGAAGTGTCTTTCTGGAGGTCAGTACACGTGGGGAAGCATCTGCACTGCACAGAAACGCCTGGCTGGAGCTCCCTGCTCTAGACGCTGCTGAAAATACCTGAATGAGCACTTTGAACACCCCGAGCAGTTTGTGATTACCCAGACGAAGAGAAAACCTATCTTCATTCAAAAAAAAAAGAACAAAGGCGTACGATTTTCCACATAAAATCCTACCCCTTTGTGGTAAACATTAATTCCCCCCTGAAAGCTGAAATTTCCAGTTCCTGTAATACAAAGAGGTAATTAAAGGAGCAAGGTGGTGGAGCAAGGCTGCAGTAAACCTTCAGGAGGCCTGCGCAGGAAGGATTGGCCAACAGCTGGGGAACAGGATCCTAAACGCAGCTGCCACTGCGAAAAGAGATCTGCAGCTCCTCCCTGGAGCCAGATTCAACCAGCAGCCGGCTGAAACCCATCCCTTGTGTCCAAATTACAAAGCTTTATTTACTGAGGTGCTCTCTTCTCATTATTCAAGCCTCGTTAATACGTGACATCCCTCTGCTAAGCGAAAGAAAACTAGATCAGTTTTTACAGCTTCTCAGCTAGTGGTACAGCAACTAAATACAACGCCCCGTTAAACGCTCGCGCGGGACGTCAACCCATTCAGGAAACGAAAAAAGTTTTTTTTGTTCGGAATGTGAATCAGTTTTCTCTGGTCAGTTTTTAATGGGTCTGTTTCAAAGTGAGCCGCTTTCAAAGATTCTCCATTCTAAAGGAATCTTGTAATGACATGGAAGGCGGAGTTTGACCCTCGTTCCAGTGTTCTGAATTCCGGAGCAGGGAGGAGCGAGGCTTGGAGTTCTGCAGGGGTATGCAGCTCAGGTGTAGGTAGAATTAGGTGGAATTAAATGATTAAGAGGTTTAGGAACTGGCCATGGGTTTAACTGAGACCCAGTCTGGAATGGACGATTCAACACTGGGGGGAGTTTAGGAGGATGGTGTAACTGGCTGAGCTGGTCTGGATGCACACACTTGTAAAAGTATAGTGCAAGCATGTATAAATGCTGTATTTACCAGGGCAGCGTAAGGTCTTCGTTTGTGGTGCACTTGCAACCCAAGGAAAATACCTGGTACAGTGCTTGCAGTGTTTGGTGTTTCCGCAGACAGTTTGCCTTCGGACCGCTCTGCTGTAAACCGGATCAGCTGAAACGATTCGGAAGGATTGTCAATATCTTTAAACTTCAATTTATCCACATCGTAGCCACACACCATTTAGAGTAAATCACAGAAAAAAACCCTGAGAAATGCCACTGATATTCAGTGAGTCAGCGTTTGTATTTAAACTGAGTGAAGGATAACTCAGAGTAAGCAATGTTTCAAAGGCATTACATAGATGCACATATATTTAGGAATTCCCTGTGGTCATTTACATGCATGGGGTTAAAACTATGAAACTTCTTACTAATCAGCTGCAGAGACAAAGATACGAGCAGGAGCTCCAGATTCCAGCTTTATTCACTCCTCATTATTAGCAACTGTTTCATACAGTATGTCTAATTAAACCATTAATGCATTACAATGATAGCAATCTCTGAACCCTCCCTCAGGCACTTCTGTCTGAAAGTAGTCAGCTGCCAATTACCTTTCCAATAGAGACCTAGGGCAGAGCCACAGGAACACAGCTGATCATAACGTTGGGCAGCAACTCAACACAATGGAAATCCCAGCACGCCTTCTAGCTCTGCGTCTTGTGCTGTTGCAATGCAGTGTAATGCAATGCAGTGTAATGCAATGCAGTGTAATGCAATGCAGTGTAATGCAATGCAGGAATGTTTGGTTGAAAGGAGCAAAAAGGAAATTGGTGTAGTAATATATTATCTAGGAATGCAGAGGAACAGCAGGAGAGTACAGCCCTGACACACTGAACACTGAAGCACACAGGCCAGGCCTCGGGACAGCAGGAGAGCCCAGCCCTGACACACTGAACACTGAAGCACACAGGCCAGGCCCTGGGACAGCAGGAGAGTCCAGCCCTGACACACTGAACACTGAAGCACACAGGCCAGGCCCTGGGACAGCAGGAGAGCCCAGCCCTGACACACTGAACACTGAAGCACACAGGCCAGGCCTCGGGACAGCAGGAGAGCCCAGCCCTGACACACTGAACACTGAAGCACACAGGCCAGGCCCTGGGACAGCAGGAGAGCCCAGCCCTGACACACTGAACACTGAAGCACACAGGCCAGGCCTCGGGACAGCAGGAGAGTCCAGCCCTGACACACTGAACACTGAAGCACACAGGCCAGGCCTCGGGACAGCAGGAGAGTCCAGCCCTGACACACTGAACACTGAAGCACACAGGCCAGGCCCTGGGACAGCAGGAGAGTCCAGCCCTGACACACTGAACACTGAAGCACACAGGCCAGGCCCTGGGACAGCAGGAGAGTCCAGCCCTGACACACTGAACACTGAAGCACACAGGCCAGGCCCTGGGACAGCAGGAGAGCCCAGCCCTGACACACTGAACACTGAAGCACACAGGCCAGGCCCTGGGACAGCAGGAGAGCCCAGCCCTGACACACTGAACACTGAAGCGAGGGAGGCA
Organism: Acipenser ruthenus; assembly: GCF_902713425.1. Classification (NCBI taxonomy): domain Eukaryota; kingdom Metazoa; phylum Chordata; class Actinopteri; order Acipenseriformes; family Acipenseridae; genus Acipenser; species Acipenser ruthenus. Next base: position 1,006,629 of record NC_081206.1, on the reverse strand, counting down.
TGCTCACCACTCGGAAGAGGATCACAAGTAATTGTGTGCGAAATACTTTCAGGCTTAAAGGTCATAGAGCAACATAATTCCATTCAATCTGTACAAAGAGGAATCTTCATCACTTGTGCACGACACCAAGCAATTGATGGTTTTAATGCTGTTAGCTCAATGTTCTTTTAATGGATTGGTGCTTGTGGAAAGGGGGCATTGCAATGTGTAATAGACAGGGTCCAGGTGGCACAGTGGGTTAATGTCCATGCAGTGTTTGCACCCAAAGTGAAGGATTGCATTGGACGCTGAACCTGAGATTCTCCCTCGCCCACGAGGTGACAGGGGGCCGCCTCTAGTCCACACTCACAGGACACTCTGGAGCAGCAGTTCTGTGGGTAAACAGAGAAAAGCCTCTTCTCAGCCAGACACTGCTTTTGTTTTACATGCTGTTGATGCAGTAAGCAGTGCATCAGAGGAGCAGGGCGCAGGGCTGGGTCACAGAGCCAGTGGGTTCAGCGAGGGCAGCCTGTCTCTTGTATAAAAGGCATCGTCTCACTGGATCCCCCCCTGAAGAAATCTTCTAGGCTCATTTTCAAAGCGCCTTCCTTCAGCAGGTTTTGAAAAAGCTTTCATTTCTTTTTTTTCTTTTATAAAAAAAGAAAAAGAAGAAGGGGGAAACTACTAAGAGGAGGGAAACTGGAAAGTGCTAAACTGTGCACAAATCGTCACCCTTAGTTTTCTTGTTTGAGGAACAAGAAACTAAGCTGTAAAGAAATCTGACCCGTGAGAGGCTGAGGAACTTCAACCTTAACTGTGTGTCAGAGGTCAGTGGCTAAATCCGCTTCTGAGCCCCTGTTAAAATGAGAGATTGAGCTCCCTTCAAACACACCCCCCTCCCCCACCTGGCCCTCACACACTCACTGCTCTCCTCCCTGTGCTTCCTGCTTTTAGAGGGTTTATTTCATACATAGAAAATAGTCAAATGATCTCATTTTTTTACAGTTTTTTGAAACTCTTGCAAGAATATCAATGAAACCTTTTGAAACTGAAAATGACCACAGACATGATTAACACAGCATGTTTGTGTTCTGAGGCTTGTGTGTGTGTGTGTAAGTGTGTGTGTGTGAGTGTGTGTGTGCGTGTGTGCGTGTGAGTGTGTGTGTGTGTGCGTGTGTGCATGTGTGCATGTGTGCGTGTGTGTGTGAGCGTGTGAGCGTGTGTGTGTGAGTGTGTGTGTGTGTGCGTGTGTGCATGTGTGCATGTGTGTGTGAGTGTGTGAGCGTGTGTGTGTGAGTGTGTGTGTGTGCGTGTGTGCGTGTGTGTGTGAGTGTGTGAGCGTGCGTGTGTGTGCGTGTGTGTGTGTGAGTGTGTGAGCGTGTGTGTGAGTGTGTGTGCGTGTGTGTGCGTGTGTGTGCGTGTGTGTGTGAGTGTGTTTGTGTGTGTGAGTGCGTGTGTGCATGTGTGAGCGTGTGTGTGTGTGTGAGTGTGTGTGCATGTGTGTGTGTGTGTGTGTGCGTGTGTGTGTGTGTGTGCGTGTGTGTTTTCTTTTCTTTTATAAAATGACAAGGAGAAGCCTGTTGTGGTTTTTAACCTTTAACCCAGAGACTGCTTCCTGCGACCCTATTCATGAGGGCACCCGGAGTGTGTGATTGTGTCCTGCTTTTATCAGTAGCTTTATATTTCTAACACTATTTTTGTATGTCTAAGAGTAGTTTTATATTTTGAACAGTAGTTTTACATGTCTTATCAGGCTCAGATTGTGACATGCTGTTATCAGTTTTATCATGCTTTCAGTACACCACCTCCACACCTCAGACTGCATGTTTTAATGTGGTACAGTGAGGTTACAAAAAAGCAACGATCAACTAGAGAAGAGCAAAGATGAAGCACATCTTGACCCCGGCTGAGGACTTTCCCTGCTTGCTTAATATTTCTTTTATTCTGCTGCTACTGCAAACGATCTGGTCATTGAAAAGTAATTGAGACAAAGCCCTCCGCGAGTGGAATTTCCACAGGCTTGCACGCTCGGATTATCTCCTAGTTCTAGCAATCGCTTCTTTCATGTGAAGAATGCTGCATCGACAAAGGACTTTTTTATGAAGTGAGTATTACAATGTCTCTGTGTGATGTCACAGCGGGGTTCATTGAATAGCTAGGTGGCCCGAGACACACGCACACACACACACACACACACGCTCACACACACACGCACGCACGCACGCACACACACGCACACACACACACACACACGCACGCACACACACACGCACGCACGCACGCACACACACGCACACACATGCACACACATGCACACACACAGACACACACACACGCACGCACACACACACACATGCAATTAGTGGAAGGATTCACCACACATTACAATCAAATGTACTGCACTTCAGTATTCACTAACAGTGAGTGAGTGGTAAAGCAGATTAAAAACGTGGTGAGCCATGGTAAACACACAGTGTACCAATGGGAAAGCATGGAAAAACTGCTAAACTGCTGAGCGAATTTACCATAGTAAACTTTTATAAGGAGGTGTCTTCCAGATCACACAGTCCTGGCTGGTTTTTCTTGTGTTTTTTTCAAGATTAACCCTGGGTGAGAGCATGCTACCAACCGCCCCTGAAAACAAAACAAAACAAACAAACCCGACATCAATAAAACTAAAATTCAAATGAAATAAACATGCACACGCAGGACCGCTTCCATTTTTGGAGAGCTGGGTTTGTTTTGAATCTGGTCTGACAGATCTGCACATTGGTTCCTGGAAAATCTGCCCTTCCCCGGCCAAAACTCCTTTGATGAGACAGGGGGCTCACATAAAAAGCACAAAAGGTTAAAGTGCCATTACCTGAATGCAATCAGTGGGAGGGCTCCTGAGAGCTGAGAGAGAGCCTCAGGAAATGAACCCTGAAGTGGGGTTTAGGAGCCTGGACTCAGGGGGTCACAGTTCATTCCATATCCACTTCCCTGACACAGAAAAGCACAAAGGCCAGCACGAACATTAACCTCTCCTGCAGACCCTTTGAATAAAGGACTTTTCTCATCAAGAACCGTGAGCGTAACCAGGAAAAGCCTGCAACGTTTTTCTGGAGACATTAAATGAAGGGAGGGCATCATAGCATGGATCGTTGGCTATGGTGGTAAAACTGGATACAGCTGTGAAATGCTGTGAAACTTTTCTTTCTCTCCTTTCTCTCCTCCCTACCCCCCTACTGTTCAAACTAAACACTGAGTTTTCCAAGAAAAACGTTTTGGGCCTCTTCGTATGAGAAGTGGGGGATGGAAGTTTGGAAGTTCGGGACCCCACACCCCCACCCCCACATTCTCTTCCCCCAATAGCATAAAGCTCTGATTCTTCAGTCTGATTGCGTCTCTTGATTGCTTGCAGCACATTCCTTCATCCAAGGGGGTCAGGTCTTCACATGGAGGCACTTATCTGCTCCGTGCAGGAAGGTTCATCTTTCAAGCACAGGTTGGGTCTTTAAATATCCATGGGTGGGATTGTTTTTAACTTGACAAATTGAGTTTTACACATTTTGCAAGCTTTTTACTGATGATAACATTAACGCTAGTAGTTACTTTATATAAATGTATAAAAATACCTCCACTACAACTTCAAGAGAAAGGCGAGATCACCTTACTCGTGCACAAGTTGTGCTAGATCACTACCAGCAAAAAAAAAAAAAACCTGCAATCAAAATATGGCACAGCTGCAACAGTCACGCTGGAATGTTTTTTTCCATGAGGTAAAGGTTCAAACCATGAGTATGTCCTGGATTGTCGAAGACATTGCACAGACATGTGCTCAGTACATTTGGCTTGGCTATACAAAAGGGTTTGTTTTCTTTGACTGATGATTTCACACACGCTCCTCATCCCCTCCACAGGAGGTCCTGGGGATTGGTGTTCCAGGTAACAGGGAACGAAAGCCAGGCCCTGGGAACCGCGGGTGAGGCAGCTCCCTGGGGTCACCCTCCCTAACCTTGATCAGCTAGTCTCTGTCCATCACCGTGCACGCTGCAGGAGTGCCTGTCTAACATCTCCATGTGTGGATAGCAAACGGCGGGAACCGCAGAAGGAGAGCGGTTTTACATTACTGGTGAAAGCAAAACCTAACCATAAACCTGGAAGAGCAGAAACAGCTTCAAACACTGAATCGGGGCAATGTTGCTTTGACCCTGCACTGCATCGTGCACACTGTACACAGATGGTGCATCAGATTGAGTTTTTAAAGGGTTGACCCTGCACTGCATCGTGCACACTGTACACAGATGATGCATCAGATTGAGTTTTTAAAGGGTTGACCCTGCACTGCATCGTGCACACTGTACACAGATGATGCATCAGATTGAGTTTTTAAAGGGTTGACCCTGCATTGCATCGTGCACACTGTACACAGATGGTGCATCAGATTGAGTTTTTAAAGGGTTGATCCTGCACTGCATCGTGCACACTGTACACAGATGGTGCATCAGATTGAGTTTTTAAAGGGTTGATCCTGCATTGCATCGTGCACACTGTACACAGATGATGCATCAGATTGAGTTTTTAAAGGGTTGACCCTGCACTGCATCGTGCACACTGTACACAGATGATGCATCAGATTGAGTTTTTAAAGGGTTGACCCTGCATTGCATCGTGCACACTGTACACAGATGGTGCATCAGATTGAGTTTTTAAAGGGTTGATCCTGCACTGCATCGTGCACACTGTACACAGATGGTGCATCAGATTGAGTTTTTAAAGGGTTGACCCTGCACTGCATCGTGCACACTGTACACAGATGGTGCATCAGATTGAGTTTTTAAAGGGTTGATCCTGCACTGCATCGTGCACACTGTACACAGATGGTGCATCAGATTGAGTTTTTAAAGGGTTGACCCTGCATTGCATCGTGCACATTGTACACAGATGATGCATCAGATTGAGTTTTTAAAGGGTTGACCCTGCATTGCATCGTGCACATTGTACACAGATGGTGCATCAGATTGAGTTTTTAAAGGGTTGACCCTGCATTGCATCGTGCACATTGTACACAGATGATGCATCAGATCGAGTTTTTAAAGGGTTGACCCTGCATTGCATCGTGCACATTGTACATAGATGATGCATCAGATTGAGTTTTTAAAGGGTTGACCCTGCATTGCATCGTGCACACTGTACACAGATGGTGCATCAGATTGAGTTTTTAAAGGGTTGACCCTGCATTGCATCGTGCACACTGTACACAGATGGTGCATCAGATTGAGTTTTTAAAGGGTTGACCCTGCATTGCATCGTGCACATTGTACACAGATGATGCATCAGATTGAGTTTTTAAAGGGTTGACCCTGCATTGCATCGTGCACACTGTACACAGATGGTGCATCAGATTGAGTTTTTAAAGGGTTGACAACGTGGTGCTCTTATTATTCGTTTCTCCTTCAATTCAATGTAAAGATTTTTTTCTGTTCCACTTCCCATAAGGTAGGGTTGAAGTCAATGAGATTTGGAATGAGGCACACAGCTTTCATTTCTGTACTATAACTTCATACTAAGTGGCGGGTGTATTTGAGAAGTCGTCTTGCGCATTTTGGGCAGGATGCCAATCTGCTCAGACTGGGTGGAATGATTTCCAGACGCACCCTACACACGATGCGTTTACTTATTACAAATAAAAAAAGGAGGATTGTACGGAGGAAATGCTGTCAAACACCAAGCATGATGTTTCAGGGTTTTTGTTTTACTTTACACTGCTGTCATATGTACTAAGCACGGAACGACATCGACGCACAAGACAAGGCGCCCTGGCACGTCGCCACACCTCTGCCAGTGATTTCCCCTGGGTGATTTCTAATTGATTGTAAGTTAATTCCCTGCCAAGCTGCTGCACGCGTGCTTGCAGTGTCAGCAACCCTGCCGCTGCCCACATCAGTAACCCCATGGTTTCCAGGGCAGCTCTGTCCGCTCCCATCCTCTTCTCAGCGCAGCTCTGCCTGCTATGGTGGCTGATGCATCCTGACACTGGGAATAGCTCTCCGGGAGTCGCTCTGCTCCTCTGTGCTCAGCAGCGGCACCACAAGGTTATGGCTTTCATCTGCAAAGTTGTTTTTGCCTGAGCTCCCCACAGCTCCAGACCAGTGGAATAACAGCTGCTCTTATCAGTTGATTTCTAGCCAGTGCTGACTGTTCACAGAAGACTGTACTGGGTCTGGAACAATTCCTTCAAAACAAAACTGTCATATCATTTTCATTTTTTTTTTACTACCTGCTGATAATGATTATGAAAATATTATTGTGAACAAAAATATTTATGAAGCAGTTGAGCTGGAAAAAAAAAATAAAACGCATTGAGAATGATGAGGGTGATAGCCGGGCAATGCTGCAGAGTTACGTAAACAAGTGCATCTGGTTAAAAATATCAAGAACACAGGGCGTGAAGTACAGGGTGTATTTCCTGACAGCTCAGGGGGTTTTTACATCTTTCACAAACACACACAGTCACTACCGCCCATCCTTCACCCACGCTATATCTGTGCTGGAGAAATCAGAATCTCTCTGTAAGGGTCTACTTCACCAAACCCAGAATGAGACCTGAAACTTCAAGTTGTTTGCGAAGCATGACCCTTTGTGGAGTCTCGAACACTGAGAGGGTGATGGGTTCTGACAGCCTCGGCCCGGGTGAAGAGAGAGAACGGGCCCTGATCAAAACCTCTCCACTGTGGAGACAGGGCGCCTGGTTAATCACGCTGACCCCAGCAGCAGGTCAGAGCCTCTGCTCCCTCCCACCACAGCTATTCACAGTCTTCACAAGCCCTGTTAAAAACACAAACAATGGCCTGTCCGAGGCCTTGCTTACAAGCTTCACTACACCTTCGATAACCGTGGAGCGGATCTGCTATACAACTACAAATAACTTGAGTGTGAGTGTGCTCAACATCGCTCCTGCACATTATTATTATTTATTTCTTAGCAGACGCCCTTATCCAGTGCGACTTACAATTGTTACAAGATAACACATTATTTTTACATACAATTACATTATTTTTTTTACACATTATTTTTACATACAATTCCCCATCTAGGGAAAGTACCTTGCTCAAGGGTACAGCAGCAGTGTCCCCCACCTGGGATTGAACCCACAACCCTCAGTGAGGTGCACACATGCTGAAACTCCTGACTGCTGTCACCCAAATCAGAAATCAGAAACGGCAAGACAATCATGTTTCAAACAGCTTGGTTAAACCTTGCTGAATTACGTCTCACAGGCAGGTACAATTATACTGGCATCGCCGACGAAGCCTGACATGCGTGCTAACGGTTCAGTGTGAAAAGGAGGGGAAGGGGGCGAGGATTGCTGGCAGAGGAAAAGGAGACAGGAGGTCACATTGATACGCAAACCAGTTCTAGGAATACCCTCCCTTGAGAGGTCAGAAGAAAGTCACAGAAAGAAGTGAAAGCAGGGGACTGAAAGAAGATCCGTGTCAGGTGTGGAGCGAGGCCCGGTTACCCAGGGGAGAGCAGGGAGCAGGAGGGGGAGGCGGGGGAGGAGGGGGGTGGAGGGGAGTGGAGGGTTACTCTATCATGTTGTTTACAGTGTTACACTCAGAAGAATCCTCGTTAACATGTATGCAGATGTAAATGTGTTTCAATCATGTGGAGGGCAGGGCAGCACAGTGGCTCAGAGGGAGCTGTGTCTCTGTGCGTGCTTGCATGCGTGCGTGCGTGCGTGTGTGTGTGTGCCTGTGTTTGTGTGCGTGTGTGTGTCTGTGGGCAGGTATTACTATCAAAATTTGAGAAAATCTCCCCACAATGATAGTAACTCCTGAAAAAACAGCGTTGTGGGGACGTCCCCACTTTGTAAAACACCTTTTTAAGAACTAAATATGCCTTCAAAAAATAAAAAAAAATAAAAGTGCCAAAACATTTAGTTTGTTGTCGACTTTCACCCTGTGTGGAGTTTTGTCTGACTGGAGATAGAAATAGTAAATACAAATATAGTGAGATTCAAACGTGTGTGTGTGTGTGTGTGTGTGCGTGTGTGCGTCTGTGCGTCTGTGTGTGTGTCTGTGCGTGTGAGTGTGTGTGTGTGTGTGTGTGTCTGTGTCTGTGTGTGTGTGTGTGTCTGTGTCTGTTTGTGTGCGTGTGTGTGTGCTCGTGTGCGCGTGCGTGTGTGTGTGTGCTGCTGCTGCTGGCCCAGTGCACGCCACCGCGGCAAGTCCGAGACGCTGCTCAGAACCCATGACGAGGTTGTGGCAGGTTTCCAGTTCTGCATTTGCAAGACCACGGGGGAGGGGGGAGGCGGGAGGCGGGGGGCGGGGGGGTCCTGCTGTGAACATTGTCAGGTAGCAGCTGTGAAAAAAACATACACCTACTACCACAGGCCCACCAAGAGATGCATAAAACCAAACCTTTGATTTAAATTGAACGAGATGAATGTACTGCCATATAGTGTGTGTGAATAGATAGATAGATAGATAGATATAGTGTTATTTCCATTCCTATATATATGACCCAGATGTTCTTGGGTAAGGGATTGTTTTTTTCAAATAAGAAATGTTCAGTGAGTAATCTACAGTCCTGTCGAGTCATTTCTTGTTTGCTAATTAAAGCTGTCTTTACGCCCTTCGTAGAGAAGCACTCATGTGATGCTTGCTCACTCCTCTTGTTTGTATCGTTTGAACACCCTTGTGGTGAAGCAGATTTTTCCCATTGTAAATGCTCCGGCTAAAGGTACAGGAACTCCACTTAAAAGATCACCTTGACACGGAGAGCAATTAGGTTCACGACGGATATAGCGCTGCTTTGTAAAAAAGCGACTTGTCATCGCGAGAGTGTCTTGAGAGTGTCTTAAATCTTTCGAGAACCGCTGTCATATCATAGAAAAATACCGGAATCAGACTCAAGCCGTGGAATAATTTGGTGTTTCCCGTTCTGGTGAGTTGCTTCACCATTCTGTTAAATAATGTGCATGTCTTGTATATGGCTGCTGCATTTTGTAACGTGTGTAGGGGTGCCATGTTCATTTAGTTTGACAGTTCCTTTATTAACGTTACGTTAACCCTAAATAACGCCCATTGTGTTTGCCTCTGCCAGTGTGATACTGTAGTCTGAAACACACCCACCAGCTAATTTCATAGTCCATAGCAATTTTGACCGTGTTGCTTTGCTTTAGTTTTATTAACGTTAGTTTGTCTGTTACTGTATTATTATAGTTTATTAACATACACTTGCCTCTTGTTTTGCTTTTACTAATTCACTTCATTTCATATGTTGATGCACGCGTGTCACGTAATCCATACGTATGTATTTATTGATTGATTCATATTGTGTCTGGTGGCTCACTCCTTCTTAGAGAACATTTCACCTATAAGAGCACTTTGCTTGCTTCCTGAGGGGTGCTCTCTTAGCTGGAGATGGCTGTACACTTAAAGATATGGGCATGTAAACTGGGGAAATTTGGTCACTAAAAGATTGATCATTGTTTTAAAAAAAGGTTGTATTATAATTATGCTATATATGACTCACAGAAATCGTTTTTCTAGATTTTTTTTTATACAGTCCCCACACATCAGTCCGACTCATTTTAAGAGTTAGCTGCAGCCCTGATGAGTCATTTTACAGTGAGTCCGCAGAAAGCTTCTCCATCACACCCCAGCAGGTTTACAATATGTGTTGTTTAAACAGAAGTCACCTGCCTTCCGTACCCCCGGGAGGCTGGCAATGACCTTCCCAGAGAGCCTCACAAACGACAAGAGAACATGCAAACTGCCTTCGTCGTGTGGAAGCGGGGCTCAGGCTTCGACATGCACAGCACGCTGGAGACTTGGGGGGTCCACGGCTTCAACGGCAGGGATTGTGGGGGGCCACGTCACAATCCCTTAGAGAATCAATATGGTGGACCAAGGGTGCCTGAATCGGGTCCTTAAAGTCCAGAGTCCTCCAGGTTGTCCAGGTATCATTAAATAATTAATGTGTTGCACCCTCTAAAGAGGTTCAGCTGGTTTGATTAATGAATGTAGGGTACAGGTGGAAAGTGCCTGTTTTTTTATTAAACCTCCTGTGTTTTGCATTGAAATACCCTGCAGCGGGTCGAGAAGGTGTAGTGAAATAACACGCACAGCATTTAAAGATGAAGTAAGACACTGGAAGTACAACGAGTAAACTGTCTCAGCATTATCAGATTAAACCTCAAGCTTCTTACATATCTATTTCTAGAACACTGCATTTATTTCATAGAAACGGGAAACGTAAAGGAACTTGATGAACTGAAATACCCAAACCACACAGTGTAGAAAAGCAAGTGAGTTTCCTGAGTCTTTCCGAGGTGCTACTAAGAGAGTGGGCGTCACATGCAGCTTTGAGATTGTTTCATCTCGGGCTCCCATTCTGACTGGTCATAGTGAATCACCAGGTTTAAAGCTTTGCTTCAGAATATACATGCAGACATATATACATATACACATATATATATACATATACACACACACACATATATATATATATATATATATATATATATATATATATACCCATTAGAGGAGCTCATTACGTATCTACGATAAACAGAAAGGATGCTTTGTACAAAAGCAACACAGAGAGTCCTAGTAATTGAACCCCCCAGTTCTTACCTGCCATCCTTTGATAAAAATACTAACCTATCATACAAAGGAACGTGAGTATTCTCCAACAAGATCCCTCGACTGCTCCTAATTTCAATAATCCATCATCGACGTCTTGCAAAAGAGACACAGATCTAAGAGAATATTTAGTCCATGGTAACATACGACCCAGTTGTGACAATCTGAAAGGATCATTTCCATGCAACTAGGTCTCACCGGGCTGCTTGTAAATACATTCTGAATTATTCTCAATTATTCTCAATCAGTCATTCAGCAGACGGTTTTCTCCTCCGCCAGAGCCTTTCTTTTGAAAGCCAGCTTGTTTAGAACAGCAGTTTAGTCACAGCACAGCTTTTTAAATCCAGCAGAAGAAGGACTTCTAGTCCCAAACCTCCTGCTATAATCAATTAACCATATTCAAAACAGAGTGAGGATGTGTTAAAGGAACTTCACACTATAAATGCGTAACTTCAGAAACTGGTCACTGTTTTCATTTGTATTTACACTAAATAGGGGTGATGTAATATACAGTTAAAGAGCGGTGGTGTTTAGGCTGGCCGCTGTGTAGATCATTAAAATAGAAAGGACAGTGATCTGCTACAAACAGCGCTGTGGTTGAAGCTGCAGTACACAGAGTGTCCTTATACCTTGCAGCTTGCTGCATTCGTCCTGCAGATCATTTGCATGCAGGTGCATTCCAGGGTCTGTTTCTGTTGCAGAATGATTATACAGGCAGTACTCATACTGTGGATGCTATGAATCAGTTCCTGGTGTCAGTGTTGCTGGCTGACACTGTTGTACACTCTCTCAGGCATGTACCCTGGGCAGCAGGGTTTATTCATTTCTGAGTGGCTCTGTGTCATACCATCTTTCAGTTCAGTCATCCCTTCCCGCGCACCACATGTATGGCTCTTAGTCCTCTCTCAGTCTGACCACTAAATGTCATTCAGCTTGTATGTGGTCAGAGACTGAGTACTACAGTAATGAGCTCACACACGCTGATATTAATCTTCAAAGAGTGGGAGGTCCTCTCTCTCTCTCTCTCTCTCTCTCTCTCTCTCTCTCTCTCTCTCTCTCTCTCTCTCTCTCTCTCTCTCTCTCTCTCTCTCTCTCTCTCTCTCTCTCTCTCTCTCTCTCTCTCTCTCTCCTCACAACAGCGAGCTGCAACAGCAATTCTCACACGGAGATTGATGATGTGAAAAGAAATTGTACTAATTTTATATATATATATATATATATATATATATATATATATATATATATATATATAATGTATTTATGAAATCATTCTCAAACCGCAGTGGTAGCACCTATATTTTTTCAGTGGCGTGACCCAGTTTCTTGCAGCACCTTGTAGGGGACTGTGCCTCATCTGTACACTGCACTCCCTGCCTCCCTGCCTCCCTGCTTCCCTGCCTGCCTCCCTGCCTCCCTGCCTCCCTGCCTGCCTCCCTCCCTGCCTCCCTGCCTGCCTCCCTGCTTCCCTGCCTGCCTGCCTCCCTGCCTGCCTCCCTGCCTCCCTGCCTGCCTCCCTGCCTGCCTGCCTGCCTGCCTCCCTGCCTCCCTGCTTCCCTGCCTGCCTCCCTGCCTGCCTGCCTCCCTGTCTGCCTGCCTCCCTGTCTGCCTGCCTCCCTGTCTGCCTGCCTCCTTGCCTCCCTCCCTGCCTCCCTGCCTGCCTGCCTCCCTGTCTGCCTGCCTCCCTGTCTGCCTGCCTCCTTGCCTCCCTCCCTGCCTGCCTGCCTGCCTGCCTCCCTGCCTCCCTGCCTGCCTCCCTGCCTCCCTGCCTGCCTGCCTGCCTGCCTGCCTGCCTGCCTGCCTGCCTGCCTCCCTCCCTGTACACATAGACCAGGGGAAAGGCTTGTTGTTTTTTTTTTGTCCTTATCGGAAAGCTCTTATTCAATCTGGGCCATCTCATTTCCGTGCAGTGAACTTTATTGTTTGCTGTGATGCCTCTGCAGCTGCCTACACTGGAGCCATTGTGCTGAGCCCAGCCAACCAGTATTAAACATTCCAGCTAACTTTCGATTCGCTGACTCAGCCGCCCGTTATCTCAAGCACGAATAAACATCGTGGGCATTTCCTGGCTCTGTGTCCTTCCAGCTTCTTCTTCTGCATATGAGGCTTCCAGATGGTATCAGAAGCTGTAGCGGGGAGGCTGTGCTGCTGCAGGAGCAGCACTGGGTCCAGTGTGTGTTCTGAGAGCACAGCAGAAAAGTTTTAACAGCAAGAAACATGTCTGGAGGGTCCTGGTCTAAAACGAATCAAATGAGATGAATCGAAACCAAAACATGAAAGCAATCACAATCAGTCAGCTCGTGTGCAGGTGTAGGAGCTGTCAAATTCAATGAGAATATTCCTCTGATAACACTTTCCATTGAGAGTTATCAAACTCTCAGTTACCCAGTTATCAAACAGACAAATGAAACAACAGAAAGAATAACTACCTGACCTGCTGTTCAGATCCCCAGGTCCATCCTCCTGTTTTTCATTGCGAACTTGTTGAGTACTTATAGGTCTCGGTTTTACAGCAGCCATTTAAAGCATGATTCACACAGGAATTGATTCGCAGGACTGATTCACAGGGGAGCAAAAAGACAAACGCCTGAGAAACGCCTGAGTTTGAAATTTTACAGAAGGTCCCGATTGTCCTGTAAAATAATCAGAGGACCTCTGAGAAAATTATCTGTGATGAAAAGAAATGGACGGTTCGCACCGATGTTGGTAAAAATTCTGAAACCACCTGTTTATTTATGTGTTTAGTCCCGTGCGACTCAGGCTTTAGATTACACACAGTTACTGGTACACCTGGTGGTCCCTGCTGGAAACACTGGTACTTGAGATGAAAAGGTTGAAAACCACTGGTTTTGAGAAAAATCACAGATTTCTTTTCCTTTTCCTGTAATGCTAGGATTAGCCGAGGCCATCATTTCTATATTAAGCTTCGACTTGGACGTCTCATCGCAGGTCTGTTTAAACAGCACATGCACAATCACAGCTAGGGATGTGTTGGACTGGTTTTGTATTTTTTTGAAGTGTGCTCAGGGAGGCAGTGAAGCAGACAGCTCACGGGTCAGAGCTTACATTGGTTGGGACGGGGAGTCAGTGTCGCTGGTGGCTGACATTTCTTTCTCTGTTGAATAATGAATTTCGGAGGGGGGGTTGAAACCCCTAAACCACCCCCTAGCTACGACACTGCACAGTGTAGGTCTATGAGGTCAAAACCAGGGATACCTGGGTAAATGCTATGAGTATTATTATTATTATGATTGCTGTTAATTATTATTATTATTATATATTTGTTTTTGATTAACCGCACAAAAACATCTTGGTTTACTTTTATTAAGTAACAGACCAGTCTGTGTATCACTAACCACTTCATTAATTGTGTGTGGTTTTAGAATGTGGTGCAAGAAAGACTGTATTGCTCTAACCCAAACGCTGAACAGGTGTGTAGCCCTCATTATTGAAATGACAGAGAGAGCTGATGGTTCACCAAGTGAGTAATTGCATATATTAGCACTGTGAAGACAGGCACAGTTTTTTCCAGTGTGGGTTTTTCAGGGTTTCCCCAGGTCTGCATGGGCAGGGTGACTCACATCACTTTCTGTTTTCAGGTTAAAATCACTTGGAAATGTCATGGGTCTAATCACCTCAAACTGACAGTTAAGGCTGCTGTCTTGTGGTTTAATGCACTTGTTTGTGGGGGAAAGTTTAACTGGATGAAATTACTAAGCTGGAAGGTACAGGGACACAGTTCACTGAACTGCAACATTTAAAACGTAAAGCGGGCTCTCGAGTGAATTCTTCATTTCTGCATTTAAAAAAAAGCTCCTCTAACTGTAAATGAACTTTTCTGGTTATGCTGGGGAGGGGCAGCGACTGCTTGACCAAGCTAATAATGTCTAAACAAACCAACACAGAAATCCATCAATAAATAGGATTTGACAGCAACCCCCTGAGCAGCCTCAGGTTGTGTTTGTGTTCAGGTGAGGAATGTACCTCAGAAAGAAGAGCAACAGGGTCATGCACATGCTGCTTACTGGAATGAGCAAGGGGGGACACTTCACCAAGGAACAGCACAGTGTCATTGTTACACAGTAATTGCATTGCAAATACAGTGCAATTACAAAAGAAGCCAGCAGCTGCCTTGTCATTTTGTAACTGAACATGTTGTTGCATTGTAACTACACAGACGTGTGTGTGTGTGTGTGTATATATATATATATTATCATGACTGGGATAAAGAATACAGGTGCAATTTCAGCGGTCTCTGTAGCATCTGTTTGAACTCAGTGGATGAGAGAGCCTGTCAGAATGAGGTGTTTAATCAGGACGGATGACCCCCCTGGCACTTCTGAATGTTCCACAGCTTGACATGTAATGATAACATGCAAGTCTGTGGGTGTGACAGGCATCCGAGCCGCAGGCATTTCCCATGTCCTTGGAATGCAAATGTATGCAAAGTTCAAACATAATAAAGAAACGCATATTCAAATCCTTTTTCACAACTCCAATTATTATTTGCATTACTATTTTAATTAATGGGCTGGTCCTCTTTTATAGAGACCCCCCTGTGCAGTGTACGGTCAGTCTCTGAGAGTTGTTTTTTCTGCAGCTAGCTGTATCTCATCTGATTGTGATTCCAGTCTACACTGATACATTTCTTTTCAATGGGCGCACACTGCTATTGTCTACGGCTAACACTTTATTCACTTCAGCTCTGCCCGTGACATGTGATGGAAGTGGTGCTTTAGAATAAAGGTTACAATGAGATGAAGAGGGGTCAGTGGGAAAATGTTGCATGATGCAACTGCAGTGCAATCCTAGCCAGAGTGTAAGAGGATCTGTCTGAGCCTGTGCTGAAACAGAGATCCATGCCTCGCTCTGGGCTCCAGGCCAAGATACTCCTCCAGTGCTAGAGAGCTTAGTGATGAAGCAGATTTTGGATATCAGAGAGAGAGAGAGAGAGAGAGAGAGAGAGAGAGAGAGAGAGAGAGAGAGAGAGAGAGAGAGATTACATCAAACACAAACTGAAATAATGTGCTTAAAACTGGATGAGGAGCTTTTTTCCCCAAACAGGAATGCTGGATGTAGAACAGAAATTCCTTTCACGAGCAGTCAGGTGTGTGCTGTTCTGTTGTGCACCAGGTTTATAGAACACCACTATGCAGGGTTCAGAAGACTTTCAGAAAGGCTAAGAGCTGCTATGTGCACAATCCCTCAGAACCCTGTTGAAAAACCCACGTCATGCTTCTAAGCATATTCATAAGATCACAACGTGCACAGCATTCATCCACAGCGAGTGTGAGGTGATGACCAAAGGCATCTGCTTTTAAAACAGTAGCAAACGCACAACCTGAAACCACTAGAGGTCAGATTACACTTGACACCTAAAACAAAACCATAAAAGACACTAATGAAATCCAGGTGAAAAAAACAGCTTCTATAAAATAAACAAAAGAAATAACAAGTGTGTAATTTGGACAAATGGCTGCAGTTTCATTTTAGTTAGCCTGCAGTTTACCATCACTTAAACACGAAGATCGTATTACAGACTCTCGGCAGTGTGGCTAAGCCATCACTACACTGCAAGTCTGGTTCCAACATCCCCTCCCCGCTGCTTGCTAGAATGACTTCATAACTGGAGTATTGGAGGTATGCACAAACCCATCGTTTTCCAATGACTAACTTCAGTTCCGTAGGGTGCAGGCCGGTTATTGACAGCTAATTAGAAAACGACAGCTGAGGTCACTGAACCAATAAAGAGAACAGGAAAGAGGAGTAGAATTCAGAGGGGTCTCATTGTCATTGTCAGCGATCCCCCGTACTGTATATAAACCCTTTGACTTGGGCTTGTGCAGTCGTCCAGGGGAGCAGTTAACCTGCCCTCTAACAGCACTCCAGAGTGGGTTTGTCTGCATTGGCAATAACAAAGCCATGCCCCCCCCCTTGTTTTTTTTTTGGGAGGAGGCTCGCCCTTCATTCTCTGGCAGACCCCAGTTAGCATTAATGCCAGACTGTCCTATCCAAAGTAACTCTCGTGAGGGCTGGGCAGGGTCTGTGAGACGAGCCGCTAGAAGACTCTTTCACCTCCCGTGAACTTTTAATGTGTGGCGCAGACAATACAGTCTTAATTTAGCAGCCTTTTATATTTCCTGTGCAACATTAAACCTCACAGTTCCAATGAACTTCAGCAGCAGCTCACATCAGCTGGTATTTCTTTATTGGCCGGCATCCAAATCTTACACAGGAAACCATTTCTCAAGGTTGGTTAAGGTATTACTTTTTTAAAAATATATTGCTCTTTTACTCCCTTGAATAAGATTTCCCGAGACCACATTTAGCAGATTAAAGCACTTTAATAAGAGATTGTTAATGAAGGGATCCTTTGTGTGGTGGTGAGAAGGCTAATCTGAGCAATAGCACATGTATCTAAAGTATGAGAAGAATTCAAGGCATCGCGTCACGCTGCTAACCAGCATCACTAAGCAACGAGTCGACTCATGCCGGACATGCCTGGGGAGTGAATGCTTATTTGGGAACTGGTGACTGGACCCGTGACTAGTATTGTGGTGTAGCTGCTGCAGCTGACTATGCTACTGTAGATCCTTACTGTACAAAAGAACTGGGGACAACCATCAATCAATCAATCAATCTCCCTTCAAAAAGGTTTCTGCCTGCCTCCTATAGAATCAATACACTGATGTAAGTCTAAAGACGGGGGCCTCGTTTCTTTAGCACCGCTGCTTTTGACAAAACCCATCTCTGTTATTGACCAAAACGTCAGTGATCACAGCACTGATGCGGCTGAGTGGCCCTCCCCAGATGGTAATTCATATTCCGGGCGCTGTGTGCTGCTGCTTGGCAGGCTGTGCAGAGCACTAAGACAGCAGGCTTCTGGGAGGCTCAGTGGGGAAGGTTTTTAATACAGGTCAGAAGTCGTTGAACTCTGGCCCTGTCTATTATTATACAAGTCGTCTCCGGCTAAGAGAACACGCCTCGGTAAGCCAGCAGCGTGTTCTCTGAGTCGACGTGTTCTCTTAAACAGAGCTGACCACCAGACACAATATGAATCATACGAATCAATACGTCTGCAGTTGTGCGGAACGAGCCCAATTCATGTCGACCGGACGGATTGGTAAGTTGTCAAAGAGTTTTACTCCGGATGGCTCCCTGGTGTCCAGTCAATGAGGGGAGAGGGCTGAAAGTCCAGCCCTGCTGTGCTGGGATCAGCTCTCACACTGTGTCCAATGCACTCTGCATGGGCACCAGCACCATCTGTGCTAACCTCCCCCTGGAGAAGCATGGGAAAACAACAGCAAGGGTCAGTTCAGTCAGGCGTATTAAAATCAATGAATAACAAATACCACATCCTGCTTTAATAAATATACTGCATTGTACATTTATATTATATTATACTCCCCAGCAGCACTACATCCAGACCTATAGATCCATCAGTGACGCTCCTTTTAGAAATGCTCAAATGAGATTTCACTGACAAGCGTTTTGTCTTCAATTGAAGATTGATTGATCGATTCAACGAAGACAGTGAAACAGACTCCTAGTCGAGACGCTTGCCATTGCGTCGATTGAGTTTCTTTGTATTAGTTTGTTTAAAGGTACAGGTAACTATTGTGAGTGGACAGTCAAGCTCCGAGTGGAAGAGATGATCTACAGTCCAATGATCTGCTCTCTGTCCTGTTTGCTGGGATTGCGTGGAGAGGTTGTGAAGTCACTGTACGGGACAGAAGGGAAGTCAAACCATACAGGAACTCATTGTTCGGGCTGTTTAGCTCCTGCATTTTCTTTGATCTGAGACATCGGAATAAGGGTTTTCTGCTCGCTGGTCTGGTCCTGGGGGTGGTGGGGGGAGGTGGGGTTGCTGGTTGCTGCCAAAAGGCCTTGCAGTGTTGACATAGCAATGTCAGCAAGAGGCTGTGGTGTTCATGACTCGGGAATCCCAAGCGATGCTGTCAGTCCCATTAGTGCTGCAGAGCACTGATCTTCCAGGGGTCAGCACCTCAGAACCCTCGCTGCTGGTTCTCACTAGGGGATGGGCAACTTTCTGGATTTCAACCTTGCCTGGGGGTGGGGTGGGGTTCATCGCTCAAAAGGGGGACTGTTTGCAAATGCTCCATGTTTTGTACTTTACCACCCAGCTGGCTTTGAATGCATTACTTGATACAGTAGAAAGCTAGCAGATATTATTGCATAAACAGTATTTAGTTACTGAAACTGAGGAGACCATACACCTACGTATGTGCATGCAGTGTGCAATGCGTTATTATGACACAGTTAGAATTAGAATGCTTTTACCAACGCGTTATTATGACACAATTAGAATTAGAATGTTTTTACCAACGCGTTATTATGACACAATTAGAATTAGAATGTTTCTACTAACGCGTTATTATGACACAGTTAGAATTAGAATGCTTTTACCAACGCGTTATTAGGACACAATTAGAATTAGAATGCTTTTACCAACGCGTTATTATGACACAATTAGAATTAGAATGTTTTTACCTAGAAAACTCTTAACAGTTCTTGAGGAAGCGGGGATGGGAGAGTGAGTTTAATATTTGTTTAATTTGGATTAGCCAAAATCAATGCAGGTCTTACTTAACAAAAAAGTCTTCCTTTCGTCTGTATTTAATGGCTTCGAATCGCGCTCTAAACCCGGCAGACTGACCTTAATCCAAAATAAAGGACAAGAGAGAAAAGCGGAGCAGCGTGTGCTGATCAGAATCCATCAGCAGCTTTGGGTCATTGTGATGGGGGAGGCTGTGGTAATGTGTGATTACAGGAGACAATGGACACCCTGTAATCCCTCGGGGTGCTGAGAGCAGCACAATGTTACAAGATCAATGACAGTGAAAGGACACAAGTACAGGACCTCATTGTTTTGACCATTTAGATCCTGTGTCCAGTCGAATCTTTAATCTGAAACAATTTCATACTGAAAGACATCACAATGAGGTTTTTAGCTGTAGTCAAAAGTTTACATACCCCAATGGAAATGTATAATTTCTAAAAAACAAAGAATTTTAGGAAAAATCTTTTGTAGCAAAAGTTTTGCTTTTGTGGATGAGGAAAACAGTTACAAGAAATAGATGTCTGCAATTTATTTCAGCATTTTTTCCCCCCAAAAACTCCCAAAATGCTAAATCAAAAGTATTCATACCCTTTGATGCTGTGATAGTATTGTCTACAAGGTGCAAGAAATCACAATATGATAATGCAGAACCTCAGTATAGAAAATGCTGGATTGTAGGTGAACATTCTTAAAGAGGATAAATGGGTTAGGCATAGGATGATTGTTGTCATTACCAATAAGTCAGTATGGGAAAAAGTAAAGAGCTATCTGAAGAGCTTTATTGTCACAAAGCTGGAGAAGGATACAAGAAGGTTTCCAAGCATCTGAGTATCCCAATTTCAACTTTCTATTATCAAGAAGTACAAGACTCATGGTACTGTCACACGCTCCCTCGTTCTGGAAGAAAGAAAGTAGAAGAATTGTGAGGAGGATTAATAACAATCCGAGACTGACTGCCAAAGATGTTCAAAGTGAACTGGCTGCAAGTGGGACTGGGGTTTCCATTTCAACCACAGGTCGAGTGTCGCATGGTGAAGGTCTCAATGGTCGCAGGACAAGAAAAAAGCCATTCTTAGGAAAACATCACAAAGACAATCGCTTAAAGTTTGCAAAACGGCATTTGAATGATGGATATGAGTTCTGGTCAAAGGTTTTGTGGAGCGATGAAACAAAAATCGAGCTATTTGGTCACGCTGACAGTCATTAGATTTGGAGAAAGTCTGGTGAGGCGTACAAAGAAAAGAACACCATACCTACTGTCAAGCATGGAGGTGGTAACATCCTTCTATGGGGCTGTTTTTCCTCTAACGGCACAGGACATTTAGTTCCAATACATGATAAAATGGATTCCATAGCACACCAAAAGATATTCTCTGCTGGGGAACCCCCTTCACTCAATACTTAATTGATTCATATGGGAAACTTTGAGAAACTTTTAAGATTAACCCTAATCATTATCTCTCAAGACACAGATTGCTTTTCCAGCATATTCCACACTGTCACATATTACAAAAACATATAGCCTTGTGTCACATTTCATAGGTCCAGACAGGTCTGCTGGCCAGATCGTTGAATCTTCTGGGACACGGCTCTTAACATTGTGAGTGTAAACACTCGGGCCCCTGCAGTGCTCGTTTGTGACTCTGTTGTCAAAACACTCCTGGGAATGATTTAGCAGCACGAGTCCTGAAGGCGTGTGGGGATCATCTTGCACAGATGGTTACTGTATTGAGATACAAGGCTGCCCAGCACCTTCTGTCTCTCTCATTGTTAACTTCTAAAAGCTCCACAAGGCATCCTGAAGAAGTTAACTTCTGTGAAAGAATCTGTTTCCATCACAAGCCTTGCTGTTTATGATTCAAATGGGCATGGCGACGGGCCCGTTAACACTTTCGTGGTATTGTTAATGGTTTCTTTTTTTCACTGACTAAATAACATACCGGGCTTGATTCTTAAAGCATTTTTATGCATTTATTTATTTATTGTTCTCCTGAAAGGAATAACCATCGACTAACTAATAAGAAGCAGCTTAAAGTGTACGAGTAATTTAATTTCGAGGTCCCTGAGCGGCTCACCAGGTAAAGGCAAGGCCGCACGGTGTGCAGGGTGAGTCATGCAGTCAGGGCAGTGCAGGCTCGCATCCTGGCTGCGCAAAGTCGCTGGTCTTCGCTGGGGATTCTGGGGGGGGAGCGTAGCATTGGCTCTGGTACTACAGCGGACCCTACCGGCCAGGCGCCCAGTGAGCCTGGACAGACACCTGCAAGGCTGGCTTTTGTTCTCCAGGGGCTGATAGATCGCTGACATCTGCTCTCGAGATTCTGGATGTGGAAGAGAAAGCCAGGAATTGCTGCTGTGTGGGGGAAAAAAAATACTGGACATTATAAACTGGGGAGAATATCTGAGGTAAAGTAATTGAGCACACTAAAAAAATAGAAAGAAAGAATATGACCTTATTTGAGTAATTGCAATAAGAAGAATGACTCACGCAAACATCATGAAAGACAATAACATATGACAATGTAATTTCAAATCGACTGATGTACGAGCCCTTAGTGTTTTAGTATACTCTCTCTAGATAAGAATAAAAGTGTTCATTTGTGATCAGAGTGGTTAAAGCTCTCGCTCAGAGAGCTTCCTGTTTTTGCATGTGGTTTTTGCGGCTGGGTTTTTATTGGCATTCTGAAAGTTTACCTTTACTAACCCAAGTATATTGCGCGCGGACTCATACTCAAAAAGAAGGTCAGGCGAGGAAAATACGGGGTGGAACGTTTGCATTTACATGAACATAAGGGTGGGGGAAGGTGTGATAATCAAGCCTTGGATGATGGTGTGGGCAGAAAAGAAACCACTTCGATCCAGCAGCAGCATTTCCCCTCAACCAGGGCCAGTGTTACATAACCCCCTCTACCTGCACACAATACGAGTACTTTCTCATGACTCAACCTGGAGGTGTTTGAGCTCTGGAAGAGTGTGTGTGTGCTTCTCTGTCAAAGGTCTTGATAAAGCTGGCCTGCAATAAAATGGGACCCCGACTTGATGCACCAGCTCAGTTAACAGCACCTGTATGCATGACAGTAGTACAGTACAGTATGTAAGGCACGTTCTGCTGTCTGCTGCATGATAAATAACTTTCTAAAACATATCAGATAGTCGCTGAAGGTGTAGATGTAACTTTGCACTGAAAAACCAGCATTAAAAGGCAAGTCCAGTACACAGAGAGAAGGTGGTGCCTGCAGTGGCAGATGCTGCAGCTGTTACGCGCTCAGCGATCCTGTGCAGTAGCTGTGTATATTTATTTGTGTTGCAAAGCTAATAGCTTTAAAATGAGCGTTTTTCTTTCCGGACAGAAAAAACATGCAGCGCATGTGTGAGGAGGTGTCTCTGTACTCACCGCTCTGCCTGCTTTCACAGAAACACTCGACCTTTAAACAAACACAAAAACACAAACACAACAGCGTCTTCTTTTACTTCGTGTCTGATCTTCTTCTCTCAGAACTGTCTTAACACGAACCCTGCCTCTCACTGGCCCTCCAAGTGCTGGTCTGGCTCACACTGGCTGTGAATCTGAATGGGCTGTTGAGACCAAAATGTGAGGAGAGTGGGATTTGACACCAGGCCCTTTTTATTACCAGCACCTTGTGTGTTGAACACTCCTCAATAAACAAAGCAAATGGGCGCTGCTTTCTGGATGGATATCTGTCGCTTCAGCGCTCCCCCTCCATGTCGTGTTTAAAGGGCTTGTTTAAACAGCTCTTGCCAGCTCTTGACATATTTATAAAACAGAGGAGGTCCTGCATCATGGCAATCAGGGATGTCTGTGATCATATATATCAGGGGTGTTCAATCACAGCCCTGGACAGCCATTCCACTCCAGCTTCAACAGCTACCATTATATAGTTAACTCCTTCAGGGTCTGCCTGGAGGTTTAACTGAACCAATTAAACAATTCAGAACAGGTTTGGAACAAAGACCAGAGAGAGAGGGAGGGGAAGAGGGGGAGAGGGGGAGAGGGAGAGAGGGGGAGGGGGGGGAGGGGGAGAGAACACACTCAAAACTTGAAATCCTAAAGCTTTTTTTTTTTTTTTTTTAAACCCCTGTAGAGCTCATATTTTTAAACTTCAAAGGTAACAAAAAAAGTGTGCGTACAGGCAAAGCTCAACAAAAAGAGTACTGTGCGGTGAGGTGCGAGTTGCACAACAAGCGGATTTCTCAACCTGCGTGTTTGTGGGCGTTGAAACTGACAGGGAAGCCAGGGAAAGGATGCACACTTTTTCATGTGACAACCTGTTGCTTGAGAACAGAACTCCTCCAAGTTTAATTATGCTGGAAAATTTATGAAGAACAAGCTGTAATCTAGGAGTGGGATTTGACTACGTCAGCCTCAGCAACGGCTCCATTTGTTCTTGTTTAAAAACGTCAGTCTCCCCATTTGATAAATACTGTATACCCCCCCAATAGCGGGTATCAGTGTGCCAACATGCAGGTTCATCAAGGAGAGGATGGTGCTTTTGAGTTTCATGCATGGGCTTGGCATTGTCTTCCATGCCACATGGCCTTCATGTAAATACTGAAGCCAGTTCACATTGATTCCTTACGAGACGTCTTTTATCAACCACTGCAGATAACCCTCTCATACTATCACTACCAGGGGCTGGCCTGACAAATTACTCTCCATCTGTTTAACAGGATTTCCTTAAAGCCAGTCCTTATCACCCCTTCTCCCATGTGTTACCCCTTCAAGGTGTAGGGTGGGCTACTCTCAATGTAGATAAATGAGTTAGAATCAGGGTCAGGGTTAGGGTTAGCCAGTCCTGTTCACCCCTTCTCCCATGTGTTACCCCTTTAGCTGTAGGATGGGCTGCTCTCAATATAGATAAATGGGTTGAAGCTCTGAGTGGTTCCGATTCTAGACGAGGCTGAAGCTCTGAGCGGTTCCGATTCTAGACGAGGCTGAAGCTCTGAGCGGTTCCGATCCTAGACGAGGCTGAAGCTCTGAGCGGTTCTGATTCTAGACGAGGCTGAAGCTCTGAGCGGTTCCGATTCTAGACGAGCCTGAAGCTCTGAGCGGTTCCGATTCTAGACGAGGCTGAAGCTCTGAGCGGTTCCGATTCTAGACGAGGCTGAAGCTCTGAGCGGTTCCGATCCTAGACGAGGCTGAAGCTCTAAGCGGTTCCCGTGGGCTGAGATCCGAGCCGTGGGTGCAGGGTGGGGGGGCATCTGTGAACTCACTGCCAGGAAGAGCCCAACTCCAACGTCACATTATCGCAGTTGTTAAAAAAACAAAAAAAGCCCAGAAAAGGTTTGCAACGTCTTTCCAGTGTCGTCAGGACCACCTGCCAGCCAATCACAGACCAGCTTTCTCTCTCGCTGTCTTTGGTCTGTTGCCAAAAATAAAAACACACATCTGAAGTTTTTTTTTTTTTTTTTTTTGAGGGCACGCTTGGAAGAATACATTTCTTTCATGCAGCTGAGCTTTAAAAGTATATCGGTGTGTGAAATCTCTCCCATGATGTCAAAACAGGAAACTGTGGCTGCTCTACTTCAACGAGGTGTGCTTACCTGATGAAAACGTTTCTGAGTGCGGGTAGTTCGTTCGCCCCCCTGCCTCCTCCTCCTCCCTGCTGCTTTTGCTCGGGAGATTGTGAGAGGAGGGGGTGAGTCAGCACATCCGAATACTCTGAAGAAATCATCTGCCATCGCTAACCCTTCCAAGCCCCCCAGTCCTTTTTGACGAAGCTGTTGTCTGTCAACTACCAAGCAGCAGCAATTCAATTGCGAGCAATGTGCCAAGCCTCAGGTGACCTCCAGGTTAACCAAGATGTTATTAACGTTATCGGAAGCAGGTGAGTCCAGGTGATCTGGAGCACAGCAGAGGCATCAGGCATGGACGACTCTGGAGGTAAAAGGTGGGGGGTGAGGGTCGAGTCTTCAAAAACTTCTTCAAGGGGTTCTAGCTAATGAAACAATCCTACTCGGTGCTCGCTTGCGTTCGCGATGTAGATCACTGCAGGTGTCGTTTTTAAAAAGCTAATCTTACTGTACGTCTGGTAGAATACCAGGGTAAAGAAAGTGCTCACTTTGCAAGCGTTGCTTTCAGGTGCTGGTGCTCTGTTACACCTGCACTTCCTGGTCATGTGTCTTCGGGGTCAACGTGTCTCACTGGTTGCTCAATGCATGACATCAGTCACCAGCGGAAGCAGCTGGTTGGTTAAGGACAGGAAAGGTGTAGAAGAGTGGGGAGCAATGCCACTGGTCAGCAGGGGGTCCTCTTAGGCACTGCAAGGGGCTGCTAAACTGCAAGGTATCCTCAATAAGAGGAAGGCACGGGAGGTGAGTGAGCACATGAACGCTAGTGCAATAACTCCCTTAACCAACGCTGCCCTCCCACTGGCTTTTCCTTATTTTTTGTAAGAGTGTTTTTTTTTTTAGGGAAGCGGGGGTGGACAGGTGTGCTTTATCCTTTCTGTTAATCTGAAGAGCTCCACATTTTTTTCCCACAGAAGATTAAACCAATTGTGAAATTCTATTACACAACATGCTCACCTATAGCCTGAAGACGTCACTTCTCATCAAACTGTGGTTAACCACAGCTTGGGTTGGGCTCTCTAGCACCACAGTTTGTAGAGGATCTATACGAAAAGACAAAGAAAGTTCACCTTCACTGTCGCTTAAACCGCTATAACTACTGTCACAATGCAGCCCTCCTCTTAGCTATACTCTGCAGTGCGGTGTTCACATGGCTTAAATCTGAAACCAAAATACGGGTGCTAACTCAATGTTTCTGTGTTTGGAACCGCTGCCTTCAACATAAATCAGCACTACAGCTAGAAACAAAAAAAACAGGTACAAACACGCATCACCTGCAGCTCCTGTACTCCTTGTACTGGAAGTGTTTTCTTTAACTCTCTCCATGCTACTTTGTGCTTTGTGGCGTGCCAAGCCTCCTCCTGGTATTTCACACTCAGTCTGCTAAACTTCCACGCACTTGGCTGATCTGGACTGAATCCAGTTATTGACCGTCCCTCCCAAAAGCATCCTCTGAGCTCCGACAAGGACAGCCAAGGAGAAAAGCAGCTGCAGCCTGACTATGAAGATGGAGCCCACTCTTTATTAGTCATTAGACAGGGTACACTAACCAATCCCCACTCAAACCTGACACTTAACTCATACTGCTTTTCTGTGCAGGGCCCACAGCATCTATAGCGCTAGACATGTGCAGGACACACAGGTGTGTCTTTCTCTGTCCCACTGGCGCCACGCAGGCTGAACGGATGGGCTGCTCGTACTAATCTGGACTCCCTGTCCAAGACGCTTGCATTGTAACCACAAGCCAATGGAAACCGGGACTCATTTCTTACTTCATATTCATAAGATGTTGAGGAGGGATTGCAGCGTCGCAATTCTTTACTGTTTTATTGCAGTTCCTCCTCCCGTTCTTCTCTTCTTTCCTTGATGTGTCAGTGTGAAGGTGCTTCGCCTTCAGGAGCTGCTCTTCAGTTGTAGCTGTCTGTAGATACAGTACAGTATATATAACCTAGGCTAGCACTTACTCATTTTAAGACCCTTTGGTTGATCGAGCCTAGAACTGAAGAGCAGCTCCTGGACTCCAAAGCACTTTAACACTGACTTACCAAGCAAACAAACAAACCAAACAGTATTGGACTAAGCGCAACAGGAAGCACTGCGAATGTCTGCAAACCTCATGAAAGGAACAATAGAAAAGAAGTTTCAAAAGCAGCTTGTTATCCGAACCGCTGACAGCCGAGGGCTGCAGTGCTCTGTGGTTTGAGTGCAACAGAGACTCATCTTGGCTGACCTCGCCAGTTCATTTGACGGATTCATTTGATCTGCTAAGCTAATACTACAGGTCTGAGAAAAAGGCACATGCCAGTGTTTGCCAACAGAAAACGAATGATTCACTGTTTTGTCAATTAGCCCCGAATGCCATTAAATCCACAAATGAATAGTTTTAGGAAAGCCTTTCAAAGACATCCCAAGCGAATTCTATCCTATAATGGGACTCATTTATTCCATCTTGCGTCGTTTCACACGTACATGTGTGTTCCTAATCTCCACGTGCTGAAATAAAAACATTGGCTTCTTTTGTCAGTGATATCTTCCCCCGAGCTCAATCCTGCTCTCGGGACTTCACACTGGAAGGTAAGGTCTATTCGTTTCTCTGGCTTGAGTACAACAATTGATATCCGCGCGCTCTTTTAATGAGGAGAGCTGCAGATTAACAGGCTATTGATGTTCTTATGTGGGCTGTATTGCTATGCCACGCAATACAATGCTTATTAAGATTAGAAAAATAAACATAACATTTCCTTTACAAAGCACAAAGGCGCTATTGTAAGAAACACACAGCAATTCTATAGATAAGTATAGGGCAGTTTAATTATGCCATAATATTATACAGCATTAGCAGGGTACAAGAGAATAAAAAAGACAGATTACAATAGATTATAAAAATATTTTCTTCTCCTTATAGTTAAGTATTCTGGCAACACATTGCTGAAATAATGTGAAGCCTCTTTTATGAGCTTCTTTTATGACCGTGTCTGTAAATGTTCATCGAGTCTCTGAAGATGATGTTTGCAGAGCTGGAATGTCGTGCGATACGACATTTCAAACGCTTGTCCTTCAACAAGTAAAACGTATGGCTTTGATAACAGAGGCCGTGGATACAAAGTGTTTATACAATTTACATATTGACCAAAACAAGCAAAGCCAGGAGTGTTTTCCATGTCGCTGTGGTCACCTTTGACCTGTTTAGTTTAGCCTTGGTCTGAGCGGTCAGCCGTGAGAAAGAGTGCACTGTCACCCCCTACCACATACCTCAGCGTTCACACTTAGCAACACACCCGGCTCTCTGGCTCACCAATGTATTTGCAACATTCCTCAGAGGAGCTGGAACATTCTGCATTCCAACACTCCAGAACACTGCCCTGCTCTATAAGCAGATTCCATGTGCTGTGCTGTTTATTACATGGGGGCCATTCTGCATTCAGCAATGGTTCAGAGCTCAACCTCGATGAATGCAATTCACAGCATTTCTCACAAAACAAACCCTTTAAGTTAGCGATTAACTGGGCATTGTGAAATGAAATGAGTCTCCTATTGCTCTGGGTTCTTGTAACTCATGCAATACAAACATTCGCAACATGTTCCCACTGTCTGTCTCTGAAAGGTGCTGCATTCCCAGTGGAGGTCAGGAACGCGCTCGATAGACACGACAGGCTGGTGTGCAGAGCGCAGGAGAGCAGCCGCATGGCAGAGAAGAGCAGGGCAGCTGCACGCAGGAGACAGCGCTCCTCAGGGCAAGCAGAGCCAGCGCTGATCTAAGAAACACCTCCGATTGAATTGATTATATAGGAAATCTCTAGGCATCAAGATCCGCTCTCGTCTCCCAGGACCATGCAGCCTGTTTAAGAAGCTGCCCATTGCTGTGCAATCCAGATGAACAGCCCCAGATCCACACGTCTGCCACTTGAGTTCACTGGAGTTCAGACTGCAAGGTCAGCAGCCCCTCAAGGCATACTGACTCTCCTTTTAGCTGCGACCGTGAGAGACTTTACATTGCTTTCATCTGTAAAAACGCCTAATATTTACTCTCCCTCGTTTATCAAAGCTGTTTGTTGTCTCGAGATATGAAAGGAACTAGAATGGTGCTATCTATTTTGTCTCGGGGGTGAAAAGTAAGGCAAGGTTAAATTGCATTTCAGCTTGCAGGACTTCCACAGTTTGAATGGGGTTTGGTTCCAGTGCCCAGAGCTTTGTTTGAATTGTACTTGGCAGGGCTGGTTATGAGAGACTGCCGCTGGTGATGTTGGGTTGGAACTGGGTTTGCCCAGCTAAAGACCCTTCAGAATACTACAGAACAGCTCAATTCAAACCTGCATTTGCAAGAGATTTTCAGACACTTTACACTTGACCATGCTCACCATTTCCCTCCCATAGTTTTGCCTGGGGCTTAACCCCCCCCCCCCCCCCCCCCCCAAAAAAAAAAAAACAATGTAACTTTGTTTTATAGAGAGATTCAAATTGGCAGTGTAGTGAACGCACTGGAAGTACAAAAGTATGGATTTACGAGATGACTGTTTTTTTTTTTTGTCTTGTTGCTTGTCACTAGTGCTTTGCTTTAATGACAACAGAGCTGCAATTGTTTGTGATTGTGAGAGAGATACAGTTGATACAGAGTATTGAATAGATGCACATGGCTGGTATTCATTTAGCAGCACAGCTCACTGTGGAGCCAAATCAGGATGATAAAACCACAGCTAGGGAAAGTCTCTGTCAGAGCAAAGCTAATCATTGCTTTCCTTCTCAAGAAAGTAATGCACTATATATAGATCTATATAGAGATTATATATATATCTATCTATCTATCTCTATATAGATCTATATATATAGGCTAGAGCAAATGAGCACAGTCCCCTGCTGCTTTCCTCAACTCACATCTCATCTCATCTCAACCCCCTCCTCCCCTCTCACCAGTTTTATCAGCGGTCTGCGCTGTGTGAGAGGAAGCGGCAGGCTTCAAACACGCAAGATTAGATTAGAAGCTGATTCTGCACTGCCCTGCTTGACAAGGCCCCCTCCAGGGACAGGTCCCCAAGGTTAATGGGGCACTCAGAGAGGACCTCTTGTTACTAATTCATCTTCAGTCATAAAAAAAAAAAATACCCGCAGCACTTTGGAGCCAGTTTGGGATTGCGGCCTCCCTCTCCCGTCCTGTGGCAGGTCGTCTAGAGGCATGTAAAAAGGATATAGCTGCCATCACGCTCCCCTGCATGCAGAACGATGCAATGGGCTTGTCCCCTACATCCCTAAGCGAGTGCTTGGATCAGCGTTGCCACATGAATCACGCACTGCATGCTTGTGAGCTGTGAGCCGGTAAAAACCTGTGTCAAAGACCAGCCATTATACAGAAGAACAGAGATTTCCAGTGACTGTCTCTGGAGCAATACTGTACATGGCTCACTGAACTCGCTTTCCAGTGGCTGTCTCTTGGAGCCATGCACGGCTTATTGAACTTCTCAACATTTCTCCCTTGATTTGGAGCGGAGGGTTGTGCAATCTGCAGTTTTGTGGTAGAAAACAAAGTCAAAATGGAAGAATGTGTACAACGTGCCACAGAGAGGGGACTGATCAGCAGGTCAGTGCTGTCTCTGACATTGAGGTGGAGTGGAAATAGAGTCTTGTCACAATGGTAGGTAATCTTGTAGAGCACATGCTAAACCAGTATTGCTGTTCAACAGCGGGGCTGACAATAATAACTGTGCTAACGCTGTGTTCCCATTATTGACCCGCGCTCCATATAGGAGGTACACATAAATATTCAGGGACAATTAGATCCTGTTTTAAATGTCACAGTTTACTGATGAACTCCTCTCTCAAGGGGCTACAGAGCAGCTAGCTAGCTGAATGTGTCAATTTATGGGCCTCCGCGTACTCAATTCAGGCAGCAATTACCATGCCAGTTCGGCAGACACATTAAACATTCATAGCTCTTTTAAAAAGATGAATACATACATGCATAGGTAAAACTATCATAATACCCTTTGCCTCCAAGCCTGCCCTTGTAGCTGATCACTTTGAGTGTCACCGAATAGACTGGAGTAATGTTTAGCTTTGTTGTGAAGCTGATGCTAATCCCTAGACCCACGGTCACTCGGTTCCACACCCCTGCAGACAGGATAAGCAAGCCTGCATTATTACATTGCCCTTATCTACCTCACTTCCTGAACATCGCGTCTGTTTTTACCTGGCGGCTCTAGGATATCTCTGCTGATAAGAAAGATATTTTATATGGCAGCAATGCTGTGCCGACAAAGAGCTTTCTAAGAAGCCTCTGATTGTGAAGGTATTTAGCAGCGGCGGTGGCATGGCTTGAGACCTGCAGCATGTATTACCTGCATCCTAAAGGTTACAAGCCGTGCTCCTGCTCTTATGAAAAGGCTATTAATATTTAACAGGGATTTTTTTTTTTTTTTTGGGGACATCAAAGACTCCGGGCCCCATGTACAAAGGGATGACTTCCCTGATAGAGGTGCAGAGCAGATGGCTATGCTGTGTGTGCAAGCTCCCTGTGTGCAAGTGTGTTGGCGCTGCCCGAGCCTTTGAATCCAAATGAATGTGCTCTCCACATTCACAATGCTTGATCTTCTCTCTCTCTCTCTTACCTCTCATTAACTTCACAGGTGCCTTCTTGTTTTGTCTAGATCTTTATTATTATTATTATTATTATTGTTCACTTCGACTCAGGTTAAGATTAATTGTCCTCCCACAGTACTATACATTAACTTCCTGTGTTACAGTTAATAGGGTCCCCCCTCTGAGCCTGTTGCTCACGTTCTGCCCTGTGCACAGGTCCCGGATCCCCTGTATTGAATTGGGACAGAAGGAAACCTCGTGCTTATCCAAGAGTGCTGACAGGATGCATGGGCTTCACCTGAGTCAAAGTCAAATCAAAAGTCTGCAGGATACATTTTGGTTTTGCTAATAAGAGCTGAACCCTTGACTATATGACCAGTATCCCTCGGTGTTAAGTAAACCGCTCTTAAACACTCTGCACCACTTAGTAGCCACTTAAAAAGGCACTGTCCAGACCTGGTTCTGATACTAGTTGTTTGCATACCATGCTTTGCTTTTGTTTAGTCTGGTCCTGTGGTGGACTGTGTGTTTTAATGAGCTGTTGTGTCTGTTGGAGGGTGTGGATTAAGAACAATGCTGGCATATATTAACAAGCAGTCTTCTGCTCTTATCCCAGGGTCGAAGGGGCTTTTTATTTGTATTTTCTATTTGTTTTGCACAAACCCCACATGTTCTGTAAATGAAGTGTGAAGATGTAAATTGCGACAGCATGATTATATAGGTACACATCTATCAATGGCTGATACCATTAACCCTTAGTAAGGAACTAACGGCATCTGCCAGCTCAGTGCAACTGCATTTCCATAGCAGACCACTGAGACAGGGTGATGAGTTACTGGTTGCTACCATGATGTCTGGGACCATGGTAATAAGGGAGAGTCTCAGTGTTGCAAGCGCTTCTTAATAAACCCTTTGTACACAGCTATATTAAATATTCAAAGGCGTGATGCTTCAAGCAGGAGCTCTAGGGCGTGTTGTGTAAAGAAGTCAATAGCAGGACCCATGTGGGCTTGCTATTGATTGGTTGCTCAATAACTCACCTGAGAAAAGACAGGCCATGCTCTGGATGCTTGGATGTTGAGCCTGAGCTCACAAGGGGACACCTCTCAGGCATTGACAAGCCCCTGTCAGATACACGCTGAAGAGCTCTTCTCAAACCTGAGCTCACAGGGGGACACCTCTCAGGCATCGACAAGCCCCTGTCAGATACCCGCTGAAGAGCTCTTCTCAAACCTGAGCTCACAGGGGGACACCTCTCAGGCATCGACAAGCCCCTGTCAGATACCCACTGAAGAGCTCTTCTCAAACCTGAGCTCACAGGGGGACACCTCTCAGGCATCGACAAGCCCCTGTCAGATACCCGCTGAAGAGCTCTTCTCAAACCTGAGCTCACAGGGGAACACCTCTCAGGCATCGACAAGCCCCTGTCAGATACCCGCTGAAGAGCACTTCTCAAACCTGAGCTCACAGGGGGACACCTCTCAGGCATCGACAAGCCCATCAGATACCCACTGAAGAGCTCTTCTCAAACCTGAGCTCACAGGGGGACACCTCTCAGGCATCGACAAGCCCCTGTCAGATACCCACTGAAGAGCTCTTCTCAAACCTGAGCTCACAGGGGGACACCTCTCAGGCATCGACAAGCCCCTGTCAGATACCCGCTGAAGAGCTCTTCTCAAACCTGAGCTCACAGGGGGACACCTCTCAGGCATCGACAAGCCCCTGTCAGATACCCGCTGAAGAGCTCTTCTCAAACCTGAGCTCACAGGGGGACACCTCTCAGGCATCGACAAGCCCCTGTCAGATACCCACTGAAGAGCTCTTCTCAAACCTGAGCTCACAGGGGTACTCCTCTCCTCGGAACCACATGGACAACACAAAGGGAATGGCAACCCTAATTCTAAACCTAGTCGTGGCCCTTTTCTGATACAATTGTGTACTTGCATATATCGTGCAAGAAATCGCATTGTCCCTACTGTCAGACTGGTCCAGTGGGAGGCAGTCACTTTGTTCACCATAACAGCCTGCCTGCAGCAGCCGCTAAGCATAACAAAAGGACAACATAGGAAAGGCCCTGAATACAAACACGTTCACACCCACTCAACAGAGACGCCTGTGTAAACTATACAACACAGTCACTGTATTCCTTGCCTGCCCCGTTGAGCTGTACTGCCCATTCACAGCACACCACACAGGCTTTGACTTGAGAGGATGTTATTGCTGAAAACTCTCTCTAGCTCCAATCGTAGAGGTCAAATTCTACAACGAACAGCTTTAACAGGAAGGGGGGACTAAAACAAAAAACAAACAATGTGAGGAATTCCAGTCTTATCGTGCCGCCTTTATGAGTAACACAGATTCCTAGTAGTAGTGGGCAGTGAAATAATACCATTGTACAGGAGCGCAGCGATTACTCAGCGAGGAAGCCGGCCAGCTGGAGTTTATTGTCACCCTCAGACTTGGCACAAGCAGGAAGCTATGTCAGTTCCAGCTCCCAGTGACTGTGGGGCAGCAGCATTTTCAGAACGACACGGCCGTGAGGTCACCCACACGCCTCCCAATGAGCCCTCGCGAGGAGTGGAGCTCCTGTCTGAGGGACACGGCTGTGAGAATGACCACGTGCCAGGCTTGAGGGGACTGCTTCTCAGCATGTGGTATTTGGGCATCACACTGCATGCAGAAGGATAAAAAGGAAAGAGTTAAAAAATAAATAAATAAAACAAACCCAAAAAAACAAAACCTTCCTTGTTAAAGAGAAACAGCGTTTTTATTTTCTGTAAACATTTCTTTTCATCTCACAGTATTGCAGTAAAAAAACCTCTACAATCAATATCAGTGTTACAAAATCTCAAAATGCTTTCTTTTAGATTCCATAAACAACACACTCTATTTACACAGACACAGCAGCTGTGTTGTTAGATTAAATCAATGTTTCAAGATCATCTAACCCCCACACACCAGACGAGCCGGGGTAATGTGTTGTGTGACACAGAGCCCCCTGTTTGGTAATATGCAGCTATATCACTGTGGGAGTGCCTTGCTTGATAGTCTCTGGTTCCACATTATACTTCAAGCAATGAAGGGAGGCTGTTAACTAGCTGTGCTATTGTCAGGGACACTGAACACAGCGATCATGGGGGTGATCCCAAGACATCGAGAACATCAACCCCAAAATAACTTCATCACGAGCACAGTGATGACCTGCTGTGTGTGTGTGTGTGTGTGCGTGCGTGTGGGGGGGTATGTGTGTGTGTGTGCGTGCGTCTCGGTGTGTGTATGTGTGAGGAGAGAACAGCTGACTGCATTTTCACCAATTGCAAAGTCCCTGTGCTGCTCTCACTAAAACTCTTAAAAGCTTCCCTTTTTTGGTTCAACAAGCGTCTCCTCTTGGCTCTTTAGGAGCTCTGGGTGGTCCTGGCGATGGGATATTGATGGCCTTGTCAAGCAGTTAATAGCAGAGGGCTGCTCTAACACCACTAACTTCAGTCATTTACATTAACATGACAACTCAACACTCAAGCAAGTCGGTCACCAATGCTCCTATTCCACGAGCACTTCAACATCATCCTCGCCTCAAGTATCTTACTAACATGTTAGCAAGTGTATCTCGGGTTTAGTTAATAGTTAGGTCATACTTAGTAACTCATTTATAAAGCTGTACAGGGCTCCGAGACAAAACTACTGCACTGCAAGCGCCTGATGTCTAGTTAGCGCAGCCTGGGAAAATGTAAGTCAAGTGAACTGAACGCAGCAGGGCAGTTAACCAGACCCAGCCTTGGGTAAGCCCCCAGTAGTAAATACAAGCAAACACCCATGTCCCCTGGGTCACACTGCTATAGCCTCATCCTGTACGAGATGCTGAAAGCATGGCATTAGTAATAGCGGGGTTGTCTTTTTGGTATGCATCGAGTTTTTATTTTCGGATAGGAAAGCGATCACGGGTCAGATGTACAGGTTTTCAGGACCTGCATCTCAACTCCACACAGGCACTTGCTCTGTGAGCCCTGCTGGTTAGAACTGTGAAGCTGTGCACCTGCTCAAACGGGAAACACTTACAAAAGTGCTGGAACAGAAGCCCTGGGAGAACGGTTATGAATGTACCAGCCGCCCTCAGGCACTGTGCAGAGTAGGGGGATTTCATAACACACAAACAGGGGGAACAGGATCTCACTTTACAGCAGTCACACACGGTCCTGCAAGGGAAAAAAGGGAACACAGCAAACTTGATCGTCTGGTATTCTGCTCTTTACACAAAGCACTACACAAAGTCCGGAACGCTTTATTTTCGTTCAGCCTGGCTTCGTTCGTTCCTTATAGAAAGATATAACCCGCACTGAGGTTCTGCTATCTTTGAAACCTGTGAAAATGCAAATGCGCGAGTTTTGCATGACAGTTAAACTGAGCTAGTGCACACAACACGGGCCAAATATTGACACATCCTTAATGAACGAATTACTGCCCAAGAACACGTGGCATTCTCTGTAAATGGGAACAGCTGCTTTGCAAGCTGGAGACTAAGTCTGCACCAGGCTCACATATAGAGATTCTAGTGCTACCTGTTATAGATGCAAATTGAACTTCATGACTCATGTATTTGTCTATAACCCACAGTAATAATGTGGGTTCTACGCGCTCCAGGGCATAATTTTATGTTTTCCCAAGCCTCGCAGAGGTGTAGAATTGGACATGGCTGGGTGGATGTACTCTTTGTACAACTTCATTTTGTGTATGTATAATTAAATTGGTGATGTTACAAAACAGGCTCGACAAATAGCCAGTGGAACAGCACCCGTACCGTGAGGGGCTGGGGCTGGGGACCCTCGCAGCTGGGATGTGCCAAAAGCGTAAAAGTGTAATGAGAGGTGTTCCACAGACTGGAGCTCTTCTGTCTCGTTCAGTGGAATTTCACACACAAGCTTCAGTGTTGTTTTCCATCCCCATACAACTACACTGTTGATCTCGCACCCCTTACCACATGATCAGCACAAAGGTTATTCCACTCAGAGTATTCAACAACAAGGGAAAAGCATGCAACCTGAAGAAACGTATTTATCAGCATTGCAATGATATGAGAAGAATGTCTGCGGAAACAAGGGAGAGAAAAAGTAATTGAACACTACTGAACCCTTTCATGAATATTAAAAATACTTACAAACAAAAGTAGTTTTAGACACATAATAAAAAAAAAAAAATTATACTGGGGGGAAAACATGACACCCTCCTATGAGGTCTTCATGCATTTGCGTCTTCCATATGTCCCCATATAAAAATGAAACACCAGTCCCTATAATAGCTCTCCGTCCATGAAAGAGTTAACAGCTTGAGGAAACATGGAAATCCGCTTAACACACACACACACACACACGCACGCACACACACACACGCACACGCACGCACGCACACGCAGAGCATCACACACACACACAGTGCCTGGAATAGAAACCTAGCCCTGTGTGAGGTTTTACAAGCTCTGCTCAGAGATCTGAAGAGTTAAAGCGCTCTCTCCCTCTCTCCATGTGTGTGTTGCAAGAAGGTTCCCTGGCTCTCCTCCAGCAATTAGCATACAGCTGTGCAGAACAGTCACTGCCTTTGTCAAACGATACAGTTCAGGAGAATTTCAGCACAACTGCCAACTCGTCAAACCTCTCCCACAGTCGGCAGCTCTTCGCGCGCTTTTCTGAGTGGCACAGTAATCACCAGGAAGGAACAAAGGGTCAGAGGTGAAAGTTTCAGGGCGTGACTGACGGTTTGTGCTCTTAAGGCGGAGCGGACACCCTCCCCTCCCCTCTCTGAGTGAGGCTGCTATAAGCCCACGGCATGCTTTGTGCTCTTAAGGTGGAGCGGACCCCCTCCCCTCTGAGTGAGGCTGCTACAAGCCCACGGCATGCTTTGTGCTCTTAAGGTGGACTGGACCCCCTCCCCTCTCTGAGTGAGGCTGCTACAAGCCCATGGCATGCTTTGTGCTCTTAAGGTGGAGCGGACCCCCTCCCCTGAGTGAGGCTGCTACAAGCCCACGGCATGCTTTGTGCTCTTAAGGTGGACCGGACCCCCTCCCCTCTGAGGCTGCTACAAGCCCACGGCATGCTTTGTGCTCTTAAGGTGGACCGGACCCCCTCCCCTCTGAGTGAGGTTGCTGCAAGCCCACGACATGCTTTGTGCTCTTAAGGTGGACCGGACCACCTCCCCTCTCTGAGGCTGCTACAAGCCCATGGCATGCTTTGTGCTCTTAAGGTGGAGCGGACCCCCTCCCCTCTGAGTGAGGCTGCTACAAGCCCACAGCATGCTTTGTGCTCTTAAGGTGGAGCGGACCCCCTCCCCTCTCTGAGTGAGGCTGCTACAAGCCCACGGCATGCTTTGTGCTCACATTCACTAGGACAGGTTGACTGCAGGGGCTGATCACTGTCTCTACACTACTGAAAGTGTTCAAGTTAAAAAGACAAGTCGTAGGGGAATGTCAGATGAGAAAACAGCTGGCAGGAAACGCATGTCTATGAGAATGATTAGGATTATTGAGACTAAAGAATTATATATATATAGAGAGATATATAAATAAATTTGTAAGGTTTTCTCACGGCAGTTTGTGAGGTTTTCTCACGGCAGTTTGTGAGGTTTTCTCAAGGTACTCGAACCTCATTTCAAGCAGCTTGTCATTAGGAGCAGGCTGCTTTTGAGGGGCTGTCATCAGCCTCCTCACTACAATCCAGTCTGACAGCTGCCACAGAGGCCCTGGGGGACGAGCTGGGGTTTACTGTAGAGCTGTGCAATAATACACAGCCAGGGTCTGACTGAGCCCACCCCTTACTGTATCATTCACCTGTGCTGGGCTTTTACTATGGGGGACTTTTAGAAGGGTTAGTTCACCATGGTTTGTTTTTTTAATATGCTTTCCCATACCTCTCTGAGCCTTGCAATCCTTGCCGACGCTTTCAGAATGCTTTGCTGGGCGTTTGCTGTGGGACATTTCTAT
The DNA here is from genome assembly GCF_902713425.1 of Acipenser ruthenus. NCBI lineage: Eukaryota > Metazoa > Chordata > Actinopteri > Acipenseriformes > Acipenseridae > Acipenser > Acipenser ruthenus. The sequence goes on along the minus strand of NC_081206.1, from coordinate 968,315 downwards.
AAGGGAGGCCGGCAGCTCTTTGTGTTTGGGTTGTTTATTTAATGGGCAGTTCCACGGCCTGGACCCCCTTCACATCCTAACACTGCTGCAGGGAACAGCGGATCAGAACCTCATTGCACAATAGCGCTCTGCAGGGAACAGCAGATCAGAACCTCATTGCACAATACCGCTCTGCAGGGAACAGCGGATCAGAACCTCATTGCACAATAGCGCTCTGCAGGGAACAGCAGATCAGAACCTCATTGCACAATACCGCTCTGCAGGGAACAGCGGATCAGAACCTCATTGCACAATAGCGCTCTGCAGGGAACAGCAGATCAGAACCTCATTGCACAATAGCGCTCCGCAGGGAACAGCAGATCAGAACCTCATTGCACAATAGCGCTCCGCAGGGAACAGCAGATCAGAACCTCATTGCACAATAGCGCTCTGCAGGGAACAGCGGATCAGAACCTCATTGCACAATACCGCTCTGCAGGGAACAGCAGATCAGAACCTCATTGCACAATAGCGCTCTGCAGGGAACAGCAGATCAGAACCTCATTGCACAATAGCGCTCTGCAGGGAACAGCAGATCAGAACCTCATTGCACAATAGCGCTCCGCAGGGAACAGCAGATCAGAACCTCATTGCACAATAGCACTCTGTAGGGAACAGCGGATCAGAACCTCATTGCACAATACCGCTCTGCAGGGAACAGCAGATCAGAACCTCATTGCACAATAGCGCTCTGCAGGGAACAGCAGATCAGAACCTCATTGCACAATACCGCTCTGCAGGGAACAGCGGATCAGAACCTCATTGCACAATACCGCTCTTCGGGGAACAGCAGATCAGAACCTCATTGCACAATAGCGCTCTGCAGCAGGTGCTTCAAAAGCACAGCAACCTCGTTAAATCATAAAGATACATGATAAAGAGTTTTTATTACACTTGAAGATGACGGAATCTCGCTTCCTTCGTACATCACTGCATCTTAAACATACAGAGTACACAACACAAGGGTTTGAGAGACTGTAGTTACAGACCAGCATGGTACAAACACTCACCTCTCCTCCTGTACCTACAGCACTCCATACTAGAACATACCTGCCTCTTAAACTATTTCTAATCAGCATAGCGTAGAATGAGCAATTCATACGCGCGGCCCAGGCTGGTTTCACAGACCCCTAATCTTAGACTATCTACGTTCAGGTGCTACAAGATTACTGCTCATGGGGGTCTGTGAAACCAGCTGAGATTCAAAACCGTATTGGATGCATGTATAAACCGTTGAAGACAGGAGGCAGGAATGAGTCCATTTCCCCTTCTCAGGCTGTGCAGAGAAGAAGCTGGGGTGTCGCTCCGTAATCCAGACATGCAAAGAGCTTGCTTGTGATAAACGCTCTGCACCCGACACTGTTCTCCAACCCCAAAGAAAAATTAGAAACGACTGAAGTGTAATTTTAAACATCCCCATCAGCCCTCCATTCACCAGTATAGGACTGTAGAGTCACCACTGAATAGAACAACAGGGCAGACAGGGGACATCTAGTGGTCAAAACTAGAATGAGAGGATTCACTTAGAATAAGGATACTATACAATCTAATTTTGATAATTGAATAATATGTCTGTCATTGAATTTTCTAAATGCATCTCTACTGAGTGTTTCATAGTTATATAGATAATGCGTTTGTAAAGACAAATAAATCATTATTCAAGATACATACTGAACAAATGCAACACAGGATTAAACACACGCCCACCACCTGATTAACAGAGTCAGTCCCCATAAAGAAAATAACCACATTTCTAACCAAAGCCATTGGTAGTTGTTTAAACTTGTGTTAGTACATATTGACTTGTTTCAGAAAGCTGCTGGCAGCACCATGGTTTATCATGCTCCATTAGTTAGGATTAACTGTACTGTGAGTTCAGACTCCAGAGCTACACCCGTCCCTGTCAACAGAGCGCTATTGGTTACTAAGGATACTAAAGAAGGAAAAAAATAATCTTTCTATTTTACAAAGCAAACAGCACTTATCAGGAGAGTTTTTTTTTTTTTTTTTTTGATAACAGGTTCAAAGCAGATTGAAAACTGGCCTGACCAAGTAAAAACATGTTTCTTTCCCACCCTATCACCAAGTACAGAATTACTCGGCTTTAATACCAAGAGAAAAACAAATAGGAGATTTCTCAGGCAGATAACACAAAAAGTATTAAACCAGTCCCTAAGCATCTTTCAACGAGGTCACAATCAAAGAGGCACATATCGAGTCGGAGGAATATTCAACCCACAGATGTGCTGGGGTCCTGCTCACTGCACTCGAGACAGACTGCAAGGTGTCCTTGTCCTCCTGTTCACTGCACTCGAGACAGACTGCAAGGTGCCCTTGTCCTCCTGTTCACTGCACTCGTGACAGACTGCAAGGTGTCCTTGTCCTCCCGTTCACTGCACTCGAGACAGACTGCAAGGTGTCCTTGTCCTCCTGTTCACTGCACTCGTGACAGACTGCAAGGTGTCCTTGTCCCAACGCATTTGCAACACATCACTCAGTCTATAGTATTCTCTCTGGCAATTGTATGTTGAGTCAGCTAGAATCCAGGAACAGCACAGACCTCTCTCACTGAATAGTGTCCTTAACATTATTAAAATCACCAAACAGAGAGGATGCAGCAATGCATTTATGAAAGAACCCTGCATGTTATGGAACCCTTTCTCCAAGGCCATGTTTGTAACACTTAGACAAGAATGGCTTTCCATTAATGTGTGTTCCTGTCTTTGCTGTAACGTGGGGAAATTAAAGGGCATTGCAGATTATCGGGTCATTGCATTTTAATGAGGTCTGAGTGTATCAGAATAGGCAGGGAGTGTTACTGAACACTACCAACCGGAATGGGTAAATATTCCTGGATACCTGTGGTTACCCAAAGCCAAGCAGAAAGGGGGGTGAGATCATATCAGCATGAGTCATCAGGAAATGTACAGCAAATAACAGAGCCTGGACGTGGCACTTAACCCTGTCCGCAGCTTTCAGAGAAGCAGTGCGTTGATCACAGGGGACCGGAGTCTGAAAGATCGACTTTGGGTTTTTCAGAGCACTGTAAGCACACAGTAGCGTTGCTCTGGGGACTGGCAATGAGAAATGAGGATGACTCATCCGAGGGTAGAGATTGCACTTCAGCATGCAATGTAGGGCAACATGAAGCACTCAATAACATCAGCAGACTATTTTAAGGTCTTTATATAAACACTTCAGAATGGGTTTTTCCTCTCCCGGCAGTCTTGATCTGACTCAGCGATTCACAACCTTTTCTAAAGGAGAACTGACCAATAGAGTCACATGTATTGTTACTATACTACCCTACTCTATACTATTAGCAGAACATCAAAAGACCACAGTAATTGAAAATGACTGCATGTGATAACAGAGGGGAAGCACCTGAAAAGCATGGCTGTAAATTCACGTGAATTTCAAAAGAATTTTCAAGATTGCAAATGTGAATAACAAATTTATTTCTTGTTATTTTGTTGTAGTTTTTTTTTCCCAGTTCCTAGGCCACAAATGAGTATTGAATTCAAGTGGAACATCACAAGAATACTAGCCAACAGGAATTCAGAGGGATTGCAGCCATTGTTTTAAAAGAGTAAACCTTGTGGTAAAGAAAAACGAAAAACATGTCACTCTTCAGTATTGATAGAGTGTGTTGACTTACTGAATACTGGCTCACTTCCATTTTGGGGTGTTTTTGTTTGCCCTTATCCAATATGTTGTTTTCTTCACACACAGTGCCATCGCCTGGTGGAATGCTGTAATTGCAGATCTCGACTTTTTTTTTTTGAGGGTTAGTTAAATGTGAATGTTGTGCATGTGATCACCCACAGGACTGAACGAAAGAAACACAAATCAAACTTTTTTTTTTAAACCCACATTCCTTTAATTTAAGTGTGCAGCTTGACTACACACAAGACTCAATTTGAAACATCCTGATAATGTACAATGAAGATACAATTTACAGTGAGAGGTCAACTCTCTTACAAAGCAATATTCATATTACAGGAATACAGGACCTTTCAGAAACAGACACAAGCATCCAAAATACTGTAGCCACTTTCAGTGATGGACAGGTCAACGTCCTGAGCAACAGCCGTTTCTTCCTGCAAACCTGCAGTTGCAAAAATAAGCAAGTTGGTAGAACCATCCTAATTTGTATTATTATTAATATGTATTTATTATTTCCTTGTCAAGAAAAAAAAGAAACTAAAGTTTGGTTTAATGCAACCTCATTTAAGACTTTGGTACCTGCAGTTTACAGAACACATAGAACTTGAGAAATTCTACTTAATTGCACTACAAAAAAAGGGGGTCTGCCACCTTGAAACTGGAGGAGAGCTTCAAGTGCTGTACATTTCAGAGCTCGGATCACACCTGCTGATGCCCTGCCTCTGTGCTCAATGCTTTCCTAGATCACTATGTCCCTCATGGTGTGGAGAGGGGGGTGTGGCCCTCAAGTTAAAGAAATGTGGGCTACGTTCTCTGATATTTATTAGAATGTCTTGTTGATTTCAGGAACCAGACAGCACTGAAGATTTAACCAAAGGCTGTCCAGAACAGCGGAGTGCTCTTGGGATTCTCCAGAGCACTCCGGTCAGGAGCTTGAAGACACAGATGAGCCCCTGCAGGTCCAGCTCGAGGACAGTGGCTCTGCGAGCCGGAGTCCCACTCATAGGGCTGGTGCGTTAAACACCTTCGGTGTGTACAGAGCTGCTATTCACACTCAGCAATCTCTCCCCAGGTGAGCAGTATTCGGAGAGTCCCTCTGTTAGAATAGAACTCCAACACTCATGAGCTTTTAAAACACAAGACAGACACAGACACCCCCGCCCCGGTTTAGAAAGGTAAAAGACAGCTCTGGATTGCTGAGGATTAATTTTGATAATCTCCCTCGTGTCCAGCAGGATTTCTGAGCCCAGCCTGTGCCTCACGCTCCCTGCTCATGGGTGAGCCCGATACCTCCTGGAGCACGAGTGAATTCAGAAGGTAGAGGCAGGAGTCACAGGGGTGGAAAACAAAGTGGCGAGGGACTGCGGTACTATTGTTCGGTTTGCTGTTTGTTTAAAAGGGTTGGTTATTGCATATGAGTGTGTCTGATAAAGCAGACACGTACAGCCAATGGAATCTGAACACAGATACCTGTGCTGGACATACCTGAACTGAAGCATCACTCAACACTGCTTTATACAAGAAAGGAGGGGGCAAAGTCTGCCAGTCCAGCTGGGCTTCAAGCTCCTGCAGCTAAATTAAAACAAGTCTAGTCTAGAAGAGAGCTGCAAATCAGCATGCAGGAAATCCAGAACAAAACTAAAGAAATGCCTGAGAGATTTGCCCAATTTAATTATAAAATATCTCTCTCTGTATATATCTTTTTATCCGATACAAACGCAGACGCCGCCTTCTCTGTTTAATGAACGCTAGATATCTGACCAGCTTCTCTCTACTCCTTTCCAAGAACAGCAAGAGACAAAAAGTGTGCAGCCCCAGATCCTGCCGATCAGAGCCAGCTTCCAAACACGCTGTATCCATTTTAAATTAAAAAGCAAATATATGACACACACAGAGGATATTTTCCTCTGTGTGTGTCACTCGGTCCACATTCAACCAGCTATCTTAACTGGCAACTTTACAATGCAGTCTTTAACCCTTTCAAACAGAAAGTTTACACTGAAATGCATTGGTTTGAAGGTTTAGCCCCTGTGCTTGTGCCTAACAATAAACAAGGTGCAAGATAACATTGCAGGTCAACGTGCGAGAGTGTGGAGTGGGGGAGAGGGTTCTCTAAAGCTCTTATTTAGAAGAGGTGGAATGTGTTTCAATTCTATACTACACTTCAAAGCAATTCTCCATACTTCCATATAAAAAATGGAGAAACAGGAAACGGCTCTGCATTCCTTTCACAGTGTAGATCAGTTAGCCGTGGGTAATACAGCACCTGAATCTCCATGGTGATGCAGATTAGGAAGGATCATAAACGGCTATACGTGCCCTGATCCTGAACCGATCTGTCTGCCCAGGCGCCACACTGCAGGCCTCTACAGAGACATGGTTGAGGAGCTCAACAGCTGCAGTGGACCGACAGCATGCTGGAGTAAGCCACTGTGTCATTGCCCATCATGACCCTGCTGCAATCCTGTTACCCCACACCGTGACCCTGCTGCAATCCTGTTCCTGGTCAGCACACTCTCACAGCACATCACTGCTGGTTCTTTGAGTAGTCCTGTGTCTTACGGTCTACAGTAAATATAATAAAGACGACATGCTGCTCCTTCAGCTCCTGAATGAACCACACCCTCCCCTCTGTTAAAATCGGCTTCCTCAGCAAGGAGCCACCAGCTGCACCGGCTTTACCACCGAAAGCCGTAACTCAGGGAATCACTGCTATCAGGCCGTTCTACCAGTCTGTCAATGCAAAGGTGAAGCAGCTGATAAGCGAGGGCACAAAGGCTCAATCAATGACTAAATGAGCACACAGCTTATTTCCTGCATCATAGGAGATATCCTATTTGGCAGCAACTACAAAGGCTGTTTGAAAAACTCCCACCGCCTTTACTGAACTAGGTGAGCCCTGATGATGTTGTGTGGAATGAAGTGGAGTAAAGCAAACTTCAAATTGAGACACGCAAAGGCACAGGGGGGCATTTTCAAAGCTCTTTACTCCAAAGTGTTAATTACAAAATAATCAGAAAATTGCTGTACTTAATACCCGATACTTAATACATTTAGAACTTTACGACCTTAAAAAGAAAAAAAAATGTTCATGCTGTTGGGTGAAAAACTGAAAATAAACCCCTTAATAAATTTGCAAAAGTAAAAAAAAAAAAAAAAACAGCATGTATAATGTTCATGTGGACTCCGCACTGCAACATCTAGGTATTCTTACATTTCAGCACACTGCTTCGTGCCAGGCACTAGGAAGCATCTCATGTTAACCACACAGTGTGAAAGCATGGCAGGCACTGTTACAGTCTGTCCAGCCGGACTGCCAGCTCTCACTGAACCCATCACACAGCATGCCGAGGGAAAAACTCTTTGCTATCAGAAAGTGAACTATGCGATTGTTTTTTTTCTTTTTTTGTTGCAGCCACGCTGGACAGTATATGCAATCTGCTGCATGCGATGAAGCTCTTCATTGAACGAGAGCAAATCGCCTGCAACTCCCTCTCCCATGCACCACGGGCTTAATGAACTGCTGCAGCAGCTGACAAACCTCTCTGCGTGCGGTGCTGATCAGCACATGTGGAGTTGTACAGGCTCGTTCGGGACGCTCCCTGAGGATGCTGGGACAGGCAGCCAGCAGCACAGTGACGTTTAACAGCCCAGCAGGAGGACTCCACTTATTCAGATGGGTGCCCTTCAGATTGAATGCCAAGGGCTTCTCTCCTTACATTACCTAGTCAAGGAGACTACCTGCTCTGCTTTAAAATGGGTAGCTTTTAAAAATGTTTTGCTCATTACCTGTATTTATATATATATGGGGAGATCTGCAAAAAAGCTTTTTTTTTTTTTTTTTTTTAAACATGAAAAGATGCCAGTGCTATTTAGTTTAATAAAGAACAAAACAACAAAACAAGCACGAGCAAACGAAACACAATGAAGCACACGAGTGATGAGCTGCTGTATACAAACGATGCGCTGATCTGCTAAGAGAGCCGAGACGCATGCTAAAATAAGACACTGTGCTAGGAAGCAAGGCAGATTTTTTTTTTTGCAATATAAACATATAATCGTACACTTTAAATCAAGCATCGTTCAGTCTTTGTCATTTCAAAACATATCCTTAAACCAAAAAACAAAAACAACTCCAACTTTTAAGCATCCACCGGTATATATATATATATCTTATTTTTAATTTTTTCCTGTTTGTTTTATTAATTTATTAACTTATTTATTTACTATCCCAAATTCAGTCCAGCAGTCAACAGTGAACAAAACACTGGAAAAGGAGGACGTGTTAAAAGGTGGTACACCAAACGAGTGAAAACCATCTTAAAAGAGGAGGAAAAAAATGAGAGAACTTTTTTTTAAACTTCCAAACAATATTAAGAAAGCCAAGCTTCATTCTTTCTCTCTCTCTCTGTACACACACACACACTTTCCCAGCTCGTTAATTAGCCTGGTTGAGGGGGGGGTTGATCTGCGGTGCTGACCTGTCGTTGGTCAGTGTTTTGCGTAGCCGCACTCCGCGCCGGATCATGCTCAGCATGTCACTGCCGGACGGCTGTACAGCTGCTGGTGGAGGAGGTGGTGGTTCGGTGGACAGGGAGTTGGTGACGATGGGGTACTGTGCCTCCGAGGGGCACCGGGCTGGGACATGCTGCTGGTGGTTCTGGCTGTGCTGTGCATGCTGCTGGTGGTTCTGGCTGTGCTGTGCAAGCTGCTGCTGCTGCTGGTTCTGGCTGAGCAGTGCATGCTGCTGCTGCTGCTGCTGATAGTGAAGCTGCTGCTGTTGCTGCTGATGGTACTGAAACTGCTGCTGCCTGTTCATGGTGTACAGCTGGTCCGTGCTGCCGTGTGCCTGGCTGGGGATGAAGGAGTAGTAGGGCGAGGAGATGGTGCTCAGGCTCTGCGTGGAGGTGCAGAAGCTGTTCTTCATGTGGACCAGCTCGTCACTGCCGCTGCGCCCTGCCCCCAGCGTGTCCTTGCCCGTCCCAGAGGAGGAGGCGGCGGGAGGGGGGGCCTTCATGGGCACCTGGGGGGTGCAGATGGGGATGGGCACGCCTCCACTGAGGGTGCCCCGGCGGAAGGTGGGCTTGCTGGAGGGCTTGCGGCGGATGGTGGCCACGTGTGGCGAGCGGACGATGGGCTCGGGGTCGGCCAGCAGGCTGACGGTGGACGCGGGCCGCTTGCTCTGGAACATTTTGCGGTAGTTGAGGCTGATGTCGCTGTGGCGAGGGATGGTGGAGGACTTGTCGAAATCCACCTGGTCACGGAGCTCCTCCCCTCCGTGCAGGGAGATGGAGTCGTAGTCTGCAACTGAGGAGGAGGAGGAGGAAGAGGAGGGATCAAATAAGGAACAGTACAGACATGGGGCAGTTTGTTCATGTAACCTCGACAGGGCTAAATCTCGGTGCTTGTTAATAGTAAGAGTTGATTGAAACAAATCTGCATTTGTTCAGAGGAGCAAAAACCATTCTGAGACCTCAAGTAGAAAGCTGCATCTTCAGCAATAATGATCCTTAAGGGACAAGGTACGAGATCACAATTCCAATTGCTGCCATAAAGACTGGGTGGCTTCCTTTCAAACTGTGCCAAGCCAAGCTCAGTGGTGCCAACTAATGGGTACAAATAAATAATGCACTGTACCAAAGAGCAGCGCCCTGGGAAGCATCCACAAGGGCAGTGCAGCTTCCAGCCTGCCTGGTACTGGACCTGAATCAAGCCGGGAGCTCAAAGCAACGGGCTGAACCTTAACTAGCAGGCTGATTCATCCCCATGTTGAGTCATTACGGAAACAGAGCCTTGTTTGTTGACATTAGGCAATCCTGTTCAAATACTTCAATTTCTTAATCCATCGGCAAACAAGCCATTAGGTTTCAAAGGACAATGCTTTACTTCCGATGAACACACAGCCCTTGTACTCAACAACGTTGCATCAAAATAAAAAACTAAGATCTGGAACACAGGTAAAAGAAACCTACCATAAAGAAGAGGCTCTTTCTTTACGGCTGAAAAAGAATATAAAATGATATTTTACTTCTTTATTAACTGAAAACGCGTTTTAATAAAAGAAATAAAAAAACACATCTAGGTATAACATGTCAATCAACTGCCTAGTTATTACCAACTAATTAAATTGATGTTGCTACTTACGACAATTCAAAACATACAAAATACATGCAAGCATGTGTCTGTATATCTCTGTATGTATGTATTATTTCTGCTTGCATAGTAACTGTGTGGAATGATTTGATCGTTGAATTGTTATTGTATTGATCATGCACTTGGGTCTCACTGCACTGCTCTCTGGGGCAGGGGTCTGTGAAGCAGCAGAACTCTTTCACTACAGACTGACCGTGCGAGGGGATGGTGTCCTCGGAGCAGGACGGCGTGGTGGTCTGGGTGCTGTAGCCGCTGGAGCAGTGCAGGGAGTCCCGGCTGCTGCGCGGCGCGTCCGAGTTCAAACCCTGCCCAAGAGCCAGGGCCAGCTGCTCACGGGCCGTGTGCGGCTGCATGGAAACACAGAACAGACGGGTCACGGCGGGAAGATGGGTCATGGACATTATCAATGTGTACCCCAACCTCACCTCCCTTCAAATCATGCCTTTACAGAAATACCAACTCTTCATACTTCTATTGAAGCAATTCCTGCACTTACACAATTCACCAATTCAGTATATAGAGAAAATAGGCCACCACTGCCATCTGGTGGTCATTTCCAGCACTTCACCCACACCAATCTCATGAGTACCCTCAAGGTTGCAGACTGCGGGTTCATTCACTGTGTCTTTTTAAACCCTTTGCTCACCAGCAGAGGAATTATTTGAGCTCCATATTACAAGAAATAAAAAAATATCAACATGATCCTTGTCTGTAACGACAGGGTCCACACCCCCCCACTCTGTTGGGTTCTCTCGCTCGGGGTACCTTGCACGAGGTGGAGGTAGTCATCGCTCGGGGCCGCTCCATGCCCTGTGTGTATGCGTTCTGCGGGGGGGGCATGGCAGTGCCGTTCTCGCTGCCAGGGCAGGACGATCCCAGCTTCTGCTGCAGGCTATTCATCAACAGCTGCTCCTGTTTTACAAAGAAAGCAAGCAATGGAAAATAAACGATTTACCCTGAAATCAGATTCCTTCACACCATGGCTCAGCCTGGACCTGGGATGGGAACAAGATACACAAAACAGAAACAAATGACCCCGGATTAGCAGAGGGTAGATCAGGATAAGGAGGAGAGCAGGAGAGGTTTCAGGCTCTCCACACAGATATGACCGAAAGTGATGCCGAAAAAGTCCCGGGCTTGGTATAATTATACATGCTTACTGCAGGGACCTAGAATTTCCACAGGGTGGAGCCCCCCCACACACACACACACACAACACAGTCCCCACGTCTGCGACGTCCCATTACAGCAGCTCCATCCATACAGAGAAGGGAGGGCTGGAGGATGCAGGCTCATCTCCACAGACAGTCCAGCCCCAGGTGTATTGCAGGGGCTCAGAAGTTTTAGCATGCCTGGCAGGAGGAGGTGGGGGTGCACGGACTCCACAATGACCACGGAATGCATCCACGTTTATAAGCTTATCCTCACAGATATTTCAAAGAGCTGCCCATACTTCACTAGACAGCCATTGCATTGCAGTTTCAACCATTTCCCACTAGGAGCTCGATTGCTCATATTTGGAGTTTTGTAAGACACTCCCTAGAGGTCACTAATTAAAAGCGTGATCACATTTTTTACCCTACTATTTTTTTTTTTTTCGTGATCTGTGTTCAGTCTCTGATCGGCAATCGCCGTTGTTTGAAAAGGATTGAACTGCTATCCAATGGGAGTGTTTGTACCCGCCACCTGGAACCAGCTTGAACACAAAGAGGTAGAAACAGATCTCGCACAGGGACGAAGCAGCACACAAAGACATGCAGGGGTAAAAACGATAGGAAGAACATCGACATGAGCCTCCACAGAGACACACACACACTGCACCACAGACAGGCAGGCAGACTCAGGGACAGGGAACAGGGCGTGCAGTAGAGTGGTACCGAGGTTGTCGTGGTTATCACCTTGCAGAGAGCTGCAGAGCCTGGCCCAGCCGCCGAGCCCGAGCCCAGTGAGGTAGGGGAGCCGCACTCACTAAGCGACCTGCAGGCTTCGGAGGCCTCGGAGGAGACAGAGCTGGCTGACCGCTGCGGGGGTCAGGAGGGGGGGGAAGGGAGAGTAAAAAGAGGGGCGGTGGAATGGAGAAGGGAGAAATACGTTTGTAAACCTGGACACTATTTTAAATTCATAATAGTGATTAAAAAGAAGCTTTTTATTTTCTTGACTTGACTACAACTTTATAGCTTTAAGTGCCCCACCTACCGTACCTATTAAGTTAATTCATTTTTTTTTAATTAGAACAGGTCTCCAGGAATCAAAATTCGAACGACGTGTTTCTGGAGGACTGCTTTGCAGCTGCACACATGTAAAAATGCTAACGAGTGAAATACTGCAGGAGTCAGAGCTGTGGTGAAGGAAGCATGGAAGAGGGGGGGTAATGAAATGATTTAATATTGAAAAACCTGAACGGAAAACTGAACGAATCCAACCGAATACACGGGAGAAAATACTAGTAAAAGGCACTTTTCAAACTTACAGCTTACACTCGACTGATTACTGAATTTACATATAAAACTACAGGACTCATGAGTAATTAGTTCCATCAAGAACATAAGATTGATTAACTCCGAGTTAGAAGCCACACAGACAAACTGACTTTTACAAAGACAACAATTCCACTAGACACAAGTATACAGGGCGATGCAGAGAGATACGGGGAGAAACACATGTGATCAGCAGGGACGTTGTGAGCAGTTTGTCACATGCACTACAGCATCGACCCCATTCATTCAAAACCATTCGAGATTTCAAGAGATTGCTCACTCACAATCAGCAGCAGTCGGAAGGGGTGCAGAAATACAAGCAGACAGAAAACAGTGAGAGAGCAGCAGCTAACAGAGTGGCGAGGAGGCAGGGCACTCCTCCATCCGAGGAACACTTCAGATTGAAAAGGTTTTGAAACAGCCTCCTCGGCCGAGACCCTCCAGAACACATGTAGGAAAGTGAATTGAGCGCCGATCAGCTGATGAGCAGCCCTCATTATAGGAGGGAGAGAGGACCTCTTTCACCCTGTCTGTCTACAGCACTAATCACTGCCTTGCTTAAGTGAGGGAACATTCGGAGATCAAAATAAGAGTTACATCCACAGCTATAACACGTAGAAATATTTCAGAGAAGGGGAGGGGAGGGGCAGGGCTGTACCTGGCTGCCCCCGTCGGGGATGCTGGTGGAGGGGGGCCGCAGGTGGATTCCCTCCAAGGAGCTGGAGATGGAGTCCAAGGATGGAACGTGCCGGATTGAGGAATTCTGGTAGGTGCTGTGCAAGAAAAGAAGAATGCATTTAAACTTATGAAGACCTTCACGGGACACGAAGCACATCTGCATTTAAACTCATGAAGACCATTACCTGCGCTGGATACAAAGTCAAAAACTGATGGCCAAATGTACGATCCTCTCTTGCAAGCTATAACAAATCTTTACACAGCAGCCAATGCGCTGTTCAGCTGCACAGCGTGCCTCCACCCTGCCGGCCACTAGGGGTCCCCCTCACCTGCTGATGCTGCCCTTGCGGGACATGGTGTTGCTAGGAGATGCGGGCGGGGTCTGGTAGGTGTAGTTGTAGTCAGAACCTTTCAGATCCAGAATCACCTGAAGGGGGCGACAAACACACCATGAGATCAGAGGCTGGAACACTGGAGAAGCAAGGTTACAGAAACTATAGAAACGACGTTCCTGTGATAACACAGACAGCTCTTTTTGTAATTGCCGACGACATGAGCAAAGAAGCCAAGGCAGGTGGGGTCCCGTCTCTCCTCGTACTCACCTGCTCGCTGGCCAGGGGCAGTTTGCTGGGCTCCATGGTCAAGGTCGTCAGGTCCTCCAGGATAGTCTGCAGGTGGGTGACCTCTCCCAGCATGCCGATCTCCTCGTCCTGAAAACAGAGCAGGCACAGGATTGATGTGTGTGTGTGTGTGTGTGCGTGCATGTATATATATATCTGTCATGCCAGGAAGTTCTGACAATTTTTTTCCTAGAAAGACCAGCACACATTGAATGTTGTGAATCCTCCTTTAAGAAGCCCAGTATTCCTGCAGCGATGGACCGCTTTGATTCTGCAGCAGACAGACTGACGGGACTCACTCACCAGCACTGGTTTGAGCATGGAGACGAAGGAGCAGAATCTCCCTCGCTCCTCGATGAGCGCCCGGCACACGGCCCGCTTCTCCGTCTCCTCCAGCAGCATGTACTTGTCATTGACATCCTGCAGAGCGCCTTCCAGCTGCATTCGTGCATCGTCCTTCCCTGGAGTGAGAGAGGGGCAGAGCACACAGTCAAACAGGGGCAGCACAGCCATGATACAGCCAGGATTCAAACCCAAGAGAGAGGGGCAGAGCACACAGTCAAACAGGGCCAGCACAGCCATGATACAGCCAGGATTCAAACCCAAGAGAGAGGGGCAGAGCACACAGTCAAACAGGGCCAGCACAGCCATGATACAGCCAGGATTCAAACCCAAGAGAGAGGGGCAGAGCACACAGTCAAACAGGGCCAGCACAGCCATGATACAGCCAGGATTCAAACCCAAGAGAGAGGGGCAGAGCACACAGTCAAACAGGGGCAGCACAGCCATGATACAGCCAGGATTCAAACCCAAGAGAGAGGGGCAGAGCACACAGTCAAACAGGGCCAGCACAGCCATGATACAGCCAGGATTCAAACCCAAGAGAGAGGGGCAGAGCACACAGTCAAACAGGGCCAGCACAGCCATGATACAGCCAGGATTCAAACCCAGCAATGAAGAGAATGGGCCGAGGGGAGTAAAAACAGACCGAACGTTTCAATTCAAGGGCCACAAGAGGTTATAAAACTGCAATAGCACAGGTTCTCAATACCCCTACCAGACGGGCTCTCACAAGCACTGCTGTCTCTTTACAACACTGCGTCTGTTTAATCTGCGTCCTACAAAGGGCCAATAGAGCAGTGTGCAGACTTCAACCACCAGGTGGCAGCAGCAGCTCAGTCTTCATCCCATCCCTGTTTTTAAGGTTCACTGTGAATGCCCCCTCCCTGGAACTGCAGCATGGGGTCTGGTTAGGACCTTGCAGAGAGGTCTGGGGGTTGACTGCAGTGAAGAGCAGGCTGTGTGGGGGGGCTTCAACCGCAGGACAGCTGGGAACAGCTGCTCAACTCATCTCCTGATACACAGCCACGCACTGGCCCAGAAACGCCTGACCACTTTACAAAAAAAAAAGAGACTGCATGCCTTCCTGCAGAAACCCTGCTCCATGCACTTTGCTCAGTCACTGTGCTCTGTTTTAGGAGAGTTGTTCCTCAGCAAACACTTGACTGTACACAGATTATTTATTAAAAGCTTGGCTGACAGTGCTGTGACTGTTCAGCGTGGGGGCGTGCATACTGGACATTTGTTTTTTTTTAGTAGCAGGACTCATCAAAAATAAAAAGCGTAGGTTTTGCTATCATGTGTTTCCTTGAGTTGCTACAACCTGACCGACAACAGCCGGTACAGTGCATATAGTGTGTGCAGCTCCCTCCAAACCCAGCCGGTACAGTGCATATAGTGTGTGCAGCTCCCTCCAAACCCAGCCGGTACAGTGCATATAGTGTGTGCAGCTCCCTCCAAACCCAGCCGGTACAGTGCATATAGTGTGTGCAGCTCCCTCCAAACCCAGCCGGTACAGTGCATATAGTGTGTGCAGCTCCCTCCAAACCCAGCCGGTACAGTGCATATAGTGTGTGCAGCTCCCTCCAAACCCAGCCGGTACAGTGCATATAGTGTGTGCAGCTCCCTCCAGACCCAGCCGGTACAGTGCATATAGTGTGTGCAGCTCCCTCCAGACCCAGCCGGTACAGTGCATATAGTGTGTGCAGCTCCCTCCAGACCCAGCCGGTACAGTGCATATAGTGTGTGCAGCTCCCTCCAGACCCAGCCGGTACAGTGCATATAGTGTGTGCAGCTCCCTCCAGACCCAGCCGGTACAGTGCATATAGTATGTGCAGCTCCCTCCAAACCCAGCCGGTACAGTGCATATAGTGTGTGCAGCTCCCTCCAAAACAAGCTGCACAGACTCAGCACAGCAGAAACCACAAGCGTTTTACACCACTCTGCCAAATTCAGGGCACTTATGTAATGATACGAGTAAAAACAGAAGGGTCTTTGACTTACAAAGTATGTCAGGGCTGGACGAAAGAAGAGAGATTGTGGAAGAGCCCTGGCACTGCATGTCTTAACAGCTGCACAACACAGCTCTCTCCCAAACGGCAGCCAGGTCCTCTCCACAAGGACATGCACTCTGTGTCCACCTTGACCGTTAACAGTCCATTACACGCGGTCAAATACTTGGGTGGGTGAGCGTGCGAGTGTATAATTATAGCACTAATCAATCGGTAATTCATTTGACGGATGTAAGCAGCTTTATCTTCACTAAACTCTGTGTGAAAGAAAGCTTTTGCCAGTTCGGGACACATTGTTCGTGTGCGGTTCCAGATGTTTAAGACGCTATCCATTCCAGTGTGAAATAAACCTAAACTTGTTCTTCAGACACTTAGCCTGCATAGCGATCTTTCTTGTCCAAACTATTATGAAGTCCACATAAATGCTCCACCTCTCTTTACAGTATGGATGACAAATTCGTTCTTAGGCCAGTTGCCAATGTAACCGGAGGCCTGACCTCAAACATTAACCAACTGATGAAAGACCAGCCGTTCATCTGAACACCGAAACTCCTCAAGGAAACCAAAGCGCAAGGTCAGGAAGTTAAACGTGTTTCTCTAAAGCTTAACTCAGGCAGCAGCTCAGTACACAGGTCACCCAAGCAAAGCCAGCCATCTCCACTGATCTCCATCTGAAAGAGCTAGTGGAAAATGAGTAATTAAACCGAAAAGAAAACACAGGAAATGAGCCCGTCGCTGAAGGTCAAAACTTGCCAACCCCCTGAAGAGAAAGAACTGCACCCAGCCCAGCCCCTCCCGGCTCTCCCCATTCATCCTGCTGCCTCAGAGCTCAATCCTGCGAGTGACGGGCTGCTCTGGGACCTCATTTAAAAGAAGGAATGCAGCTCCAGGCTTCCAGCAGGTGTGAGGCTGGGTCCAAGAGGAATGCTGCACCACACACTGACACGTGTGCAGCAGGTGTCCCAGGACAAAACGGGAAGGGTGATGTTCCAGAAAGCAGCCGTCTCAGCCACAGCAGCAGCCTCCCCCACATTCCTGTGAACAAACGGCAGAGATGGAAACAACACTCCCATTGCACAGCAGCTTGATCAGTTCCTGGTTTCACACCCCCCGAGCTTGTTACCTGTACGCTGTGGCTAATCAAGCTCGTAGTAAAACCTGGAATGGATGAAACTGCTGTGCAACAGGAGTCTGATTGCCATCCCTGAACGTGCCCTGAAGGGGGCTCAAATATTCACAGCAGCAGGGAGAGCACCAGTCTGTCTGCTCAAACCTGCTCCTCACGCTGCAGCTAAACCGCACCTCCTGCCCCCCAGCACTCCCTTCAGTCTCAGCACAACATCTCTCCGTCTTAAAAAGAGAGCCGCCCAGAAGACAGGGAGGGCGAGAGCAAAGGGCACACAATGAATGACATTCTAGCATTTATTAAGCAAAGCAGGAGAAATGAAGATTTAATCAGCTTGGAGAGGTTTGTTTACTGGAATAAGGCAAGCCAAGTGCAGCCATGTGTTAAGATTTGACACATCACATGATAGGACTACAGCACCGGGGTGAACAGTGGGAGCTTTCTTCAGCCACGGATTTCTGTCAACACTAACACTCGGAGGCTTGCAGGGCATTTGCTCCCGTGTTCCAGCGAGGCTCTAGCTGAGAGCTAACTGTGTTTTTGTTTGACGCAATTTGCCAGCAGCCCGAAATAAGCAGCAGCCACTGTACTCCTGGAAAACGTGAGCCGCCACACAGAGCCGCATCTAGGAGGGTGTCGGCTTATCGCTGGACTTGCTCGGCGCTCTCAAGTGAAACTCGTGTCTGCTTGAGGCAGCCTCTCAAGGCAGGAGAAGGGTCACAGTGAAGGAAAGTGGAGATGCTTTTAATGAACCCTTTCATGCATGGGGACGGATTCAAAACACAAAACGATCTTCTAGCTCTTCTGTGGGGACACGTGGAAGATGCAAACACAGGACAGCCTCATATGAGGATGCCGCACTTATGTTATATAAAGTAATGGAAGCAAATGTCAATACAATTTACATTTTACACAAGCTCATAGCAATTTTCAATTCCAGCTTGTCTCTTCTTCCAGGAATCTCAAAGTATTCCCTGACAAATCCCCGACAGTGCATGAGATAAATAACCCGAATGTATCAGCTGCTTCATTTAGAAATGTCACTGAAGATCTGCTGCTGTTTAGGTCAACTGAATAAAAAAATAAAAAAAACACAACACACACTACACTGAACTCTCCCCCAAACAAAACTGCAGCATACAGCAGAAAAACTGTTCCGATGCGAGATACCAAAACTAAAAGGACTGCAAACGTAGAAGGAGCTGCTCAGCGACAGACAGGGAGATTCATCAACACATCCCAGCCAGAGGCAGAGCCAGCTGAGCCAGTTCTACCAGTTCAGGATTCCACCCCCCTGCCCTCCACCCACACAAAACAAGACAGCCACGGTGTCGGGTTTCGTACTGAACCCTGCTGTCCGACTGCAGCCTCACAATGTTTCATGCAACGAGAAAGAGCAAACTTCTCAAAGCTTACACTGGCTAACCTCCCAACTCCCTCGACAGTGGCATCCTGTATCTAAACAACCTGTCACAACGAAATGCCTAACACTGCACAACATTAACTTGAAAAGGATCCGTCTGACCCTGGGAACATGCAAAACCCCTCTTACAACAACAGTCCTTACAGAAACTGGCAAGAGATAACCCACACATGCTGTATGGTAGCTGCTCTGTGTTTAAAGAAACCTCCGCTTACACACGGCTCACTTACACCTGAATATTTGCTGTTGAACTTAAGGAATTGTTTTAAATGGAGCGCGACCCTCTGTTTCATGAACACCAGTCAATCTTGTTAATTCAGCGGTTAGAGTGCCTTGAATTCAATGGCTGGGATCTACGGTATAGTAATGCATGAGTATCGAGGTGACGGGAGATGCTTTTCTGAAATACTAGCTTTGGAGGAGCGACCGACCTGCAAATAGAGATGTACCTGCAGCTGGGGTTCAAACAGGCACAGGATTAATAAACACTGCGACACACACACACACACACACAGAGTACCTCTTCCCACCACATGTCAATTCTAACACTGAGCAAACTTTTCTGCAACGAACAGCAACACAGACACTAAACTAAAGCAAACGCGCTGGGAAGGAATCCCTTGAAATCGCCGTCATATTCGAGAGCCAGCTGCATTTAACGTCCCACCCCAGTGTTTTGAACCATCTGCCTGGCGTGCCAGAGTCCGTGCTTGAGGGCACAGCCGGGCACTGACAAGGGGGGGATTCCTCCACCCAGCAACTGTGCAAAGCATTCCAAGCAACAGGAGCTGCCAAGCTTGCCTTTTTCTTTAAATATCCGCGAGTGAGTAAGCCATTGAAGTGCGGGCAGCTTCCAGCAACGACAGGCTTTCCTTTTATCCAATGACTGCAAGTGCTAATCCGTGAATTAAAAATCAATGCATTTATCAATCTGCATCAGCAGCACCTCCAGTTCACACATTGATATCTCTGGACAGCCACGTGATGCTACAGGAAGGACCAATGCCACGCCTCCCTGTTCTGCACACCTATATATGGGGAAGAAGGGGCCTATCGTGCAGCACTACAATCACTGCACACAGGCCGAGTACAGAGATGTACTGGAGCTGCAGGAGGAGGAATACAGCAGCCTACACCAAAGCATGCTTCCATCATCTCTCACTAAATAAACAGCACTGCAACAGGCATATATACAAGGCAAGCTACAACAGATAGCTACATAACTACACGTGCCATCAGGTATGACTTCTTCACTTCAAAAAAACATTTTTGCAAGAAAGTTTCTGTCACGTACTGTTGCTAACTGTTGCTGCCCTTATATGGTTATATTCTCAGCACTGTCATGGCTGTACAATAACAGCAAGTCCCTGCCTGCCGCCTTCATCACTGCTCCACACTGCACTGCTGTTACAAAAGCCTGCTTCTGTGAGCAATGCTGTACTTTCACACACAGACAGGCAGACAGCGTCTACAGTACACATCACATTATCTCACAGTTCAGATCCCCCTGCAGAGCTGTTAAAGAAACGGATATACAGTCTGTCACACTGGGCATCTGCACGGCGCAGGCTAAAAACCCAGAGCCGAGAAGACGGGTCGACAGCTCGTCCACGTGTTGTTCTGCAGTTTATTATGTAGCAAATGTCCTTAACACATGTTATCTGGCATCTGTTTCTCTCGGTCTCTCCCTCTCTGAGGGGCCTGCAGTGAATGTTAGAAATGCACAGCCGCTCTCTCTGCGAGACTGGAGCTCCACGCAGCATCCTGTGAGCAGCATCTCCACGCCTTCTTAGAGACGCTCCACGCACGAAACAGCTTCCCGTGAACTCATTAGAGGGGCTGCGATTGGAACACGTCTTACACAGGCTCTTCCACATGCGGTGGGTTCCTTTCACCACTGTCTTACATTAGCACCTTCTCCCCAGAATCACACGCAAACCCTGGCTGAGTCAGGCAACTCGTGAACACGCCATCCACTCTCAAGAGAATGGAAGCTCCGCTACTGGAAAAGTATTTAAAAAGTACAAGCCAACCCACAGGAATGGTCATCTGGCAAAGTGTGTGTCTCTGTGTCTCTCTCATTTAAGGGTTAAACGCTTGTGAACAGTCCTGGGTAATTATAATGGATAGCCTGTTATCTGCGATTTCAGTAAAGTGAGCTTTAACTAATTGCATGTGCATGCAAGACACACAATCTTTTGTTTTCTAAAAGTACTGCTCTAGTTCTAAAACTAGACTCGACTTGCAGAAGAAGTCAGACAGCGTCCCACATTTCCACTGTCACAAATAGCAGTCTGGACACAGACAATGCTAAATGTAAACCCATGAAAACAGAGATGAGTTATTCATCTCGTATGCAGATACAGTACGCTTGTGGTTGAAATTAAAATTCATTTACAGTATATGAACACTCAGGCTAAACGTCAACTGCAGTAGCCAGATCTGCACATAGAAAGAAAGGAAAGAAAAAGAGAGCGAAAGAAAGAAAGAAAGAAAGAAAGAGAAAGGAGAGAAAGAAGGAAAGAAAAGAAAACCTTATTTAAATACCACCCTCAATTAGCTTTTCATTAGCATAAGAACACAGGAGAGGCAGAGGCAGAGGCACAGGGAGAGAGGGAGAGGGCTGCTAAATAAATTAGCCAGGTCTGCTCAATTGCATAAACGAGGTCGGCCAGAGGCTTCTTTAGTGGAAAACATCAACTGCATGCATTAAAAGCCTCTGTAGCCTGCCGATCTGTTTGATTGTGCATTTCAAGCCTGACACGTTTCTGCTGAAGCGCCTCTGGGGGTTTCACTCATGTCCTTCGTTACCCAGGTGTGACGGGCTGATGAGCTTCATTGAAAGAGACACACCGGCGTCCCTCTGCTCCTCCGTAAACAAGCCACTGGAGGATCGGCACTTTCTCTTGCGCACTTTCTTTCGCATTCTTGTACACCAGCGTTGTCCTGTTCAGTTTAGAATTCCTATATAGATATTCTTTGACCTACTTCACATACTGGGTCTCAGAAATGCTGCCAGACTCTATTTCTGAAGTGTCTTTCTGAAAATATAATGTACAGTACTAGAGTTTGCTGAAAGTAGAACCCGACTGAATGAAGTGACTGCTGTAACTGACTGTCAATCACCTGCGTCCCGCATTGCACCCTTCTCCTAATATTAATATTCCACCTTCACGTCTCACAAGCAGCGCTTCTGAAA
Source organism: Acipenser ruthenus (assembly GCF_902713425.1). NCBI lineage: Eukaryota > Metazoa > Chordata > Actinopteri > Acipenseriformes > Acipenseridae > Acipenser > Acipenser ruthenus. Next base: position 946,583 of record NC_081206.1, on the reverse strand, counting down.
GACGCTTCATGTGCCACAGCTGCTTCCCAAATTAGAGATGTGAAATTCAAATGAAACCAGTTCAGTTGTGTTTTCATCCCTCTCACCAGAGAGGACAGGACAGGACAGTGACAATTAAATCAATATCCGTCTGAGGAACACTCCGGTTAGACAGGGTCCTCTCTCTCATCAATTCTCCCGTCTCTCACCGAGTTTGATGCCTCGAAGCCCCTAACCACTTCAATAGACCTTTAACTCAAACATATTCACACACAGAACACTAATGAAAAGAAATTATTCAGGCAAAGTACAGCCACTGCAATATAAACGCATTCTTTAAACATTTATTACAACCCCCACTGGACATTATCAATGCATTATAAAAAAGAAAAATATGAAAGCCCATCCCTTTTGAATCTGGTGTGACTGAACCCCTCACCGTACTCCTAAGAAGAAAGGAAACGTTAATCTGTTTATCCAGGCTGCCTAGCCAATTTCCAACAGCAATGCTGGCCTCAATACATCCCATTCCTTGGCTTACTCAACACTTCCCATATGCCACCTCATCTCAAAAATCTACCATACAGTATATATGAGAGGGATGGATATAAGACTCCGATTGCATAGCAGCTTCACCCATTCCAGGTTTTACTACGAGCTTCATTAGCCACACAGGTAACACGCCCAGGTGCAGTCTTATTAAACTCATAGTGAAACTAGGAATGGATCAAACTGCTCTGCAATGGGAGTCTTATATCCCTCCCTGCATGGACAGAATTAAGAGGACGACTGGATTCAAACCCAGGCGCAGTCAATGAAAGGCGAGGCTTGAAAACGCTGTGCAGTAACCCCCCTCTGCTGCACAGACAGGGGAGCCCTTTATTAATGCATCCTCTCGGCTTCAAAGGCTGCGATTCAGGAGTGTTGTTTCCCTTGGCCCTGCTGTGTGCACCCTGGAAAAAGCACACAGGGAAACACCAAAACAAACAGAAACCCGGGAGGAACGTTCCAAACTGACCCGACGCAGACTGCGAGGGTGCAGTCGTACTCGCTCTGCTTTTTTCCAGCGAGCGCTGCAGAATTGAACTTGAAATAGATTTTTTTGTATGGTTCTTTGTATGGGTTGCAAGGAGGGAAACTGCTGACTGATGCCAAGAAAAACCACGGAGCAGATTAGTCCAGCGCATTCAGAAAATAAGGAAAAAAAAACAAGTGATGATCCACAGACTGGGAACTTATTCCCCTCCACCCTCCCACAGCAGACAGGATCGTTCACCCACTATTAAAAGTTTCCTTGAAGTCGTTTTTGAAGTGCTTTCCATAGTGGAGCCGGGCGCTGCGTTTCTGGAAACATCAAACCAACAACTTCCACACTGCAAAGGGGTCTGTTTATATCATAATAAAAACAGCCCTACAGCAAGACTGCTCACAAGAGTAAGCGCTGTGTTCAACTTTCTAGTACGAGATGATGTCATTAAATGCAAGCCACAGTGCTGAATTACACACAGTGAAACTACAGGACATGGGATTCCCTTTAGAGTGTTCAAGAGCCAGACTGTCTATAAGCTGTGCAATTTGCAAAAAAAAAAAAAAATTCAATTTCAGAATGCCAGATGTAGTCTATTTATAGTCCTGATGGCCAAGGGGTAACCACAGGGGTAAACATACAGTAGAAACCACGTCAGACAGGGCACTCCCTTAGCCTGGCTTTACAAGAACGAGAGACTAACAAGAACAGAGCACAGTGCTAGCATGGCTCCATCACAGCCATTACCAAGCCTGGCTTTACAAGAACAGAGCACAGTGCTAGCATGGCTCCATCACAGCCATTACCAAGCCTGGCTTTACAAGAACAGAGCACAGTGCTAGCATGGATCCATCACAGCCATTTCCAAGCCTGGCTTTACAAGAGCAGAGCACAGTGCTAGCATGGATCCATCACAGCCATTTCCAAGCCTGGCTTTACAAGAGCAGAGCACAGTGCTAGCATGGATCCATCACAGCCATTTCCAAGCCTGGCTTTACAAGAACAGAGCACAGTGCTAGCATGGATCCATCACAGCCATTCCCAAGCCTGGCTTTACAAGAACAGAGCACAGTGCTAGCATGGATCCATCACAGCCATTCCCAAGCCTGGCTTTACAAGAGCAGAGCACAGTGCTAGCATGGATCCATCACAGCCCTGTCTCTAATCACTTTACTGAACCGCACCCCTCCGAGACCCCGTGTAACCTCACAGCCTCTGTCTCTAATCACTTTACTGAACCGCACCCCTCCGAGACCCCGTGTAACCTCACAGCCTCTGTCTCTAATCACTTTACTGAACCGCACCCCTCCGAGACCCCGTGTAACCTCACAGCCTCTGTCTCTAATCACTTTACTGAACCGCACCCCTCCGAGACCCCGTGTAACCTCACAGCCCTGTCTCTAATCACTTTACTGAACCGCACCCCTCCGAGACCCCGTGTAACCTCACAGCCCTGTCTCTAATCACTTTACTGAACCGCACCCCTCCGAGACCCCGTGTAACCTCACAGCCTCTGTCTCTAATCACTTTACTGAACCGCACCCCTCCGAGACCCCGTGTAACCTCACAGCCTCTGTCTCTAATCACTTTACTGAACCGCACCCCTCCGAGACCCCGTGTAACCTCACAGCCCTGTCTCTAATCACTTTACTGAACCGCACCCCTCCGAGACCCCGTGTAACCTCACAGCCTCTGTCTCTAATCACTTTACTGAACCGCACCCCTCCGAGACCCCGTGTAACCTCACAGCCCTGTCTCTAATCACTTTACTGAACCGCACCCCTCCGAGACCCCGTGTAACCTCACAGCCTCTGTCTCTAATCACTTTACTGAACCGCACCCCTCCGAGACCCCGTGTAACCTCACAGCCCTGTCTCTAATCACTTTACTGAACCGCACCCCTCCGAGACCCCGTGTAACCTCACAGCCCTGTCTCTAATCACTTTACTGAACCGCACCCCTCCGAGACCCCGTGTAACCTCACAGCCTCTGTCTCTAATCACTTTACTGAACCGCACCCCTCCGAGACCCCGTGTAACCTCACAGCCCTGTCTCTAATCACTTTACTGAACCGCACCCCTCCGAGACCCCGTGTAACCTCACAGCCTCTGTCTCTAATCACTTTACTGAACCGCACCCCTCCGAGACCCCGTGTAACCTCACAGCCTCTGTCTCTAATCACTTTACTGAACCGCACCCCTCCGAGACCCCGTGTAACCTCACAGCCTCTGTCTCTAAATCAGGCCAATGAGATCGTGCCACTGACCTAGATTCAGTGAACCGCTCCCTCAGTACCAAACGCAATCAAAATGAAGCAGCCATTAGCATGCTAATGTTTCCACAGCTTTGCATTTCAACAATACAAATTAGATTAGATCATCATTATTATTATTATTTGTGACCTCATTAGTGTACAGCTCACAGCACTGGTTTGTTGCTTTACTGAGTTCTGCTTGTTTGTGGAGCACCATTAACACTTGAAAGGCAATGCCTGTGGATTGATGGTGTGGCTGCGTTTCTGGGATCTGTTAGCACGTCTCTCCCGGTACAGTAGCAATCACAAGGTCTAAAAATACCAGCAGTGCCAGCAGAGCTACAGGAGAAACGGCGTTCTCACTTTGTACTTCAGAAAACGACATGTGAAGTGTATAATACTGCATAACAGGGCCAGCACACACACACACACAATATATTATAGTGTACACCTTGGTTCATAATGGACATCCAAAAAAGGGGCTATCTATTCCAATAACAGGGCTAGTTCATTAAGCCGTTTGCTAATGGTCTCAAGAACCACAGAATGACCACGTTGCAGCAGGAGCCTCACTTTATCCCCCGCGCTGCTGAGGATGAAAACACAAGCAAGCGCTGCAGAACGGTTTCCTGTCCAGTGACTGCCAATGCCAAGGGTCCTTCATACTGTCCTTTACCCCTCTCTCCCCCAGGCAGAGGGAACCCAATCCTTCCATTAGAGGAGGGAGGGACACAGCCAAGCTCTGGGAATGCTAATCCCTTCTCTCCACTGGAACCAAATCTGGGATTTCAACTCCGAAAATCTAGGAAGAAAAAGCTAGAAATGCCTAATTAAAGGAAGGCTTCAAATACAGCAGATCAGGATGCTTCAGAATAAATATAACTGCAACAGGAAGCCAGCCTGCTGCCAAGTGCAATCGCTGTAGTGCTCATCCAGCTCATCTGACAGATACAAAGGGATGTGTCGTTCTTCGACTTCTAAAAGGGGAAAACACTTCTCCTCCTAACAGCACAAAACTGTTTCCACTCGTGCAGCAGAATGGAGCTCGGTGTGTGTGAGGGTGTCAGGGTGTGCGGGTGTCAGGGTGTGCGGGTGTGAGAGGGTGTCAGGGTGCGGGTGTGTGTGTGTGTCAGGGTGTCAGGGTGTGCGGGTGTCAGGGTGTGCGTGTGTGTCTGTGTGAGTGTTTGTTGTTCAATGGCTGTTTTGTAATTTTATGATTTATAATTATTAATATATAGTATTATTTTCAATATACTTAATACATAAGTACTGTAATAATACAAAGGATTTTTGGCCATCAGACTAAACTGGGAGAGTTTTCATCTTCTGGGCCCTTACCCTGAAGCTGCACCAGTGAGAAATGAGCAAGTCAATTGATCTTGCAACATTTAAAACAGATAAGTAAATAATATGAATCTTCATGGCAGCTATGGTTAGCGACTGTCTAATTGTTAATGCATGGTTCTATTGAACCAGCTCACATTATACAAGACTGGAAAGGCCATTCAGAAAAATAACCCGGCGTCTCTCTGGATGACTCAACAATTCCATTACAGCAGTGTCCACTAGGTAGACAGATTCTCCCCCTCTCCCCTCTCAGAAGGCTGGCCCTGGTGGAGACAAGGTCTAATCTGTATAGTTTGGATGTGGAAACTGAAACTGGAAAACAGCAGCTCCATGGAAAGCCAACAAAGAGATAACTGTATCGGAGTCCTTGGCCAGCAGGATCCACTCATCCATAACAAACAGAGCTAGTGCTCTCCACACTCATTAAAGATCGATTGAACTGCCCCGGGAACTCAACCCCGTTCAGCAGAACAATGCCCCTCCTCTTCAGCTCCATCCAGATCTGGGATCCAATTAATAGAAGAAAAAAAAAAAAGAAACCCATGAATGACGAACGCGGGGTCTTGCAATGCGTAGTCTAACTTCGGGAGTCACAAGGATCATTTTAATGCAAAATATAACTCTGCAGGGCAGCCAGGTCGGTAGGCAGTTATTATACTGGAAAAGCAACGACTGAAGCGGTGTTATGAAATGAAATCCCGATTGCTAGGTACTAGCAGCAAACTAGATTGTGTGTGAGTGTGAATTACTAAAATAGGAAACACAGTAACTTGAATACGCCCCAGAGGCATGGGGGTACAGGAGAAGCAGCCCTATCAGCAAGGCAAACAGAGCTCAAGTTCAGCCCCAGAACTCCAAACACAAGATCAGAGCCACTGAAGTTCAGCCCCAGAACTCCAAACACAAGATCAGAGCCACTGAAGTTCAGCCCCAGAACTCCAAACACAAGATCAGAGCCACTGAAGTTCAGCCCCAGAACTCCAAACACAAGATCAGAGCCACTGAAGTTCAGCCCCAGAACTCTAAACACAAGATCAGAGCCACTGAAGTTCAGCCCCAGAACTCCAAACACAAGATCAGAGCCACTGAAGTTCAGCCCCAGAACTCCAAACACAAGATCAGGGCCACTGAAGTTCAGCCCCAGAACTCCAAACACAAGATCAGCCCCACTGATCTCGGAGGAGCTCTGCACACCAGCCTACCTTTCTTCACTCTCTTCTGCAGCTTGATTGTATCCGAGGATTTCTTCTTGATGTTCGCCCGGGCTTTCTTGTACTCTGAAAAAGAAGTGAACGAGGAGGAGAAGTTAAATGCCGGCTTTTCTTTATCCCCATCTTGTTTCTTTTCTTTTCTGAAAACGAACCCAGTACACACTTCTTTAAAAGGAACATTCGATTTTTAAAAAGATATATTGTGACCGCACTACTGTACTTTCTACAAAATGACTGCTAATTTGCACAACTGCTTGCCAAAAAAAAAAAAGAAAACTCTCTGATACTTGAGTCTGTGAACCCCCCACCCCACCCCCGGACACAGACCCTGGGAAGACTGGCTCACCTTTCGCATGGTCCTTGTCTAACTGGCTGGCCACCTTCTTCCACTCTTCGATTTTCAACTCCAGGGGGTTTATTAAACTGTCCGTCAGGGCACTGCAACAAAAGCACAGGAATGAAGAGAGGCTCAGTGCTGTACCTCCGCCATTCAACTGGCCTCATGATAGCATGCCTCTTCAGTCCTGCACCAAACCCCTGCTGCAGACCCCACCACCAGCAAGCAGATATGGACTGGAAGAAACATGGATTAATCCTAGCTTCTCATCTCACTGGGGAGGTAGGGGGCTGAGGTCACACTGCATCTATATGTGCATCTCACAAAGGGGGAGAAAGACGAAACTAAAGAAAAGGGTAAAGCAAGAACAGACGCTCTGATTATTGTCTTTTAATATTCTATCTATCTATCTAAGTTTTTTCTCAAAACAGCCAACTTCCCAATATTTCAGTATGTTAACATACCTTTGTCAAGGAAAAGTGTGTTTGAAAACAAACAATGTATGTATGTATGTACGTATGTATGTAAATGACTTTGTTTTCATTATTAATAACTATGTTTAAACTGGCCACGGTTTTGAAGAATGTATCACGTTTCAGAGTATGCCACGAATCTCCAGCTCGCACTGTGACCTGCCTGCGTTGCTGCCATTGCCGTGTTTAAGATGCCATGCCTGCCCTGTCAGGGAACGGCCTGACCTCTAACACAGAGCAGCTGGGGCTCCAGTTTAAACAGGGAGCGAGCTGCTGCTGCACTGATACACACACACACACACACACACACACACACACACACACACACACACACACAGCTTCACTCTTACAGCTCACAGCAAATGGAATGCAGGTTTCGAGAAGCAGAGACACACTTGAGGGGGAGGGGTGGGGGGCAGAACGCAAGCCAGACAGAAGAGTATTCTGAAGATATACATGCAGGGCACGGAAAAGGAAGGAGTCAGGACCTGGGCCCCTGACTCTGCAGTTTCAGTTAAGCTGCCTTGTTCACTGGAATTGAATCACATGTTCCATGTGGGGGTATTCTGTACACTGCGACTCCTGAAATACTGAGCACTGTTAACACACGTGCAGAATGCAGCCACATCCGCTGAGAATCACAATCTATTCCACAGGAGCTTCTGCACAAACTCCCACTTATAACGCTGATTTCCATGTCACTGCAGCCGACACTGTAATTAATTGTACCGTACCATCTCCATGGAGCTCAGAAAGAGAGTTCATCAAAATCAATATTGTCAAGCACGTTATCCACCAAGCAATTCATTACAAGCCAACTGGTTAGTAAATGATGAAGGTATTACATCCAGTCTAGTCCTGTATGCAGGGACCCGCAGAGCTGGGGTAAAGCTCTTCATTCTAGTCCTGTATGCAGGGACCCGCGGAGCTGGGGTAAAGCTCTTCATTCTAGTCCTGTATGCAGGGACCCGCGGAGCTGGGGTAAAGCTCTTCATTCTAGTCCTGTATGTAGGGACCCGCAGAGCTGGGGTAAAGCTCTTCATTCTAGACCTGTATGCAGGGACCCGCGGAGCTGGGGTAAAGCTCTTCATTCTAGTCCTGTATGCAGGGACCCGCAGAGCTGGGGTAAAGCTCTTCATTCTAGTCCTGTATGCAGGGACCCGCGGAGCTGGGGTAAAGCTCTTCATTCTAGTCCTGTATGCAGGGACCCGCAGAGCTGGGGTAAAGCTCTTCATTCTAGTCCTGTATGCAGGGACCCGCGGAGCTGGGGTAAAGCTCTTCATTCTAGTCCTGTATGCAGGGACCCGCGGAGCTGGGGTAAAGCTCTTCATTCTAGTCCTGTATGTAGGGACCCGCAGAGCTGGGGTAAAGCTCTTCATTCTAGTCCTGTATGCAGGGACCCGCGGAGCTGGGGTAAAGCTCTTCATTCTAGACCTGTATGCAGGGACCCGCGGAGCTGGGGTAAAGCTCTTCATTCTAGTCCTGTATGCAGGGACCCGCGGAGCTGGGGTAAAGCTCTTCATTCTAGACCTGTATGCAGGGACCCGCGGAGCTGGGGTAAAGCTCTTCATTCTAGACCTGTATGCAGGGACCCGCAGAGCTGGGGTAAAGCTCTTCATTTTAGACCTGTATGTAGGGACCCGCAGAGCTGGGGTAAAGCTCTTCATTCTAGTCCTGTATGTAGGGACCTGCGGAGCTGGGGTAAAGCTCTTCATTCTAGTCCTGTATGCAGGGACCTGCGGAGCTGGGGTAAAGCACTTACCTTGTGAACAGTTTGAGCTTAGACTCGATGCTGCGATGCCTCATACACATCCTGGTCAGCGCGGAACCGATTTCTTTAGTTGCACCTGAAACACACAGAGAGAGAGAGAAACAGCGTGAGTGTCTGGTGGTTGTGATGAAGGTGCAGCAGCAGCAGCAGCAGAGCTTGGGGTAATCGCGCTGTACACTGAGATTTTATATTGAAGTTACAAACTATGCTTAATTAAATTACCACTATAGAAAGGCTTTCTTAGAAAAGGACTGCGAATTGTTTTTTTTGTTGCAACGTTGTTTTTGCATGGTTTTTAAAAGCACAGATTAACTGAACTACGGTCATAAAATTACAAACATCTTAAAAAAAGCTGTTTTTATTCTTTCGTCATACAGCAACGTGTGCTGCTTAATCAAAGCAGGAGTGAATTGAATTCTAAAAAAGCAACAAAAGCCATTTTCATGCCGTTACAGTAAACGTTGTGTGTGTGTGTGTGTGTGTGTTATTATTATTATTATTATTTATTGTGTGTGTGTGTGTGTGTGTGTGTGTGTGTGTGTGTCTGCTCATCATAAATACAGTAACACACACTGGATAGATCTGCATCCTTATCTGGCTCCATTGCAGGGATGGAAGCAAGACCCCTATTGCATACTGTAGCATAATCACCCATTCCAGCTTTTAATAGGAGTTTGATTAGCCACAGTGTATCCCGTTCAGTCACGCTGTGCACAACTCTACCATGTTAAGTTTCCTGTCTATATACCCGTTTTATAATGCCTGGATGTTTTTTTTCAAAGTCATGTCAGGCCAACTTGTCAAACTCCAGAAGGCTGTCAGTTAAACTCCACCCCTACAGTACTTGAGCACGCCTGAACGGTCTAGCTCACAGTTCTGCACATCCCTGTTTTTGAATTTATGGTTTTATTTGCTACATACTGCAATTCCAGAGCGCTCAGACACTCTGTCAATAAGAGTCTAATCTGTGCAGTTTGATCCAGAGAAGGGAACAGCCCTGTGACAGAGCCTCGCCCTGGGAACCCAATGAAAGGCTATTGTAACCACCTTGTCATAAAACACAGGGTTTCCTATGGTGAGAACGCGGCCCATGGGCTGACAGGGGGAGCGTTTATACTCTACTTGCGACAGGATTACAAAGAAAAGGGCTTGCGAAAGAAATGAACCTGAGCCGTAATGAATTCTCTTTTGTTTCGCTTTCAGCTCTGTGAACAAAGTCCAGTTGTACTGTGCACTGCTTCTGTGTTCACAGAGCCTCACAGGTACGCTGCACCCACCACGTCCGGCTGGGACAGCTACAGCACAGAGGACCTTGAAATGGTTACACAGTGCGTGGCTGCGACGTTGCTATAGAGATCCCAGAAGCAATGCAACAACAATGAATAATCTGTACCTCGATCAGTACTGTACATGCCCCAGATGAAACCTGCAAGCACTGTACAGCGCTGCCAGCTCTGTGATTAGAGTATCCTTGCATCGTGCTACAGTTTAAACATATTAGAGATCCACCCTAACAGTACAGGAGATTCATTCATTCAAGCAGGCACAGGGCACTGCACTGCCCTTCAGATGCATCTAAAGACGCATGCAGCAATCAGAATAGCAGCATTGGTTTGGACACTCTGCTCCAGCACGCAGCTACAGTGCAGGAGTAGAATATGCATTCAGCCTTCTCAAGCCTTTACTTAAAGCATCAACCGTTCCTCTCCAAGGTTTCTTAGGCTACAAAACACAAAGCTCTCGTTAGTCAAGGACCTACTGCTCGTTAGTATCACCTGCTGGTAAATACAGCAGCTGATTGAATCGATTCAGTGAGATGGGCTAATGTAAATGACCCCCAGTCTCCCGGATGGGCAATAGATTATGTAAGGAGCGTGTTGCTTGTACGAGGACTGCTGGATTACTGAAAACAGGAAGGGAATACCCGCGGGATGCTCCTGCATGGATCTCCTGTTCCTCGCGTTGGTGGATTTCGCAGGCAAATGCACTCCGATACCAACGGCTTCCAAAATATTGATTTGATCTGCGCAGCCGAAAAGGAAGCCCCGGGTTCCAAAGTACAGGACATGCCCGCACCGAAGCCATCGTCCTCAGTGTCGTTCACCCAGAACAGAGAACAAACGCTCCTGAAACACATCCGCCAGAACCTCTGGGAGCAGGCTGCAGCTGGGCTAATACACCCCAGCCACAAGCGTCTCCTGAGCCCGGCTAACACTGACCTGTCATGTGGGGATGTGTTTGAACCTGGGCTTAACAGGGGGCATGGATTTACATCAAGGGCTTAAAAACAAAACACACCTTAGTGGAGCTGCAAGAGTTAAAAGATAAAATTCTATGGATTGTTGAGCAGTTGTGCCGAAGGGTCAGATAAGGGTTAGGGTCAGATAAGCAAGCACCAGTCTCCCTCCCTCCCTCCCTCCCTCTCGAACTCCAAACACAGATATTTCATTAAGTGTCTTGGGTTTCAGGGTCACAAGTCACATCCTGACTGAAGCAGGTCTCCACCAGTTTCCTACTTCACGAATAGAAAGTGTTTTATATGAAGCAGTGTCCCAATCCAGCAGCACAGCTGGATAGCTTTACAGAACATGTAGGTGATCGGAGAGCCAAGCAGCTGTTTAGTGTTGCAAATTAAGCGAGAATTGTTTTTTTAATTGGGGCTGCAATTCATTTTAAATGGAGTCGTTCCAGGTAATATAATGTGCAGCACATACAGAATATGCAGGGAATGCACTAGAATAGGAATGAAAGGGTTAAATATTTTACTGACGCACCAACCAGCTAAGAGGATACGACCCCCCTGGGAGTTGGATATATTCCAGCACTTCCAGAAAATCTGCCCTCCAGGAACAAACATCAATAAGGATTGGGATGCATTCACTCTTCAAGCTCCAGGCAGATTCCCAGAGTGTTTTTACAAAGCCTTCTCCCCACACAGGAAAAGCAATGCTTCAACTCCACAGGGCAGTAAATACATAACCCATCTGGCGATTTGGACTGGGGACCGATCCCATCACTAAAGCTCGGCACAGCCGTCTATACAACACCGGCGTGCAGGCCACCGTCCTGGTAAAAATCCAAGCAGAAATAAAGAAACTGAAATCCTCCATCAAAGCGAGCATGCCATCTATACATTCAGATTCTTACAACATAACCAGGAGGAGCCTCCAGCACTGGGCTGCAGGTCACGGTCCACATGCACAGCCACCTTCTTTCACAAACTTCGCTTAACCTTTTCCACCCTCGTCAAACCCTGTTCCCGTCAACAGGAAGGGAAAAGTACATTTCTGACAGCTAATTAAATCAGGATGAAACTGGGAGAGCTCTTCAGAAGAGCTGCCACCTAAAACAAACCATTTTCTGAGCAGCAATATTATAAAACAACGGATGCATTTCTGCTGGTGCGCAAGCAACCACCCCTACTGTTCTCTCTACGTTTCACTCAGAGCGAAAGGTAAAAATAAAGAAAGGTTATAACCACGTTTTAATCATCAAATAATAAGCTCAACTGTTCTGTGGGGGAGAAACCCAGGTGTGGTTTTAACCCCCGTTGAATATTCTAACTTCCAACACTTGTCATTAGCAGTGGAGATGAAGAGAGTTACAGTAGCCGACACACAGGAAGTGCGACAGTAACTACCGCTCCTCGTCTCTCTGGGGCAGGAGGTTTAAAACACAAACACAGGCCTGTGGGTGTTTTCTGAATCCCTGCGGTGAAAACCATGAAACTCTGCCACGAGTCCTGGATGTGCAGACATCTCTCTGGTGATGTTTATTGTACTGTTACTGTGGTCTCTATGGCAACCAGCCTCTCGCTCCTCACATCAGGTGTTCCTCCCTCTGCTTCAGGAATGACTGATCCACACAAAGGGAGATACTGCACTGTAAATACAGGGCTGCTTTCAGAAAGGACACACCCCGAGTTACACAAACACATCAATTATTTTAGATGCACTGCCATAGGGAGGGTCTGGGATGTCAAGAATAATGAAGCTATCGCTCCATCAGTGTGCAGAATGAGCGACTCCCTTCTCCGCTGTGTGATATACCACAGCTCAGGGCTGCAGGAAATGAACTCAACAGGTGTGTCTTATCAATATGAACGAGGTTCCTTCACCTGGGGAGGACTCTGTGACCGCCGGGTGAAACGAAGGGACGATTCGGAACCCAGAGGCACTCGTGGTTTCATGTGTGACCCTTTCAGTCCGGAATTCTTTTTGTTCAGCGGAAGAATGCGAAATGAAGTTCTAGAACTCAAAGAGGAACTTCTTTATTAAGTATACATGAGAACAGGGCAAAAAAACAAAAAAAATGAACCGTTTTAAGAGTTGATCTCAAGCCTGAACTTTTTTTGTTTTGCTCGATGAAGAAACGCAGGTGCATGTCTTAATGCTCTCAGTGAAGTCATATCCTTTTCCTGGTTTCCATTCGTGGATGTGTTTGTTTGTTTATATAAAATTTCCTGCATCACATCCTCCCTCTCGTTAAGCATATTTAAAAACAATGCTTCTGCTGCCCGACATTTTCATTTTAAAAAATAAAACCCATGAAACGCAGCAGAGCAGGTGTGTGAAGAGATCCGCCATGCTCCTGTTGAGCAGGTCAGCCCTGGCTTCACTTCTGACACACTGCAGGCCAGTCCACCCCGACAGCCTGAAGACCATGAAAGCGTGGGGTTTATTTACATGTGCGTTCGATTACTGTTCACACAGCACAGCAGAAGCACCCAACTGCACAGTCATCCATCTGAACTTTGGGAGAGGACCGGTTATCATATTGAAACTGCCAGAGTTTCAGAAACGACAGGGTTTATCAGAAGTCACATCGATTGTGCAATGGTATGGGTGTAGGGCCCTATAAGTACCATTGCCACATTCCTAAAGCCCCAGTCCGACTCAGCACATTGCTCTGCATGTGAGTTAACACAGGGACACACCTCACCGGGAGATATAAACTCTGCCCACAGTGGCTGCTCCCAGTTTAAGGTTACCGAGGGGGAGGAGAGTGACTGCCTGGCTGTTCCAGGAAGTGCAGCGTTCACATTAATCCAGGGCTTATCACGAAAACAAAAAAGTACGTTTGTTCTTGTGTACAAATAAAAGAAAGCAAACAGGCACGCAACATAGGAGCTCAAGTGTTCTTTAAAAAGCAAAGCCCAGACTCGGATCAGAACACGTGCTGTGGATAGGACGGGCTCTGCTGGGCAACCCCACTCAAGTGAAACTACTTTGAGTGATTCAGTTTCTCGAGCAATGCGTTTATTATTCACGATTCCTGGGTGAGCTGGACAGAGTAGCACTGTCTACATACTGTATATTCACACTGTGCTCGAGAGTGTCGTTGAGATTCAAGTAGATGCCATTCCAGGTTTTTACAGAAGCTCTCTTCTGTGCTTTACCCTTAGGTCCTGATTGAGTTCACAGAACCGCATGGAATGGCCCAGAAACCTTTATTACAATGGGTTTAATTTGTATCCAGGTTTATGTTTGAGATCTTTTCAATAGAAATGAAAAAGGTAACCTGCAAACTGTATGTAAAAACACATGCACACGCACAAACAAAACCCTCACTGACTGCTGGCGGCTGCTTTGAAACCACGAGCTAGCGTGCCTTATTTGCATTAAATTTACTTGGCTACTAATAGCAACTGGTGAAGGTTATGTAAATATATGAAATAGCAATGCTCGTTCACAGCGGACACAAGAGGACTGCAATACCTCTGCTGGCGTGCAAAAAACATGAATGATTTTTTAATCCAATAAGATGCAAGAAAATCCACTGTACGTGGCGGCTAATTAGAAACGACCCTCGCTGAATCATGAGACACACGTGCAGGTTACTAATTAGTGGATGCACCTGAAAGAACAACACACAATTGAAATGTGGTAACCCTGTAATTCTGTCTCCAGAGAGAGAGGAACAGGGTCTTTTGTTAAACTCATTTTACAGACAGGCATTTCTTTGATCCAGTTGGTGCTTCCCGCTTGCCTATTGCCACTGTAGAAAGATGGGTGATTTTACATTCCGATCTTCCCAGATGAACAAACCCTTCAAGAGAGAGCCTCGGACAACGAAATAAAAAGGGGCACAACCTTGGGATCCGGGGTCCCCCTGTGCTGCACCCCTCCCCAAGTGGGACAGGAGATCAAGCTGGCCCCTCTCCCCCCCGCTGCCCCGCACAGAAGAACCTCTTTGTTTCATGTTATTAATCCAAACTGAGCTGCAGTCTCCAGTGAATTCAGTCTCCCAGTATCTAGGCACTATACTGGAGCACAAAAAACACATTCCGATTCTTCACAAAGACAAAAATAAGTGTGTTACAATCAAGGCCGTTTTGACTGACCGCACACAGAATACAAATCTCTGCATGACACAACTTTAAGACCTGAGAAAACAAACGTGAGCAAGCAATACAGAAGCCCTCCTCATAAAAGATGTACAAAAGGCACATCGATAGGTCATGGTTTTGCAACGCAGACGTATTTTCAAACAACCTTATTATCTGAACCAATGCAATCTCAGACTACAATTGCTTTTAATGTGTGCCCTTCAGTCAGTACTGCGTGAAGGTCTCAACTGACCCGATTAAAAACCACTGCAGCACCAACCCCAACCCCGCTAGAGACAGCAACGATACTGCAGCACCAACCCCAACCCCGCTACAGAGACAGCAACGATACTGCAGCACCAACCCCAACCCCGCTACAGAGACAGCAACGATACTGCAGCACCAACCCCAACCCCGCTACAGAGACAGCAACGATACTGCAGCACCAACCCCAACCCCGCTACAGAGACAGCAACGATACTGCAGCACCAACCCCAACCCCGCTACAGAGACAGCAGCGATACTGCAGCACCAACCCCAACCCCGCTGCAGAGACAGCAGCGATACTGCAGCACCAACCCCAACCCCGCTACAGAGACAGCAACGATACTGCAGCACCAACCCCAACCCCTCTACAGAGACAGCAACGATACTGCAGCACCAACCCCAACCCCGCTGCAGAGACAGCAACGATACTGCAGCACCAACCCCAACCCCGCTACAGAGACAGCAACGATACTGCAGCACCAACCCCAACCCCGCTGCAGAGACAGCAACGATACTGCAGCACCAACCCCAACCCCGCTACAGAGACAGCAACGATACTGCAGCACCAACCCCAACCCCGCTACAGAGACAGCAACGATACTGCAGCACCAACCCCAACCCCGCTACAGAGACAGCAACGATACTGCAGCACCAACCCCAACCCCGCTAGAGACAGCAACGATACTGCAGCACCAACCCTAACCCCGCTACAGAGACAGCAACGATACTGCAGCACCAACCCCAACCCCGCTACAGAGACAGCAACGATACTGCAGCACCAACCCCAACCCCGCTACAGAGACAGCAACGATACTGCAGCACCAACCCCAACCCCGCTACAGAGACAGCAACAATACTGCAGCACCAACCCCAACCCCGCTACAGAGACAGCAACGATACTGCAGCACCAACCCCAACCCCGCTACAGAGACAGCAACGATACTGCAGCACCAACCCCAACCCCGCTACAGAGACAGCAACGATACTGCAGCACCAACCCCAACCCCGCTACAGAGACAGCAACGATACTGCAGCACCAACCCCAACCCCGCTACAGAGACAGCAATAACAATGCTCTCTCAGAGCTGACTAGCCACGCAGTTCAGCAATCAAACCTAGAACCAACATTATTAAAACAGTAACTCAGAGAGAATTCCAGCCTTGGGAAACACTAGCCCATACTCTCCTTTATGGCGTCAGTGAAAGCCAGAGCCCTATATTCTAGCATCAGAGGCGACCACATGCCCACCCACAATTACAACTCACGCCAGCTCTACAAAAATAGCTCTTTGATACTCCGGTTTCTGTTTGTGCGGTTTTGAAGGGGAAAGGGCATCACTCCATGTAGCAGACCCTTAACTATAGGCTGCTGTTCTCTCACACAGACATGCTCCTTCAAACTTTCATCAGTCCTCGATTGGGCTTGACAAGGCTTGTCACGCGACACCAAGACCAAGTGGCACACAGATCTGCCCTGTGAGAGCGCAGCTATCTGGCACCACAGGGAAGCGAGCCCCCCGGCCGTCCCCGCAACGTCATGTAAACGTCACAATGAAACTGGCTTTCACCCTCGGAGCGCAAGGTGTCCGCGGGAGAAATATGAGAGCAAGAGAGAGTCCAGATAAAAACTGCAGCAGCAACTAGCACATACAGCAATGTATTCTTAGGTAATACTGGAGCATGTGTTTGCTTCCCATTTTTCTTTAACAATACAATGTCTAAACAGAACAGAATGCACTGGCAGTACGCTTCTCTGTTCCAGGTTATCTATTGCACAACCGTCACCGTGCTTTCAATTCAACAAACAAAACAGAACTCTCTCCATGGTGCGCCCAGTCACATGCAGGACCGGAGAGAGCTTCAAACATATTGTACGCAGTGTGTCGGAGCTTAGCTCAATGCAGGCATAATGCATTGTAACGGTGCAGCTACCGACAGACTGAGCCTAACCTCTCAGCAATGTGCTGTGAAAGTGGATGAACATTCAAGTCAGGCCAATCAAAAGGACATTCACCACACAGCAGCACCAAAACAAAACACTCAACTGGAACACAGCCTTGACTTAAATAACTGACCAGCGAAAACACACAGTCCTTCTCAGGACTGGGAATGCCTTGCTTTAATCCTAGGGCTTGGTTTACATGGAAAAAGCCCACAGCGCAGCGAGTACCGCTGGTTTTGAAAGCTACAGCAGTGTTCATGCACACAGGAGGGATGTGGAACATTTAGCAAGGTTTGCACTCAAGGCTCATATCCGGGAAACAGAACAAGGTTTTGTTTGGGGATAAACTTCCTTTCATACTGGCTTTACTATTTATAGTGTCACTGTAGCGGTCTGTTCCAGGCATCACACCACACAACCGAGCCCCTCACTGCACAACTCCGACCAAGTCAGAAAGAAGCCGTGATAACCCTAATTCACACAAAGAGCGGTCTGAGTTCCCGCCCTGAGGTCAAAGCCCTCTACTAATCCTCTGAGCTTTCCTGAGCACCACCCTGAAAGGAACACTGTCTCTGGGCTGACAGGATCGTTTCCTGATCCCTATCCAACTCCACGTCCTATACAAAGCTTAGTGCCAAAGTTACTATGATCCGAGGGCTATTCCAAAGCCCTTTACTCCAAAGAGTAACTTACTCAAAGGAGAGAATCGTCTGTTAGTTACACAACTAGAAAAACACAGCAGTTTTTTAAATTTAAATTTAGTAAGTTTGGTTGTTTATTTTCAATTTACTAACTTGAAAGGGTGTTTTTATTTTAGATTAAAGTTACACTTTTTGGGGTGTATAAAGCTTTATAAATCCTCCCCTTTGCCACACAGGGGAGCGCCCCCTTACACCAGGAGCAGAACTGCACTCTATCTGCAGAGGCAGGGCACACAGCTACTGACACAGCAGGGCAGATCCACCACACAGAGCCCTGACTGCAGCCTCTCCCCTGGGTGATAAGCCTGGCTGCCTGGCTGGGGATCGAAACATTTGGCTTAGCTGATGAAAGGGAGCTGCACAGAACTGGCGTGCAAATCAAAATGGGTGCATTGTTACCCGGTGCTGCAGCCAGACAGAACAACCATTCACAAGCAGCCATCTCACAGTACAGGTACTGTGCTGTTCTAGGGAGAAACAGAACCCCCTGCACTGCTGGAGCGAGAGCTGCATCTGCTAGCAATGCAAAACAAACGTCTGGTCATTGAATTTAAGTAATGTCATTGAATTGCAGTTTCTCCTCCTATTTCTACTATAGAGTGTAGAATAGTTACAGGTTGATTTAAATCAGATCTGTGGAAACAAATGCCCGGAATCCTTTAACCAGGATTGCAATTCCTGTATTGGAAGCTGTGTTTAGTGGCTCTACCTCTCTGAAGAGACAGGGCAGTACTGCAGATTGAAAAGGCATTCTTTTCTGCCCACGGTTGTTCTGTGTCTGATGGCAGCGAGTGTTTGCAGGGGAAGAACCCGCTTGGTTTACCCTCTGCCTCGTGCGGAGGGTGTTTCAACACCTACAGAACGCACATTAGAGAGCCACTCCACTCCAGGTCTAACAGGGAAAATGAAACACACTTCAGGCTCGGGAGGTCTACTGCTTGAACCTCTCGTGATCCTGATAGGGGCCGGCCGCCCTCGGCTCAAGTTAACCTAACAATCCTGGCTCCTGTTTCACCCGGCTCTCTATTCAGACTCTCATACTGTAGTCTGACATGCACAGATGCAAGCAGTCTAGCTGCTGGCTGTTCAAAGTCTCCGAGCCTGTGTGTGTGTGTGTGTGCGTGCGTGCAGGTACACGCTTTCCACTCCTGGGTAAAACCTTCAACTGTCAGAAGTACATGAGGACAAGGCTTGAGTGTGATAAACACATGGAATACAAACACACAAACAGCCCCAGTGGAGACCAGACCGGTTTCACAGCCGGGCTGGGTGTGTCCCAATGCAGGGGTCAGGTGGCCTTGTCTGGGGGTCACACGCAAGCCATTCAGTGGCCAGGGCCAGGCTTCGGGACTCTTGCATTCCATGCACTACCACTGTACTGCCATTAATCGCTGCACTGAACCTCGTTATAAAATCACATTCAAAGAAAAATGTACATAAGAAAGAATTAAAACATTTGTGATGGATATCATGCTACTGTTTTTTTAATTGAATGTTTGAAATCATTGCTACTGTATATGAACTATTCGTGCTACAGCAGAGTTCAACGCTGCTGTTAACTCCTGTAAAGATGCACCCCGAGGAGCCCAAACAAACCTGGGGCCGCTTTCAATGTCTCCTCGTCTACTCTCGGATTTGAAGCAATCACATACTCCAGTGTGTAACCTTGGCTACAATATGATCATTTACTAATCTATTTATTTAACAGGAAGCACCCACAAGCTGCAGGGTAGAGAAGAGCCAACGAGACTTCCATGGCAACCAACTGCACAGAAAAATAACAATGACAACAGAAAGAATGCAAAAGCTCTTTCTGTCTAACCTGATTCATTACTCATCTGAGAGCCGCAGAGCTGAAACCTGTGTCAAGAATCCATCCACTCAGAATCTGCACTGCGTTTTAACAGACACTGCAAGTGTTCAATTCAAACGGATTACCTGGTCACATTCGGATTGGGTACGTGAAAACAACATGACTATTTATTCACACCAAACGCCCAGCTCCTATTACAGTTCTAAACCTCACTGATCATCTCAGCCAAATCAGGTTTGCAAACGGACCAGCCATTGTCCCACGGTCCTCTAAAGAACTTTAATATCCTGCTCAGCGGTCATTACCGGAGGATAACTGACCTTGTCTTTCACGGGCATTCAGCTGAGGACACCTACCTGTCGCGGTGGACAATTATCTAACAATTAACGACCCCTGCGTCGCAACATCATGCCGAATTACAATGAATCACATCTTTAAGGGCTGACACACACACACACACACACACACACACACTGTGGTGAACCAGCTGCAGCCTCGCAGATTTCCACCACAAGATCATCACCCCGAGCTTTCCCACATCCTATTGTGCAAGACATGAACTCATCTTTACCATCTCCCTCGGGCTGAAGCAGTGGGGATTGGAGAGAGAGAGAGACACACAGAGAGAGAGAGGGAGGGAGAGAGAGTTGACTCACACAGTCTGGGCACATAGGGAGATCCCGGCACACAAACACACAGTACACAAGAGGTTATTCATTCTGATCAACCAAACTGGAGCTCTCGAAATACTTCAGGGTGACTAACTCACTTCATGTAACAGAAATCTAAATGTTTTTACTGCAAAGAAAAGCCACTTGAGATTGTTACGAATGCCAAGTCTCAAAGCCTGGTTTATTCAAACTTTTAAAAAGTGTGTACTTATATATTTGTTAGAGTGGAGTTCCTGCAACAGTCAAAGCAGCCATCACCTTTATATTTATAAAAAAAAAAAAAAAAAAGGGGTGGGGCTGCATTTACAATTGTGTGTGTGGCAATGCAGGAATAGACCGTCCACCCTGCCGGCGATCCTCTGACCGCTTCACTGCCTCGGGAATCCAATCAGAGAGAGGCTGGAGCCTGCCCCTTTCCACTGCAGAGCACGTCCACCTGGGATTCTCTGGCCAGGGTGTTGAAGCACTCCTCCAGCATTCAGACCTTCAAACAATTTGAGGAGCGCACTAAAGAAATGAGGACAGCTGACAGCATGAACACTGCAGCACTGACGCGTACAGAAACGATCATGCCCTCAACCTTCAGACAAAAAACAAAACTCAGCTGCCCCATTGTTTATCCACTCAGCATCTGCAAAGTCCCAACTGCAGAGACACCTCAGCCCTGACCTCGGCAAACTCAGGAACAACAAAACCAAAAGCACCAGCGTACCCGCACACTGAACTCCTGCTGCAGACCAGCCTCTCTCCTGAAGAGTCAGCATTCGACCATCACATCACCCTCTCCAGTTCCCTCTCAGCGCCAGTACAGAGACAGGGGGGGAAACACGAGATGTGAAGAGTGCGCATGTAACATGATCATCTCGCGGGCGCTCTGCAAGAACATCAGCAAATGCAGACAGCACTGCTCCAGAGTACAAACAGCAAGAAGAAACCTGCAAGCACTAACAAAGAAACACACCTTTACCAAGGGGTACTGTTTCACTGAAGCATGTCAGACAGGTCGAAGGAGCTCAGAGTGGGTGTGCAGAGCGGGGGTGGGGGTGGGGCAGGTATGCAAAGAGGCAATGTGGCAGGGCAGCTTGAAAGAACCTTGTAAATCCAGGAGAACCCTCAGGCTGCTCAGTGACATCTTGTATAAATAATGCAGGTGAGATCTTCCGAGGATGACCTCATGCAGCCCAGAGCACCTCCATTCAGCTCTGAATCATGCAGGATCCTGCGGTTCTTGTGGAGACAAGGGGCTCATCCTTACAATTACAGCACAGCTTTGCAAAGGAAACAAAACACATCTCTTTTTCAGGTAACTATTGGATTCTAAAGCTGGCGAGATCGGATGAAAGGCACTGTCTGCAAGCGTCTCCTCTTCCCCAGAGATCACGCTCAATGCCACGCTCAGACTGAGTCGCTGGCTAAGCATGGCTTTGGCTCCGTCTGCATGAAAACTACAACAGCAGCAGCAGCAGCAGCAGCGCTAAAAGTCAAATTACTCCTTAAGAAAGTTTGGGATTGGTGTAAATAAACAAACGTAGACGTGTTCGTTATTTAAAATATGGAACCACTCTAAGATGAAACACATCAAGAAAATAAATATTTTGATTCCTATTCGAGAGGATGAAATGCTGTAAAAACCACCGGCGACAGCTCCAGTGACCCACAGCTAGATTTACTCAATGACCTGGCTGATGATCCGTGGAAATAAGCCCCACGCCAGACCAGAGTCATGCGGCCGTGCCGCGGCTCCCCACTGCAGACGGCCTCACCGTTTACCGGCTGTCCCGAGACTCTTCACAATGATGTCACTTCCACAGGTCTCCTGCTGACACACAGTGTGCCTGTCTGCAGTGCAGGCTATCCACAAGAATGATGTCGTTTCTTCCTTCGATTTGGGGAAAGGGAACGGAAGCAGCATTTTCCACTAGAAAAAAAAAAAACAAAACCCTCCAACGTCCAACACCGCAGATGGCGCGTCAGTGCTGGCATTCAAACCCAGATCATCAGGCTCCCTTTCACACCTCATCCCTGAGCTCCAGATACTCCACCTCCCAGATTAGGAAGCAGGGGAGCGCGAGGAGCTTCCAGATCTCTAGGAATCATCAGCATCTCGATACGAGACAGCTGTGCTCACTGTCAGCCAGACATCCCACTGGGAATGACAAGTGCAGCTGGGGGGGCGGGGGCAGCTGCTCGGCTTCTGCCTCTCCCGACACATTTAGGTTTTTTCACACCAGTCAGTCACCACCGAGAGACGAGTGTGAACCAGTAGCACTTTTCGGAGAATTTCTGCATGCGCCTGCACACACACACCATGCAAACACAGCATTACAGGCTTGTTTCACAGGAGCAGTAACCCAGGGCTGCACAGGCATGTCTGTTATCTGGGTCCCTTGTGATCTTGCGAGCGTTCTGCCAGGTGTGAGAATGCAATCGCAGTGATCCGATTGGATGCCTGGTCCTGGGTTCTGGAATCTTCACGGCAGTGAAGGTAATAAGAACACCTTTGTGTAAAGCGGACGTGGCACGATGCTAGATTATGAATGGAAAAGCACATTAAAAAATGAATGATAACAATACACACTTTAAAAGGTTCAATAATAAGAATAACGATTATAATAATCAGCGTCTGCAGGCGGGGGAACGAGATCAAAGGAGCACACATAGCTTTCGGAGACTTCTTATTTTTTATAATGACTGTTTGGCACCAGTGAGCTACACGACTTCACAGAACGCTTGAGTAATGAACAGCAATTTACAGAAAATGAAAACCATTTTGGAAACTATTACGTTTTTTCATTCCAAACTGCATTCTCACTGCACTGTAATTCCACAGCGATGCTAATGACATCTTAGCCACTTAAAAAAAAAAAAGTGACTTCATTTAGCGCTAGAAAGCTTCAAAACTGCATTTCTTATCTAGTTTAACAGGACACAGTGTACAGCACCAAAAGAGAGATTAAAACCACACTTGCACTCTGGACCGTGGATATGAAATATTAATAAACTAAACAGGTTGTTGAACTTATAAAAACATTTGTCTGGTTTCACAGACCCTGGGTGCTCTCAGGCTACCTGCCCTAAGGTTGCATTAGGCGGTCCAAGATTAGAGCTAATCAGGCAATTGTTTAATAGGATTCCAGAGTGAGCTCTTCATGTGTTGTGTGCATCATGTAGGACTGTAGGGAGGCCACATGGCACAGTCTGTACAGCAAGTGCTTCAGAGTCCTCCTGTATAATAAGAGACACCCAACATGAAATCATACAGCATGAAAGCAGCCGCTCGCTCCCATCTTACAACAAAGCAGACCAACATAGACTGTGGAAAATCAATGCGGTGTGCTGAATCGTGGATCAGAGAGCAGACAGGATGAAGCTACTGGTATAAATAAACTCAAAGGAGACCCGACTCTCAAGACTTCTGGATGATGTGAGTAATGAAAGCGTCCTAAACCTAAAGATGGCCAAATTAGAAACGATCCATAAATCTAATCCCGTCGTCCTTCCCCCCCCCCCTCCACAGGGGATGAAGCAGGAATAAGATGAATGAACAAACAAGCTCCCCCGGGATGTATAAATGAAACCGGCTGGGATTCATTCATTTTTTCATTTGAACGACGCTTACATGTTCTGCTGCCTAAATTGTTAAACGGGATATTAATGACACAAATACCAAAATGGAAAAGAGCTTTCAATTAGCTTTTCCAATTCTTGTTATGAAATCCTCATTAGCACACAAACCTCCTATCTGTGCTCCAAACGGTTTACTGCATTCTAATGTTACCGTGTCGGTGATGTGTTCTAATGTTACCGTGTCGGAGATGCGTTCTAATGTTACCGTGTCGGAGATGCGTTCTAATGTTACCGTGTCGGAGATGCATTCTAATGTTACCGTGTCGGAGATGCGTTCTAATGTTACCGTGTCGGAGATGCGTTCTAATGTTACCGTGTCGGAGATGCGTTCTAATGTTACCGTGTCGGAGATGCGTTCTAATGTTACCGTGTCGGAGATGCGTTCTAATGTTACCGTGTCGGAGATGCGTTCTAATGTTACCGTGTCGGAGATGGGTTCTAATGTTACCGTGTCGGAGATGCGTTCTAATGTTACCGTGTCGGAGATGCGTTCTAATGTTACCGTGTCGGAGATGCGTTCTAATGTTACCGTGTCGGAGATGCGTTCTAATGTTACCGTGTCGGAGATGCGTTCTAATGTTACCGTGTCGGAGATGCGTTCTAATGTTACCGTGTCGGAGATGCGTTCTAATGTTACCGTGTCGGAGATGCACTGTAGCAGAGGCTGCTGGTGTTGCGCTGGCAAGCAGCAAGCTGAGCAGGTGATACACCTCAAAGCAGCAGCACAGTACCAGTGCTAGGCTAGAATCTGAACTATTTACACATCCTGAAAGAACGCACAGAGCCAGCAAAGAACCCCAAAAGCTCTCAGCACAATAAAAGCAGGACCGGTACTAATGTTAATAAGAAAAGTGGATGTTCAAAACCCCCTGGTTCACATTCCTGTAAGAATCTCATTATTCCCTGTGCTTTCTTCCACCTGAGTCGTGGAATCGCAGCCCCCTGGTTCACACTGAAAAGTGAAAAGAGGAGAGGAAAGCTCGAGCAAGCCCAGCTATCTGCAGGGAAGTAGGTAAGGAGAGGAAAGCTGTTGGCTCAGCTTAGTGCCAGCACTACAGGACATGGACCGAAGTGAAAGAATCTCAGGGCAGCTTTCCATTCGCTTTAGGCACTTCATGGTTTCTTTATTAGCAGCACAGTTTGCTAATGAAAAAACTAAATAATGAAAATTGCAAAAATGACTCAGCGCCTGCAGCAAGGACATTTTTAATACCAGTTCAGCAGGGGGCTCCCGAGTGGCGCATCCAGTAAAGGCGCTCCTCGCAGGATGTGCCCTATAGCCTGGAGATCGCTGGTTCGAATCCAGGCTATGTCACAGCTGACCGTGACCGAGAGTTCCTAGGGGGCGGCGCACAATTGGCTGAGCGCTGCCCGGGTAGGGAGGGCTTAGGTCGGCAGGGGAATCCACGGCTCACCGCGCATCAGCGACCCCTGTGGCCGATAGGGCGCCTGTGGCTCTGCAGCGGAGCCGCCAGATCTGTGTTGTCCTCCGGCACTATAGGTCTGGTAGCATTGCTGTGGATCTGCAGTGCGAAAAATGACGGCTTGGAAGGAGCACGTTTCGGAGGACGCGTGTTTCAGCCTCCGTTTCCTGAGTCGGCGGGGGGGTTGCGAGCGGTGAGCCGGGGATACAGATAATAATTGGGCATGCTAAATTGGGGTGAAAACCGGGGTAAAAATAATTGGCGACGACTAAATTTAAAAAAAAAAAAAAAAAAAAATACCAGTTCAGCAAAGCGAGCCATCTGCACGTTCCACAGAAAGAGATTCAAGATTCAAGTGCAGGTGGGAAGGCGTCCATAACCAGCCTTTCAGAGCGTCTTTTAAAATCTGAAAGGTTGTCGTTCCTCTCTCAGGAAAAAAAAAAATATATATATATAATAATAAGGTGCAAATTCTTTCCCTGGAGCGAATGCGCTGAAATGCAAGCTCAGGAACTTGGCAGGCACCTTCTGGAAAAATCTCACGGCAAGCAAGACATTCCTCAGTTCTGTGCCACCTCTGAACACTCCCGTAAACACAATGGAGACGTGTCCAGCAGCCCCACGTCTGGGAAAGAGATCCGTCTGGGAAGAGATGGATATAATCCGAGAGAGAGAGAGAGACACAGCAAGAGAGAGAGAGAGAGAGAGGCAGAGAGAGAGAGAGACAGACAGAGAGAGAGAAAGAGAGAGAGAGAGAGAGAGAGACTGAGACAGAGACAGAGAGGCCAGCACCTCCACCTACAAGAAGTGCATTCAATATTCCATCACTGAGTCTCTCTGAAAAGAGAGCCTCCTGCAATCCCAGGACTGCTACTCAGATCAGACCTGTTAATAGAGCAGAGAAACTCCGTTCTCATTTCATTACACTGTGTCTCTCTGAAAAGAGAGCCTCCTGCAATCCCAGGACTGCTACTCAGATCAGACCTGTTAATAGAGCAGAGAAACTCCGTTCTCATTTCATTACACTGTGTCTCTCTGAAAAGAGAGCCTCCTGCAATCCCAGGACTGCTACTCAGATCAGACCTGTTAATAGAGCAGAGAAACTCCGTTCTCATTTCATTACACTGTGTCTCTCTGAAAAGAGAGCCTCCTGCAATCCCAGGACTGCTACTCAGATCAGACCTGTTAATAGAGCAGAGAAACTCCGTTCTCATTTCATTACACTGTGTCTCTCTGAAAAGAGAGCCTCCTGCAATCCCAGGACTGCTACTCAGATCAGACCTGTTAATAGAGCAGAGAAACTCCGTTCTCATTTCATTACACTGTGTCTCTCTGAAAAGAGAGCCTCCTGCAATCCCAGGACTGCTACTCAGATCAGACCTGTTAACAGAGCAGAGAAACTCCGTTCTCATTTCATTACACTGTGTCTCTCTGAAAAGAGAGCCTCCTGCAATCCCAGGACTGCTACTCAGATCAGACCTGTTAATAGAGCAGAGAAACTCCGTTCTCATTTCATTACACTGTGTCTCTCTGAAAAGAGAGTCTCTTGCAATCCCAGGACTGCTACTCAGATCAGACCTGTTAACAGAGCACAGAAACTCTGTTCTCATTTCATTAGCAACCAATTGAAACGAAAGGCCCATTGGATTACAGGATTCTTTCAATCAAATATCAATATTTATTTTGAAATAAACAGTGGCTTTCCGTTAGAAAGAAAAACACACAAAAAAATACATCAATACAACACAGTGCAATAATCAATTACCACCCAATTAATTATTCCCATCCCTGACAGACACATGGACCTGGATTGATGGGCCTCCAGTCTTCTTAATATCTGGCCTGCTTTGTGAACAAATGTATTGTAAATGAAACCTCTAATTAAACAGCGCATCTCTGTCTGTAAACGTGCCAGCGAGGATCCCATTTCAGCTATTTTAAACGAAGGCTGAATTTCAATCCAGCCGTTTCGATCAAATCAAAGAGACCGCCCGTAGCTATTAAAACACTCAATTTAGAAACACTAAAAGAAACTCCACACACACACTGAAAACGACAGACGCTTCAGAGAACGCTGATTTCCAGTCGAAGTGTCTGTCGCTGAACCTGCTGTTTCAGTACCACTCACTCCGTTGAGTGTTGTTGTGTGGAACTCCTGCAGTGTTAAACTCTTCCTGTCTGTACGCTGGCATGCAGGGGAGTGGGACCCCAGCGGAGAGGAACCAGTTCAACATGTGGAGGCTCTTCCAAAGCTTTCCAATGAGGAAGCCAGTATGCTAATCTGCCACGTGCCCCTTTACAGCGCTTCCCCCGGGAAACTAGGGCACAGCGCAGCTGCTGTTCATGTGTGCCATTCATTTATTCATTCACTTCAAAATGAAATAACGGGCTTCTTGATTAAGTCATGTGTTATTCTTCATTGAAATCAGAAACGCCATTGCACTTGAAGCCTTGCTGTCGTTATGCGTTTCAATTCTACTGCAGGACTACAAGTGGAATTACAGGCTGGGTTTGAAAACAAGACACTGCGTATCAACTGAAAAGCAAGCCTCTCATCAAAATGACACTTTTCCCTCAGTCTGGGTCTCACGTTACAGAGCTTTCACAAGCACACACTCCGCCTCGCTACAGCAAACTGCAACCTCTAGCTGCACTCAAAAGGAAGATTTCTCCCATGAAAGCAGAATATTCAATTATGCATCTCGCTCAGGTTTCCCTTTGTCTGACTTGCATAGACACGCAGAGGGCTAACCAGAAAAAAAAAAAAAAAAATCACGCAAGCTTCCTCTCGTTGGGAGGGCAGGACAGGGGGATTGATTTGTATTTTTCATGCAAGCAGCTCTGGAAGCAGCACAGGGAAGTCCTGAAGGCACGTGTCTTATCTTTGTACAGAGCGTGTTGGGTTCATCTTCACTGTTTAACCAGACAACTCCAGCTTTGTTGCGTACACAGAACCAGTATAACACGGCTGTTAACGACTCCTCTGAAACACACAGAAGCAACAGACTGTTTCATGATGGGTCAAACATCCCCATTGAGAACACAGAGGGCTTGATCCTTCAGGACTATCGTGAGACACAATCAGCAGCTAGGTACCATTGTGTCGCTGAGCTCAGATCATTTAACAGGGCGTGCCTGTATGAGCCTCTACTTTCAACATCAGCTTACAAAGGGAACAATCTTCTTGTATTTATATATAAAAAAAAACACATGTGTATTTAAAACTAAACAGGGGTGCTACATCATCCCACTCACAGGCAGACAGCTGCATTGTAAAAGTTAGAAAAAAAACTGTTAAGATAGGAAGCTGCTTTAAATAGATTCTAAAATTAACTTGTGTCCGTTTGCTGAAAAAAAAAAAAAAAAAAGAGTGCATTTGAGATGGTGAGCCGTGAAGCAAAATGAGTTCTGAGATACACTAAAATAGACCTGAAGAGAGAGACAGAGAGGAGGGAGGGAGGGAGGGAGGGATCTGGTCGTTCTTGCTCACGGCTGTTACAGAGGAAGTCACATGGCACAGCCCTGCGTATCTGGACAATTCCATTAGGGAAAGTGATCGCCATCATATCCTCATTACAAGGTGTAGGGACACCAATGAAACCAGAACACACTAGAGTAGAGTATAATCTGTCTGTTTCTAACTTAGAGTCGAATGAGCATACGCTGTACAGTAGCAGGGCTTTGTACGGTTTCAAAACCCCCAGTTTAGTAAAGAAGCTTGCTTTCGGTGCTTTTGTGACAGATACAATTTGTTGTTCTCGTGTTTCATCCATGCACCCTTTTCATTTCTTGCTAGGAGTACTGTAGGAATAACACTGCAGCTGAATAATTAAAACAAATACATGTGACTTTACTTTTCAGTCCAGTCACAGTGAAACCTAGACACCACCTTTTTAATGTGATCTTGATTATCCAGTCTCGTTTCTAGGGCGTTTCTCGCACAAACAAACAAACACATGCGAGACACTGCTATACCACCGCGTACGTACACAAGGAAGCCGATTCACAACAGAAAGACTCATTCTGAAACAGAGCCTGGCTGCTCGTCCTGCCATTGCCTTGTGAGGAAAATAATTAAATAAAAAAAACAGCAGATCACAACTGACTGCGTGAGCCATTTACCAACTTGGCTGCGACCGATGGCAGTTTTGTAAAGTAACGTTTTGTAAAGTAATGATGTTCCCTCCCACACCCTTGCAAGACGAATGAGTTTCATCTCTGCGGAATCTATTCCGAGTGCTCTGTTCTATACGTTAGGCGCTGTATCCTCGCTCTCCTTGGATGCCCGTGAGTAGCACAGCGGGGACAGTCCTGCAGTGAGTGGGGTGAGGTGAGGCTCCCTCCCTCCCTCCCGCTCCAGGGAATCATGAACAGGCAGGTTCTCGTTTGGGTTTCTGAGCTCGAGAGGCTTTGGCAGGACAAACTCCGTCACATTCGTTTATGCACTTTTACTGCTGCAAATCAGAAACACGTGGGACTGTGTCTCAGCCTGCACACAACACAGATTTTTTCCATAATAATAATAATAATAATAATAATAATAATAATAATAATAATAATAATAATAAGGCAGGTCTACAAATCAAAGGCCTGAGGCTGCAATACGGCTCTGTGTGTGTGTGTGTCTCTGTCGTCAGAAATATGACTGACCAGCAAAATACCGATCTCTACTTTGAAAAATATGATGAAAATCAATATTTTGAACCCATTTCGAGCAGTTTGAATATGGAACGCTGTGCGCCCTGCAGTTAGAACACTGACAAGGAATTCTCACAGCACAATAAATGAGCAAGTCACTGTTCAGCCGGGACGCCACCAAGCACCGGACTGGACAGCCACACTCACCTCTCGTGCCAGTGGCCAGGTCAGCTACTTTCTGAAAGGCATCAAGGAAGGAACCAGTGACTACAATCGTCGTCCTGTGAGAGAAAAAAGAAACACACAGAGCAGAGGTCAGCGTGCTTTAAAACACACACACACACAGAGCAGAGGTCAGCGTGCTTTAAAACACACACACACACACACAGAGCAGAGGTCAGCGTGCTTTAAAACACACACACACACACACAGAGCAGAGGTCAGCGTGCTTTAAAACACACACACACACACACACACAAACACACACACACACACACACACACACACACAGCACAGGTCAGCGTGCTTTAACACACACACGTCAGTGTGCTTTAAAACACACAACTCGTTTAACAGCTACAGCTAAACCACACGATTCAAAGAGAAGCACACAAACATTACAGCTTCGGCTTTCGTCCGTGTGACATCAAAATGATCTCATTACTTCTACATGTACGTATCACTCCAATTTAGTTTAACAGTTACGATTGCTTCAAACAAACACCTCACAGCTTTCCCGATTCTTCTCGGATCTCTTTCAAAATCAAATCTACTGTCGACCTGCCTGCAGGCATCCAGCAGACATCCTGCTCATAAAGCAAGCCAGCACTGGAGCTGTTCAGAGACACACAGCTTCAGACATTTACAACCACAGCTAAATCAGCAGCACTGATGGCTCTGAGGCTGAACTTACAAGATCGCCATTCCCTTTTATTAGATCAAGCCTTCTAGCTAAACTCGTTTCAGGTGTTTCAGTGCTGCTCCCTCCATATTTAGCAATAGCTAAACTCCCTGGTTGGAAGTCAGGGCCTGGGCATCGTTAATCATGGCAGCGAGGCCGTCTCTTCATTAATGTAGAACCTGCCTTCGGGGCCCGTAGCGCTCTCACAAATCTAGTGAACCGGTTTCCTACCCAAGGGCTGAGGTGTAAACAGGGTTTTCCTGTGAAGCGTTCCAGGGGAGGCTTACTTACATTGCAACAAGATGCAGTACAGCAGTGCCAGGCTGGACAATTAGAAACCCACCTGTCATAATCTGCTATAATCTAACTCATTCTGGCAATTGGAAAGGAGATCGCTCCCGGAGGGGATATTGTTTGGCGTTTGTCTTGAGGAAGCTGGGATCAGCTCAGCAGTTTCCCAAAATATCAAAAAAAAAAAAAAAAAACTATTTCCAACTTCACTGTGTTTATATTTCGTTTGCTACGGGCGAGTGTGCTAAATTCACTCCAGCTAAATATTTACTTTGATGCTTCTCAAGTCAGGTTGTCTGCTGAGCTACCAATTACCTCTCTTGTATCTGCGTCCTCCAGTACAAATAAGGATAGCTGCTGCAGCGAGGCACAGTGGATATGCTGCATCATCAAACACTGCAACACCATGATGGATCACCAGCCTTATACTGAGGGTGTGATTCATGTGTCACTCTGTGTTAGAAGCGAACGACAGGTCCCAAAGAAACAGAGCGAGAGGGTACTTTACCTTAACTGAGACTGCAGCTTGGCTCCTTTCGATACAAAATCCTCCCATGCAGGGTAACTGGACTGAAAACACAAAGAAGGAAAAAAGAAAATTAGAAAACAGACTTTAACTGGGTCCAACTGGTTTGGGGGGTGGGGGGAGGGTTATGCTCGTGTGTTTCAATGCAACCAAATTCAGCCCACAACAAAAACACAAGCTGAAATATAGTGCCCTGCCTCTCCCACAGTGACTGAGTAAAATGGTCTTGACAGAGAGCTGGCACCAAGAGATGAGAGACGTTCAGATGGTTTTTCAATTGAAATGGAAAGTGACAGCTTCTGACCTTGCTGGCAGGGTCACAGTGTGTAACTGCACAGCAATGTCTGCTATACCAGGAACCAGTACCTACGGGCACAGAACATGGAAGCAGAGAAAACAATACTTCTACATACACCAGCAACAACTCCCAGGGGCAAGTTACACCAAACTGGAGCGCCTCAAGAGAAAGGAGTCTGTGTGGCTCTGAGTGCCTCTGCACCGGGAGTCACAGAGGTCCAGTGCATTCCTAGCCTGGTCAGTAGGGCGGGTTCATAAGGACGTCGCTCAAGCCAGCCGAGGGTAACCCAAGCTGGCTCACTTTAGATAGGAGGACTCGGCTCTTCTATTTAACTCTGTACCTCAAATAAACCTACAGCATTTCAGCACATGAGCAACAGTCCCAGGACCGGATGTGAAACGAACTGTCCACTGCATCGCAGCACTGCTAAACACTCCTGTCAGCGCTACTCCTCCCTTCAATAAGTATGTGTTTTATTACGCAGCAGCTTCAGTCCCTTAAAGATAAAGCATTGAAGGTTGGCTCATCTCCCGTCCGTTTCAGTTCTACACAAAGGTGAAAACAACGTCAGACACGGGCGGGCCGGCAGACAACAGGAAGCTTCCCCTTCTCTTTCTATCCAAAGAAAAAGGAAATACAATTTGAAGTGCGCGGCGGTCCTGCTGAGAAAGCAGTAGTATCAACAGGTCTATCTTACATTAAGCTCTATGAAAGCAATGCTCCACTGCCAGCGCTGCTGGCTGGCTCGGGGCACGCATTACACCAGCGCGTCCTCCAGGTGGCGTGTCTGTGATGAGAGCAGCTGTGCTGCCAGGTACTCCCGGTGTGAAAGCACAGCGCTGCGGGCTGTGGGGAGTCAGCAGTTCAACACACCATCGGCATGCTTGTCTTAACGAATCCCCCTGTGTGCTCTGGACAGCCAGGCTGCAGTCTGCAGTCTCATTTCACTGTGCATCGTCTTTCCTGGACCCCCAACACTTAACCAGGAGAGAGTCCCCACCCCTTTCAACACCTTCATTCCCCATCAACAACCAGCCAGCTGCTGCTTCCACGGACCTGCTTCGACCCTCCCAAATGAGCAAGGAAGTGAAGCAGTGACATACTTCCTGAAATGAGGAGAAGCAAACCGAGAACTTTACGTAAGCTTCTGTAGTGCAATTAGACGGGGTTTGTTTTGTTTCCTGGCTCACAGCGTCCTGGCTGGGTTTCCATTAAGTCTCACACCGGGTTTGCAAAGACGTAATTCCCTAGCAGTCTCAGCACTCATGAGATACAATGCTGAGCAATACACTGCAGACCAAGGATTTCACTTTATTAGGAAAGGATTTAGTAAAGACCACGGAGATGAAAAATACAGCACAGCTCGTCCTACTTGCAACATTCCCTCATTGCTCATCTGACTGAGTCACTGATGTTCCTCCACACCTTTATACAAGCACAGCCCCAGGTACTTCCTGCTTTTACACACACTCCTTCCTCTTATCTGTGCCTGCATCTTGACATACAAGAGCGTAAGCAAATCCCAGTGAATCTCAGACACTGAACACTTCACATGGCAACGGCTGCTGGTGAAACAATAACCACAGCCTGACCTGCGCTGAGCAGTGAGGAGGAGGCTCAGTCAATGGAGCTCGCTGTGCAAACTAACCTTGAGAGAATGACAGGAGATCCGCAATGCTTACCACGCTGGAGACTTACTGTGGGACCAGGCCTCACTGGAAACGAGCAGGGTTAAATAAAGCAGACGGATCAGTGAGCAAAAAAATATTGAAAACGCCGAAAAACAAAATCAGGCACTGGTGAGCATAAAACAACAAGAGCCACTGTGAAGCCCCCCCGGGACTGAGCAACGGATAACTCCGACCTAAAGATGAATCGACAAGACAACAAACACAGCGCGGCAGTAACAGTGGAGCGCAGGAATGCCGGGGGTCTGTCTCGCCCTGCACTCTACAGGTCATCCTTACAGTAGCTCACATGGCTGTAGCGTTGGCTCTCCGGCTCGCTTACACTGCCAGGAAAGATTACTGCAGCTGTCCTGTAAATCTCACAACTGCACAGCTCACTGCTTTACTGCAGGGCTGTTCCATCTCAATGGAAGGCTTGTTACAAGCCCTTCACAATCAGCCGGCATGTGAAGATCACGCTCCAGCACATTACAGGCTCTCCGCCAGAGTGTAACCAGAGTTCCACTGTCATGCAATGTTCCGAAGCAGCTCCGCTGTAGCCAGGGCAACTGATCCATAAACACTGAATCATACTTTCAGAACCAACTTGTGTGGTTGTGGGTTTTTTTTTTTTTTTTTTTTGGTAGTTTAGGGAAGCAAAAACAAAACAATGCGTCAGCTCTCCTCTCCAAGCAGCAAGAGGAGACAGCAGAGGACAAGCTCCTGAGATTCAGCCACATGGTAATGAAAATGTAAAAGCGCACTGCCACACAGCTCTGTTCACCACAGTGTTTAAGGGCAGTGGGTGATCTGTTCACTGTTCTGCTCACAGTGCTGCGGTGCAGAGGCGCGGGGGGCTGAATAACCACGTCAATGTCTCTGTAATGAGAGCTGTATCTGTGTCGTTATGTTCATATGCATTACAGGGCTTCGTTTTTCTCTCATCTTAATGGTTGTGGGTTATACTGTATAGCTTGTTAACAGGGTTAACGAGACACACACAAATTAAAATGGCACAGATTCCATTCATTAATGATGCGCTCTCACTCATCACTCCACGAGGTAGAGTGGCTGCCAAGCTCCTGTGTTGTTCAATGAACTCTCTTTCGCAAGGCTTGGTGTGTGCAGTACTTCAAACACACTTGCACTTCTACTCCCTTCTCCTGTTTTCTCAAGTGCATTCGGCACTGATTAAAACACGCTGTCTTAAGAGACGCCAGCGTCTTCATCAACCCTTCCCATTGCTAACAAGCCCGCGATCCTAACCCGCCCGGCACAGCTTTATATATCCCAGTTACTGGAACATAAAACAGCAAAGGAAAAATCAGACACAAAGCGTGACTGTTGTGAAGTTTTTGTGGTGGGATCTGAATTTGTGATGCCTCCCCCTGAACAGCAAATCCATGTTTCACTAACTAGTATTTGCATAGGGTAGTATCTGTAACAGATATGCACACCTGTGTGACTTAGTCAAGACTCATTGTGCAATGACAGTTCAAGACACACCTAGGAACCAAACAAGAAATCACATGGCAGACAGCCAGCGTAAACACAGCTATCATCAGCGCAGCAAGGACTCCAGACCAGTTCTGTCAAGTCTATCAAAATGCTTAAGCCACGGAAGACTTTCATGTCGTCATGATTTTAAAATCCAGCAGCCCTTTAAGAAATTCACACAGCCTGCGGGTAACAAGCTAGAGTCCAAGCATTTACCAAGACCTGGAACACCACAGTCACATGTGAAACAGCACGCACACCCTTACAGTGTGAACAACACAGTCACATGTGAAACAGCACGCACATCCTTACAGTGTGAACAACACAGTCACATGTGAAACAGCACGCACACCCTTACAGTGTGAACAACACAGTCACATGTGAAACAACACACACATCCTTACAGTGTGAACAACACAGTCACATGTGAAACAGCACACACACCCTTACAGTGTGAACACCACAGTCACATGTGAAACAGCACGCACACCCTTACAGTGTGAACAAAACAGACACATGTGAAACAGCACACACACCCTTACAGTGTGAACAACACAGTCACATGTGAAACAGCACGCACACCCTTACAGTGTGAACAACACAGTCACATGTGAAACAGCACACACATCCTTACAGTGTGAACAACACAGTCACATGTGAAACAGCACACACATCCTTACAGTGTGAACAACACAGTCACATGTGAAACAGCACACACATCCTTACAGTGTGAACAACACAGTCACATGTGAAACAGCACACACACCCTTACAGTGTGAACACCACAGTCACATGTGAAACAGCACGCACACCCTTACAGTGTGAACAAAACAGTCACATGTGAAACAGCACACACACCCTTACAGTGTGAACAACACAGTCACATGTGAAACAGCACGCACACCCTTACAGTGTGAACAACACAGTCACATGTGAAACAGCACACACATCCTTACAGTGTGAACAACACAGTCACATGTGAAACAGCACACACATCCTTACAGTGTGAACAACAGTCACATGTGAAACAGCACACACATCCTTACAGTGTGAACAACACAGTCACATGTGAAACAGCACGCACACCCTTACAGTGTGAACAACACAGTCACATGTGAAACAGCACGCACACCCTTACAGTGTGAACAACACAGTCACATGTGAAACAGCACGCACATCCTTACAGTGTGAACACCACAGTCACATGTGAAACAGCACGCACACCCTTACAGTGTGAACAACACAGTCACATGTGAAACAGCACGCACACCCTTACAGTGTGAACAACACAATCACATGTGAAACAGCACGCACATCCTTACAGTGTGAACACCACAGTCACATGTGAAACAGCACGCACACCCTTACAGTGTGAACAACACAGTCACATGTGAAACAGCACGCACACCCTTACAGTGTGAACAACACAGTCACATGTGAAACAGCACGCACATCCTTACAGTGTGGATACCAGTCTGGGCACTCCTGCCCTCTCACATTCAGCCACCTCAGACTGGACTGGAGAGGAACCCAAAGCAGCCCATGCTGTCTCCTAGCAAGCACCAACATCTGCTTCTAAAACCATGCCAACCATCATATCCATTCTCAAGCAAGGGAGTGCATTAGCACAACTCTGAGAGGTAGTGTGCACGCATCAACAACCCCAGAGTGAAGTTCAGCAACCACTGTATGCAAGCTTAACGCTGACCTGATAACTTTAACACTTAAACAGCGCGCATAGAAGCTGGTGGCGGTGGCTGTACACAATGCTGCTGTACTGCAGGTTGCAGAATGCCAATAAGAGTAACTCAACAAAAGCGCGCCAGCCCTGCTGGAGACTCAGAGCACTGAGGCCGCACCTCAGAGTGCTGCTGGTATTGTTAAGTCACTTCCGGCTCACCTGGGCATTGAACCGTCACAAACTATTTATGCGCGTGTGCAATGAAACACACCTTGCAAAGGAGCACAGCGCGTGAAATATACCATGCAAAGGAGCACAGCGCGTGAAACACACCTTGCAAAGGAGCACAGCGCGTGAAATATACCGTGCAAAGGAGCACAGCGCGTGAAATATACCGTGCAAAGGAGCACAGCGCGTGAAATATACCATGCAAAGGAGCACAGCGCGTGAAATATACCATGCAAAGGAGCACAGCGCGTGAAATATACCGTGCAAAGGAGCACAGCGCGTGAATCACGCTTCAAAAACAACCGGGAAGCTCTTGCAATGAATTATTAAGAGCCCCAGTACAAACACTTTGGGAAGCAGACTAGTAAGTGTACAAGTGCTGCCCACTCCACTCCCCTCTCCTTTTTCCAGACTTTGCTCCCTCCCTCCCAAAATGGCAACTTAGAAAATGCCCCAGCAGATCTTCCAAACGTTCATGTGATAACATGTTGCTGGGGTCATACTGAACTGTATATATGAAGAAACACTGTAGATTAACTGAATCTGTACAGCCAGTCATAATTCACAACAATACAGACCAGAAGAACGACAACAAACGCTACATGGCAGCAAAACGGTGTACGCGCCGTGTTGACTTTTTACAACTTTTATTTTTTTCCTGTGGCTTTAGAGTTTGCAAATAAATTAAATTATTTTAAAATGTTTTTTTTTAGTCGTCGATTTGATGCATTGTAACACCAGCGGTGGGTTGTAATTTATAACACGTTTGTAGTCATTGTTGAACTGGGATTGGGAAATAAATGCTGAATTCTTAAAATGTGTCGGTGCTGTATTTGTAAGTCTGAATTGGATATTGTTGGACCGCGCCGAATACGTACAAGCAACAGCACATTGAATACGATAAGTCTGCGGTTTAGTGCAAAATACAAAATGAAAAGGCTTACCTTCATATCAGTCATAATAGTTTGAAACAGCCCTCCCAACGCGCTACACTCCTTTTCGATTCCAACATCCATGTTATCCAAAAAGCACAATACAAAATGTTAAAAAAAACACACAAAACACACAAACAAATTGAATTTGCGAATTCCTCTGAATAAAAAAAAAAAAAATCCAACTTCACGGCAGATGAAACGAAATCAAAACGTCAAAGAAAACATTGCTTTGCTTACAAGGAAAAAAACAAACGTCTTTTTTAATTTATTTCCGTCTCAATTCCCAAACACTGGGACCGGGTTTGTTGTGGCAGGCGTCGTCATCATCAACACATCTTTAATATCCTTGTCCCCATGATTACTAATATAATATGTCGTTAACCCCTGTTTCTGTGCTTCTCGGCGGCGAATCGCTCGTGTGGATAATGTATAAAGTTGTATGTATCTCTCGTTTGCAACACAATGTGTGTTTGTATACCTCCAGCAGGCGCGGTGTGATGTCTCTCTGTGTGCTTAAATTTTTCTCCGCTTGGAGAAACCCATTCTCTCTCCCCGAGTCAATTCCGTCCGAGGGCGGAGCTCCAACGATCCTTTTCGGAATTCTCCGTTCATTTCCGTTCATTTCCGTTCATTTCCGTCCATGCCGAAGCCATTCACTGACGCCTCCTCGGCCATGTTCGGGTCTTTTGGCGTCTGTATGCAGGCTGATGTAATATAAATTCGTGCGCAGGCGCCTCTTAGTGGGAACGTTGTTTAAATGGTTACCTTTTCTCTAAATTGTGTGTGCGTGTGCGTGTGCGTGTGCGTGTGCGTGTGTTTACACTTTAATAATACATTCAGCAAAACGATTAAATAGATTTTATTTTACAAGAAAGGTATTTATAAAAAAAATTCTGTAACTTATTTTAACCACTGTACATAATTACTGTTTATTAATAATAATAATAATAATAATAATAATAATAATAATCTTAAATGTTGCTCTGAGATAGCCCAGCTGTGTGAAGCTGTGCAGAGGTGCCTGCCTGTGCAGGACTCCAGCTGGTCCTGCTCCATCAAGAGGCTGCAGAGTAGAGCAGTGGGTTCAAGGAACAGTCACCAGCACACATGGCTGTTCTGAGCTAGAGTCAGCCAGCTGCAATTACCATTACAAAGCTTACCACGGTGCACTCTGCACAGTGCAGTCCTGGCATATACCCTAACCCCTATACCCTAACCCCTATACCATAACCCTAACCCCTATACCCTAACCCCTATACCCTAACCCCTATACCCTAACCCCTAACCCTAACCCCTATACCCTAACCCCTATACCCTAACCCTAACCCTAACCCCTATACCCTAACCCCTATACCCTAACCCCTATACCCTAACCCTAACCCCTATACCCTAACCCCTATACCCTAACCCTAACCCCAATACCCTAACCCCTATACCCTAACCCCTAACCCATGCAAATACATGTTCGTTACCAGAATGCTGGGAGGCTTGCCGCTGCTTCTTATCTGGCCATGCTGTTTTGCACTGTGCCTTGTTACACTGTCACCAGGATATCTGTATTGAAAGGAGTCACCAGTATGAAGTGTGTTCTCTTCCCTGCTGCCTCTCTGCAGTTCTAATGGAGGTGGTCTGTATTGCTCAGGGTTTCTGTTTCCTCGTTTGTTTGTTTGTTTGTTTGTTTGTTTGTTTGTTTGTTTGTTTGTGTGCATGTAAACAGTTTAAAGAACAGGGTTAGTAGTATTGCTTGCAGAGTCACATGATTTAATTCCATTTTGTATGGACTCACACTTGCACAGCACATTTGGACTGAGCAATTTGTTTACAATAGAACTGAGCTGTTTTTGTTGCTGTTATTTTTCTAGTAATGTCAGGTTTCTTTTCCACAGTGATGAGTGGTATACATGTGTGAGAAACGGCAGCCTTGCTCTGCAGCACATGAGCAGTATACAGGGTTTCTCAGCCCTGCATGTGTTTCTTATCAGGCACAGCCATGGTCAATGCCATGTGTGCTGAACGCAGCACATGTTCTTTCAACCTGCAGGAGGGCCAGTCCGGTGCTCGCTGGAGCCATCATATAAATCTCTCAAAGATATAAAGCACCTGCGCCCCTCTGTACCCCTCTATCTGCTCTGTATTAATACCCATCCTATAAATCTCCATGGCAGTGAAGCAGGGTGGACCTGCGCTCCTCTGTACCCCTCTATCTGCTCTGTATTAATACCCATCCTATAAATCTCCATGGCAGTGAAGCAGGGTGGACCTGCGCTCCTCTGTACCCCTCTATCTGCTCTGTATTAATACCCATCCTATAAATCTCCATGGCAGTGAAGCAGGGTGGACCTGCGCCCCTCTGTACCCCTCTATCTGCTCTGTATTAATACCCATCCTATAAATCTCCATGGCAGTGAAGCAGGGTGGACCTGCGCTCCTCTATAAACAGATTACAGATTACTCCAGCAACTGTACAATACAGTTTTAAACAGACTAAACTGAAGGCACATGTCGTACTGAAGGCTGGGCACAGGTCTGCTGGACACTGGCTGCCAGGCGCTGGTTTGATTGATGAACAGTGGTAAACAAATCGATCAGCAGCAATTCAGTGGCTATTAGAAGCGGAAAGCAACCCCGATCCCAAGCTGCTGTTCCCTCTCCTCAGCTCGTCACTTCATCAGTAACGTCACTCTCAGCAGGAAGAGGAGGCAGTAGCTGTTCCAGGACCCCTGGAGACTGGAGCTGCCAACAAACTCCTCAGAGTCACTCCAGTGATCTTTAGAGCGACGCTTACCTTTCAAGACAAGAGACTTTCTTTTTTAATTATTTCAAAATAATATGCAGTAGAAATAAAAAAACTGAGAATCTACACCCAGTACAAGTTACCTTCTTTTGTATTTTTTTCTCTCGCTCCTCTAAAAAATCGATTTCAACCAAACATTTCGGCTAGAGCCTTTGCAGATGCAATACATGAAAAAGCTGCGATTATGTATAGAAATGTAGCTCTAGTGCTTAAACTAAGCTAAAGAAAAGGTCAACCACAAACAGACCAGCCTTGCCCTGTTCTTGAGGGGCTGCATTAACACTGTCCAGAGGCAGCCAGGTGTGTGCAAGGGCAGGAGAGAGGAACACACCAAACTTTAACAGAGCCTTCTCAAACATGGCACTGAAACAAGGTCAGAGCAAGGACAGGCTCCTGGTCTGGCAGTAAAGATGAGAGGTGCAGCATGTTGCCAGGGAGACCGGGGCTGGAGCTTTCTGATCTAACACACTGAGGTTTTTAAACATCAGCCTGCGTACTGACACAGTGCTTTGATATCCACACATGTATTCCTTTTTATCTTTGCTAGGGTTTCAGTGCACAAGCTCGACTCCGCATACAAGGCGTTCGCTGCCACCTGGTGGTGCCTCAGCAGAAGACGAGAAGTTCTGCTCTAAGCCCAGCACCTCGATTGTAATCGTACCTCCTCTTCGTTTATGATGAGGAGGGTTCCTCTGTCCAGGGTCAGCGATACTCCACAGACGCTGCAAAGCAATACATCATTTCAGCAGTGCCCATCCTCCCACCAATACTGCAGGAGTCCCATTTGGGTGAAAAAGCACCCAGGTGCTTCCGCGTCCTGTTTATATACACATAGCTAACGGGACTGAAGCAGACTCCACAGGGACTGACTCCGCATCCCTGCATGTAAAGCAGGCTGCAGCAGGAGTGGGGCTGGGGTTTTCAATCAGACTCCAGCCACGCAGGTTCACAAACACGGGCTCCCATGTACTAACACATGCATGGGCTCCCATGTACTAACACATGCATGGGCTCCCATGTACTAACACATGCGCATTCAACCACTTCCAAAAGGACCGAGTCCTTGTGCGTGTGACTGAGCTGTGCCAGCATTGAAATCGGGTTTGAATCACTGAGGGGTGAGTTTGTGTGACAGGGGTGATAACACAAGGCATTCCCACTTGTGTTTCTCCTGTCATTAACACAACTCATCCAGACGGGAATGAAACAATTAGAACAGCGCAGGGGTTATTTGGTACCACCTGGTGGTCCTGCATTGTAATTGCATCACAGAGGAATTACACATTCCGTATCTTACCTCAAGTAGACTGATTAACGTGAGCTGCAAAAACAAAGTTAGGAAAAAATATCAAGAACGCAAATGAAATTCACAAATATGTATACGTTTAATATAAAATATTTAAAAAATACACAACATCCTTGCTAAGAAAAATCACACAGTGCATATAAAACGATGGTTGAGAAAGCATTGAAGGTACAGGAGCACACCAGATTAGATTGGATTAGTGTTTTGCGACAGGGACAGACAAGGCGCTCCTATATAAACCAGGTCACAGCAGGTATAGAAAACGCACCTTCAGCCTTTCAGGTTTACAATCTGCTCGTTTGGCACGTCAACATACAAAGACAAACTCGGCATGCTTGTTCCATTTTTTTTTTAAAATTTTTTTTTTAATTAATATAAAAATATACATTTATTACGAATAGAGAACAAATCTCAGCTTTTGTCTCCTCAAGCCAAAATTATTATTATTTGTTTATTTAGCAGACACCTTTATCCAAGGCGACTTACAGAGACTAGGGTGTGTGAACTATGCATCAGCTGCAGAGTCACTTACAATTACATCTCACCCGAAAGACGGAGCACAAGGAGGTTAAGTGACTTGCTCAGGGTCACACAATGAGTCAGTGGCTGAGGTGGGATTTGAACCGGGGACCTCCTGGTTACAAGCCCATTTCTTTAACCACTGGACCACACAGCCTCCTCACATACAAGATACATACACATATACAATACAAGATGTTTTGTTCCATGTTATTGTAGGCATCACCAAATACAGGCACTGGAATTGGCACAGATTCAGACTCAACTACCATCTACTGCACTGGACAACAAACTTATTGCACCAGACACGAAGGATCTGTCTTTCGACTGTTTACAACTCAAGAAGAGTCTTGAAAAAAAAAAATAAACACCAGCCTTGAGTAAACTGACAGAAATGAGCAGCTTTTCTGATGGCAAGATTACAAAAACACACCCAGCACCGTAGGAACGAGACGAGCTGGAGGAGTTCTTTATTTCAGAGTGAATATGTTCTCTGACACGGACTGCCCTGAAGAGTACTAGAGAAAGAAGGAATCAATGAGAGACGCCTGCTTCAAACTGACACACTCACACCCCTGGTGTCTGTTTACCAGGAAGACATTCTCACTTAGCAATTATTCTGCTGATCACACTCTATCAGCACCTCCTGTAATCCATAGCAGGGCTAACGGACAACAAGCTCAGCTGTGCTGGCACCAAAGGAGGTGGACAGGAGATGCAGGAGATCCCAGGACACTGCTGGAGGGACAGGAGATGCAGGAGATCTCAGGACACTGCTGGATGGACAGGAGATGCAAGGGATCCCGGGACACTGCTTGATGGACAAGAGATGCAGGAGATCCCAGGGCACTGCTGGAGGGACAGGAGATGCAGGAGATCCCAGGACACTGCTGGAGGGACAGGAAATGCAGGAGATCCCAGGGCACTGCTGGTTTCCTTGCTACTCCTTTCTGAGTAACGTTTCTGTTTTTAAAGGCTGTTACACACAGAGGACACAGCAGCCCCACCCCACAAATCAAGATAAAAGACGGTTTACAACACAGAAAAACATTCAACTAAATAGGAACCGACGGTTCTTCTCTGTATGAAATGGCCATCACTGATGTGCTGGAGGAAGGAGACTTTCATTCGACTCCAGCAGTCCTCCTCCTGCTCTGCACTGAGAGATCAGCGAAAGACCATCGACTCTGCGCACTGCACTGCTCCCCTCGGACTGCTGCATTCCAGCGATCCCAGACTCTTCCAAAGTCCCTTCCGTCCTTCCTTCCTATGTGTCCAATGAGCTGCAAGAGCCCGCCTGTCCTGAGCTGTCCTCAGACAGACCCCCCTCCTTGCTGCTGCGCTTTGAGAGTGTGCTGGCGATGCCCAGGGCCCCTCCTTTGAGGAACCGCACGAAATTATCCCCGACCAGGGGGCCCATGGCGAAGAGGCCGGGCTCTTGCACAGACTCGTAGGTGAAGGGGTGGACGTCCACTGGATTTCCCCGGCAGGAGATGGGCTGCTGGGGGTCGATGCCCAGGTACCTGCCGCTGTCCTGGAGGAAGGAGAGGTTAGGGTGAGCTCCTATGAGCACGAGCGCCATGGATATCTTCAGCACCAGCCGGCCCCCGGCCCCCTCCAGCACGCACTTGTGGTCAGGTTTGAAAGCCACGACGCGGTGTTTGGGGTAGCTGACGTAGCCCGGGTAGGACCCCGTGAAGCCCCCGTCCACCTCCTGCTGCTGCTGCTGCTGCTGCATCATCTGGTGCACCTTGTGGTACTCGGGGTACAGCACCTTGGGCAGCTGGTTGAAGATGAGGGCGGGGTCAGTGACAGCCCGGCGGAAGGCGTGGCAGACGGGGGTGTTGAGGTGGTGAGCGGTCAGCACGCCGTCCGCAGCGGTCAGCCCGGCCCCCACAATCAGAACCGGGTCCGAGTGCTGGTCCACCTGGCCCCTGGCGATGGCGGCTTC
Organism: Acipenser ruthenus; assembly: GCF_902713425.1. Taxonomy (NCBI): domain Eukaryota; kingdom Metazoa; phylum Chordata; class Actinopteri; order Acipenseriformes; family Acipenseridae; genus Acipenser; species Acipenser ruthenus. The sequence continues at coordinate 902,179 of NC_081206.1, read as the reverse complement.
GAACTCCCAGAAGCTGTGGCAGATGAAGGGCAGGTCCTCCCCCTCTACCCCCAGCCTGGCGGGCTTGTCGTGTGTGCCGGTGGCCAGCACCACGTTCTCCGCGCTCACCGCGAAGGGCAGCTCCAGGCCCTCGCGGCTCTTCTGGTATCCGCGCACCTCCCAGGTGGTCCCGGGACGCTCTCCGTGCTCCGGGTCCACAGAGCGGCGCCCCCCCTCGCTGCGGAGCGCCCTTCGCATGGACGTCACCACCGTGTGACTCACGAAGTTGCTCTGCAGGCCCGTCTCCGACACAAAGTGCTGGTAGTACGAGGCGATCTCAGCAGGGGTGGCCCGGTCGTTCCGCAGATTTCTGTGCAAAATAAATAAATGCATTTAACATAAAGCGAGGGATGGAAATTCAAATCCCTATATTATATATATATATATAAATTCAAGCTTTGGTTTAACTGAAGACTCCCAGCTAACAACTCTATATGGTTAAAAGCTTGCCCTACAGTATTAATTAACTGCAAATCAGTTTCCAGATGGACAGGAGATATTGATGCTGCTGCAATATAAATAATACACAGCAAGCAGGTCATTGAAACATACAATAGCAATAACTTCACTGCTAAAGATCATAAAACAACCAGCAAGCCGTCGCCAGGCTGTGCCGATGTTAATATTAATCAGAACCACAGTAATGCATTCATGTGTCATTGGATCACCGATTTCTATTGATGGACTGATTCACTGCGTATTGCCCTTGATTACGGGGTAACAATGCTGAGCAGCCACCAGGTGGTGCTAGTGCTTCAGTGATCTGACCTGCGTTTGTCTCTGACCCAGTCTTTGAGCTTCAGGCCAGGCAGCTCCATCCAGTTTGCCAAGCTGACGGTCCGCATGGAACCCTCCATGGCCTGCACAAACAGAACAGTGTGCTTTACTACAAGCAATGAAGAGAGACCATATTCAAAAGAGATTTCATTTTACAGAGCCCAGCGAGATCCTGCCGTGGGGCACAGTGTGCATTTGACAGAGAATGCAAACGCAGCCCGCGACTGGCTCCGTCATGCAAATCCAGGAGATTACACTTTCATATTGAGAGCTCGGGAGTACAAACAGAGACACCCCTTGAAGAATGATCAGAACGTGTGGAGTGCTTTTCACTTCAGGGCTCCCATCGGAGTCCACACTGGGAGGATACGCAGGGACGCACATACAGGCACAGCTGGGATGAAAGGGTTACTGCTGGATCAGGAATCTTACCACCTTACCTCAAGCACACATGACAAAGAGATTGTACCTTTCCCAGTGCTGGAAGCAAAGTGTGCATCCGCTGGATTAGATTACCTTGTGCAGGAGTCTCAGGGACAGAATGGAAATCTAGCATGAAAAGAGACTTCTCAACCACCGTCTGTGGAGTCCACCTCACTCTAAAACGGTGACCACGAATCTTATTGCCTTGGTTCTGCACTAATCCTTTCCCCAAACTTGTATCATTCACTCCTGGAGAATTTTTATACAAATTGATTTTATGCAAATCTTCTAAATAGCCCCATTACACCTAATTAAAGTTTCAGTATCTGGAAATGATATTAAGACAGAGGCACTCCCAAGACGGGTCCCTCCTTATTGAAACCACTCCCTGAGCCCCGGCCAGCCTTGAAGCCAATCCGCACAGTGCCCGAGCTGGGAGCAGCAGTGTGTCGAAGGCCACGTCCCTGGTGATGGTACATGAGGTATTGCACTCAAGTGTGTTTTCAGAGCACTTACATGCCACGCTCCACCAGGGGGCCCCTTCCCCAGCACCAGGTGCGGGACGCTCCGCTCGCGCTCCCGTCGCCACTGCAGCGCGGAGGCGCAGTCCTGTCCGAAATCCCCGTCCGGCAGCAGCAGCGTGTCGAAGAGGACCGCGGCTGGGTTCGAGGACCTGCCTTCCAAACCTTCAGAAAGGTATTCGAGATCCTGCAAATGAGAACAACGGCACTGAATGGGATCACCTAGGAAAATCCCTTTTCATTACGAGAACACAAAAAACACCATCCATGACTACTGAACACTCAATGGAGCTCAATTTAGAAATACTGAAAGGCAAAAAGTCACATACACTGAATAAAACTCTTGAAACATTTGCACATGACCTCTATATACCCAGAACACAGCACACAGTCCACAGGACACAGCACACAGTCCACAGCACACAGCACACAGTCCACAGGACACAGCACACAGCACACAGTCCACAGGACACAGCACACAGTCCACAGGACACAGCACACAGTCCACAGGACACAGCACACAGTCCACAGCACACAGTCCACAGTGTTTATTTCCAGCTGTGATCCGTGGTGCATGCAGATCTTTTTAACACACAAACCCGAGTCCCATCGTTAAACCAGCAGCCTGCACACCTGTTCCAGCAGAGACACATCCGGCCTCTCCTCCAGCTTTCTCAGTAAGAGAGGGTTTGGGTGAGTCGCTCCTGGGGCTAAGTAAGGGGTGTATCCCGACAGCAAGTAAGACAGGCAGATCCCAGAGGGGCCATTCCCTAAAACACACACAGAACAAGAAGATCTGAAGCACGGTCCGCAGGGTGAAAGCAGGGGCAGCTCCACAGGGCAGCCGGGGAGAAGAATGCCTTCTAGACACTGTTAAAGCTGAACCACTGAAACCCTGCACTGATGTGAAGAGCGTGCAACACACACACGCACACGCACGCGCGCAAGTACGCAACCAGACACACACACACACGCACGCAGCCAGACACACACACACACACGCACGCACGCACGCAGCCAGACACACACACACGCACGCACACAGCCAGACACGCACCCATGCACGCAGCCAGACACACACACACACACAGACGAACACGCACGCACGCACGCACACACACGTCACCTTGCTCGGTCTCACCCACGCATCCCTTACAAAACTTTACCACGGTATTCCTGCACGCCGCTTTACCCACGGTCATTCTGCATTTACTATAGTTTACCATGGTTTTTACATACGTTACCACACCTCTCTGCTTTACAAGGCTGACCTATGCTTAGCATGCCCTCACCTTGCTGTGCTTTGTCTATAGTAACTGTTAATAAGGGGAGTCTTCATGGTGGATTACTGTGAAGCCCGAGCTCTTCAGTTATACAATCACCAGGAAAGGGTGGAGTGTTCCTGTACATACACGCAAGCACCTCTCCCTCCAAGCGGCTTACCAGCTTTAATAAATCATATTAAAACAATAAACACAAGCTTTGTGAAAACGGACCTACTGCTTCCAAAGAGCTGAATCTATTTCAAAACATGGGCAGAGGTTGCAAATACGGAGAAGAATCGGGTTTGCCGCAGAGGAGCTGCAAAATAGTGTGGAATGAGAGGTATGATTTTTACAAAGCGACAGTTTGTTCCTCTTAGGACACATATGAAGAGATTCCTACAGGTCTTACCGATAATCACCACTGGGACGGTTACACAGAGATCATTGGGGAGGATTCGGTCTTTCACAAGCAGCATGTCCGCTAATGTGTTCCTGTAATAAAAGAATGGACTGGATCATTACCAAAGAACCATGCAACAGCGCTGAACTGCAACACATGCACAACACAGCTCCTAGACATGTTAATAACATGATGAAACAAGGGTGAGTATTCAGAAAGACTATGAGCTTTAGAATGACAGTTAAGCTCAGAATAGATGACAAGGACTCACAAACAGCGCAATGCAAGACAACCCCTTCTATGAAATGCGTATGGATGAGTGTCTGAGCCTGCCCTCCTATTATCTGCAAAGCAGAAGCGTGCAGAACAGTGAAAGGGATCCAGTGACTGCGACTCGGAACACCAGGGAGGGGGCGGGGTTACAAACTGCTGAGTAATTCTTACTGAGCACAACTCTTAAAGGGAAAGCTTCAACACAAGCTAGGATTACAACAGCAAAGTCAAATACTTTTCTTTAAAGCAAAAACATCAGATTAAAAAAGGACTTGGGGCATCATACTGTGTGGGGAGGTTACGAGAAGAAGAGCATTATTTAAAGGCTTACCCGCTCAGTGCTTGTGTAAATATCCAGACATTGTCTGTCTGTACTGTAACAGATATTTCACTGCGGCCAGGAGCTCCTGTCAGCACTGTCTGAGTAATTAGCACCACCTGCGCACAGTTTTTGTTTCTTTTTTTTAAAAGCAGTTGCCTCTTCCACTCCTGGTCTTTGTTGAAACCCTGTTCTAAATCATTTAGTGGAACCAGTTAAACTTCCAGAGAGACCCTAAAGCTGTTCGTGGTCTCGTTTCACCTGTTAAAGCTGCAGTGGAATGGCTCTCCACCCCCGTTTCTTTAGAATCGCTACAGCTTTCTAAGAGTAGGCAAGTACTGAAAGGGGATCAATCCTCCGTCACTCCCATCTGCTGTGTGCATTGAACACAGGGCTAAAGAACACCCAGAACACAAGCTCTGGTAATCAGCAGTCCTGTCTCCAGTGCAAACGGCTGACAGTGATTATTACACCACCTTCCTGCTCACCTATGTAACCGAGATGGATGTGGTCAAAATGTAAATCTTACGTAAAACAGTTGTAGCAACACCTGGGCACATGTAACACAGTAAAATAAAAAGGTCCTTATGTACCCTTTAATGCCACACCTGAACTTGATTGGCCATATCCTTGAGGCCATAGACACATGAGAAGCAATTATCCATTACAGCGTGACACTGTAAGTGACCTCCTGGATACAAGCCCTTTTCTTTAACCACTGGACCACACAGCCTCCTATTTCAAACCCTGATCTCTGCTACATTTTCTCCACAGTGTTTTGATCAATGACTTGGGAACCACGTCCGTGCCCCTCCTTCAGCTGTACAGCCTGGACCGAGTGAAATTGGGACACAGTGTGTTTCTTTTGTGACCGGCAGAGACTGACTAAAAATATCGTGCTGTACACGACAGTACTAAGGATAGTTCCAGAATATCTAACGCAGTACACCGCACATGCGCCTCTTAAACACACCCACACCATTTTTTCTTGTCTTCGTTATCAGTTTGTCTTTTTGTTACTATTATTCAAATGCAGTTTAAATAAATACATAAATAAATAAAGCTAATCGGTCTCCCAGTTGATAAGCGGTGCCAACACAAGCACGCTGTGAACTGCACAAAATCAATATTATGAAGTGCAATGCGGGTATCGCTCGTATCGTAACACTAATCGAATCACATTAAAGACAATACATATTGCGCGTTTGACGAGCACTGTATGCGGGTCTTTTTCAACATTGGTATAATCACATCTAGTGCGTAGTTTAGTCTCACCTTGACATTCCTCAAGCAAACAGCGCAGCAGACTGCAGCAGTATGGAGCGAGCTCAGTGCAGCGGCCGGGGCTGTAACTCACCTTGCGGTTTACATGTAACATACACACGCATGCACACAGACAGGAGGGCAGTGCGTGTTCATAACGAATTCAAAATGAACTGTCGACAGAACCCTCGCCCAAGCCTGTGTTTAGGTGTAACAAGTGATTTGAGACGCCCCCACGGAACGCCGCGTTATAAACGAATACGAAGTAAAATTAAGATCTAAAAGCAATACGGGAAGAAGCCAGCGTACTTCAGAGCCACAGTGACCGATGAGAATCGATCAGATCCACAGTCACCGATGAGAATCCATCAGATCCACAGTCACCAATGAGAATCGATCAGATCCACAGTCACCGATAAGAATCGATCAGATCCACAGTCACCGATGAGAATTGATCAGATCCACAGTCACCAATGAGAATCGATCAGATCCACAGTCACCAATGAGAATCGATCAGATCCACAGTCACCGATGAGAATCGATCAGATCCACAGTCACCAATGAGAATTGATCAGATCCACAGTCACCGATGAGAATCGATCAGATCCACAGTCACCAATGAGAATCGATCAGATCCACAGTCACCGATGAGAATCGATCAGATCCACAGTCACCAATGAGAATCGATCAGATCCACAGTCACCGATGAGAATCGATCAGATCCACAGTCACCAATGAGAATCGATCAGAGCCACAGTCACCGATGAGAATCGATCAGATCCACAGTCACCAATGAGAATCGATCGGATCCACAGTCACCGATGAGAATCGATCAGAGCCACAGTCACCGATGAGAATCGATCAGATCCACAGTCACCGATGAGAATCGATCAGATCCACAGTCACCGATGAGAATTGATCAGAGCCACAGTCACCGATGAGAATCGATCAGATCCACAGTCACCGGTGAGTCTATACGGCAGCAACACTAGCGGCGGATGCGAGTGTGTGCGACTCACTGCACAGGCTAAGCGGATTCCTTGAATTACAAAGATTAATTTACTCGCTACAAATAATGCAAACCCACACCGCTACCACGTGCGTGTATCGTTAAAAAAACCCCCATCCCTTTAGGAATGGAAACGCTGCATTGTTATAATAAGTGACCCCCCCCCCCCCCCGGGTTTTTGATAGTTTCTTTTTGACAGAGGCTGCTGGATGAAATTCAGCACGTTCACTTACCGTTGCACAGCTAATGTTACTGACGTTTTATCCGCTTTCCACGAGTAACGCTGCAGTGAGATAATTGCTCAAGGTTCAGTCTACACTGTATACCACTTAGATCCCAGACACCATAGCAGAAAGAGTACCGATTCCTGCAGGATTAAACTCGGCTCTATTACCGGTCCTGCCATGGGGCAGAGGAGAAGGAGGGAGGAATGGCTTCCGTAACTTCAACAGCCTACTCCGCGTCCTGACCAATCACAACTCGCTACCCCATAAGCACCGCCCGCCGTCCTCTCCGCGGTGACGTCCTTTCATTTTCTGTCATTTTTTCCCCCTTAAAGCTGCAGAGAGTGAAGTCACCACGCTAACGAACACGTTTTTGTTAAGAGTTTCTATAGCCCCCTCGGTTGGTTTCATCGACCTCAGACGTTGTACGGCTAGTTTCACAGATCCAGATTAGCACTAACCTTGGATTACTTTACCTAAAAATACATAGTCTAATCAGGGTCTGTGAAACCAGCTCTTGTTCACTTCGTGTCTCACAGTTTAAATTCATCAGCGTTGATGTTGGGTGGCACAGTTTGTATAGAGAGTAGTTTGGATTAGTGGCTTCCTCTCTATTACATCTCTTTCATGGCAGTAATATTATTAAGATAGGATCAGTCTGTGTGTTTCCTTTGTAAATATCCAAAGGGACTGCGTCAATATTCAAATTCTCATGACAAACATCCAAACCGCGTAACTGCAAAGTGTAATAAAAAAAGAAGAGAGAGAGAGAGAGAGAGAGGGAGGGGGAGAGAGGGAGAGAGAGGGAGGGGGAGAGAGAGAGAGGGAGGGGGAGAGAGAGAGAGGGAGGGGGAGAGGGAGAGAGAGGGAGGGAGAGAGAGAGAGGGAGGGGGAGGGGGAGAGGGACAGAGAAAGAGAGAGTGAAGGAGAGGGAGGTACAAGATATGAATTTACTAAATTTACTAAAATAAACTCAATAAATACAATGCTCTTCAAGAGGAGTGGGGAGTTGGGAGAGAGGAGAGGAGAGAGAAGAGAGGAGAGGAGAGAGAAGAGGGGAGAGGAGAAAGAGAGGGGAGAGGGGAGAGAAGAGGGGAGAGGGGAGAAGGGAGAAGGGAGAGAAGAAAGAGAGGGGAGAGGGGAGAGGGGAGAGAAGAGGGGAGAGGGGAGAAGGGAGAGAAGAAAGAGAGGGGAGAGGGGAGAGAAGAGGGGAGAGGGGAGAAGGGAGAGGAGAAAGAGAGGGGAGAGGGGAGAGAAGAGGGGAGAGGGGAGAAGGGAGAGGAGAAAGAGAGGGGAGAGAAGAGGGGAGAGGGGAGAAGGGAGAAGGGAGAGAAGAAAGAGAGGGGAGAGGGGAGAGGGGAGAGAAGAGGGGAGAGGGGAGAAGGGAGAGAAGAAAGAGAGGGGAGAGGGGAGAGAAGAGGGGAGAGGGGAGAAGGGAGAGGAGAAAGAGAAGGGAGAGGGGAGAGAAGAGGGGAGAGGGGAGAAGGGAGAGGAGAAAGAGAGGGGAGAGAAGAGGGGAGAGGGGAGAAGGGAGAGGAGAAAGAGAGGGGAGAGGGGAGTTGTGGTGGTTTGAAATGTTAGGAATCTGAACTGCAATAATGTAACTGATTAGAGTCACGCACTGAAGATGTTCATTGACAATACTGGAACTTACTTGTCACAATGAAACAAAGAAAAAAAACACACAGACTCAGCGTACTGCAAGCATAGGATCACATGCTAGAGGTCACCTCGATACAGGAAGATGAAGGAAATGCAGGCTGCTGACGAGAACAGAAAGTACTTACACAGTTTAAAAATATAGAACCACCGTGACTCTGCAGAATAAACTAGTCTGAGGAGGTGTGCTGTGAGAATGAATGAAACTGTCCTCTCTGTATCAGAGCCCAGTCTGAAGAGGTGTGCTGTGAGAATGAATGAAACTGTCCTCTCTGTATCAGAGCCCAGTCTGAAGAGGTGTGCTGTGAGAATGAATGAAACTGTCCTCTCTTTATCAGAGCCCGGTCTGAAGAGGTGCGCTGTGAGAATGAATGAAACTGTCCTCTCTGTATCAGAGCCCGGTCTGAAGAGGTGTGCTGTGAGCATGAATGAAACTGTCCTCTCTGTATCAGAGCCCAGTCTGAAGAGGTGTGCTGTGAGAATGAATGAAACTGTCCTCTCTGTATCAAAACACGTCTTCACAAGTCCTCACTTACACTGCTGTGATCTTCATCCATGCAAACTGTTTCTATCCAGGAAAGAAAGGAAAACAAACCCAACGGATTAGGCATGCTTCCAAAGATTACCCAGCTGCACATTCCAGCAGAAACCAAACGCAAACTCTGTCCCATAACAAACACACGAGTGACTCTGCATCTGTAATATGCTGTAATATAAACATACTGACTGTGTGTTTGCATGGAATTGCAGTATGTATGTAGACCTGGATCGATCTCTGCATGTATATGCCTGTATGTGTAATAACACACTATATAGCAAAAGAGACCTGAAAGCTGAAGGGTTGATGAAACGCAGTGTAACAATAAATAAACACATGCATGTGTTTAACTGGAGTCTGCTGGCGTCTCCACAGCCTGTGTCGGGCAGCGCTGGAATGCAAGGTCACTGCAATCTCTCTCTCACATGTCCCGCTAGCCTGCGTAACACTCACATGAAAGCCTGAGACTGGAAGCTGTTTGAGGCGCAGCAGCCATTTCAGAACGGCCACAATGGGATATCACTCACAGAGCATCCAGTAGATCCTGTTACCCAGAAATGTGTGTGTGCCAGCTGGAACGGTCCAGATACACACTGAGATAAAACAGATGAAAGCCATTGGAGGAGGTGAGGAAACTCCCAGACCCAAAGTATTGCTTATCTTCTCCAAACACCTTGACGCAGGCTTTGAATAGCTAGGGAACACTGCCCTCCTCTGGTAGAAATGCAGAACTGTCACTTAGGCTTTGTGAGACACATTTGGGTTATGCATTTCAACCACCCTAGGTCTCTCTTTGTATTAGTGCTGTACCTGTACCCAGCATTCCCCTGTGCAGCAGGCGGGGTGCTGGAGGGCTGGAGGGAAGCAGAGGAGCACCGCGTGTTTGTCGAGAAACGGATTTCATCTAAACTACGAGCAGAGCGATGTGACGGTGCGGAATCAGATGGAAGCCCGAACGCCCTTCTTTCTTATTGCTGTAGTTTCTATACAGTATGCACCACGGTGGAGAGCTGCACTCATACACGATGCACGGCCCCTGCAACGCTCTGCCTTCATATCTGATGCATGACAGACGGGAGCGTAACTCATGCCCTCAGGGGGCAGCTTTGAAAACCTAATTAGGTGCCATTTTTAGGTGGTTTCTTTAAATAGGTGCAGCAGCACAATTCCCACTGTGAACGGCGTCAAGCGCATCCCAGCAGCCTGCCAGGCTGAGCTGAAAATGAAACGAAGTCCTACCGTCGAGCTGGAGGGTCCTGTTACTGGAGCAGGGGGGCAACTAACTAGGGAGAGCAGAGGAAGGGTCTGAAATCAGACTGATGCCTTAACAGGATGTGAATTAACCTTAAGCAATTAACCTTAGATAAACTTCAATATTAAAAATCAGAATTAAAAATCCCCCCCACACACTGAAACGATATGAATATCAAGGCTGTCAAGAGATTGAAACACCAGTGACTGTACCACACTGCGCCACATCACCACAAACACTCTTTATAATGAGCAGGCGAATTCCCTTGGAGTTTGACTGAGAGTGCCTTTACTCCCTTTCTCCAGCAGGTGGCGCTCTATGTAATGTAATAGTAACAATTCAGAGCGGCCATGCATACATAGTAATTGAACAGTTTCTGAATCCCCCCGTCTTTACATTCTTGCGTCACATCTGCTAATTTATTCAGCTTATTTCTTTTTTTTGCTGAGGTTAATGACATGACGATGAGTACCAGAATCACAGATCAAAGCTTGTCCTGACCCAGAGATCCTGAACTCTCAATACTGCAGGACAGGCTTAACCTAACAACAAAACAACACACGGCTTCATTTATTCAGCGAGGAAAGAATCTGTCAGCACCAGAGCGAAAAAAAAAAAAAAAAAAGAGAGTTAGGGAGCATTTCTCCGTCCGTTTCTTCTGACAAAGACAACCCAGTTCCCAGTAAAAGGCTCTTTGTTCCTGTGGATTAATGTGCCGCATAGTGATAACATATTCATTTCAACGTGCAACGCGAGAGCCGTCCAGCAGCCTGGTTCAAAGCCCTCATATAAAACAGCATTTGTCCAAGAGCCTTTATAGAGTCGTAGCCAGCTGATGGAAACAAAACAATAGCAACCCCCTCTAGAAACGCCGTGCAAACCTCTTTCAGCTTTGAACCCCCCGTCTCCAAACATACTGGAAGAATGAAGGAGCTCAGGCGTGTCCTGTTCTACTTTCTCGGCTCTCGGACTATGCTGGAGGTCTGCTTGTTGAAGGTCACTGGCTGCTTCCCAGATGTTTCCTATTTTCTTTTTCTTCTTGTCCTTCAGAGTCGAGGTTATCTCTCCCTCCTAGCAGCCCTCCCTGCATTTATTCCCATCGCCTTACAGCGAGCACAGTGTCTGACACTTTAAGATGCAACACAGAACACACGCTGCAAGAGAAGACTATAAATATATATATGTATATATATATATATATATATATATATATATATATATATATATATATATATATATATATATATATATATGTATATAATCTCTCAAAACGTATTGCACTGCACTACATGAAACAGTTACTGCACATTTGTTGCTGTATATTTCTGCAAGGCTTAGCCCTGTCTGGTTTCCTTTAGTTTATACACATTTGCCCAGCTAAATACATGCGAGTATATCATTACAAAGTGAACTACTCTACCCTCCTTCCGCGTGCTATTCTCCTTTCTACTGCGCTTTGGCCAAGCCACGCCTCCACGCACGACACGCCCTCCTGAACGCCGTCTTCTATAAAAATAACAGAATCTTCAATGACGGGCAGACGATCCGACCTATTACAAGCCAAACTCGAACATACCTGTCCAATCAGAACGCAGAAAAACACACACAGAGCCGGGACTCCAGCCTTCAGTCAAGGCTGTCTGAGTCGGTTTCAGCGGTCGTGTTGTGATCGACAGAGAATCGGAAAGCGTCACCTGCGATCGAGAGCTGCCGGAGACTGCAAAGTGACAGACCGACAAACATGAACTTTACCGGGTAAGCAGCAGTTTATTCACTTAACACACAGAAACATGGCCGCTCGCTTGATTTGTGCACGTTATAGAAAAGTGACTCTTTTCAGAATACATTGTGCGGTGCAGTACGGTGCCGATTTTGATACACTACTGTACATGCATATTAAAAAGTATTTAAAAAGTCCTCTCTGTGCATGGGATAAAGCGAATCGCATGAGTACAAGCTAGCAGTTTATCAGCAATATACCTGCGCACTTCGAACTGTAAACTGTACTCTTAATAAAATGCAGTGCCTGAAGTAACTGACGGGTGCAAACCTGCCCCCGAGTCGTAGCTGGTGGAGAAGTACAGTTCAGCGTTTCACCACAACCGTTTGGAAAGGTAAAGGCGTGATTCTGTAACAGCGCGGTGGTGTGCTAATTCACAGTAGCTGCTGCATTTCTTTCACACAGAAGTGACACGTTGTAAAATGAAAATGCCGCCGTGTGCGCTTTTCTTCGGTGTCCTGGCGTGCCAGCAGCTGTAGGACAGTGTGCGACTCCTCACACAGATTGAAGTAATCGTGCTTTGTTTTCAAAGACGTTGTCTGGTTGATTGTATCACACCTGCTGGGTGTCCAGTCACCGAGACACTACGTGTGTGTTTACTTTACCACACGTTTAGCTGTTCACCAGCCAAACCGGTAGCTCTACACGTTAACCGTGGCAGCTTCGCTTGGTATTAGAAATGAAACAGCGACCTCTTGCACTGGAATGAAGGAACCTTTAGCGCCCACCCGGTGCACCTCATTCCTTACCAGCCACAGAATGGGCTGTTTGACCTTTATTTAACTCCTGTGTCCTGTCTAACTGACACACCCCGAGGGATAGAAATGAGACTGCCACTGCATAGCAGTTTGATCCACTCCTGGTGAGTTTAAGACCACACAGCTGTGCGTGTTGCCGAGTACACTGTGGCTAATGAAGCTGGACTGTGGGACACTGCTATGCTGGGCTGCGTTCCATTCCCTAATCTGGAATGAGCTCTCCTGCTGTACAGGAGCTCTAACCATAACCCTAACCCTAACCCTCTTCATATCAGCAGATGCTAGCCTGTCATTAAATACACCCTCTTTGCTAAAGCCATTCTTGAGTAAAAAAAAAAAATAGCCAGCTGCACTCGTTTTACTTGGCTAAGTGATTTCTCTTCCAATGCAACATCAGGGTTGATTTTTGGATGTGACTTGTTCGTATGTGTTTTCTGTTTGTGTTTCTGCCCGTACAGTAGAAAGGGAGTTAGTCCTGTTTAATGTCTGTGAAATATTTTTCATGTCTATTAAAACCTGGATCTTGAATCCGCTGTGCAGGGCAGGGCAAGCTGATTTGAGCTTCGCTCAGCCAGCAGCACACGCTGTGCCAAGGTGAAACGTGAGCGCTGGCCAGGGAGTTTCCTTTCAGCAGACGGCTGTATTTAGAACTGTCTCCCGCGCCCCCCCCCCCGGCTCTTGTGCTGGAGGCAGTTTGAACGTGTCTCTCTTCTGGACCGTGGTGAATCTGTCGGGATTCAAGCAAACAAACAAGCGCTCCTGAGACTGTCCGGCGCTGCCTGTCACCCTGGCGTTGTCTCCTGAGCTTGTCTCTCTGCACCTTATCAGATGTTTGTTTGCACAGGCTGTTGTTATGAACGGGGTGACGTGTGTGTGAATTTCCCACTGTGTCACCCTGACTGCACTGCCTCATGTCCTGTCAATGTTAAACAACTGATGTCTTCTCACATCAGTTGCTTGGTTTAGCGACAGTGGAAATTGCTTGGCGGTCGGAGCTAACGTTTGTTCTTTACCTTCAGGATTTCGACAAGCTGAAGAAAACAAGCCACGGGAAAGAGCAAATCCAGAGAACCCAACACCGGCCTCCCAACGCTCATGAAGAAGACTTCCAGTGATGGAGACTGGGGTTCCTGAGGCAGTAGAGAGGGAGTCTCGGGGAACAGCGGAGGAAGAGGAGGAAAATGGGTCTTCTGCAATGATCTGGAGCCTGGAAGAGGCGAACGAGAAGCAGACGTCTCAGATCGGTGCCTCTGCGTGCGGCGCCACAGCCGTGATCGACGTGCTTCAGGCGCTGGGCTTCAATGTGGCGGCCCAGGTCGTCGACCGCTGTGTCAGGACCAACCTGCGCAAGAACGAAGCCCTCCTGCCAGAATACCTGCTGTCCAGGAGTGTGGCAGGTACGTGAACCAAGTCCCGTCATCCCGCTCTGCGGAGAGGGAGAACCAAGTCGTGCTCAGACAGGCCAGGCACGTCACGTCCCGGTGTGTTCAGGCACACACACAGTAAGAGGGTTGGGTCTGGATCAGTCCTCTGGGAAGCCTGGGTGATGTTATCACAGGGTAGGATCACCATGAGCACTGGTGCTTTGTGTCATTTCTCTTATTTCGTGTGCTTGTTTTTTACAGGTAAAGCCACAAAGCCCACACATTTATTTAAGAAAGACTGGTCTGGGGTTTGAGCTAGCAACCATCAGATGCTTGGGGGGAACGTTCCACATGAAAATGAGTCGAGCATTGCATTGAAGAGCTTATAGCAACCTCTTTATAGTATTATTTTCATGCTTAAGACCGCTGTGACACCTCAGAGTCCCATGCTTTACCTACAGAGCTAGCCAGCCAGCCGGTCGGCTCACCTGCTGTGTAAACATTAAGACATGAAGCTGGGCAGTGAAATGGTTTTTCGTTTTTTGAATGTCTCTCTCAGGGACCACGTCCGCTCAGCTGGTGGCCGGTGTGGAGAGGCTCACCGGGGGTGTGGTGGTGGGCAGGTTGTTCTGCCTGTATCCCGAGAGGCAGGTGGACCTGTGCCGGTGGCTGTGCCAGTGGATCCGGAAGGGGGCGGTCCCCGTGGCCACCATGAACATGCAGGTGGGCGTGCCCCCGGGAGAGGAGATTCCCGACGCCTGGCACCACCAGATGGTGTTTGGGGTGGTGCCAGACACCGTCTACATGACCAACCCTCTGGAAGCGGGTGAGCCTCTGTGGGTTTGGTTCTCGTAGCTGATTAAACAAATCCTTTTAGTAAACCTCAGGTGTTACTTATTCATGCTGTGCTGAGAGTTCAAACTCCTGACTCCTACCTGCTCGTTTCAATAATATACCTGAGCAAGGGAGCAAAGCATGTGCCACCAGGCTCGGTCGGACCACAGACCCACCTGCACCCTGGACAGCCGTCTGACCCACGTGAGGAGCCGTAGAGACACAGCTCCAGCCTGCAGCACCCAGTGCTTTATCAATTCAGTCTGGACAAGATCTACTTTTCAGCTTCAAAGGAAGCAGTGACAGCTAATTAGCAGATACTCGTAAAAGAATCAGTTTGCGTGGAATAAGATTCAGTTTTACCGGAATAACATCCTTCATTTCCGAGCCTAATGTTGTAAAAGCTGACAGCTGATTTAATTAAATCTCTTGATCAGTGTCTGCAATTAATTAACTTAAAGCTCTTGTAGTTGTTTAATTGCGCTGTGTCCCAAATACATAATGAGTGATGCATAAAGGAATTTCTAAAAGAACAGTGAACAAAGCAATCGAGAACTGAGCCCAGCAGTAGATTTGAGAAGCCTGAATCCTAGATAAAGTTTGAGTTATGGCAACTTTAAATAGCTCCTTTGCTTCCAGAGCTATAACCGAACTTGCAGGTGGCATTCAAATAATATTCTACTACAGCAGCAGCAGCAGCAGCCTGTAGGTGTTTGGCTTCTAGAATGGCAAATGCACAGGCAGACTATGAAAGAAAGCAGCAAACAGACACCTGATAATCATATAGCTGGATAGGAGGGACACAGCGCCATCAGAACCCACAGGCGGATTCCCAAAACTCTGAAATCCAAAGAGCCGGAAAATACAACACACAGCCAGTACGTACCCCAACCGGGAATAAAGAACTGCAGCAGTTTCATTTGAGGGCTTGTGAGCAGCTCAAAGCGGTTTCTTACCCGTTCTAGAATTGTAACTGGTTTTCTTCACAAGCTTTTGAGAGTCAGTGCCAGGTTGGGAGGTACAGTTCAGCTGCTACAGTGTCTGTTTCGCTCTGTGCAGAGAAGGCCAGCCTGGTGAAGCAGCGGCTGTGCAGCGACTCTGTGCTGCTGGTCCGGAGGGAGGACGTTCTGATGAGGCTGTCCGACGACACCAAGCTGTCCGCGCTGTCCCAAGTGCAGGACGACCCCCGCTGGGACCAGCTGGATGTAGCAGGTGAGACTGAGGACCAGAGCTGACGGCCTCGCCCCTCCCCTCTCCCAGCTGTTGCTACGGCAGCTTTATTTAGACTCATGAATGCATCTCACCGCATCCAGAAACGTGCATTTCAAACTGCTTTTCTATTTCTACATTTCTAAACAGAGGCTAAAGAGCTACTGTTTCATGCTGCTGATACTGTATCTGTGATTGTAGTGGGGTGGGGTGGGGGTAGAGGGGGTGTGATTGTAGTGGGGTGAGGATAGAGAGGGTGTGATTGTAGTGGGGTGAGGATAGAGAGGGTGTGATTGTAGTGGGGTGGGGTGGGGTGGGGGTAGAGGGGGTGTGATTGTAGTGGGGTGAGGATAGAAGGGGTGTGATTGTAGTGGGGTGTGAGTGTAGTGGGGTGAGGGTGCGATTCTAACATCCTTGTTTTTCTCCTCTGCAGGCCAGGTGGGTCAGATGATATATGAGGAGATCACTCCGGGTGAAGGCGCTGCCACCACCCACCTGGTGATCCCGGCCGTGTATAAATCAGGGATCACTCTGTTTGCAGTGAAGGACAGCGAGCTGGGAGAGGAGCTGCTGAGTGCTGCGGACCTGCCCCTGCTGCACCCCCCTCACTGAACACACATGCACACACACCCCTCACTGAACACACACACACACAACCCCTCACTGAACACACACACGCTCACACCCACCCCTCACTGAACACACACGCGCACACACACTCACCCCCCTCACTGAACACACACGCGCACACACACACCCCCCTCACTGAACGCACACGCACACACACCCCCCCCCCCCCTCACTGAACGCACACACACACACACACACACACACCTCTCCCCCCTCCCCTCACTGCAAACACACACCCCACCCCCGACAGTCATGACCTTATCAACCAGAACGCTGTCAACACATGTTGCATAAAGGGATGATGACAGGCATTGCAAGCACGGGTCACAACGGGCTGCATTGTAGTTGAAAGTGTATTATTAGTAATAAAATCTCTAAAGCCCCTTTCACACTGGCGCTCCTCCCCGGGTCCGGGTAGTATAACATTGGCTTCGTTTGGCTGATCTAAAATCCCGATTCCAGTCACACCTTTAACATTCGTTCCAGCCCTTCAATACTGGTGGGGATTTTAACATTACAGAGGTATATATGGGCACTCAGAGGCCCTTCTGATCGAGGTGGTCTTCAATGCAGGTTATGCATTGTTGGGCCAGGAGGTGGAGCAATTGTATAGAAAAAAAAATAGTTTTTTTACTGTTTAAACTGTAATGAAATCAAATATGCTGTAAACATTCTTTTTCTTTTTCATTTTTCTTTTAGTGGACTGCATGCATTTATTTGGTGATTTTAAAGACAGAATGTGTATAAATACAGTTTTGAAATAATAAAATCAATGTGATTTTAGTGGCTGGAACATGATTTAATTTCTGGATTCAGTGGCCCTTCTTTTAGCATTTTTATTCCAGGCTGCAGTACTTTGCACTGTTCTTTTTATAGTTACAAACTTCAGTTCACACACGTTTCCCTGAAGCCCTGCAGAGTGCACACTGATGCCCTGAGTCAGGCTCTCCCCTCCTCTCACACACTGATGCCCAGAGTCAGGCTCTCCCCTCCTCTCACACACTGATATCCAGAGTCAGGCTCTCCCCTCCTCTCACACACTGACGTCCAGAGTCAGGCTCTCCCCTCCTCTCACACACTGACGTCCAGAGTCAGGCTCTCCCCTCCTCTCACACACTGATGTCCAGAGTCAGGCTCTCTCCTCCTCTCACACACTGACGTCCAGAGTCAGGCTCTCCCCTCCTCTCACACACTGACATCCTGAGTCAGGCTCTCTCGCTCCTCTCACACACTGATGTCCAGAGTCAGGCTCTCCCCTCCTCTCACACACTGATGTCCAGAGTCAGGCTCTCCCCTCCTCTCACACACTGATGTCCAGAGTCAGGCTCTCCCCTCCTCTCACACACTGATGTCCAGAGTCAGGCCCTCCTTTCCCTCCATCTTCAATATCTCAAGGGACAGTTCAGAAACAGACCAGCAGATGGCAATGTAGAGTTATATTATAGAATCACAGAACGTCCCCCGTGGAGCGAGGTGGGGGTGATAACATCTCTCTCCAAATACACTACGAGCCCTGTTGTGTCCCTGCCTCAAGCAGAGAACGGGGCTCGGAGTGCAAATCCAGCACACGTTAACAAGCAGCTGTGCAGGTGATGCACACGGCAAGCTTGAATACAGGTGTGCACGCACCCGTGACACTGATAAGCAATCCTGCGACTGGAAATCAGTAGACCCACTGAGATTTACAAACCCCATCAAGGAGCAATGCTCAGACACTGACACACCTGGAGATGCAAATCAGATACCACACAGCATAAGAAGGGTGCTACAACACACAGCAAGCAAGCGTGCTTTGTGCCAGTAAGCACAGCTGGTGCAAACATCCCTGTTAGGTGATAGGTGCACAGCAGCTTCATTGATATTGAAATGAGATGCAGAGCGTGACTGTGCCCTCCATTGTTCTGGGGACTCTGCATGTTTTTTGGAGCAATCGTGACCCAAGTTTTAGACACTTTAAATTTTGCCATGGTAACCACCTCGGTCTATTGTCTTTGATGCATTTTTACAGAGGCACCAGGTTTGGAAACCGTACCGTACACACACACACCAGAGCGAGACAAACGCAATCTCTCATTTCTGTGCAGCGCACGTGCTAACCTTGATCCTGCACAGCACGATACATGAATGCAGCCGGAGCACGCGCTGACACCCTGGAGAGAGTCAAAGACCCTGTACAGCCAAATTAGAGGCGCTCTCTTAACTGTAGCCTCACATTGATGCTGCAAAAAGCCCTTGTGGGGAACTAACTACAAACCTCTTGCTTGAAAACATCGCTGTGAACCTTGCTGGGCTCAAGCGCTTTAAAATTAGTATCGCGAACGTGATGCAAAACTGAAACAGGACTCGCGACTACGGTCTGTGTGTTACCTGGATTCAGATATGCACTGCAAAGAGGAAGGCTGTTCAAGACCCTGTCTCAACCCCTTGGCAAAAAACATTATCACTGGCACCGCATAATCAAAACAGAGTGACATTTTCAAAATGCTATGGTTGTTCTCACCCAGAGCCCACTAGCACTGCGAGACTGGGGGCCGTCTGCTTCAACAGCTCAGGAAGACCCATCCAGGTGCTTCAGCCATGAGGCACGCAGTGTCTGACCTTCTCTTCAGACGATCACGGTCAAAAAACCCAATCATCTCCGGCCATCATTTTATCCTTCAATTCAGCACCCGCTCGATCACACACAGGTCCAATTAGCACAAGTGACTGAGCGGGCTGCACACCCCTGAACGTCACTCAGGATGGATGTTCAGAGAGGCTGGGGAATGACTCACTGCCTTTGATTATAAGTGATCAGGATTGGTTCCCCTTGTCACCTGGAATAAACTGATGCCTGGCGAACGGGACGCCCTGTATTATGGGTCGTGAATGCCCTTGTTCATTCTCTTTAATGTTTCAATATTATCCATCAGTTAATAATTCTCCAGTTTCACCATGCTTAGAGCCCCAGCCTCTGTGACCCAGGCCAGTGCTTCAAATGAACTCACGGGACCAGCAAGCAGGCTAGTAAGAGTGATTAACGAATCAGCCCTGATGAAACCGGCTGGTGCACTGGGCCAGGCTGGCTTAAATCTAAAGCAGGCACAAACAACAAAACCATAAAAAAAGCAGCATCCTAATTTACCACGGGACAGTCCGAGGCATCGCGTCCGCAAGGCTGCCACAGACACGAAGCGGAACCGCTCCGGTGCAATTCAAAAGCTTCAGGACATTATTAACTGCAATTACCCGCTCCTTCAGTGAACCGAGACCCATTTTCTCCTTCAGTGGTCTGTCTGGAAACATTTGGGCTCCCTGAACAGATCCAGACAGCACTTCCATTGTTTTGTCCTTCTGTGTCTCGGCGGTTTGGTTGTTTGTGTTGCTGTTGCTGCTTTTGCCTTCCAGGCAGCTTTTTCTTATGCACCATTTAATGGCAATAAAAACACACATTTAATGGCAATAAAAACACACATTTAATGGCAATACAATCACACTTTTGCATTCACGACGTGTCCCTGTGCTGATATTTAAAATGAATAACTGGATCTGCTTTTCGCTGCTGATTTTAACATCAGATGGATATTTTGACATTAAGATCAATGTTTTCTTGGTATTCAGCTAAAACCTTTTTTCAATGAAGTAGTTCATTCATTTCATCAAACCCAACCTTGATCATGGGATATCTGAACACTTATAGAAAATGGATGCATTTGATTTTTGTTTTGATTTTTTATTTTTTCCCCTCACCACACAACCCCTAAAAATTCACAACGCAGTAACATCCAATTGCTGCTGGCTAAATACTTTTCAACGTTTGCATTCCCTTAAAACGGCTCGGAGCTGCGCACAGCTTTCAAACCTGTCTCTGACTTCCACACGCTGTTGCAATTTAGTCATTTTAAGTTTAAATAAGGTTAGATATCAAAAGCCTCTTATGCAAGGTTTTAAAAGCACAAATGCAGCCTCTGCATCAACACTAACTTCATTACGAGCATTACCATTTCCAATATACGACAAGTTAAGCTATCTGAAGTGCTTAGCATGGATTCCTTTTGGCATTAATGTCCCGTGGGGGGGTGACCACTATAGTTATTGGAGGGATTGAATGCACAGCATGCATAAGAAATGGTAATCCGAGTCCTTTAGGCATGAGGAAATCGCTTCCCTTCATTGGGAAAGGTTACCTGAGAGGAATGTGCTGACTGTTGACTTGCAAATCCAAGGAACTTTTTGGTTTGTTTGTTTTAAAGCAAATGATCCTTCAATTTGGGCTGCTCATACTGCTTGACCGTGCTCTCTGATTGTCCAGTCACACTTTTAAAGACACCGCTGTTTAATCTCCTGCTGTCAGCCAGCGTTCATGCACCTGGATAGAACAGCATGGCACAAAGAAAGGCAGTTTGAATCATTGTACCCAAAACGTATACACTGCTTTCTGTAATACTGAAACAGTTTGGAGTTTTCAACGGGAGACCATGAGCCTTATTAATCTTCACTGCACCACAGAAAATAAAAACAGCACACACATTACAAACATCCTCCTTAATTTAAATGAGCTCTAATGATATATAACTGAACCGGTTCAGCCAGACCCCTAATAGTTCTGCATCTCAGCTGGTTTCAAACCATTAGTACACAGAGTTAACTTTAGCGTAAGAAAACTTGTGTGCAAAACATAAGTGCAACATGCAAGTATTAGTGATTAATCTACGAAGGAAATAGTAATCCACTGACCTATAGCAAATCCATTGGCCTATCCTTACATTGCAGGAAGCTAAAGAGCAAATACTCAGGCACAGCACACATGGTTTATCTGCACCAGTTCCTATCTGCACATCAGCTAGAGGAAAGTGAATTCACAATAAGAAGTGCATCGCGGTCTATGCGTTGAGTGTCACGCTGCTCCTTTGTGAACACAGAGCTTTGCCCATGCACCCTCTGTGTGAAGCTGTATATAAACAGCACAGCCATCCCACACCATGCAGTTCATCAGCAGCCTACAGGAAACTCCCAGTCTCATCAGAGCCCTGCAGAGTGCCACTGAATCCCACATCAGACCAGGCTCAGTGTGTCACAGTGCGTGCTACAGAGACGGAGGTGCTTCCAATTAGGGTTGCAGCGACACCAGCGCATCACAAACCCTTATCATCTGTATCGTTTGTTAAATCAGGGACGTGATCTTGCAGGATGGCGTGGATGATGATCGGGAGTCAGAGATCAGGAGCATCAATGCACACCTGGAAGCCCTTCCTTCCTGGTCAGTTAAACAGTGTGAAAGGATTACGGCCGAGTCTAGCTCCCCTCACAGGGGTGTGCTGTTTAATAACATCCTTCAATAAAACAAGAGCACGGCAACATCACAGAATAGTAAAGACTTTATTGAGTTTAGAATTGAATGAAAGCGATACACTGGGACGATCCACAGATGACAAGAAGACAGTCCTCTCCTGCTTCCTTACTAACCCCTCAGCAAGGCCGCGGACACAATATTCGGGTCAGTGAAGCGGGAAGCCAACAGTTTTGACAAATACAAAAAAAGGATTTTACTCTAGGTTACAGAAACACATTCAGGATCATTCCTACCATAACATTCCACCCCATCAGCCTGTAGAATGGAGTTTGGTGCTGTTTGAATCATTTAAAAGGGAGACAGTGGGTTAGTTGTGTTTGGTTGCAGATTTGATGACAGCGCTCCTGTAAAAGCTGTCCGGTCCTGTACAGCGCTGTGCGGGTGTGCAGCACAGACTTCTCAGCACGCCTGCTGCTCCTTTATGTGAGGCTGAAACATGAAATGGAAAGGGTTATTTTTGCTGTTTTTGCACTCAGAAACACCTGGGTGAAGGAAGTGCGGTCTAATGGACTGCTGTGCACCCCGATCTGCCGCAGCTCTGACTCATCATAACAATCCTAAAAGCTGAACTCCCCCTCAACACTGTCTGCCTCTAATGCATGACCAATCGCTCTGGGATTTCCACGCCACCGCGCTGCACTTTGAAGGACACGAGCACTTTATTAAAAAAAGAAACACATATATATCAAAGCCATTTGTTATCCCAGATATTATATATAACACGGCTCTAATCCGGCATGAAAAGCATGTAATACAACACGCTGCACACGAAGCACAAAGCGACACGTGTAACGTGTGGTCGGCAATGCTACCCTCTTCAATCCGAGTCAATCAAGGAATTTCATCAAGAGTGTCACAGATTGCAGATGCGCAGGCTGTAAAATACAGTGCGACTCAAATAACAAAGGGGGTTCTGTATCGTACGCAGGAATCACTGGATTAAAGGACGAGACTGTTAGCGGGGGGTGCAGGGAGTCCTGCTCCGAGCCCCAGACACAGAATTCGTTTGAAGCGCTTCTGCTGATCACTCACCTGTCGATGAGAGAGTCCCTCATGGTGGTAGCGATGGTGCTGGGCTGGGCTTCGCTGAGTCGGAACACGCTCTCGATCACAGACAGCTCCGTGCTCGTGGTGTCCAGGCCGCAGAAGGCACACCAGTCATTCACCACCATGCCACCGGCGATCACTTCGCTGCCCCTGTTCACCGTACCTGCCTGGAGCGAGGTGGGAAGAACACATCCATTAGCAGGAGAGCAGGACGGGTTTAGTCTCCATCACTGACCGTACTGGAAAGACATTAATCGACAATCGCATTTCTGACAGCCATCTAAAGCTCAAAAGGATCCGAGCCAGCAAGATGTTTTTGTTCCTGTTGAGAAGTGATTTGTTAATAAAGGGAGCCACATCTGCTGAGCTTGACTGCGGACACTGAGCGCTCTGCCTCCGTCCCATCTTCCAGCGGCTCTGCCTATTAATTAGGCATACCGGACGTTCCTTGAATTTGTTCAACCCAATTTAAAAGCAGCCTGCCCAAGGCGAACCGGTCTCGCTTTCTCAAATCTTCCATTTTCTCTGTAATAAAGACGGATTTCTTTTTATTTTTTATTTACCAATGCCACAGAGGGACCAGAGACACAATTACACCTACGCCTTTGCACAGAATGAGCTGCAGCCAGCCATGTGCAGATTAATCAATTGACATCCATCATCAGCCTGCACAGTCAGTCACCCTGCAGGACGGCAGCTTTCTTCACAGGCAATGCATTATGAAGAGTGTGGGGTTAAACACATCGGTGTGAACATGTGGAGCCTGTGACCCTGGTCTTCATCTCCTCATATCCAACATCTAGGCATAACATCCTACGGACTGGGCCCTCGTCGTTCTCACAAGTGATTTGTAATGGATCTGGGTTTATTTTCCAATGAAATGTATTGAATCAAAGGCCTGGTTAGATCTATATCTCAGTATGCTGAGCTGTTTGAAAGCCAGGAGTACGACCACAGAATATAATCAAGACAGCAGCCGTTAAAACAATTCCTTTTCTTCAAGCCCCTTCAATATTCTTTCAGCGCCTTCCAGAACTGTTTTAAAAGCAAAACTGCGATCAATATTATATTAATACAGAAACAATTGATCAGAAACGCAGACGGGACAGAGGAAATTACCGGAGAGGACAGCAAAATAATGAACTAGGGGTTTTGTTTTCTCTCAAGGCCATTCATCAGAGCGAACAGATTCCACATCTATCTATTGCAAGCAGCCTCTTACAGTCCTTCTATAACAGTTTTAAACACTGCATCCTGACGTATCGCTCTAGACAGAAGTCAACTCAACGTGGCTGGTCCGCCCGAACAGCACGTCACCTTTCTCTGACCAAGACACCAGAACTGCCTCCTCCTCATCCAGCACGAGATGAGAGGTTACCTTTCTGCACAGTCCCTTCGTGTGTTTGTTGGTGTGGATTTACATGTTTACTGCGTAGTTTTCATTCTGTCAGTCGCGTTCTTACAGCGGTACCTCCGTCCTGACTCAGAACAGAGGAGTCGAATGTGCATCTCCTTGTCAATCCTGCCCCAGTGCCAAGGTCCTGCAGGCAGCAGTGTCCTCTCTCAGGAGGAGGGCTGCTCTGGTGGCACGGACAGATGTGTAGAGGGAGTCGCAAGCAGATATCCTTCATGTCCGCACAATAACGATCAACACTTCCCGGGTCACGTGAGCCTGTCTCTCTGCCTCGCCTCTCCTCTCCTCTCCTCCCGGAGGTCCCTCTCGCAGCCAGTGAACATGACGTCAATGCTGCAGAAACCGGAGATGTGCTGAAAGATGCTGCTCTGTTGCCATGGCAGCAAAGAATTAATGATGGCATTAACATTCTGCCTTCTGAGCTCTCTGTGTGGGAAGAATAAACACAGTCCTGACCACTGCTGCGCAGACACAGCACTGTTTTCTCCAGCTTCCCGGTCTCATAGTTCTTACATCCTATCTTGCACAATCATACTGAACAGTAAAAGGCCAGGTTAGAAGGTCTGTGAGATTTTAGCTGCACTGACCGCATGCATCATCACAACATCATGGGCTCACCCAGGTCTGCAGGGTTACTTGAAGTACAAAGTGTCTGTCCTGTGCTGCAGATTCATTGCCCGGGATCAGTTCTTGTTGGTAAGCCTGCCCCCTGCTGCCCCATGTTTTAATTCTGCACACACTGCAGCCTAGTGCATGCTTACACTTGCAGAGCGCTTTAATAAAATGTTCTTCTCTTTCAGACATTGACTCCTCAAAGGTATCTGAAGCTCCTTCGTTTCTTAGTGTTCAGTCCAGTTAATGATTATATATTTTTTTTCTCTGCGGGTTTGAAGCCTTGAACATTTCACTAGATTTACCTACAGACCTCTGCAGTACACGGCAGAGGGTATAAATCATGGCAATGTCTTCCTGACCTCTGTATGGTTTCAGTGCTTTTTCTTTGTTTTTTTTATGGACGGCTGCAGGCTAGCAGAGCTGTGAAAGAAAATGCAGATTAAAAACAACAGCAAGAACTAGGCTCTCTGGTAAGGACGCTAGATTTCATTTCCAAAACGACACGAAGAAACACATTAGAACTTTGTCACGGTAGGAATCTTAGCAACCAATCAGAGAAGCCACCATGAGATGCCTCGTCGTTGCCTAGCCAATGAGAAACAGCAGGAGGCGGGGCTTCCACACTGCATCTAAACTGTAAGACAACAAGAGCCGTGTTCTTATGAAATACAAAAGGACTTCAGCTTACACAGGGAGCGAGCGACAAGGATAACATGTACTTCAGAGAGTAAATGACAATAACAACTCGGCATGGACGACTGAACCCAGAAGCACCAAGGATGGCAAGCACCAAATAAATAGGAACAAAATGATATATATTTAAACGCCATTTGAAATGTCTGAAGCAAACCCTAATGAAAGCAGAGTAAGAGGTTCTTACCACCAAGGGCACTTGCAGCAGGGAGGAGAGCTCGTCCTGGTCTTCGATGGAAGTCTTGGGGTGCACCAGCCCCCCCTGGTTGCTGAAAGCACAGTAACTGCCCACCAGCACCTGCTCCGCCACAGTCTGACGGAACACCTCCACTTTCAGGATGTCTGCTAAAATCTCCTCTGTCTCCTAACAGGAAAACAAACAGCGAGGACGACATTATCCTGAATCCCATCATTCTACTCTGACTGCAAAAGAATCATTTCTCAGCAGTGATGCCTCTATTCTCCATCCCCATCACCCTACCCCAATGATGCAATAATTCAAACCCATTATTCTGCATCATCTATATCAGAGGCTGCAAGAAAGGCCACTGACCGATCAAGTTGCTTTAACTCAAGATACGTCCCCCTGTTTCTCTTTTTAAAAACCCTTTCCAAGTATTATTAATATTATTCCTCAGTGGGGCTTTCTGCTAATGAGACGCAGGACTGTTTAAAAGGCAGACCTAGCTTGTCCATGACGATCGCAGGCTCAGATGTATTATTCAGAGCTTGTAAAAAATTATGCCATTTATATAACTCATGCAATACCGTATCTGCAGAAACCCTCAGGTCCCAACACACAGAAGCAATACTAGTGCAAATACTGCATAGGCTTGCATCCAGACACGCACACACACGCACGCACGCACACACACTGTACATATTCATCTGTTAAGAACTCCTCAGTAAAGTGAGCGCCAGCCCCCACAGTTATCTCTCTTCTCCCGGGAATGGGGGGGAGACACCTGACCAGGAGCCTAATTACAAAGGCAGAGCTGCCCCACTTAAGAGCTGTGGACCCCTCCACACGGAGTCTGAAGAGATCTTACTTCACATGCTCTCTTTCATCTCAAGAGCTGGACCAGCAGCACAGGCACAGCCTCGCGATTTCATTCCCTATCGCCACGGAGCTTTGAAATCAATTCATTACCCGCACTCCCTTTCTCCAGCGGAACGCACTGATGTCTGAAAGAAAGCACTGTTCAGTAATGAAGGGAAGAGACTTGAGGCTCACACAGGATTTCATCATTATTATTACTTCTTCCAATCTCTGCTTCTGGCAGAAACAAAAAACAGGACAAAGTCGAGTTCCAGACTCCGAGCACAGAGCCGACTTGTTTAGTTTAAATCTTTGGAACGGCTAAAATAAATATGGAAGTAATTAGGTTTGACTAATTACGAAGTTCTAGAGCCAGCTTCACAAAGCACTGCTAGCACCGATAGCAAGCGCTCTTATTTTTACCTCTTTCAAAAAACAACATTTTTAAGATAGAACGATAAGGTTCAGTAGAAATCCACTCAGCATTGATTAAAGGGTAAATGTGTCTGCTGCCTGGAACTGCTTTGTGAAACCAGCCTCATTCCCTTATCCCCGTCCGATTTTATATTAGTGCAGCCAAAACAAACTGAAGCTACATCACTGAGCTTCATATCAGTCACGTCAGGACATTATCGGAGGTCACTAAAATCAGAGATGAACTCCTTAAGCCTACTGCTGTGGCTGGGCTGTTAAGAAGCGATTCTAGTAATATTTCATGAGAAAGCAAAGATAGGATAGGCACAGCATTCGGACTGCAGGAAAACGCTCGGCCGCGTGGCTATTTTTGTTTGCTAAAAGGCAGGCAGTACTGACTTGCTGTACTGTACTGGGAGGAGAATGAAAGTGTTAATGAAATCGATCGTGATTCTCATGGGACACCTCGTGCGCTCCTCACCTGACCTGCACGTTCACTTCGGGAGGTCCAGACAGGTGGAGTTCTCACACTCCTCTCTGGCTCTGCACATCACACAGATCAAGAACGCACAGAAACTCCAGATACGTGGGTTCAGGGTGCGAGGGGAGGTGCGTGCTCGGGCTTGGCAAAGATTGAAACGTGTCGGACTCAGCCAGGGCTTGTCATTAGAGAGAGCACATTATGCTCGCCAGCAAGCTTTGAAATGCAGATTCTGCGCTCAAAGTGATTTTTCATGTGCAGAGATCTGCTCTGCTGGGACTGCGGTATTGACCTACATTCAGCTTCAGATCTCTGGCAAAGCATCAGGCACAAAAACACATGCCTAAAAGAATGCATGAAATACAAGAACATACTGTCCCAGGGCCACAGATTATTAGTATTTCTCAAAATATTTTTTTTGAGAAATAGTTTTTTTTTATAGACCATTTA
Organism: Acipenser ruthenus; assembly: GCF_902713425.1. Lineage (NCBI taxonomy): Eukaryota > Metazoa > Chordata > Actinopteri > Acipenseriformes > Acipenseridae > Acipenser > Acipenser ruthenus. Next base: position 874,157 of record NC_081206.1, on the reverse strand, counting down.
AATAGAACTGTGCATACTATCAAAAACCTGTTGGCTTCCTTCAATATTTTCTTTGGTTTAGTTTTGCTTTGCAAAGACTTGAAAAAGGCATTGAAAATGTCTAAGTCACTGTTCCTCCACACCAATGTGTAGATATATATATTTTTTTTACTGGATGTATTTGAGTAATACTGGATCAACAGGAAGCGCAGTTTCTCACACACGCACACAATGCCACACTCACACAAACTGACACACTGACAGACACACACACAGTGGAATGACAAAGGTTACACTAATGTGATGAAACTCGGACTCCGTTCATCTATTGTTTAAAAACATGTATAAAATGAAGTTCCTCTGATTATACCCGAATGCAGTCTGAAAGGTCTAAAGGAGACGAGGAGTCTGTGATATCAGTTCAGACAGACACAGATTGGTGCATGAAAGCGCATGGGAAAACACATCATCTGAAATTCATACTGGTCAGGAAGGGGTTAAAAGAGACAGCTAGACTCGTTTGCATGTGAAAGGCGTTTTTTTTTTTTTTCCTTCAGCTCCAATCCAGTGCAACACACACCAGGTCAGTGAGAGCAGCATGACAAGAATGCTACTTATAATTGAAGAATCCTCATCTCAGCCTGTGCCCTTCAATGACAGAGCCCGCTGTAGCCTGCATGCCCCTTGCCTGCAAGGGTGGCCGTCCCACTGCGGTTTCTCCGGCATGCTGGCTCTGGCAGGATCGCCGCGGGCGACAGATGCCCTTAGACAGATGAAAGGTCTGGCAATAACAGAGCAAGGGATGAGGCCCGCCTGCAGCAACTGTTATGCAGACACACATCCCAGCCTCTCAGAGTGCAGCCTCTACTAATACTATGCAGACTATTACAGGGGAGGAAACTAAAGAAACAAAGAACACTTTAAAAATGAATGCTAAATCCACACAGTGGTTTTGTTTCATACCCGTTAAATAGAATTTTAAATGGTGTTCATTTCTACTAATATTAAAACAGTCAGTTACTGTTTGGTGTATGCATGAATAATGTGTAGTAAAATACAAAGCCCCACCTTGCAGTCCCCAGTACAGAAGTTCAGCATGCATGCGTACCAAGGGGGATCCTGCGATGCTCTGAGACTGGGCTCATCAAACTGCTCCAAGTCTCTCTGCTTCCACACCCTCCATTCCACTCCGAGCTCTTCACAATCGCTGTGCCCTCGTGACTAGAACACTCAGAGGAGCGGAATGCTGGGAGCACCGCGATAACGAGGAGGGAGTGCAGACTAACAATCCTGGAAAAACCGCACGTCCGCGGGCACGGCTATACCAGAGAATGGCATCACTGGCTCGTGTTGCAGAGACGGGAATTCAATGACATAACTGCTTGCTACCACCTAATAATATATATATATTTTTTTCAGTTTCGAATCAAGGCACAGACACCTGCAGTGTGAGTGTGTGCGTGCGTGTGTGCGTGCGTGCGTTACCATCACGTCTTGCTTCACTGAACCCAGGACCCTTACCCTGTCCAGGTCGGGATGCACTAGAGCCACGTAGTCGTTGCAGGCGATGACGTTCCCGAGGGCGGACAGCCTCTCCTCCACTCTCTGGATCTTCACAGACTCTGGAAGGCAGTTCCGGATGTGCTGCAGCTCCTGGTCCGTCGTGTTGTTTGGAACCAGCAGCCCGTGACGATTCCCTGCAGAGAGAGAGAGAGAGCGGGGAAATTTAACAAAAAGAAAGACGTCTTGCAGAACCCCTGTTCACTGTTGCAACCTCTGTCCACTGCAGCGCAAAGCAGCTATCTTCCAGGAACCTGCTCTCTACACTGCTGTCCTGCATCTGCTATGGGACTGCTAACACACAACGAGTTTCTAAAGCTCTGACAGAAACACAAAAAAGATCGCAGAGGATCAGGGGGCGAATGGAGCAGCGTAGCCTGGGTACGAATCAGGGTGGATTATTACTGCAGGGTTATTTTGCAAACTAAAGCAAGCAAGCAAGCCTTTTCAACTGATTTTTCGTTCGCATCGAGCTCTGCGGGTAACTCAAACATTACAGCCGTTTCAATCAGCAGCCTGGCTCACAGAAACAGGGCAAGTGATAAAATATTCATGGATTTCAATCCGAGGCCCTTGTCTGTACAGTCTGCGACTCAACAGAAATAGATTAGAGAGCACTATCACCACGGCGGGGTCTAACGCAGACCTCTGCAAATCTTTAAAAGGAAAAGCATCAGAAATAACAGCATCACGTAAACCCTGCCCTTTCCCCGAATGATCACGCCTTAACCATTGCAACACTTCATGAAAACACAGCACAGCCCCAGGAAGCCCTCGTCAAGCGCCTGTCCGAACAGACAGACTCCACTTTACTTTGGAGTCATGGAATATTAATGGCATCATTCTGCAGGCTCCAGTTTGGCAGAGATGCTTGCACTTAAGCCCAAAGAAACCACATGGATGTAAATGCTGTGCCTCAATTCAGCTTGTATACAGCACCGTTCGAGCCAGGCTCTCATTTACTTCATATATGAAATCCCCAGAGCCTCGCCGCATTGAAATACATTGAAATATATCAGTGTGGCTTGCTGGGGGGAGCGGTGCACTGCACTGTACTCTGTACCAATCAATACCTCTTACACCAGCCTCCACTTCAGCAGCAGCTATGTTTTTATTACATTGCCCAGTCGGCCGTAGCAGAGAGACTCCATCATAAAATGAAAACTGAGGAATCTGATCAATTAATACACTCAATCAATTCAACAGCTGGGGAGAGGGCAGGCAGGCGGGCAGGCAGGTAAGGTGCAAAAATACCTGTCACCCCACCACCAATTCACACGGTGCAGCGATCTGAATTGAAGCGCAGTAATTAAAGTGACTCCCCCACACGGACACACGTGAACAAGCAGTAGGAGAATGGCAACAGCTGATGATTCACCACCGGAGTGAGTTTCCTAACGCCAGGACAAACAGACTGCAAGCCAAGCTGAAGCAAACAGCATGCTCCATCTCTCCTCCTGGTGAAAGGATGCACAGGCAGGCGTTTCACACACGCTCTGTTATCAACATTCACAGAGGTTTGTAGATGGAATTCCTGCTAGAACTGCCGACAGGCTCATCTTTACTGTCCCAAGATGTAGACTGGACAGTAAATCAAACTCCCCAAGCTTTAAGGCTCATTAAACTGAAACAAAAATCCTGGGTTGACATCGGACGATGCTTTGGTACAGTACGTAAAGCAATAAAGAAAAGAAAATAACGACAGGTGTTTGACACCCGTGCCTTTCAGGGAGCATGAAACCCTGTTCAGCCACCTTTACAAACTGCTGGTTTGCAGTAACAATGCCTAGTCAGTGAGATTCGGGTCTTTGGTTTAGGGATGGAAATAAAGACTCCTAATGCATAGCAGATTCACCCATTTCAGGTATTACTAGGAGCTTGATTAGCCATGGTGTACAGCTAACAAGCTCAGGTGTGTCTTAAACACCTAGGAAAACCAGGAATTGTTCAAACTGCTATGCAATGGGATCCTTATCTCCATCCCTGTTGCTGGTATGAAAATAATAACTTTCATCATGACCGAGAGAGACAAATATCTGTAGAAGCTACCTCCTTGGTCCAGCGTATGCTTGATATTTGGTGATGGTTGCAGGGGGGGGTTTAATTACACCTCAGTGAAGGGCTTGTTCCACTCTGTCACATTCCATTGCAGCTTCCACATATTGCACTTGGCAGACCTCGTTCCCTTTCAGCAACAGTGCAATACATCAGGACCTTGAAGGAGCCTTTCTGCACCATCTGGTCAATGTGCAAGCGTGCAGGATCATTTATAGGAGCTGTGGATTTTCTGTAATCATCATAACAATGATGGAGAGCTGTGTCAGTCCAAACTTATGATGTGTATGGAATCAATACGCTTTAAATCTTTCACATGCAGGCTCCACTTGACCATGCATGAATGATTCATGTATGCAATAAGGAGGGGATGGGGTGTAAATTATTACTACTCTGAAATAAATACACTGTACAGATTGAAATGAGTTGGCATGCATTTAGACAGAAAGATGGAATGCACTGCTTCATCAATACTGAAGAACTCCTGAAGGTCAAGTTAAACTCAGATTGGGATGATGTACATGACTGGAGGAAACTGAACCTTCAAAGCAAAAGAGAACCCAGCTGGATTTCTCAGAGAACCGTGTGGGTTACAGTAATGCATGTATTACAATGTAGATAGATTTGCTATAGGTATGGTGTAGCTCGACATGCATCTCAATCTGCAGTCTGTAAACCGTGAAGGGGATGGCAATGCCTGGAAGCTGGTATGTGAGTCACACCTCAGCTCTGGGGATCATGTGCAATAATCCCACTCTGCTGCTCTGCATCATCAGCGATCACTGCAATACTCTGGATGAAGAAGATTTTAATAAACAAAACAGCCTTGCTGGTACTGACACAGCAAACTAAATACAGGAGGATTAATGGAATGATCTGCAATTAAGATAAGGGGTCTGATTAATGTGTAAGTGACGGGCTCGCTGGCTGGCAAGCCCTGTAAACACTTCAAACAGAAAACATGGCACACAATGAACCTGCTGCTGGAAACAGAGGCACGTGTTTAACTGCCTTGCGTAAAGCCGTAAGACTGCGTTTAATGGAACGTTTTAGTGTGATCCGCAGTTTACCTTTTGAACTACCTTAAATAACACTACTAGGTATTTATAGCGGTATTTCACCTTTTTGGAATCAATATCCTCTTTTTTGGAAATGAGCCCCGTTCAAGGGTCAGTGCAGGCTCCCCCCCTCCCCCCCCATGTTTGGCAAACTCTCTGGAGCTCCACAGGGTATTCTGGTAGAACCTGCACAACGCACAGAACAGCAGCTGTACTGCCACAGAACCACAGAGCGTCTCCTGTGTGTAAGAAGAGAGAACTCACCAACACACATTCTTCCAATGATTCTGCATCCCGCTATGGAGGCGTGCACCACAGGTATAGTTTCTGACAGCTCCCCTTCAAAGACGCTGAAATGAAAGGCAAGCACAGTCAACGAGGTGCCTGCAAGCACATTAACCCAGCAGTTACTGCTTGAACCCCTCTCCCTCTGAACTGCTTTCCGACCTGCCAGGCAGCGACTCACAGCACCTTAAAAATGAACTTGCAATGAAAGCTGGGCAGCGCGACAAAGCAGCAGCACAGAGATGAACCGAGAGCCGTTCTGCACCTGGAAACCTCTGCTGCACCTGGAAACCTCTGCTGCACCTGGAAACCTCTCACTCATACCTAGAGAAAGTGCAGCTGAGAACTCTCTGAATAAGGAATGATCTGAAACCTGGTCTAATGCCCACATTCAGATGCAGAACTTCAGCCCTCACTGAAGTGTTCTTCCTGGATAAGATCAGTCATTAACTGGGCTTGCTGGCGTGCATGCGTGCGTGCGTGCGTGCGTGCGCACTCACTAACACTCACGCGTTTGTTCTGAATATGATGGAGAAAATGATCTTACCTGTAGAAGTTTTCTGAACCCCCGACAGCTACGAGACAGTATGTGTTGGTCAGTTTGGCGAAACAGCCAATTTCATTGTTATTCTCAAAGGAAGCACGGACTGCCATGGTTCAGAATGTCCTCGAGGCTGAAAGAAAAACGTGTAATTGTAATTCCAATTGCAGTCACTGCAGTATAACTGTACCTAATTGTATCTGAACACAATAGCATCGGAATTGGAATTTCAGCGCACGATTCTTCAGGAATTTTAACTGATCCGAGGTCTTTTTTTTTTCTTTTAATCAGTCACTTGCAAGCAAAATTCCCACCTTATCCACCTCAGAGCTTTACAGCCTGAGCCACAAACATGTGCGTTTGTTGTGTAACTAAAAAGTACTGTCGCTACAGCCTAACACTGCCAACGTCATGTTCACGATACAGCAAGCGTACTTAATAACACTGTCAACGTCATGTTCACGATACAGCAAGCGTACTTAATAACACTGTCAACGTCATGTTCACGATACAGCAGCGTATTTAATATCACTGTCAACGTCATGTTCACGATACAGCAGCGTATTTAATAACACTGTCAACGTCATGTTCACGATACAGCAAACACATTCAATACAAATAAAAAGTAATGATAAAAACAAATGATTTTGAGTAAACCCGGTTTAAAAGAAGTTCTGAAATTCCATACAGAACTTTAATAATTAACGGGCAATAAGTATTTTTATTCTACGTCGAGTCATTGGATTCACACACTATGGCACACAGCGTACTATCGCGATAGTAGCAGTCTTCATGATTGAATTGTAACTTGTTTTTGTAGTTTGTATTCTCGATCAGAAATGTAATTAAATTACAATCGTTGACTGCGAGTCGCTGAACCGCATGTTCTTAATGAGCACTATAATATTATTAACACTGAGTATCAGTACTAGTCGTAGAGGCACTGTCTGTAATATCTGGTATGTATCTATGCCGTCAGGACAGTGTAAATACAATGGCCTAAAACAACAGGATCACATCGCATTCAAAACCAATCATTAAAACACAATAATACCATTCCTGTTTTAAACTGTAACGCTGCTAGACTGCGCTGAAACTAAGGCGGGTCCTAGTATTATTAACTGTGTAACAACAGACGACATTACAGGAATCACATCACACCACCTTCATAGTGAACCGTGCTTCTCAATTCACTTTAAAACCTCACCTATATATAATTAACATGCGATTTAGTGTCGGTTAAACTGTTTAAAACGGACCGGTACCTGCTTTATAAGTGATCGGGCCCTCTTCGCTCTGTCAGTACACCAGCATGGACAGACTCCAGCGTCTCACGTGTCTGCTTCCGCGTCGGGGTGAACGTCATGATGTCATCCGCATGACGCTGCGCACGCTGCGCACGCTGCGCACGCTGCGAGATAGAGCCCTTTCACAACCGCCATATTCGAAATGAACGCGTTCCTCGCGCGAGCTGTTTGCGCTGGGGTTCTGGTGTCATGACGTCAGCTTACAATGTATAACTCGACTGAGGGTTGTTTTTTGAATAATAATAATGATAATAATAATAAAAAACATGGGTGCATATGAAACCTAATAAATAAAATATAGTAAAAAATAAAGACTAGCTTCTTTCATTTGAGCATTTTCAAAATATGTGCTTTAAACGTACGTACTGTAGGGGCAATTGAATATTTTTTGTATGTAATTTAATATTATCACATTGTTTTGATGCGTCTTTGCCCAGGTATTCACAGCAATGAATACCCCGCAGAGCCCACAACGCTGTGCTTGTAACTGCAAGCAACGGATTTTCATTCAAGACTCCTAATATAACTCCACGGCCGCAGAGCACACAATCCCCGCCCCTAACGAGTCACTGGCCGGGTTAACCAACCAGAGCAGAGCTGCTCTGACGTTCGATTGTAGTCCTGTTCGTCGACGTAAAGACGTGAGCATTTCCAGCAGCTGCACCGTGCTTGACTGTAGGAGTGGGGCTGCACTGAGACTTCTGTCAGATACACCAAGGAGAAGGACGAGCATGTGAGTGCTGTCTGTGTGCATGTGAGCTACTGCAGCGTTGCGGTATTCAATAATCTGTGACAACAGTGTAGTACGAAACAGTGTTACATTGTGACATGTAGGTAAGGAGGCTGTGTGGTCCAGTGGTTAAAGAAAAGGGCTTGTAACCAGCAGGTCCCCGGTTCAAATCCCACCTGACTCATTGTGTGACCCTGAGCAAATCACTTAACCTCCTTGTGCTCCGTCTTTCGGGTGAGACGTAGTTGTAAGTGACTCTGCAGCTGATGCATAGTTCACACACCCTAGTCTCTGTAAGTCGCCTTGGATAAAGGCGTCTGCTAAATAAACTAATTACTAACTAATTACTATCGCAGAATACCGTGTCTCAGTCGCTAGTACCGTCACACCCTCCACTTGATTTAACTCGCTCCCTCCTATGTAACTGCTCCTTTTGCTGGGTTATTTATAGGGCAGTGATGTTAATGGAATCTGAATATTTGCATTTTAAAGTCTAGTTCAACTATTGGGTGATCAATGCATGAAAATCTAATCATGCATAAAAACATCTAATCCGAGGTGCGCTTGCCTTTGTCTCAGACCTGTTACTTACAGCTGGTTTAACAGGCCCAGGCTGGCATTCATCTTGAAGCACTTTACCTGGGGGGGAGTGGGGGGGGGGGGGGTGTAATATCAGGTAGTCCAAGATCAGGGCTAATCAGGATTTGTGGAAACAGCCACAGGTCTACAAAACAAGCACCTGGTAATGCATATTGAGTAATCACAGCAGAACATCCCTGCAATGTACACGCCTTTTATAACACAAAGTAAAGGGCTTGCTGTGTTCCTCTTCATTCGCTTCAGTAACATTTCCACTGCTCCTCTTCATGGGGTTCACTTTTCATTTCGACCCCCTCCCCTTGTCTTTCGTTCTTGTTGTTTCACTTGTCTTTGATTTTGAGGCAGGGGGAGAAAGCCGTGCTGTCCTCCGCTGCGTGGACTTTGCACTGCACCTGGAATCACGTTGAAGAGCAGGCGAGGTCCCGTGTCTCTCTAATGAAGAGATCAGAGCAGAGCAGCGCGGTTATGAAACCGTCCTTTCAAAGTTCTCCCAAGGTCTCTGGCAGAGCAGCGCTCGGGTTACCTGTGATGTAATGCTGAGAGAGACGCATCAGTTCCAGTAACGACAGGCTCCAGTTTCTGATAATGCAGTACTGTCGAATACACTGCATGCAGTACTGTCTGCTTCGTCATCGTGTAACCCGAGACGTGTCTAGTCTGTGCAACAGCTGTTGAGCATTGTCTTTCTGTTTCCCATGCAATATGAATAACATGCATGCTGTGTTACATTTACAGAATGGGGGGAGGACAGAGTCATGACCAACAAGGCCAGGCAGAAGAAAGACCGCACACAGGCCCCAGCGAAACCCCAGCAGAGGCACCGTCACGTGAAGAGAGCAATGGACCACTTGCAGGGGAGCTGCTGCAGCGCGTGCTGGGAACCAGGACGGTGGATGACATGTGCTTCATGATCACCTGCACCAACTGGTACTAGAAGCCGCTGCACCCTGCAGGACTGGGGACGCTACTGCAGCAAGACTGGCACAGCCGCCTCCTCCTCGCCCAGTCCGTTACGAACGAGCCGCTGCCCGAACTCAGCATTAGAGTACGCTTCTGCTAATGGGGGATTTCATTTAGCATATTTATAATCAAGCCTACGAAACCTGCTTTCTGAACAGCAATCAAGGGTTTTTCAGCTTGTGTCATTCTTCAAGCTCAAAATCCTTTGAAAATACTGAGCAGGTAATCATTAAAGCCAGTCCAGTTTCAGACCGTGTCGTTTGTGATCATCCCAGTTTATTAACTGCAGGGTTCGAATGACGTCACGGTAGAGTGAGATGCAGGGCATGAAATCACACACAAGACACATCGGAGAAAGTTTTTATGACGGCTCCCTTTATTTTTATTGACAAATTGATTTGAAATACAACATGGTGAGAGAATCCTAGATACATCACAGTGTAGAGTTAAAAAAAACAAACCAAGGAACCAAAAGCGAAGCCAACACCTTGCTGTGTTCAGTACGAGTGACAATCGCAACCACGTCGCTTGAAAAGGAAGAAAAGTGCTTTGTTTTGGATGTACTTCAAATTGTTGTTAGCAAGGAAATAAAAAAACACACACAAACAGCTGAAGACCGCTCACAAGCCCCAGCTATAAACAGTGGGTGTTTTTTTGTCTTTTTACCTTCCTGATTTTTCCTTTTTTTGCTGATGTTGATTAGCAGTGGTGAATTCAATAAACATAATGATATATGTACAAATTATCAGAACTAGAGACTTGTGTTCGTTGGGCATGGGACGCTGCGGGCTGAATTCTCAAAGCTATTTACTCCAGTTCATACACAATTAGCACATTTTATTCAGAAAGGAGAAATGCACCCAATAAAGGTATCAACCCAGAAATAAACAACGAAGGCTTTTAATTCAGAGGGTTGAATGAAGTGTTGAGTTGTTTCTCATTCCTTTTAATTGGTGGGTTTTTTTCACCCCATTGAGAAGCGAATGATGCTGCTTTATAAAAACAAGCCCCTAACTTCACAAAGCGCTTAGAAAAAAAACCTTTACAAGTGAGTGAGTCTCTGTGAGTGAGATTACATTATCAGAGGGCGCTGTTATCAATGACACTTGTTGTATTTGTTCAGTTGTTATGTGTAAGTTGGCCTCAGTCTTTTGAGCTTTGTTACAGGCAAGTTGTTTAACAAATCCATGCATTAAAAATCTTGCAATGGAAATCGAAACCTATTGTTTGTTCTCGTGTATAATTATATATATATATATATATATATATATATATATATATATATATAAATGGCTACTTTTTTGCAGCCGTTTTAGAATGCAAAAATGAAATGCGTCTGAAATATATTTCACACTTAATTACTTAAAAAAATATCTGTAGAATGAAGCAAGGTATCTTTTCAATTGTGAAATAAACAGAGCAGTGCTTCTGGTTACTATGAGAAACGTGGAGAGGAAAGCTTTGTTCCACAAGGTTTTTAAAGAGAGAACATGTTGTGCTTTACTTGGAAATCTGCAGGATAGAAACACCAGATTCAACACCCTTAAAACTGTGTTAAACGAAGCATGGGGTTTGTTCTTTAGTGCCCCAGGTATGAAGAAAGGCATGTGATATGTTCAGCATAAAACGTGTGTTAACAGTTTTCCAGTTAAAAAAAAACACACAACAAAGAAACACATTGAGAACAAAAAGGCAACAGCAGGTTATTTTAAAGGCGGCTGTTTTTGTTGTCCATAACGAGAAACTCAAATCTGTGATCGTACAGCAGACGAAGCAGACAGCAGCTTTCCTTACCTCTGAAATCTCACAGACAGTGCCGTCCTTCATAAAGATGTTTACGATGGAATTAGGAAGGTTTTACATGGTTATAAGGTGGCGTCAAAGATATTTTAAGATGGGTTTAGACTGCGTTTGGTCTTTCAGAGCTAAACTGCTGCACTAAAACTTGAACCTGTGCTCTCTCGTGGGTTCTTCCCACTGTAACATGACTAGCAAGATAAGAACAGGAGTGGCAGTATTGAGATCTGCCCCACTTGAGATCATTAAAATAGACCACCTGGTCTAATTTACATTTTAGTTAAGACCTTTGCAAAATGCCATATACCTCAATTATAGACTGTCTATATTTCTTTATGAATGAAACCCATAATGCAAAAAATAACCAAGGCATGCATATAGACTATCTACCATGTGCTGCATGTCCGTTCACAGAACCAAACCACAGTATCTGGAGTGCTTCCTAGGACCAGTGGAGTATTAAGGTACTGTACTGGTGATGGGAAGTCTACAAGCTCCTATTTATATTGTTGTATACAACTCCTTTTAAAAGGCTTTCTCTGGATCCTGTTACACTCTGTCTAATTGTGAGGCTGATAAAAAAAAACGATAACCATTAGAAATGCTATTAAAATCACCTCTCTTTAAGACATAGCAGGAAAAAAACAGCTTAGGATTTGAATCCCCCAGTGTTAAAATCACAATCTATCAGCTGCTCCTCTTGCAAAGGAAAAGCAAACATGTTCACGATGAAATATTTCACTCCTCTTTCGCTCAGAATAATGCCTTCTTTACATGGCAGTTAATCCTCCCCATTAAAGAAGCTGTGCATTGTAAAACCGGGCATAGCTCAATGCAATATGTAATGCGAGTCTTACTTCCATCCCTGCTAATGGCCAAAGCTCTCCAGACGGTGCCCTCATACTAATAAAATCAAAGAAGATTCCCTTATGGTGATATTCTACTTACTGCTGCTGCAATATTGATTCCTTTTCACTGTAGCTGCCTTTGAGCTTGCTCTTAGGCATTGTTGTGACACTGTGACTTTTCAGCAGAGCTGACCCCACCTACCGCCTCCGCCTGCTTCTGTACCTACCACAGTACAGAAGCATGCGGAGCAACAATAGCTGTGTCTGGAGTCAGGCTGCACAGACATGGCCAGACCAGCCGCTTCAAAAAGAGCTTACAAAACAATTCTAGCTGGAAATGAAGACAATGTAGAATTTTCATTCTTCCCCTGCTACACACACTTTTGTTTTTGCTTTGAAAGTACTCGCAATCACAAACGGGTACAGCTTTATCCCCTGCCTCTGACAGATGGAAAAGAAAAGGTAGTGCAAAATGATTTTCTAGTACATGACCGAGCTAGCTACTTCACATCCTTCCTATTCTAATCTGTGCACAGGAGCATCCCGTTGATGCTTCATCTCACCTGTATGGATGTCCTCTTGGTCAGGCAGCATCAGCACACGCTGTTCATACTACAGCATGCTTTCAAACCAATCATTCACAGCGGGGTTAATAATCCAGCACCAACAATGCACATCTTAAAATGCCAGACAACGGATTCCAGCTGTTCAAAGGAAATACTCTCTGTGTAACCAGCTTCAGATAAACACCAGCTAGAATCACTCCCACGGTTTCCCATTAAAACCATTTTCCTCAGCGCGAAGTAGTCCGTGCCAAGGCTATCATTGGAGGAGGGCAGGAAACTTCTGAGAGAAGCAATCAGCACTGAATGGCAACATGTCACAGGAGCACCTGTAAATCAAGCTTGCCTTTCAAACATTCCCGTTTGGAATGGGTATAACTGCCTATCCAAGCAGTGCAGCTACGATTCCTGAAGCTCAGCTGCAGTGCTATTATGAAACAGCAGCGCTGCTCTGTACTCCACACTGGAGCTCTGGTGCTACTCATGGCACTGATGGCATCAGGTCTGTTTTCTGGCAGCTGTGCAATAAACACATCAATCAAAGGATGCTACTTATCTACATGAATACTGCATTCAAATGTACCTAAATGTTTTAATAATGACATGAATGCAACCGGAGGGAGAGGCCCAATACACATCAGGGTTGGAAAAGCGTTGACTTCTGAACTGATCAGTTTCGCACCAACGTTAACAAAATCCCTATACCTTGTCTTAACAGCCGATGAGTTTAAAAACCCTGCAAACACAGTGTGCCTATATAACTAAATCGAGGTCTACTCTAAATGAGACACAATGATACCAATGCATGTCTTAATGGAAACTAAATCATCTGTACATGCTTCTGTGCTTTACTAACAAACCTCCCGTACTGCTGCCCCTCCTGGGTCACATGATACAATCCCAGCTGTCCCTTTCTCCACTGGGGGGCCCGCAGGTTCACTCAGGAAACGCTTGAACGCACGCAGCTCTGTTTAAAGGACCTGGTTCAGGTCAAGCTCTCCTTCAATAGCTTGGGGTTTAATGGAAATCGCTGAGTTACTGCGGTCTGTGCTGCAGGTTACTGATAACAGTCTTTACAGGAACTCTGGACCGCTCTCTATATCTTCAGCATTTACCGAGGCCTTGTAAGCGATAAACCTCAGAGTCTTTATGTCATTGTTTAAAGCAGCCTTGTTCTTTTTTTTTATCCTCAATCTCAAGTCTCAGTCAAGGAAACGCTAGCAAGCCGCTATCAGCTCCTGCAACACTCCGCAGTGATTTCAGCGTTCAGCGATCTTCCTCTGTGATACCTCAAAAAAGACAATGAGCAGTTCATCTAAATCACTGAACTAAATCACTTTCCTGCTGTGCTGTGGAACCGATTTATTGTTCCTGATACAAAGACAAGTGATGGAAACATTTATAGACAAAAGTTATTTTTAAAAAAAGGTTTTTTTAAGGCTGCTTTAATATAGCAGTTCTTATGGCCCCACTTATTCCTGTTAATAAATCCTTAAGGGTATTTATCCCTATAGGAATTCAGAATGGAGCACGTTGATCACGGTTCCTAACAAAAGCCTTCGGCTACTGGCAAGTGATACTAACTGTTGTACCACCCACACTAATACAAAGAAAATCCTACCCCCCTACCTCCCACCCCCATTCAATTCAATAACCAGCTGTTTCTGACAAGGTCACCGGCAATGAAAACTAGCAAGCTACAGTTTATTCAAGCCTTACAAGAGTCCTGGTTACTGAACTTAAAAACAAAGTCATTTCTGAAATCGCCCATGAGTCATTACATTTCATAGAAAACCTCATTTCCCTTTTATGATCCATGAACAAACTGTATGGAAAGTTTCAATGCTCCATGGCAAATCCCTTGGGTTTCCTCTTCTATGGTCTTTCTACCTACTGTTTTTGTTTAGGTCTCATTTGAATTGTTTCACATTTTTTTTTAAAATGATGTTTATAATCCATTTCCAAGTTGACTTGCTGGTAGCGAGCCTTGAGAACACTCAAGAGGTGCGCTCCTCGCTTCTTCCTTTCAGAAGGTCCAAGAAGAAGGCGTCGGAAAAGTGGACAACATGACCCGACACAGGATGGCACGCCCCAGAAAAGAGTAAAGAAGCAAGGATGGCAAGGCTGCTCAGCTTGCACAGGTCAGCCCCCACCCCTGCTGTGTGTTTCTGCTCATGCTCAGTACCAGAAGCACAGTGAATTCCCCATGATTCAATCAGTCCAGGGTCTTTCATTAGCTCCTCCCCTCCCTCTCCCCTCCCCTCCCCTCCTCCGTTGGTAAGGTGGTAGGGGCATTTCAAAGGATGGCGTCCAGTTCACCTGCAGCGCTCGTGACAATCTATGAAGGAAAACGGGTCCACCCCTGGTGAGCCTGTCATACCCACTCCTGCACGGGCCGCTTGTAGTAAGTCACGTGCTGCTGCTGCACGCCTTTGTTCTTGAACTGGAAGATGGTGTAGACCAGGACCAGGATGCAGAGTGAGAGGATGCAGGGGATCACCACGGCAATGGCGTTGACCGTGCTGGGGGCGTCGTTGATGGTCACCATGATGTCCACGTCGTCGTGTGGGAGGTGGCGGTCTTTGTTCTTCTCCACCATCGACTGGTCGCAGCCCATCCAGTCCTTGAGGATGGAGCGTGGGTACCCCGACTCCACGGTCAGCTTCTGGTTGTCGAACTTCCAGTATTCCTTCCCTTTGTAGAAGAAGGTGTAAACTAGAAGAAGGACGAGAGGGGCATGCTTTAGTTAGCCTGATATTTTTTAGTAATCTTTTTAAACCTCTCAGCTGGTTTGCATTCGGTTACTCGCAGCCAGTTGCATTTGTACCTTTTTACCCAGAAAGCATAACATCTCTAACCCTAACCCAACCCAAACCCAACCCTAACCCAACCCCGACCCAAACCCAACCCCAACCTAACCCTAACCCTAACCCTAACCCTAACCCAACCCCAACCCCAACCCAAACCCAACCCCAACCCCAACCCTAACCCAAACCTAACCTTAACCCAACCCCAACCCCAACCCTAACCCAACCCCAACCCCAACCCCAACCCTAACCAAACCACAACCCTGACCAAACCCTAACCCAACCCAACCCAACCCCAACCCAACCCTAACCAAACCACAACCCTGACCGAACCCTAACCCAACCCAACCCAACCCCAACCCAACCCTAACCCCGACCCTAACCCAATCCCAATCCAGAGCACACATGCCTCTGGTTCACACAGTAATGTCGAGCACACATGCCTCTGGTTCACAAACAGTAATACCGAGCACACATGCCTCTGTCGACTGGGGTTTATTTTTATAAAGTTCACATCAGGAAGCTAGCAGGGTTAAGCTGGTAAGCTCCTCTGTGGCATCCAGTGCAGTAGGCTGTGACACTAACGGCAGAAATGCTAATAGTTCTACTCAACAGACAGCAGCACTGCTTGTTTGCCAGCTTTCTGCAGCACCAGCTAAAAATATCTCCAGTCCCATGACTAAGCGAGGATAGCGACCGGCCATCTGCACGTCTAATAGTCAGATTCTTCAAACTGAAGAGCGCTAGTCATTATAATGAAGGAGACATATTTCCTTGACATTAGAAAATGCCGGTGCGATACTCACAGCCTTCCTTGCTGACAAATGCTCCCTGGGGTGCCTCCGGTATGCCTTTCCAGACGGTGATTGGTTTGGGGTAGCCGGGGTCGGCTGCCCTCTTCTCCTCGTTGTATCTCCAGTACCTGTCCCCCTTGAAGAAGTAGGTCTTGCCCACGGGCTCCCAGCGCAGGGCCGTGTCGATTCCCTCGCGTGGCAAACAGCTGCCCAGCTCCACCAGGCTGTGGGGGTACCCCGGCTCCGCGGTCACCTCCTTGAACACCCAGTATTTGTCACCTGCAAGGACAGGAAATTGATTTCACAAAACAAAAGCGACTTGGAAACCTAAAGAAACACCGAATGGACCCAGAGGGTCTTGCTTTCAGGGTCCATGTTGAGGTCATTGCTTTTTTTATATAGTGGTCGCCAATTATTTTTATTGTTTTCTCCCTAATTTATAAATCCTTATTATAAATCCTTAGTGGATATTGGATCACAAGAAACGAGGCCGTGAACATGGGCCAGTGTGGACCAGACCCTGTTCTGAGGACTTGAACATGGGCCAGTGTGGACCAGACCCTGTTCTGAGGACTTGAACATGGGCCAGTGTGGACCAGACCCTGTTCTGAGGACTTAAACAATGGGCCAGTGTGGACCAGACCCTGTTCTGAGGACTTGAACATGGGCCAGTGTGGACCAGACCCTGTTCTGAGGACTTGAACAATGGGCCAGTGTGGACCAGCCTGTTCTGAGGACGTGAACACACACTTTGAGTGATTGAGAAGAACTGTTGTTATGTAGCATCAAAGGTAAGACTGGGAGGAAACTGTAAGTCTAGCAGGCAAACATTTCTATTAAAGCATTTGTCAGTATCAGGAACATCAAAATGAGTCATCCTGGCTAAAAACTAGCAGCTCCCTCTTCATGCTTGTGCAAAACGGGCTTCTAGAAATACAGCAAAAACTCTGTCATCGGACTGCAACTGTGATATTATTTTTATGACTTTCTCGCTCAAGACACTTCCTAACAAACATACAGTATAAATTACAACACTTTTACCTTTAGATACAAAAACACACAGTCCTGCGCTGCTCTGTAAATAGTGATTCCACATTCTTCACAACAGCAGGGCAGAAGAGCTCTGCAGACGAGCAGACAGGTTAACAAGGGGCTGTGTGGGTAACAGAGGGGCTCTTAAGAGGCAGCCTTGAGCTTCGAGAGTAAGGACTGGGGAGCGTAGGGGGAGAGCGTTGGGATTTAGATTAGAAATCACCTTTATTTCACTTATAGCACTAACCCAATCTCTAACTTCATTTCTCTAAGACTTGACATGAAATCAGCGGTGACTCATCCTTTTCACAGAGCCGCCCCGTGCAGCTTGCAGTAAATTCATGAACACAGAGCCAGCTCCGAGTGCCACAGGGAAGATGAGACAGGCTCACACTGAAGCACACGGCACTGCAGAGAGTCTGAGGCGACTGCCGCCCCGCCTTGAAAGGGTAAGATGGGATTTCTCAATGCGTGCTGGACAGCTAAGAAAGAAGACAGCACTGCAGCTAGCAGGCTACCCCACATCAAGAACCCGTCACGTTCATTTACTAAACCATCTGATCCCCCTTCATTTAAACCATCCAGTGCTACCCGTTTACAGCGGCCCCGTTTGCATGCATGGTCAAGTCAGAGTAAAGCTACCTATCTGAGGGATCAAAATCCTCTATACATTCTGCAGGTCAGCTCTGCACAATTGCAAAAGGATTCCTTGCCCATGTAAAGGTATTTAGGTAGTGGATTCTACTCACAAAGCTTTATCTCACAAATCATCATGAAGATATGAAACCAATACAGCAAACCCTCCAGCCCCGGGGGCTTTCTACAGGAATGTCATCAACGAAAACACAATAAGCATACCTTTGAAGAACACAAACTTTCCATCGGACCTCTCGTAGGCAGCGTCGATCCTGGCAGGGAGTCCTTTCCAGAACTGCTCGATCTGCATGGGATAGCCTTCCTGCAGCCTGTTGTTACGCAGCCGCCAGAACCAGCGATCCTGCAACACAGAGCAGGGACAAACACTGTCTTCAATGAACACACAGAACAGGGAAACACATTGAAACAGAACCAGCGATCCTGCAACACAGAGCAGGGAAAAACACTGTCTTCAATGAACACACAGAACAGGAAAACACACTGAAACAGAACCAGCGATCCTGCAACACAGAGCAGGGAAAAACACTGTCTTCAATGAATACACAGAACAGGAAAACACAGTGAAACAGAACCAGCGATCCTGCAACACAGAGCAGGGAAAAACACTGTCTTCAATGAACACACAGAACAGGAAAACACACTGAAACAGAACCAGCGATCCTGCAACACAGAGCAGGGAAAAACACTGTCTTCAATGAATACACAGAACAGGAAAACACACTGAAACAGAACCAGCGATCCTGCAACACAGAGCAGGGAAAAACACTGTCTTCAATGAACACACAGAACAGGGAAACACATTGAAACAGAACCAGCGATCCTGCAACACAGAGCAGGGAAAAACACTGTCTTCAATGAATACACAGAACAGGGAAACACATTGAAACAGAACCAGCGATCCTGCAACACAGAGCAGGGAAAAACACTGTCTTCAATGAATACACAGAACAGGAAAACACAGTGAAACAGAACCAGCGATCCTGCAACACAGAGCAGGGAAAAACACTGTCTTCAATGAATACACAGAACAGGAAAACACAGTGAAACAGAACCAGCGATCCTGCAACACAGAGCAGGGAAAAACACTGTCTTCAATGAATACACAGAACAGGAAAACACACTGAAACAGAACCAGCGATCCTGCAACACAGAGCAGGGAAAAACACTGTCTTCAATGAACACACAGAACAGGGAAACACATTGAAACAGAACCAGCGATCCTGCAACACAGAGCAGGGAAAAACACTGTCTTCAATGAATACACAGAACAGGGAAACACATTGAAACAGAACCAGCGATCCTGCAACACAGAGCAGGGACAAACACTGTCTTCAATGAATACACAGAACAGGGAAACACATTGAAACAGAACCAGCGATCCTGCAACACAGAGCAGGGAAAAACACTGTCTTCAATGAATACACAGAACAGGGAAACACATTGAAACAGAACCAGCGATCCTGCAACACAGAGCAGGGACAAACACTGTCTTCAATGAATACACAGAACAGGGAAACACATTGAAACAGAACCAGCAATCCTGCAACACAGAGCAGGGAAAAACACTGTCTTCAATGAATACACAGAACAGGAAAACACACTGAAACAGAACCAGCGATCCTGCAACACAGAGCAGGGAAAAACACTGTCTTCAATGAATACACAGAACAGGAAAACACATTGAAACAGAACCAGCGATCCTGCAACACAGAGCAGGGACAAACACTGTCTTCAATGAATACACAGAACAGGAAAACACAGTGAAACAGAACCAGCGATCCTGCAACACAGAGCAGGGAAAAACACTGTCTTCAATGAATACACAGAACAGGAAAACACACTGAAACAGAACCAGCGATCCTGCAACACAGAGCAGGGAAAAACACTGTCTTCAATGAATACACAGAACTGGAAAACACACTGAAACAGAACCAGCGATCCTGCAACACAGAGCAGGGAAAAACACTGTCTTCAATGAATACACAGAACAGGAAAACACATTGAAACAGAACCAGCGATCCTGCAACACAGAGCAGGGAAAAACACTGTCTTCAATGAATACACAGAACAGGAAAACACATTGAAACAGAACCAGCGATCCTGCAACACAGAGCAGGGAAAAACACTGTCTTCAATGAACACACAGAACAGGAAAACACAGTGAAACAGAACCAGCGATCCTGCAACACAGAGCAGGGAAAAACACTGTCTTCAATGAATACACAGAACAGGAAAACACAGTGAAACAGAACCAGCGATCCTGCAACACAGAGCAGGGAAAAACACTGTCTTCAATGAATACACAGAACAGGAAAACACAGTGAAACAGAACCAGCGATCCTGCAACACAGAGCAGGGAAAAACACTGTCTTCAATGAATACACAGAACAGGGAAACACATTGAAACAGAACCAGCGATCCTGCAACACAGAGCAGGGAAAAACACTGTCTTCAATGAATACACAGAACAGGAAAACACACTGAAACAGGACCAGCGATCCTGCAACACAGAGCAGGGAAAAACACTGTCTTCAATGAATACACAGAACAGGAAAACACATTGAAACAGAACCAGCGATCCTGCAACACAGAGCAGGGAAAAACACTGTCTTCAATGAATACACAGAACAGGAAAACACATTGAAACAGAACCAGCGATCCTGCAACACAGAGCAGGGACAAACACTGTCTTCAATGAATACACAGAACAGGGAAACACACTGAAACAGAACCAGCGATCCTGCAACACAGAGCAGGGAAAAACACTGTCTTCAATGAATACACAGAACAGGAAAACACAGTGAAACAGAACCAGCGATCCTGCAACACAGAGCAGGGAAAAACACTGTCTTCAATGAATACACAGAACAGGAAAACACATTGAAACAGGACCAGTGTCTTCAATGAATACACAGAACAAGAAAACACACTGAAACAGGACCAGTGTCTTCAATGAATACACAGAACAGGAAAACACATTGAAACAGGACCAGTGTCTTCAATTAATACACAGAACAGGAAAACACATTGAAACAGGACCAGTGTCTTCAATGAATACACAGAACAGGAAAACACACTGAAACAGGACCAGTGTCTTCAATGAATACACAGAACAAGAAAACACACTGAAACAGGACCAGTGTCTTCTATTAATACACAGAACAAGAAAACACATCGAAACAGGACCAGTGTCTTCTACGATTTAGAGTTATTAAAACCTCCCCCGTAGTCCCTTAGTGAATATGTGGCTGACATTTAATTAGTCACTGTACCTCTTTTTGCCTTTGTAAATCCTTCCCCCCCCAAGTGAAACATATTTAAATAGATTTAAAAACAAAACAACAAATAATAATAATAATAATAAATAAGAAGGGAAATAAGAAGCTAACCAGCTCGTTATTATAATTGAAATTTGTTCTTCTGTGCTGCCAGATTGAAAAAAAACCCCCAAAAATTAACGAAAGCGCACAGCACTGAACTCATTATTCCAGTGGATTGTAGGGTTGCACTCCGTACAGCTGTGAACTAATGATAGTACCGGCAGTAATAACCCAACCCTTTCTGTTTCTACAAGGGCTTGGAGCTTTCAGCATCCCAGCGGCGTGTCATTACTGTGATATATTCAGAGAAGAGGGGAGGCTGAACAGCAGCACTGTGTCACAGATCGATGTGAAGGAGCCAGTTGACCCCATTTCCATTCACAGGACATAGAAAATAACCTCAACAATCTCATAGTGGGGGAAAGGACTGCGTTCTCATTTTCTCAGTGAAAGGCCTCGAGGAAAAGATTGTGTCTCTGGAAGCAGAGGTAGCTGACAGCAGTGTCCGTCCGTCATAATCCAGTCTCGTTCCAAGACGACGCAAACATAACTACAGCAACACCAGCCTGTTAGGGGAGGCACAGCACAGAGCTTCCAATTTCAAATGATTTCAAACTGTGACCATTATGAGGGGCTAATAGGATCTGTTGTTGCCTTCTAATATTGCTTACAGTCATCCCATATACTTTATAATACCCTTACGGATGTACTTCTGGGAGGACTGGGAGGGGCTGCTGGGAGAAGTGGTGCTCTCTCACCTTAAATACGAACATCTCCCCCCTGAACAGGGCCACAGTGTTGAAGTTCCCATCACAGATGTTAGGCTTGGCCCCTGGAGAGTGGGGCCTGTCCCCCGAGGGAGGACGTGGGGGCCTAGACTGCCGGTCATGTTTCCTTTCTGAGTTGGTGTGGGATCGACGGGCTGGTAGAGTAGGCAAGGGCCTGGTGGGCTCCAGCATCTCAGCAGGAGGGCCTGAAAAACAAAAACACAAACTCTGTGAGTCATGCTCTAGCAGACCCGGGTTAATAAAAGAGTGCAGTGAGGATCGTTGTGTGGCGGTGTTGTCTCCCAATGGTTTCCAATTGGACAGTAAAGTTCACGGTTGATGATCAAATCACATCGCCTGCTGGGGTGGGTCTGCACCTTGCAATGATCCTCCCTGGGCTTGGAAACAATCCCTCTTAAAAACAAACTCAGGCTTGCAGCAAAACTGCACATTTCTGTCTTGACGCTGGAGAACGCAGATCAGAAAACCACTAGGGGGAACGTTGAGCAGAAACACTTTAATATTCAAACCACAGTCAGGGGACTGTGGGATAAACCTGAGGAAAAACGCACTCTTTTTCAAACAGCGTGGAAGACGAAAGAACAGAAAAACAATCAAATTAAATAAAACTCTCATGAGAATGTGCAACTCGTAAAGGCTGTGTTTGATTGGGTGATGTTATTAAATTCCTCCCAACTAAATCCCACTAGCACTGCATCATCTGTATCAAAGCTGGTTTACTGAATGGTATTAAAGAAATCTTCCTGGATTTACCCAAATCTGCATTTTTTTTCTTCCATTCCTGGCGTGTGTCTCGAGGTTTGATTGACTAGCTCCATTTATTAGGGGAATAATAATTTGTTATTGAATGGGATGGGTTCTGCCTGGATACTGTATATGAGTTTTATCTTCTCACCAAAGTAAGACAAGGATTCCTGAAGGCTTGCTAATTCCCACTTTCAGTCACCAATCACAAGACACACTTTTACAAACCATAGATCTTCTGGATGCCCTGCAGATCGTCCTGGGGCAGCTTGAAGTTCTGCGTCTCCATGTACTGGTAGAAGGGAGCCATGATGGCGCTGGGATCATTGGAGTGCTCTAGACCCAGGGCGTGGCCCAGCTCGTGGACTGCCACTAAAAACAGGTCATTTCCTAAAAGAGCGGGGAGAGGGACACAAACAAACACAATGCCGTTTTCATTTTCATTTCGTCTTCTGTTAGTTATTATTATTTTATAAACAATATTTCGCCCACTCCCCCCCCCTCCCCCCAAAAAAGCTGCTTGCACAAAGAAAGCAAGATTTCACACGACTGCAGATCGAATCGGATCCACGCGAGAGAGCCTGGCAAACACACTGAAGAGAAGCTTTTGCTCTTTGCTTAAGACGGAACTGAGAGGGAATTCAAAGGGTTTTCCTTTCTTGAAGTACATCAGTGTTTTGTATAAACTAAAATACAAAATATTCTCCACTGCGTTTTACTGCCAGCACGGCTGCCCTTTCGCGATTTAACTTTGTTATTTATCTTTCCATAATATAATAACAAGGAATTAGAAATCATATTGAAAATAATAAAGGGAAGGATTGTACACAGCCGAGATCTATATCCAGCATTTGACCGGTGCCTGCGCATTGATTTCCAGTCATGTCATTCAAGAGAAAAGCCTATGGATTATTACGCGTGGTAGCAGGCTGTGTTTGTTTGGGTTATATGCTTCCTTCCCAATCTACTGATAGGGACGACATCATCTTTTTCACAGCTGGCCTATTCATGTTAGATTGAAAGGAATTTACCACGATTACCGTCGTGATTCGCGTTCCCCAGAGTCCACGGCTCGTCCGAGTCGAAGTGCGTGTCGCCTCCGATCCCCGGACCCGGGAAATAGGCGTGGGCCAGAAACCCCCCCTCCCCGTCAAACGGAGAGCTGTCTCCATGGAAACCCGAGGCGAAGAAGATCATGATGTCCGCCTCCTTCCTCTCGCTCTTAATCTCGTGATAGGGGACCTCCTCAAACGTCAGCGGGGTCACCCTCTGCCACACATCGAAAGCTTGACGGATAGCTTTCCGTGTGTCAAGCTCGCCCACCTTGGGGGTGTAGTTATGTATGCTGAAAAACAAAACACGTTTTTTGACTTAAAATGAATTCAGGTCAGTTTCAAAGCTAGATCTGTACTTGTGGACAGTAAGGTGTTCAGCCTCCTGCAGGAGTCAGGCTGAGCCTGTCCTCTGCTGTGCTGTGCTTAACAACTGATGTATTCCCTCCTGCAGGGTAACGTTGCTTTGTTAATCCCACCAAGACAAGTCAGTGCTCAAAAAGGCACTTGAACGCAAGACTATACAGACATGCAAGAAATCGAGCACTTTGAAAGGTTTTAGAATGAGCTACCCTGAAGGACGCAATTCTCCGGGTAAGTTAGCAGAAGAGTCTACCCTTGTGTAATGTGATTGTATACATCGTGAGTCCGGTCATCTATTCCAAGCATCCTATAGCAGG